>NC_090936.1:1157015016-1157617203 GCF_040938575.1 Ambystoma mexicanum | reverse complement strand
ACTCCACTGAGTACCAACAACCCCCTACCTAAAGCGAACCATAAATCAACCACAAGAAAGAAGCCCCACACGGCCCCATAATACCAGCACCTGCATCAAAGGCGCTTTAATAAACGCCAGATCCCTGGTTGCCCATGCCTCAGACATTGCTGATCTAATCAAAACCGGAGACCTAGCTATATCAGAAACGTGGTTACACACGGCAGCCGGCCCTTCCATACTACTGGCCATACCCGATACTTACACCATCGTAAGAGCAGACCGAACTACTGCGAAAGGGGGTGGAATCGCCATTATAGCGAAGTCCAAACTAGGGCTAAGAGTAGCATCGTCCCCTATCGTGAAATCATGCGAATTACTCACAGTCAAACTTACCACCTCCAACTCTAGTACTGTAACAGTACAACTAATCTACAGACCACTGGGTCCCATTGGATCTTTCGAGGAAGATATTATGACCATACTTGCAGACACCAAATGCACCTCGCAAATTCTACTGCTAGGCGATTTTAATCTGGGCTATCTTGACCCCAACGACCAACATGCCAAGATCTTGACCGAAACCCTCATTGAACTAGGGCTCACTCAAAGAGTCAACCAGCTTACCCACGAGAAAGGCAGAATACTAGATTGGGTAGCAGATCTAAATTGCGAGACAGCAATTACATCTGTTGAACCTCAGTCATGGACTGACCATCATTTAGTCCCGTTCTCACTTGACAAATGCCCAGCAACCAAGCCTATCCTTATCGCCCCACCAATTCTCACTAGGAATAAACGGAATATCACAGCTGATAAGCTCCTGCCTCTCCTGCTCCCCACTTTGAACTCGGCACCCAAGTCCTTAGACCCTGCCGCCCTAGTAGACTTATATAACTCCTCCATTTCACTAAACATTATCGCTCCCGTCAAACTGAGAAAAGGCAAACCCAGTGCCCACCTCAACTCTTGCTTCACACCGCATTTAAAAGCTCTTCAAGCAGAGAAAAGAAAACTAGAAGTCCTGTGGAAAAACCTGCCCTCCAAGGAAAATGAACAAAACCTGAATGAGGTGACCTCCAAGTGTAAAGCAGAAATATTACTATGAGAGGATAAACAAAGCCAGTTCCAGCACCAAGGAACTCTTTGTGATCCTGAGGGAAATGGAATCCCTATTCCCCCAGAGGACTCGTGCCCAAAGGATAAAGCATGGTGTACCAAAATACAAAACGCCCTATTGAACAAAATTGCCACCCTCCAAAACAAAATTGAAGCAAAGAAACTTAACGTTATGAATCAAGCTAACCACGATTTCCCCCCAAAACACTCTCCCAAATCAGTACAAGAATTAAAATTTTCTGTATTTATTTATTTATTTATTTGGATTTTTTAAGCGCGCAATCAGCCCGAGGGCATCGTGGCGCTGTTACAGTTCAAAAAGACATTTGTCTGGTTACAGAGAGGAAAGGTTGATTATGGTACAAGGCATTTTGCTTTACAGTCTATGCATATAAAGTAATATATACAAGGCATTATGTATACAGTAGTGTTACTTTGTTACATTTGTATTTAGTTACATTGCAGACAACAGAACGTTTGCGGTACAGCTTAAGTAAGGATGGAGGTGGGGGTGGAGAGCGCAGGTTAGGTAAAGAGCTTGGTTTTGAGGGATTTACGAAAGGATAGCAGGGATGGTTCGGCTCTAAGAGAGATAGGGAGGTCATTCCAGAGCTTGGGGGCTACGTGTGGGAAGCCAATGCCTCCAGCTTTGGCTCTTCATATGGTGGGCACTTGAAGTTGGTTAAAGGAAAGGAATAAGTGGGCACCACTTTGTATGATGATTCTTAAAATGAAGTAACAAAGTAAACAGAGGAATAAAGCTTCTCAAAAAATACTTTTAGGGAGCTGGCTGTGAAGAGTCTGGAGACACCCTGACTCGATCAGTAACAGTGAAGGAAAAGACTAAGTATGGCCAACTTAGTCACACAGCCGCTCTCCGTTATACCCAAAACAAAGGGTTATGAAGTTAAAAAGACTTTCTTCAAAATATTCCTGTATATAGGCAAACGTGCTTGTATCCAATTTCAAAAATGATGGTCAAAAAGAATCCAAGTCAGAAATAAATTCAATAATAATTTATCAAAAAATCATTGATAAGAGCACAACACTAATGGAATCTTAGTGAGGCTGCAGCTACACATCACATGTTAGGTATGGACTTAATATGCCAATGCATTTCGGAGTATGCAAACTCCTTCATCAGGGCAAGTCTGTGTTGAAATAATGTGAACACACAACATGAAAACACATGCATAAATCAATAAAGAAAATGTAAACACATACCAGCGTGTAGAATGTTCATATGAGCGTTGGAATATATATTTGGAAATAAACAACAAAATAGATGCAGTAAGGAGCAAGTAAATCAAAAACATAATAAGGCTAAAGGAGTGAAAAACAAATAACAAATGGTACCTCTATACCGGTGTGTAGCCAGTGTAGCTTTTTTTAGGAGTGTCAGGCTGTCAGTAACACCCGTGGTCCAATAAAGGACAGCGGTCACAACGGATTTCTAAAAGCATGAAAGTTAGAGTAATCAGAGGGCTACATGTGTTTAAGTGAAGCAGTTTATCTATTACAGAAAATGCAAAGATACCTGTAAATGCAGCGCGGCCGTGAGACAAGCCGTCTGAACGCTGCAGTGCATCGCCGTATTGTGGTGTTGCTACGAAACGGGTTATTTACATAACCACGTGACCGCATCGCGTCTGAAAGATGGCGCGATGCGTGTGACTTTCAAATAGCTATGCTATCTCGATTTGTAAGTCCCCAAGGTGTGAACTAAGTAATTATATAGTCTAACGGTGGTCAAGTACTAATTCTAGAGTGTATAATATCTAAAATAAAATTATAGAATCAGCATGGAAATGAAAAAAATACTCCGTAAAAACAGCTGTGTTATTTAAATATAAAATGGCAAATATAAACAGAATCAACAAAAATGAAATCTGCCGCTTAAGGTGGCATTGAAAACAATGCCACCTTGGGTCCCAGACTGGACATCCGGGAGGCACGGCAGCAAAGTGTTTACATCTATGTAAATATAAATCAACCAATTTAGCAAATTTAGAGCGACATGAACATTTCTCAATCAGGGAAACAAACATAAATATTATATGTCACCTGGAAACCCAGGCATCAAATGCAGAAAAAAACAACTTCTAAAGCAGATGGAATAGCACAAGACAGTGGAATACTGTCATACGTAAAGCATGATGTCCATGTACAACAAGTCTGAGGTTCAAGAGAAAGTCTATAGAGTATACTGAGCCTTCAATATTGATTGCCACTAAATCACTATGCCATAGTTAAATGTAGCAATGATAGTTAATCTCTTCATTGAGCCCATGAGGAGATAAACTACCAGGTTTATTTATCCAAAAGGTTTCTCTCCTATTAAGCCGCAGTCCAAGGTCCTCATGTGGATTTATCTTGCTCAATACCTCTAAGATCAAAAACTTAATTTGGGTTAGGTTATGTCTATTTTCAATCCAGTGGAGGGCCACCGCTGAATTGGAATTGCAGTTCCGGATACAAGAACGATGTTCATTCCAGCGTACTTTCGCTGCTCTTGTGGACTGACCTACATAGTACTTCCCGCAGGGACACTTAATACCATATATAATGTTCGTGCTATCGCAAGTTCCAAATGTTCTCAACAGGATTTTTTGACCTGTACGGGGATGGTGTATTGTGTTCCCTTTCAATATTAAATTACAGTTGGCACAATGAAGACAAGGATATGTCCCCGTGCGTTGGGTAACAGGTTCTTTCAATCTCGGGCGTGTATGTACCAGTTCATCTCACAAATTTCTGCTCCTTTGATATGCAAAAACCGGAAGTTGGTCAAACAGATTCTGTACTCTTGTGTCATTACTGAGGATGTTCCAATGTTTCTTAATTGAGTTTTTAATTTTTTTGCTCTGTACAGAAAATTTTGAGACATATACTGGTGATTTCAATTCCCTTGGCAATTTAATAGTGTCCGATAACAAAGTGCTACGATCACATACATTCACTCTCTGGGATGCAGAATCTAGTTCTGATGATTTGTAGCCACGACATAAAAAAATTTCTTTCATCAATAATTGTTCGGCTAGACAGTCTTCGGGATCACTCACTATTCTTTTCACACGCAGTAATTGACTCTATGGCAGATTTCTCAGGAGACTGGGTTGATGGAAACTCAATCTGTGCAATAGATTATTGCGATCAGTAGGTTTGCGGAAAAGTGTAGTCTTGTAACCAGTATCACTCTTGAGTATTTGAACATCCAGAAATGTAATCCTGTCTTTGGATATTGTGCTGGTAAACTGGATCCACGACTATGGCACCGTCCTATGCAAATTGTTTTATGCATAAATTTGAAATGGACAATGTTCTTCATAAGCCAGATTGGAACAAGCATATACATCTATGGGTACGTTATATAGATGATGTTTTTGGAATTTGGACGAATACAGAAGCTACTTTTGATGCTTTTTTCAATTATTTGAATAGCATTGACCAGCGGATCCAGTAACCCGTTTCCTAGCAACACCACAATACGGCGATGCACTGCAGCGTTCAGACGGCTTGTCTCACGGCCGCGCTGCGTTTACAGGTATCTTTGCATTTTAGATTGTAATAGATAAACTGCTTCACTTAAACACATGTAGCCCTCTGATTACTTTTTAGAAAGCCGTTGTGACCGCTGTCCTTTATTGGACCACGGGTGTTACTGACAGCCTGACACTCCTAAAAAAAGCTACACTGGCTACACACCGGTATAGAGGTACCATTTGTTATTTGTTTTTCACTCCTTTAGCCTCATTATGTTGTTGATTTACTTGCTCCTTACTGCATCTATTTTGTTGTCTATTTCCAAACATATATTCGAACGCTCATATGAACATTCCACACTCTGGTATGTGTTTACATTTTCTTTATTGATTTATGCATGTGTTTTCATGTTGTGTGTTCACATTATTTCAACACAGACTTGCCCTGATGAAGGAGTTTGCATACTCCGAAATGCATTGGCATATTAAGTCCATACCTAACATGTGATGTGTAGCTGCAGCCTCACTAAGATTCCATTAGTGTTGTGCTCTTATCAATGATTTTTTGATAAATTATTATTGAATTTATTTGTGACTTGGATTCTTTTTGACCATCATTTTTGAAATTGGATACAAGCACGTTTGCCTATATACAGGAATATTTTGAAGAAAGTCTTTTTAACTTCATAACCCTTTGTTTTGGGTATAACGGAGAGCGGCTGTGTGACTAAGTTGGCCATACTTAGTCTTTTCCTTCACTTGAAGTTGGTTGTCATATTGGCTTCTTGTTGGACGGAGCGAGGATTTCCTGTTTATGGTTTCTGATAAGTATAACAGAGCAATATGATTGATACATTTGTGAGTGAGGGTGAGTATTTTGAAATTGATTCTTTCCTTGACTGGGAGCCAGTGTGCATCTCTACGGGCCTGAGATACATGGTCTGAAATTCTCTCAGGTCACTACCCTAGAGGTGGAAAAGATCATCGCCTCACTTAAACCTTCAAAATGCCAGGTAGACACATGCCCAGCGCAGATTATCAAAGAGGCTGCCAGACCTTGCGCCTTTTATCGCCAATTAATAAACACCTCATTCCACACCTCTAATGTCCCCACCAATCTCAAGGATTCATGGATATTACCACTGCTAAAGAAATCCTCTCTGGACCCTACTATCCCTACCAACCACAGGCCAATCACTACCGTCCCGTTTTTACTTAAAATAATAGATAAAGCGGCATATCTCCAAATCCAGTGATACTTGGAGTCCAACAACCTACTAGTTCTAAGACAATCAGGCTTTAGACCATTTCATGGCACAGAAACTGCCTTAATCAACTTGAAAATGCAAATTGACCATCTCAAAGACAACAGACAATGTGCCCTATTACTCCTGCTGGAGCTATCGGCCGCATTTGATCTGGTTGATCATAAAGTGCTCTGCAAACATTTATCATCAGTTGCCAATTTCTCCCAAGAGGCCACTGTCTGGATCCAATCCTTTCTCAACAATAGGTCAATGAGAGTTTTCGCTACCTCAGCCGCTGCTGAGCATTCGACTATCACATGTGGCGTCCCACAAGGGTCATATGTCTCACCGACCATGTATAACGTATTTACGAAGCCACTGTTTGATGATCTGGATCATCTGGGTGTTATCTACACTAACTATGCACACAATACCCAGATAGTCTTACCTCTTTCGGGTGATTACGTCACAGACCTGGCTCTAGTCAATAGAACATACTCAATCATTCAGGCATGGATGGCGGCCCATGGCCTCTGCCTGAATGATGAGAAAACTGAGATTCTGATCCTAGGAGCCCCTACCAACCTCACCAAACTAGGAAGCCAATGCACCTCATTTAACATTAACGGCATTGACATTAAAGTCGACAAGGAAACTAAAACTCTAGGCTTCTACCTGATTCAACTCTGAGCCTAGGCAAACAAGACAATGCAACTGCCTCCGCAACGGCGTATACATGCAAGTTGATAAGGGAGTGCAAACCCTCTTATCCACCTATAGTTGCATCACACTAGCGAGAGCCCTAATGTTGTCTAAACTCGATTATTGTAATGCCTTGTACGCAGGAGCCAACAAACAGATTCTGAACAAACTACAAATTCTACAAAACAATGCCTTAAGAACAGTGCTAAGCATCCCCAAACGCCAACATATCTCTGCTGTTAGAAGAATGCACAATTGGCTCTCCATCAACGACAGGATCCAAAAAATTGTCTCTATCATTCATAAATGTCTGAACAATGTTGCACCGCAGTATCTAAAAGATAAAATCAGGAAAAAAGCCTCATCTCGCCCCACTAGGACGGCAAATTTACACTGCACTGTAACTCCCAGATTCAACCTAAAAAAAGCAGAGGGTACAAGCTTTCCTGTCCAGGCCGCCCATTACTGGAATTCCCTTCCGACTCATCTGCGAATGGACCAAACGTTCCAAAACGTCAGGAAAAACACCAGAAAATGGTTAACTTCTAACGACATTTGACCACCTCTTGCTCTACTTCATATCCGCACTGGCTTACTCGGACTCCTTGGCGGCCTAGTACGCGAGCTGACGACTTTACTTTAAGTTGGAATGTATATACCTTTATGTGTAACTGTAACAATGTGTATCACTGTGCATTATTGTAGCTGAATTGTATTTATCAACATGTGGAACTGCAATACTTGTATCTCTGTGCAATGCGCGTAGGTACCTATGGGTTTGGTGCGCAATACAAATAAAGAAAGAAACAAACAAACATTTGCATATTTCTTGTATATAAAGCCTAATTGGCTGATTCATAATGATAATGATGTGTTATTTATATAGCGCCTTAATCCAAAGCGCTTTACAGAGCACATATTTACATACAATATCACCCAACCAAAATTGGTACTCAGTTATCGACCTCGGAAGGATGAAATGCTGAGTTGGCCTTGACGGGATTCGAACCTGCGACCTGCAGATCACACTCAGATCGCAGCAGCGAGCGCTCAACCCGCTTAGCTATCTTACCAGCTCTACTAAAATAAAAAATAAAAAAAGTTCATATTAAACGAAGGGGGCAAGTGCTATAAGCTAAAGAGGAGTACTAGTTAAATGTACAAAATTGCATTAGTAAGCCTCACCAGAAGCTAATCTAGTTGGGCCCACCACAGTGTCATAAACATGTGTAAATGTCCACACAGCGCTGCTGAGTGGGCATTTACAGATTTTGAGTGGGCCCTGCTCGCTCAGGCCCTACCCTGTCTATGCCTCTGAGCGCCACTGGAGGCAGTGGTGGGGTCAGGTAGGGAGGATGGGGAGAGAGCAAAGAGATCCCCTTTTTAGCAAGTAAATGAAGTTTAAGCCGAGCTTTGAAGAGATCCACAGTTGGGCGTGTTTTGATTGTTATGGTCAGTGGGCTCCAGTCGAGCAGGGCTAGTACCAAGAAAAAGCGGAAAAGAGAAGACGCACATGGAGGGTATGGGACAGTCAGTTTGAGTGAAGATGAGGATCAGAGGGAAAAGGATGGTGAGCAAACTGAGACGGGCACGCAGGAGCAACCCCGCTGATAGCTTTGTAGACTAGGAGAAGGAACTTGAAAAGAGTGCGGTTGTGCATGGAGAGCCAATCAGCATGTTGTCTGTATGTAGAAGTCGGGGAGGTTCTGGGTAGGTTGTAGAAAGTGTTTTAGCAATATTGAGGACTTTGCCTAGAGGAAGGGGAGCAGAGAGGAAGACCAAGGAGTAGGCTTCAGCAGTAGTCAAGTTTGGTAAGTACGAGGGAGGAGATTACAATTTGTGTAGAGTGGTTAGTAAGATAGTAAGAGAAAGACGCATTTTCAGAATGTTAAGGTTAAATGCTGGTGGTCTTTGCATCTCACGCTTTCAAACTTTTTTTTTTTTACAAAACGGATTAACAGCCCCATAGCTACCTGTTCTCTTTCCATACCCCCCGCCATCCGCCCGTTTAACATGTCCTTGATTGTTCACCATTTTGATGGGTCTAGCCCTAAAAATCTCCGGATTCCCCCATCTCTCCACTTGAGCAGTCCACCCAAGACTGTTTCCAAACCAGGGTTATCTGCAGCACATTTGCTGGTTTCTCTGTCAGCCGAGTCTGTGAACCCTTGTATTCAAGCGTAATATATACACAGATATGATTCCCCTAAAGGGCTGGCTGTAGCCATGATATCAATCACCTCTAGCCTCCACCCGTTAACACTGTCATCATCTTCCTACACTCTCTGACACACCATGCATTGCCTTACACTGGTTTATGGTCTTTCCATCTACATTGCATCTAATGCAATTCCATCTAAAAACGTTGCATATAATGCATATTTATTTATTTATTTAGGGGGGGTCCCCCCAATTCCTGTTTTTTACCCTTTATAATGCAAAAATTCACCCTTTACCCCCAGAAAATATGCATTTGATGGACATTTTTTAGATGGAAACATTTCGATGGAATGGCATTAGATGCAATGGCATTAGATGGAAAGACATGATACCCCTTACACTGAAGCCATATTTGGCAAGTGTGATGCTGGAAATGCATCGGAGGGACAGAGCCTCCGTATCCTTGTGGGACTCCTGGCGGTGCAGCTCTCTCTCTTTTGGTTTGGTGAACAGACCCATGGGATACCCTTACGGCACCCATGGGTGGGGGTACAACCCTGTGCCCCTAGTGTATGTTTTTGGGCACCTGTGGGTGGCCCACAGAGCAGGGTATGGGCTGGTGGCAGCTCCATGCTGAATTTGACAGGTGCTCTGAGTATCCTCCATTTTGGGATACACAGCCCCTGCCATTGGAATCAGTTGATTCCTGATGGAAGACAAGATGGCCCCTGTGGCCTCTTGCTTTCTATTGCCTGTTACCTTGTTTTCCCAAAGTCCTGGGAAGCCCTGACTCTGTCCCTTCCCCCTGACTGGCTGTTGGGTGGAAGTTCCATATATGGTGTTGTGAAGTCCAGTCCAGACTGGCTGGAGCCTTCCCAGTGACTGTATGTTGTGGGTACACCCTGTGGGTGGGACCTGGGTGAATGGGGTGTGTGACCAAAATGCACTTCTTGTTGTGGTTGTCTGGTTTCTGGTATGAGAGACAAAGACTGAGACAGCCCTGCCCGAAACTGGCCTGAATGCAGTGTGTAGTGTTGAATGGCTGGGTACTTGTCCCAATCCACATTCCTTGTTGTGAGCGTCTGAGATGGAGGAGGATGGCCTGAATGCACTGTATGCCTGATTGGCGGATTGACTGCATGAATGCCCTTCTGTATGATTGGCTGCTGAGAGTGACCCAGCAGTGTGGATGAGAGACAGGATAGTATATCTGGGGACCTCTCACCATTGGAAATTGTTCAGAAGCTGTGTCTACACTTGAAGAGTAACTGGAACTGTTGATCCTCGACACCCAGCTGGAAGAAGAAGACTTGCTGTTGCATTTGCTTCGACCTGATCTGAAATCTGCCAAATTCGTCGAAGACTGATCCGAGAGAGGACCTGGTAAGGCGCCCTCTTCCCGTGCTCTGAGGGACCATCGAGCACTGCTGACCTTCGCCGAAGCTCCCTGGAAGTCAGACCCCCGAAAGGCTGCCGACCCGAGACGGGACCGCTGAGGAGAACGAAATGAAGCACTGCCGTCGACCAGGGTTCGCAGGTTTGTGTAACCGCTGGAGGCCCGTCGAAGTCGTGTTGCCCCAGAAGAGGGGACCGCTTAACACCGTGCCGCCGACGACCCGAGCCGCCCACTCCTTTGCCTAAGAACATTTGAATCGACGGACTCCCTTGTCCGCGCCGACGACCGCTTTATCCTGCCGGAGAAAGTCAAGGCCGCCGACGCACCGAGGAGAATCCGCCGGTGGGTTTCTCGCCACCCAGAGACCACAAAGACTTTGACGACTCGACGCCCTTGCTGGGCCACAGTTCTTCCGAAACTGTTTGCGGTCCTGAACAATCGCCGAGGTGCCCTGCAAACCTCATCCTCACAGGACGTCGCCGACGAGCACCGCCTGGATCGACACCGTGGTCTCGGCACCCTCGAACTTCTCATCGACGCCGTCGATGCCAAGTTCACCTTCTACGACGCCTCTCGATGATCCGTGGCTCCTGCTTGAAAGGGAGTTAATCAAGAAGGATCCATCGACGCTTCTTCGAAGAACTCCACTCCAACAGGTACATTGGGGGTGTAAAAACATTATAGGAGAGAACAAGACTATTGAGCAATATTTGGACTGTGCTTGTGCTATATCTTTATCTTACAGGTTGCCCAGGTGGGGGGATCTCCACACAGAACTGTGTCTAGGTAACGGGGCCAGTATTCTGCCAGTTGTGTCAACCATCTTGCTTTCCTTCCTATCTCTATTGCTGGTTTACTTGTTATTGATCTGTGTGACATTCTAACAGTATAGTTTATGCACTTTAATGAGATCTGATAATATTGGTGGTACCACTTTAGAATTGTATATATTTACCATTGTTGATTTCTGAGTACAAAGTGTGTTATTGTGATAGTGTACATACCTTTGAATATTAATTATATAAAGACTATGTTTTCAGTAATACAGTGTGTGGACATTCCTTTGTGGGGGTTCGGGGACTACACTGTACTTAAGAACCAGCCTGCATCACCTCCTGAGAAGCTAGGCCTTGATTGCTCGACCACGTACCAATAATAGAGAATCTTGGCTGGGGTCCTCTGTGCCTCTCCTCTACCATATAGAGAGCGGAGGAACAGACCCCCCCTCCGGTCCTTTACACTGGTGGCAGCGGTGGGATGCTTATGGTTTTAAGAATCAGTGTATAACCGTGCCACTTACAAAATATCCGCACTTCATTAAATTAAGGTTTAGTTGTGTACACAATAACTGTATTACAAACAATGGTGTCTATTGCAAATGGTAAATTGACTAGGATGAGCTTAGAGGCTCTCCAGAGTGCTTGTGAAGCCAGGGAGTTAGACTTTGTGGATAAGTCTAGGGCTGAGCTGATAGCTGCCCTGGTGGACTACCAGACTGATGGTGAAACATTTGATGAGGGGGGGGAATGCAACCAATGAGGACTCTGCCCCTGGGGTTTCTGCTGAATCTGTTTCTGGGAATGCCACCATTCCTGCTGCCTCTGTTCCGAACCCCAGCACTGCTCTTCAGGGGGAAGCCCTGAAGATTGAACTTTTAAAATTGGAGCTACAATGGGAACAGTTAGCCATTCAATACAGAAAGTTGGCAACGGAAACTGAGTTGAAGAAAGAGGAGTTGGCACAGCAAGTGATACTCAAAGATAGGGACACTGAGCACCATAGAATCCAGCAAGAGAAAGCTAGAGCGGAGACTTCAGCTAAACCAGTTGAGAGTGGCAGGTCCCCAGCCACCAAGTTTATGAAAGATTTGGTTGGTGTGTTTGCGGAGGGTTCTGATATCCTCCAATGGATTGATGCGTTTGAAATGCCTTGTGCAATTCATGATGTTGACGAAAGAGATTGGGCTAAGTGTTTGTTAAGCAGAGTGCCTCAGACTGGGTATGACTGTATTCTGAAGCTGAGTGTGGAAGACAGGGGTCAGTATGAGTGTATGAAATCTGCTTTGATTGCCAAGTTTGGCAAGGCACCTACCCAGTACCTTGAAAGGTTCAGGGAATTTAAGAAAAGAGAGAATGTGTCTTGGGTTGACTGGGTGAGTGCTGCTCACATGAACATGATGGGGTGGATTGATGGTTACAAGATGAAAACTTGTGTTGAATTGTCCCACCTGTTGTTTTTTTAGCACTTTTCTGAAGTCTGTTCACCAGAGCTGCGTCGGTATGTTGCTGACCAGAACATTTTGGATCCCTTTAAGCTGGCTAGGTTGGCTGACAAGTGGGTCTCCCACCGGGTGTCCCCTAAGGACTCCAGTGGGAAGGACAAGGACAAAGAGAAGGGGGCCTCTCAGAAAGCTGGGGAGTCCCAAAAGCAGTCATAGTCGGGTAAACCTAAACCCTCCTCTCCTAAGACCCAAAGATCTAGTGGGGATAAGTCATCTGTGGGTGGGAATAAGAGTAGTGGTCCACCTGCTGCAAAGCAGGCTCCCAGTGGTTCCAGTACTGTACTCCGCACTCCCGGCACTTGTTGGGATTGTGGGGCTCTGGATCACAAGAGGGGTGACTCCAAGTGTAAAGGTAAGGCACTTGGAGTACAGGCTGTCAGCCTGACCTACCCTTACCCCATGTCTGAGTTGGAGGCCACTGTCCTCCCCTCCTCTACAGGGATCACCTTTGGTGCTCCTGTAGAGATTTCCTTAGTGTCCCTTGGGGCTTGGGACCAGTACGCAGAAGTACTGGCGACTATCCCACAGAACACCCGTAGGTTTTTGAGAAGTGTCCTCTTGAATGGCCAGCCTTCTACTGGCTTGAGAGACACCGGGGCAAGCATGACAGTGGTGGACAGGACCCTGCTCAAGCCACAGGACTATGTAGGTGCTCCTCTGAGAACCACCAGGTTAGCTGGTGGGCCTCCCAAATCGCCTGTAGCCTTGGTCACACTCTGTCATGCATGCTGGACGCTACGCTCGTAGAACAGCTAGACCGTTCTACTCCAAATGGAGGTTATTCGATACGTTACCGGGAAAACAACGTTTGCACTTTTCACGTCGCTAACTTCACGTGACTTTTGCTTCGTCACGTGAACTACGGTATTACGTATTTAAGCAGCGTAGAAGCTTCACTCGCTGCTTCTGATCGTCTCTATTGGCGTTGTGTAGCTGAACCTCTGATCTGCATCCTGGCATATTTCTACAGCTACTTTTGGGCCTTCGATAGCGTGTGTTCCGCCACACGCTGATTCCTGGAGCTATCCCTTCGCGTGATAATTCACACGCGCTCTCTGTCTTCAAGCGTGGCTGGTCCGGACTGCGGGAATCCTGCCCGCGTGTAATTCCACACGCTCACGCTGTCTCTAAACGCGGCTGTTCCGGACTGCGGGAACACCGCCCGCGTGTTATTCCACACGCGCTCTCTGTCTTCAAGCGCGCCTGGCTAAGGCTGCGTAAATCCTGCCCGCGTGTAAAATCCACACGCGCTCTTTGTCTTCAAGTGCGGCTGGCCAAGGCTGCGTGAATCCTGCCCGCGTGTAAATCCACACGCGCTCTTTGTCTTCAAGTGCGGCTGGCCAAGGCTGCGTGAATCCTGCCCGCGTGTAAATCCACACGCGCTCTTTGTCTTCAAGTGCGGCTGGCCAAGGCTGCGTGAATCCTGCCCGCGTGTAAAATCCACACGCGCTCTTTGTCTTCAAGTGCGGCTGGCCAAGGCTGCGTGAATCCTGCCCGCGTGTAAAAACCACACGCGCTCTCTGTCTTCATACGCGGCTGGCCCGGACTGCGTAAATCCTGCCCGCGTGTAAATCCACACGCGCACGTTGTCTTCACACGCGGCTGGCCCAGACTGCGCGAATCCTGCCCGCGTGTAAAATCCACACGCGCACGTTGTCTTCAAACGTTATTTTCTTCGCGGCTGTTTATAACCGCGTGTACTTCTAACTCCTGCATCTGTGGAATTAACAGAAGGATTGATCCCTATAGTGGGAAGGAAGCCTTTCAAGGATTATTGGAAGGTGACATTGAACTGAACTTTGGACGCTATCCTGTGGTGAATTCAACCCGTATCTAGCGTGAGCCTCGTTCCGTTCGGGATAAGTCTCCCTTACTAATTTTCCCTTCCTTGTCGTTTGTTCTTCATTCAAATCCATCAAGAGACTTCTGGATTGTTCTACCCAAATCTAAAGGTCAGTGTGAACATTCCTGTCATTATCTAATTCATCATACTCAGATTGGAGCAGTTATTCATGATACTTTAATTTGTCCTAGGCTGGATTACTATACCTTACCCACGCCCTTTCCAGTGATCCATCGCTCTGCCTGTTTTATCAGCCAGAGGGTTGTATCATTTGGAAGGTCTTTTATTGACTTCACGACTATCAAATCGTGTGAACAGGGATCCGGAAGACCCTACCTCCTGTATCCTTTTGAGTATTGTATCCTTTTCAGTTAATACTTTGGTACATTCTGACAGAATCAGAAGCCATGGAGGGTACGGATCCTTTAACTGTTTTGACACAGTTGATCAACGATTTGAGAAATGAAATGGTTACAGCACAGGACATGTTACGGCACCGTATGGACGTTATGCAAGACGCCCTACATGGTAGTCCTCAGGGAGCACAGGCGCCGATGGCTACTGCATCTGGATCTGGGACTAGGGCACCCCCACAGGAAACTATTAATGTGGTTATGCCCACTCAGTTTCCCTTGGCCCCTCCGGAAAGGTTCACGGGTGATCCCAAAACCTATAGAACCTTTGTAAATCAGTGCCGACTCCATTTTCTTTGCCGTCCTACATCTTTTCCTGATCTAACCACAAAAGCAGCCTTCGTGCTTTCCCATTTAGGGGGCACAGCTGCTGCTTGGGCTAACCCTTTGTTGGAAACAAATAGCCCTTTGTTGTACGATTGTGACGATCTCTTGACTGCTATGAGTAAAGTCTTTGACATGCGTTACTCTACTCAAGCCACAGATTTAGAGTTGCTTAACCTACAACAGGGCAGCCAACCCCTTATGTCTTACGTTGCCCGGTTCAATCAACTGACGGCGGAAACCCAATGGCCTGACAGCAAGAAAACGGCTGTTTTCTACAAGGGTCTTTCCGAAGAACTGAAAGATGCCTTATCTACAGTTCCTGTGGTTCCTACGGGTTTCCCAGAGCTGCTCGATTTGGTTCTACAAATCGACGCCCGAAGGAATGCTCGAAAGGGAGAGAAAAAGCCCTTCATGCCAGTCTCGGGGCGGTCAGAGACACCAGCAGTCATCTCTAACGACCCTGAACCCATGCAGATAGGCGCCGTGAGAGGTCGATTGTCCAATGCAGAACGGGAGAACCGGAGAAAAAACCACTTATGTATGTACTGTGGTTCTTCCGAGCATTTATTGGCAACATGTCCTAAAAAACCCATCAAGCGTGCGGGAAACGCCAAAACTCGACATTAGCAGGAGTCCCTATGTCGAGTGTTTCATCGGACTCCGTTACCATTCCTAAACATGCGCCTGTAATAGTTCAGGTGACGTTACGTTGTGATGAGCGAGAAGTGGTTTCCAAGGCCATGGTTGATTCTGGAGCCACCAGCAATTACATAGACATCACTTATGCCAAGACATGTTCCTTACCCCTTGTAAACAAAAAAAGACCTGAAATGGTGAACACCGTGGACGGATCTGTTTTGATTTCTGGTATGGTAACCCAGGAGACGGTACCTGTTCAGATGACGTTATCGAATAACCATTCAGAAGAAATCATCTTCGATGTTATTGCTGCTCCGCAGTACGAGATCATACTTGGTCTTGCATGGTTAACCCTTCACAATCCTGCTGTTGACTGGGTTTCGGGATCGCTCCAATATCCTTCGACTCATTGCAATGAACATTGCTTTACCAGTCAGGAGGTGTCAAATAAACAACACATATTGGCCTCTATGGTGGAGGATTCTACTATCAGCGTTGTACATCAATGCGACAATATCATACCATGCGAATACGCTGATTATGCTGATGTCTTTGATAGAGGCCAGGCAGAACAATTACCTCCTCATCGACAGTACGACTGTCCTATCGAATTGATTCCTGGTGCCAAAATTCCTACAGGCCGTGTTTATTCATTAACACCTAAAGAAGATGTCGTGTTAAAAGAATACATTGACAAAGCGCTAGCAATGGGCTTTATACGGCCCTCACAATCTCCTGCTGCATCTCCTCTATTCTTTGTTCCTAAGAGAGAGGGAGATCTCAGACCATGCATTGATTACAGGGCACTTAATGATATCACCATCAAAAACCAATACCCCTTACCACTAATAAACGTTCTGTTGGATCAGTTAGGCACTTCCAGTTATTTCACCAAATTGGACTTGCGAGGTGCATACAACTTGGTTCGCATTCGTGAAGGCGACGAATGGAAGACCGCTTTTAAGACACGGTATGGTCTTTACGAATATTTGGTGATGCCTTTTGGTCTGTGCAATGCTCCCGCCACATTTCAATTCTTCATGAATGATATATTCAGAGACATAATGGACCAATTTGTGGTTGTCTATCTGGACGACATTTTGATCTACTCATCATCTTTTTCGGAACACGTCAGACATGTTTCTACAGTCCTACAAAGACTCAGGGAGAACCATCTTTATGTGAAAGCCGAAAAATGTGTCTTTCATTCACAGGAAGTGGAATTCCTTGGTTACGACATTACCAATCTAGGTGCTCGAATGAGTCGTTCCAAGGTAAAGGCCGTCTTGAATTGGCCGATTCCGCATAACGTCAAGTCACTACAGTCTTTCTTAGGCTTTGCGAATTTCTATCGCAGATTTATCCATTCCTTTTCCAAAACAGTAGCTCCTTTGACGGCTTTAACTAGTTCCAAAGTTCCTTTCTGTTGGAACCAACATGCCCAAGCAGCATTCGAAAAGCTGAAGGAAGCATTTACCACTGCACCCGTGCTTCAACATCCGGATCCTGATCGCCAGTTTGTCGTTGAAGCGGATGCATCCAGTGTCGCTATTGGTGCAGTGCTCTCACAAGTTTGCACAGAAACCAAGGAAGAACACCCAGTGGCTTTCTTCTCTCGCAAACTCACCTCGTATGAACGGAACTACACCGTCACTGAGCGGGAACTACTGGCTATCAAAGATGCTTTCCGAGAATGGCGTCATCATCTTCTTGGGGCCAAACAACAGGTGTTGGTGTACTCTGACCATAGAAATCTCCAAGCATTCAAATCCATGAAATGCCTTACGGCCCGTCAGGCCAGATGGCATGTCTTTTTTGCCCAATACGATTTCCAGGTCACCTATCGTCCTGCCCGAGAACATGTTAAGTCGGACGCTTTGTCCCGTATGAGTAAAGAGGCGCAGGAAGAAAAACAAGTACAGATTCAGCTGTTGGCAGATCATGTAATTTGTAGTTGTTCGGTTCAACCGTCCCTAAAAACCGAAATACAAGAGTGGGTAAAAAATCATCCACAAGTAGTCCAGGATATGAATCTGGACGTGCATAACGGTTTACCATTCACACAAGGAGTACTTTATCTACCAACTCCTTCAATGCGGAATAAAGCCCTCAAATGGAATCATGATTCCTTGATTGCAGCCCATCCTGGACGGAAGAAAACACTGGATCTGCTCAAAAGGTGGTGCTGGTGGCCATCCATGGCAAAAGATGTTATATACTATGTATCTTCTTGTTCTGTATGTATCCAATGTAAAAATACTCCTGGTAAACCAGTGGGCTTACTCCAGTCCCTACCTGTCCCTAACAAACCATGGGACATGATATCTATGGACTTTGTGGTAGAACTCCCCCCAAATCAGGGATATGATACCATATGGGTCGTAGTGGATTATTTCACCAAATTGGCTCTATTTATTCCCTGTATTGGTTTACCAACTGCTACTGTTCTGGCTGAACTATTCATCCAACATATATTTCGTTTCTTTGGTCTACCATCAGTAATCATTACTGACAGGGGCTCGCAGTTTGCGTCACGCTTTTGGAGAGCTTTAACATCTGCATTACTAATTGATGATAGAATGTCCAGTGCTTATCATCCTCAAACTGACGGACAGACTGAAAGGGTCAATTGTACTATGGAACAATATCTGCGGTGTCTGTGTTTGCAATACCAATCGGATTGGCTCACGGTACTGCCGGCGGCTGAATACGCCTATAACAACTCTTATCATAGTGCCATAGGCACTTCACCGTTCTATGCTCTCTATGGACAACACCCCCGATCAATACCTCTGGATTCCGGTCTATCCTTGGACACGCCTGCCGCAGGCCGTACTCTTCGTGATCTGAAGAGATTACAAAGAAAGGTGAAGCAGCAATTGGAGCAGGCTAAACGACGTGACAAATTCTATGCCGATGCTCATAGAGTATCCGCACCTGTCTATAAGGCTGGTATGAAAGTCTGGCTATCCACTAAGAACTTAAGAATTCCAGGCAAAAAGAAATTGTTACCTAAATACATCGGTCCGTATGTAGTGCTCCATGTTCTTAATCCTGCTGCTGTACGTCTGGCTTTGCCACAACGATGGCGGGTGCATCCTGTCTTCCACGTCTCACTCATTAAGCCATTCTCTGAAGCTACTAGACTGCCTGTACGGCCTGTCGCTATTTCTGGGCTGTGTCTTCACACGCGGCTGGCCCAGACTGCGCGAATCCTGCCCGCGTGTAAAATCCACACGCGCACGTTGTCTTCAAACGTTATTTTCTTCGCGGCTGTTTATAACCGCGTGTACTTCTAACTCCTGCATCTGTGGAATTAACAGAAGGATTGATCCCTATAGTGGGAAGGAAGCCTTTCAAGGATTATTGGAAGGTGACATTGAACTGAACTTTGGACGCTATCCTGTGGTGAATTCAACCCGTATCTAGCGTGAGCCTCGTTCCGTTCGGGATAAGTCTCCCTTACTAATTTTCCCTTCCTTGTCGTTTGTTCTTCATTCAAATCCATCAAGAGACTTCTGGATTGTTCTACCCAAATCTAAAGGTCAGTGTGAACATTCCTGTCATTATCTAATTCATCATACTCAGATTGGAGCAGTTATTCATGATACTTTAATTTGTCCTAGGCTGGATTACTATACCTTACCCACGCCCTTTCCAGTGATCCATCGCTCTGCCTGTTTTATCAGCCAGAGGGTTGTATCATTTGGAAGGTCTTTTATTGACTTCACGACTATCAAATCGTGTGAACAGGGATCCGGAAGACCCTACCTCCTGTATCCTTTTGAGTATTGTATCCTTTTCAGTTAATACTTTGGTACATTCTGACACACTCGTAATTGGAGACAGGACAGCAAAGCTTCCTGTCCTGGTTCAGGACAATGTCCCTGCTAACATTCTGTTAGGTAATGATCTAGTAGAGTTGGGGTTGATCTCGGATTGTCTTCCCATGACTGCTGCTGCAGTCACTAGGTCACAGGTGACACAGGGTCTGGCTGTGAGTCAGGTACCCGAGCCAAAGGCGAGGCCTAAGGCAAGACGAAGGAAGAACAAGAAGGCAACCTCTGTGCCGGGGGCCCCTTCTCTTCCTGCTGTTCCTACAGCGCCCATTGGGATCCATGTTCCGGACGGGCTGGATCCAGTGGTAAACCACCATCTCAACTCCTGTGGAAGAAGAGCCAGAAACCTCTCCTGTGGGAGAGGTTCTCAACCCGGAGGATCATCCCGATCTTCAATGCTTGTTAGCTGAAGGGGGACCCTCCCGGACAGACCTCTGTAAGGGACAGAGAGAGTGCCACTCTCTCGAGGGTCTGAGGAAACAGGCCCTGTCCCAGGCACAAGGAGAAGTGCCTAGGACCTTCTGGATATATTGGGAAGGTGAGCTCCTTGTTAGTGAGCCCACTAAGCCTGAACCTGGTGCTCTCAAGAGGTTGGTGGGACCCCAGGTTTACAGGCCCTTCCCACTGCAGTTGGCGCATGAGGTGCCTTTAGCTGGTCATCTTGGTACCAAGAAGACTAAGTAGAGGCTCTCTACCCATTTCTACTGGCCACGGATGGGAGTAGAAGTGGAGTCCCACTGCAGGACCTGCCCAACTTGTCAGTTGTCTGGCAAGACTGAAGGCAGTGTCATTGCCCCACTGCAGCCATTGCCAGTGGTTGGCACATCATTTGAGAGGGTGAGCATCGACATTGTCGTCCCCTGGACCCTCCCACTTCAGGTGGACATCGGTTCATCCTGGTTTTGGTAGATCATGCCACCAGGTACCCTGAGGCTATACCCCTTCGGACTGTAACTGCCAAGGTGGTTGCCAGGGCTCTCCTGGGCATTTTTATCCATGTTGGATTCCCTAAGGAGGTTGTCTCTGACAGAGGGTCCAACTTCATGTCTAGTTACATGAAGACCATGTGGAAAGAGTGCGGAGTAACCTGCAAGTTCTCCACCTCTTACCATCTCCAGACCAATGGTCTGGTTGAGAGATTTAATAAAACTCTCAAGGGCATGATAGGTGCTTTGGAAGAGCCCCTAAGGAGGAAATGGGATCTCCTCCTGCCATGCCTGCTGTTTGCTTACAGAGAGGTACCTCAAGAGGGTGTTGGTTTCAGCCCCTTTGAGTTACTCTTTGGACATCCTGTGAGGGGGCCCCTTGCCTTGATCAGAGAAGGTTTGGAAGCCACCCCTCCAGGTCCCGCCAAGCAAGTGGGGGACTATGTGTTAGGCCTTAGATGGAGGATGACACTGATGATGGGTCAAGCAACAGCGAATCTCAAGGCCAGCCAGGAATTGAACAAGTACTGGCATGACCTTAAAGCATCACAAGTGGATTGGACTGCGGGACAAGAGGTCCTCGTGATGGAGCCCACCAAGCCTCGGGCATTGGCAGATAAATGGACTGGACCCTTCAGGATAATCTCCAAGGTGGCTGAGGTCAATTATCTGGTTGGCATGGGAATCCCAGGGGTAGCCCCTCAGGTATTCCATGTTAACAGGCTCAAGCCTTTCCACAGGGGAGCAGAAGTCTCATGTCTATTGCTAGCTTCAGAGCAAGAAGAGGATGAGAGTGAGCCCCTTCCTGATTTGCTGCATAGCAACCCTCAGGATGGCTCAGTGGAGGGAGTACATCTCTCTCCCGATTTGACAACAGAGCAGCAGAGGGCCTGCAGGGCTTTGCTCCAGCAGTACGCCTCTCTGTTTTCACTGACGCCAGGCCCTACACTGTGGTGTAAGCACGAGATTGACACTGGTGACAGCGTGCCTGTCAAAAGCAGGAGCTACCGTATGTCAGATACTGTTAAGAACCACATTCAGGCTGAGGTCGCCAAGATGTTGGATCTGGGGGTTATTGAACCCTCAACCAGTCCCTGGTCCAGTCCAGTGGTCCTTGTCCCCAAGGCAAGTTCCCAGGCAGGTACCAAGGATTGGAGGTTCTGTGTGGACTACCAAGGAGTCAATGCCGTCACCAAGACTGACGCGCACCCATTACCCAGGGCTGATGAGCTCGTGGACACCATAGGTGCTGCCAAATTTGTGAGCACCTTTGACCTCACCTCAGGCTATTGACAAATAGCTCTGACGGACCATGCCAAGGAAAAGATGGCGTTCTAAACACCAGAGGGACTCTACCAGTTTAGGGTCATGCCTTTTGGGTTGAAGAATGCCCCTGCCACCTTACAGAGATTGGTCAATCATGCACTCAGTGGGCTGGAAGCCTTTTGTGTGGCTTACTTAGACGACATTGCCGTCTACAGTTCCACCTGGGAAGAGCATTTGACACATCTGGAGAAGGTGTTGCAGGCCTTGAAAAGGGCTAACCTCACTATCAAGGCCACCAAGTGCCAGATAGCTCAGGGGAAAGTCACATATCTTCGTCATGAGGTAGGAGGGGGTCAAATCCAACCTCTCCCCAGTAAGGTACAGGATGTACAGGACTGGGAGACTCCCACTACTCAAACCCAAGTGAGAGCCTTTTTGGGCCTCACTGGGTATTATCGCAATTTCATGGCGGACTTTGGAACCATAGATGCACCCCTGACAGCTCTGACTTCACCCAAACAACCTAGGAAGGTTAATTGGACTGAAGACTGTCAGAGGGCCTTTGATGGCTTGAAAGAAAGTCTGTGTAGGGCACCTGTGTTGTGTGCGCCTGACTACAGTCGACCCTTTATCGTCCAGACGGATGCCTGCGACACCGGAATTGGAGCTGTCTTGTCCCAGTTAGCTGACAAAGGGAGGGAATATCCTATCATCTTCATCAGTAGACAACTCAAGGGTAGAGAACTTAGGTGGGCTACTGTTGAGAAGGAATATTTCAGTATAGTTTGGAGCCTTAGGTGTTTTAGGCCCTATCTTACGTTGTCTACCTTCAAGGTCCAAACATATCATAAGCCCCTGAAGTGGCTTATGCAGATGAAGGGTGAAAACCCGAAACTGCTCAGGTGGTCCATTAGCCTGCAAGGGCTAGACTTCACCATAGAGGACAGACCAGGGAAGAGTCACGATAATGCAGATGGCCTTTCCAGAAGGTATGTTGACCGTCTGGATGAGGGTGTCTATCCCGTGGGAGATTAGGCACCCTCCACCTCTGTCTGGCGGGCGACTGTGATGCTGGAAATGCATCGGAGGTACAGGGCCTCCGTATCCTTGTCCTTTACTGCCTTTTATTTATCATGTGTTCTGCCGTGTTTTCCGCGCAGGAGTTCATGTGGGACTCCTGGCGGTGCAGCTCTCTCTCTTTTGGTTTGGTGAACAGACACATGGGATACCCTTACAGCACCCATGGGTGGGGGTACAACCCTGTGCCGCTAGTGTATGTTTTTGGGCACATGTGGGTGGCCCGCAGAGCAGGGTATGGGCTGGTGGCAGCTCCATGCTGAATTTGACAGGTGCTCTGAGTATCCTCCATTTAGGGATACCCACGCCCTGCCATTGGAATCAGTGGATTACTGATGGAAGACAAGATGGCCCCTGTGGCCTCTTGCTTTCTATTGCCTGTTACCTTGTTTTCCCAAAGTCCTGGGAAGCCCCGACTCTGTCCATTCCCCCTGACTGGCTGTTGGGTGGAAGTTCCATATATGGTGGTGTTGTGAAGTCCGGTCCAGACTGGCTGGAGCCTTCCCAGTGACTGCATGTTGTGGGTAGACCCTGTGGGTGGGACCTGGGTGAATGGAGTGTGTGACCAATATGCACTTCTTGTTGTGGCTGTCTGGTTTCTGGTATGAGAGACACAGAAGACTGAGACAGCCCTGCCCGAAACTGGCCTGAATGCAGTGTGTAGTGTTGAATGGCTGGGTACTTGTCCCAATCCACATTGCTTGTTGTGAGTCTCTGAGAGGGAGGAGGATGGCCTGAAGGCACTGTGTGCCTGATTGGCAGATTGACTGCATGAATGCCCTTCTGTATGATTGGCTCATGAGAGTGACCCAGCAGTGTGGATGAGAGACAGGATAGTATATCTGGGGACCTCTCACCACTTGAAGAGTAATTGGAACTGCTGATCCTCGACGCCCAGCTGGAAGAAGAAGACTTGCTGTTGCATTTGCTTCGACCTGATCTGAAAGCTGCCGAATTCGTCGAAGACTGATCCGAGAGAGGACCTGGTAAGGCGCCCTCTTCCCGTGCTTCGAGGGACCATCGAGCACCGCTGACCTTCGCTGAAGCTCCCTGGAAGTCAGACCCCCGAAAGGCTGCCGACCCGAGACGGGACCGCTGAGGAGAACGAAGTGAAGCACCAGGGCTTCGCCGCTGTCGAAGTCCATTGCCGTTGACCAGGGTTCGCAGGTTTGTGTAACCGCTGGAGGCCCATCGTAGTCGTGTTGCCCCAGAAGAGGGGACCGCTTGACGCTGTGCCGCCGACGACCGGAGCCACCCACTCCTTTGCCTAAGAACATTTGAATCAAAGGACTCCCTTGTCTGCACCGACAACCGCTTTGTCCTGCGGAGAAAGTCAAGGCCGCCGACACGCCGAGGAGAATCCGCCGGTGGGTTTCCCTCCACCCAGAGACCACAAAGACTTCGAGGGCTCGACGCCCTTGCTGGGCCACAGTTCTTCCGAAAATCTTTGTGGTCCTGAACAATCAATCGCTGAGGTTCCCCGCACACCTCATCCTCGCAGGACGTCGCCGACGAGCACCGCCTGGATTGACGCCGTGGTCTCGGCACCCTCGAACTTCTCATCGACGCCGTCGACGCCAAGTTCACCTTCTTCAACGCCTCTTGACGATCCTTGGCTCCTGCTTCAAAGGGAGTCACTCAAGAAGGATTCGTCGACGCTTCTTCAAAGAACTCTACTCCACCAGGTACTTTGGGGGGGTAAAAACATTAGAGGAGAGAACAAGACTATTGAGCAATATATGGACTGGGCTCGTGCTATATCTTTATCTAACAGGTTGCCCAAGTGGGGGGATCTCCACACAGAACTGTGTCTAGGCAACGGGGCCAGTATTCTGCCAGTTGTGTCAACCATCTTGCTTTCCTTCCTATCTCTAATGCTGGTTTCCTTGTTATTACTCTGTGTGACATTCTAACAGTATAGTTGATGCACTTTAATGAGATCTGATAATATTGGTGGTACCACTTTAGAATTGTATATATTTACCATTGTTGATTTCTGAGTACAAAGTGCATTATTGTGATAGTGTACATACCTTTGAATATTAATTATATAAAGACTGTGTTTTCAGTAATAAAGTGTGTGGACATTCCTTTGTGGGGGTTCCGGAACTACACTGTACTTAAGAACCAGCCTGCATCACCTCCTGAGAAGCTAGGCCTTGATTGCTCGACCACGTACCAATAATAGAGAATCTTGGCTGGGGTCCTCTGTGCCTCTCCTCTACCATATAGAGAGCGGAAGTACAGACCCCCCTCCGGTCCTTTACAACAAGTTTCCCAGTTCCATGCGTGATACCTAGGGTGACCAGATTTCGAAAATAAAAAACAGGGACAGGCCACTGGCATAGAAGTAGGAGTACAGCTTCAGCTGTGAAACTGTAGTCTTACTTCGAAGGGATTGTGTCCTCCGACGTATTTCCTCATCTTAGATATCTCCTTCCAGCTCTGCTGGCCTCGGAACATTTTTCTCTCTAGAGGGCGCTGCGCGTCGACGTCCTTCGAGTCGATGTCCCTCGACAGCCGCCGTATCAACTCCGACGTCATCCTGGCTATAAAGGCCGCGCGCAGCGCCCGTTGCTCAGTTCTGTTTTTCCGCGCGTACTCAGTGCCTCGGAATACCGTTGTTCAGTTTTGTCAGGTTAAACCTATTTACCTCGAGTTATTCGATCCGTACTAGATGGCTTCTTCGTCGGAACCGACAACTCCTCGATCCGGCTTCAAAAAATGCCGAGATTGTGGGAAAAAGATGTCGCTGACTGACCCTCACAGAGTTTGTCTGTGGTGTTTGGGAGCTGAACACCATTGTTCGGAGTGCGAGGACTGTATGTCCATGACAGCTAAGGCCCTGAAGGAGCGTAGGGGGAAGCTGGAGAAAGGTAAGACTTTTAAAGCTTCTTCTTCGTCGACGAAGTCGAGACATTCGTCTCCTCGTCACCATTCGCGCTCCAGATCTCGGAGTGGGTCTCATCACTCCTCGAGACCGAAGCACTCGAAGAGGAGACGTCGAAGATCCCCTTCTCCGTCTTCCTCTTCCTCTGTTTCGCCAAAGAGAATCCCGTGCCCCACGAAACATTGTTCCCGGGCTGAATGGGAGGAATTCCGCAAAAATATGATGAGCGTCTTCGAGAAAGCGGCCTCGACCCCCTCGAAGACTGCCGAGAGCGATGCTCTGGTCGAAAGACCCGAAGGTCAAAAACGCCGCGAGTCGCAGTACCCGGCGAAGGAAACCTCTCGAGCGCATCACGAACCCTCGAGCAGGACTATGATCTCCAAACCTTCCTCGAAGGTTCCGTCGACGCCGTCGACGGAAGTTCTGTCGACGTCGAGGTCGATGTCTTCGACGCCGTTGTCGAAGGGACCTTCGACACACGAGTCTGTCGACTCAACGCCAGCTTCGACACCGGTGTCGACGCCAAGAAAAGTCACGGTTACGACACACCCAGTGTCTATCCCCAGGTCCTCGACGTCAATGGCTTCGAGATTGTCGAGTAGAATCCCAATTCTGTCGAGGTCTTCGAGGACTCCGCCTTTGTTTTTGACGCCACGCTCGAAGCCTTCGACGTCGGCGTCAACGACATCGACGTTTTCGAGGTCGATTATGACAAGTTCGGCACCCTCTGCCTTGGAAATGGGGTTTACACCCTTTATGAGTTCAGAACAATTGAGAACTATGTCCTCAATATTAGAAGAGGGTGAATTGTCTGAACAGGAAGACACATTTGAGTTGCAGAGACCTGTAACCCCAATTAGAGAGGAATTTTCCTCTGAAGAACGCAGGTTAAAGGATCTTCATGATTCCTTACATGAGGCAAGTGGGTTAGACACCTCCCCTGAGGTGGAGTTTGCTAGGCCAGACCCGGGGGAACATGCTGAAACCCCCTATAGAGCCTTAATGGCCAGGATCACAGAGTTTATGGGGTGGTCTGCACCTTCACAATCTTTCCAACAAGATGACCTCACGGATATTCTTGACAAAGGCCCACAGGAGGATCCTGTGGTGCCTTTTCATAAAGCTCTTCAGAGGAAGATCATGACAAACTGGGAAACCCCAAATGTCGTACCAGCAGTAAATAAAAAACTGTCTACAAAGTACAGGGTATCCTCTACAGACCCGGAGGTTTTGTCTAAACACCCATCCCCAGAAAGTCTGGTGGTACAGGCAGCATCCTCTACCGATGTCAAGACGGCTTATCCTACCGTCCCACAGGACAGGGACGATAAAAAATATGATGCTATGGCAAAGAAAGTCTTTTCAGCATGTAGCATGGCGTTAAAATCTGTTAATGCTACTTGCACCCTTGCTAGATTCAGCCATACACTTTGGGAGTGTGCTTCTACAGCGGCTGACTGCATCCCGGAGGGAGAAGAAAGGGATGCGTTCCTGAATATTATACAGGACGGTAAAGACGCTATGTGCGAATCCCTCCAGACGGGCATTGATTCGGCTGACAGTATCAGCAGAGCAATGGCGGCAAGTACAACAACCAGGAGATTCGCTTGGTTGAGAAAGTCTGGTTTTGCCCCAGATGTGCAAGCCAGGCTCTTGAACATGCCATTCGATGGCTCTTCTTTGTTCGGGAAAAAGGCGGATGACAGTTTAGAGAAACTGCAAACTTCAAAAGCAGCAGCAAAATCCCTAGGAGCTGCAATCCGTCAGACCCCTTTTCGTCCCACAGGAACCTCTGCGAGGGGCAAGTCCTTTCGCTTCTACTCCACATTCGGAAGAGGTAGAGGACGACCGGCTCAAAGGGGACAAAGAAGAACTACCCGAGGTGGACGAGGTAGATATTCAAAAGCCGCAGCAACAACAGGTGCCTCTTTACCATCGGCATCTGCATCAGCCGCTCCAAAACCACTCTGAGGACTTCCCTCACAGGACACCTGTAGGAGGCAGGTTGACTCAACATCTGGCAGTATGGCAGGCTATCACGTCAGATGCTTGGACATTGGAAACAGTCGCCCAAGGTTACTGCCTACCTTTCCTACGTATACCTCAGAGTCATCCACCGGGGATCAGCTCTCAGAAAGCTCCAGATCCGCTCCTCTTGCAGGAAATTTTAGACCTGCTAGAGAAAGGTGCCATATAACCGGTACCTGTAGCGGAGAGGAACAAGGGCTGGTACTCCCCTTACTTTCTCATTCCGAAGAAAGACGGAGGACTGAGACCCATCTTGGACTTGCGAGAATTGAACAAATTCCTCAGGAAAGACAAATTCAAGATGGTCACTCTTTCTCAGATCCTCCAGGCCCTTCAGTTCCAGGACTGGTTGGTATCTCTGGACCTTCAGGACGCTTATTTCCATGTGCCTATCATTCTCAAACACAGGAAATACCTGAGGTTCGCAATTGGCAACTCTCACTATCAATTTCGAGTGCTGCCATTTGGGCTGACCTCCGCCCCGAGGGTCTTCACCAAGTTAATGTCGGTAGTGGCGGCAAGTCTAAGGAGGGAAGGGATTCACGTCTACCCCTACCTGGACGATTGGTTGATCAGTGCTGTTTCTTCGGAACAAGCTCAGATCCAGCTAAATCACGTGTGCCACTCCCTTCACAGACTGGGTTTCTCCCTCAATTTAAAGAAGTAACAAATGATACCATCGCAGAGACTCCAGTTCATAGGAGCGATCCTGGACACTTCCCTGGGAAAAGCCTCGCCACCAGAGGTGAGGGCTCAAGATATTCTACAGATGGTTACCAAGTTCCAACATGCCCAACGTCTCCCAGCCTTCGACTTTTTGAGGTTGCTAGGCCTCATGGCATCCTGCATTTTCCTAGTGCCAGAGGCTCGCCTGAGAATGAGATCCCTCCAGTGGGCACTGAGGACTCAGTGGTCACAATTCTCAGGGAGAATGACAGATCTTCTTCAGGTTCCCGACAGAGTAGCTCGAGACCTTCAGTGGTGGGCCTGTCAGGAGAACATTCTGAAAGGAGAACAGTTTTGACAACCCTGGCCGGAGATAACAGTAGTCACGGATGCCTCACTCACGGGGTGGGGAGCCCACGCCAACGACTTGACCATCAGCGGTCGTTGGTCTCCATCGGAGTCCAGACTACATATCAACCTGTTAGAGCTGAGAGCCATCAGACTTGCGCTGAAGGCGTTCCTGCCAGCTGTACAAGGGAAAAACGTCCTGATAATGACGGACAACACGATGGCCATGCATTACCTCAACAAAAGAGGAGGCGTAGGATCACTACCCCTGTGCAGAGAGGCGATGCAGCTCTGGTTTTGGGCAAATCAAGAAGGAATCTCTCTATCGGCAGTTCACCTAGCCGGAGAGAAGAACTTGACAGCGGACGCTCTGAGCAGGCAGAGCACAGTCTCCCACGAGTGGGAGCTAGCTCAGGAAGTCCTTCAAGAGATCTTCGCCCTTTGGGGAACCCCTCAGGTAGATCTGTTCGCCACCAGCCTCAACAGGAAATGCGATCTGTTCTGCTCAAGGGAATTTCCCCCGAGAGGAGCTCTGGGAGACACGTTCATAGTGGACTGGGAGTTTCCGCTTCTGTACGCGTTCCCACCGGTCCTGTCATTCCTCAAATGATCAGGAGGTTGAGAAGATTCCGGAGAACCATGATCCTAATTGCCCCGGATTGGGCCAGGAGAACGTGGTACCCGGACCTTCTAGACTTGTCCATCTGCCCTCCAATTCGACTTCCACTCAGAGAGAACCTACTCTCACAGAAGGGAGGTCAGGTTCTCCATCCAGACATCAAAACCCTCAACCTTCACGCTTGGCTTCTGAAAGGCTGAGGTACAAGGATTGGGACCTCCCTGATGATGATATGGAGGTGTTGCTTTCGGCAAGGAGGCCAGCAACAAAGTCTTTATACCGCTGCCGTTGGAACAGATTTTGCAGCTGGTGTAGAGAACAGAATATCGACCCTTTTTCATGTGGTACACCCATGGTTTTGTCCTTCCTACTATATTTGGCAAATTCAGGCTTTCAAGTTGGCACCATTAAGGGCTATCTCGCAGCGCTATCCATCTTTAAGCGCACTGCGGAAGAACCATCCTATTTCAAGTTACCCTTGGTAATACAATTTCTTAAGGGGTTAACCAATGTTTATCCCCCAAGACCATTCCAAGTTCCCCTATGGGATTTAAACTTAGTCCTAACTTTCCTGATGGGCACACCTTTTGAACCACTCCATTCTTGTTCGTTAAGATTCCTTACCCTTAAAACTGTTTTATTAATAGCACTTACATCTGCTAGAAGGGTGAGCGAATTACAAGCTCTTTCTTGTAAACCCCCCCACACTATCTTTCACAAAGACATAGTTGTCCTGCAAGTGAAGCCTAATTTCCTCCCAAAGGTGGTTTCTGAATTCCATATCACTCAGAAGATTACCCTACCATCTTTCTATCCTCCTCCTCACCCGGGGAAAGAGGAAGAGAGGTTACACAGGCTAGACCCTAGAAGGGCTTTAAGTTTTTACATCAGTAGACTAGCCAGGATAAGACAGGCAGACCAGCTGTTTGTAGGTTACACAGGTCACATGCTGGGGTTACCAATAACTAAGCAGACCATTTCCAGATGGATCATTCTAGCCATTCTGGAATGTTATAAATTGGCAGGAAAAGAGCCCCCTCAAAACCTTAGGGCTCATTCGACCAGAGGTATTGCAGCTTCATCGGCCCTCAAAAGAGGTGTGCCGGTTAAAGACATCTGTGCGGCCGCTACATGGTCGTCTGTCCATACCTTTACACGATTTTACTATTTGGATTCCTCCTCCAGTCAAGAGACTAGGGGCCTCATTACACGGAAGGCGGTGAGCCATGGCGCTACTAGCGCCATGGCTCATGCCGGTAAAATACCGGCACCGCCTTGGCGGAAAGGGGATTTACCGCCCCATTCCAAGGTTGGAGGGGCGGTAAATCCCCCTTCCGCCATTGCCCTTCCCCATTCCCATTTCTGCCCCATAGGGCTCTATGGGAATGGGGAAGGCGCTAATTACGGCACCGCACTTTTGCGGTGCCGTAATTAGCTCCGAGGTCCCTTAGCGGGTTGGTTTTTAACGGCTGCAAAAAGCAGGCGTTAAATCACCAACCCGCAAAGGGACCTCGTAGTACGGCAGTAAGGGTTAACGGTCACCGTTGCCATTAACGGTGACCGTTAACCCTTACCGCCGTCCGTGTAATGAGGCCCTAGGTTTGGAAGGGCTGTACTGCATTCTATTCATCAATAGAAGACAGCATGAAGTCAGTACTCCCTCCTCCAATAATAGAATACTGCTATGGGAGCATATCTAAGATGAGGAATACGTCGGAGGACACAATCCCTTCGAAGAACAAGTTACTTCTTACCTCTTAACGTTCTTTCGACGGGATGTTCCTCCGACGTATTCCTCATCGACCCTCCCATCCATCCCCGCAGTTCTACTTCCCTTGTTGTTGCATCTTACGCTCCTTCAGGGTGATTAGTTTAGTCCAGAAAGCATTATTGTGGGCTACAAAACGGAACTGAGCAACGGGCGCTGCGCGCGGCCTTTATAGCCAGGATGACGTTGGCGTCGATACGGCGGCTGTCGAGGGACATCGACTCGAAGGACGTCGACGCGCAGCGCCCTCTAGAGAGAAAAATTTTCCGAGGCCAGCAGAGCTGGAAGGAGATATCTAAAATGAGGAATACGTCGGAGGAACATCCCGTCGAAAGAACGTTACAAGGTAAGAAGTAACTTGTTCTTCTATGTGGGTGGCCAGTCCCGTGTCATGTTGCAGGGCCCGGGGTCCTGAAGCTATTTTAAGATTAAAAACCCATCCGGGATTTGGGGATCGGGTGGATGCCATCCCGGTTATTGGCAAAGTGGTGGAAAAATCATGATATCTGGCCAAAAACCAGGATGGTATCCAACCGATCCCCGAATCCAGGGACAGGGTTTTTAAAGTTAAAAAAGTCTCTGGACCCCAGGACAGAGTTGCAAATACCCGGACAGTTCTGGCAAAACTGGGACGTCCAGTCACCCTACTGATACCTTGAGCCAGTCTTGGTTTTTCCCAACGCATTCTGGGAATTGTAGTATGGGTCTATTTGTCGCCTTTTGCCACTTCAAAGCAAGTGTCCGGCTTCTGGGTGGTTGCCGTCTGGAGTCGGGTTGATTGGCTGCCAGCATCCACCGGACGATTGTTGGCCTCCATTGACTGCAATGGCACCACCCTTCAAAAACATAAGCCTTATTGAAGGCTCAACAGATTGCGAAACATGAGTGCATGCTACATGCACATACATTTAATTTAATTTGTTTATTTCAGATTTGTAAAACAATCCATAAATGTCAACATCAAAGGACAACAATAATCAAATCCCTGTTTGAATAAAAACCCAACCAAAAATAAATATAAAATCACAGAAAACGAATTGTAGATAATAATGAACTCACATCTCATGCCAGTAGAGAGATGCTCTTTTCCAAGCGCTTTGTAGGTAGCACGCAATTTTGAAGGCACTAGCAGCATCTGATTCACTTATTAGTAGCATAAACACAGGTTGCCAACAATTAAAACCGAGACCTCTAAGAAAAATGTAAAAGATATCTTTTACCCAGGTCATTGTATAGGGGACAGAAAATAACTACATGTGCCAGGGAATCCGAACCACAAATGTCATTGGCATACATGGTGCCACCAGACCCGTTTTATTTTATTTATTTGCATTTTTAAAGCGCTCACACAGCCCACGGGCATGGAGGCGCTGTTAGAGGAATTGTTTTGTTTTTAGTTGCGTAGTTGTTTGTCTTAGTTGCGTATTTATAACGTGCTTAAATACCCAGAGGTTTCTAAGAGCGGACCGGGGATCGAACCTGTGTTGCTTCCAAGGCGAGCACGTTGCCGCTGAGCTATCCTCCCGTTCATAGCTCTCAACTCACCCGCTTTTGGCGGGTGTCACCCGCCTTGAAAGCTGATGAATCACCCGCCAAGCCCCTCCTACGCCCATTCACTTCTATGGGCCTCTCACCCGCCAAAAAGAAAATCGGGTGTTTTCACCCGCCTTGGTGACAAAAAAGGTTGGGAGCTATGCCCGTTGGTCAGTGCCCTGAGCACGTAGAACATTTAGTGCATACATGACACAACCTTTCCTCCTCAACTCAACCGCTTTTGGCAGGTAGCACCCGCCTTGCAATCGGCTGACTCGCCCGCCAAGCCCTTTATACCTCCATTCACTTCCAATGGGCTCTCGACCCTTCCCCCTACAAGAGCGGGTGTTTTGGGTGTATTCACCTGCCTTGGCGACACAAAAGGGTGAGAGCTACGCACAACAAACTCTCAAGCCCACCATACACACACGTACACCCACACGCTTAAGACAACAGACATTCATATCACAACCGTGCATTCACAGGGGAAGGCGCCGCTGTTTCTTTGTACGCTATAAACTGCCCATGTGCTTTGCTTACTTTCTAAAAATAGGTCCATGCTGGGCACCACAACTTCTATTCACTAGGATGTTTATTTTGAATTTCCCAAATTGGGGTGTGTGGGCGACGTGTTGTTAAATGCTCATTTGAAATAGCTGCTGGCTGTTCTGAAATCAAAGCAGGGGGGACATGCCTGCGCCACTTGCATCCACTTCATTCATAAAAAAACAAGGCCCGGACCCCCAAAGAAGACGACTGTGGAGGGCGGGCTTCTTCCTCTCTGTCTGAGCCCGCCTCCCCCTCCCCAGACTCAGCGGCGTCAGGGCTGGGCGCGAACTGGGGATAGACAGGGACACAGTCAATAGGGCAGGCGCGCGCGCGCGCACACACGCACAGGCACGCGCGCACGCGCGCGCGCGCTGTAACGGCGGGACGCGTCAGCAGCTCGGCCATCACAGAGCAAGCGAGAGAAAGTGCTAGAGAACGTGCCAGCCCTTGTGAGCAGCTCCCGCTTTTTTTTTGTTGTTGCCATTTGGAATGCAAGACATGCCCGGGTTGCTAAATTGCTCATTTTGGTGCCTGATACCTCGGTCCCACGGTGGATGTGTGATTCTGGCCAAATCACGTTAACTTCCCTTCCCCTCAAATTGAAAACATTCCAAAAAATAATTGCTCGTTGTGCTCCCCTACCCCCACCTCCTGTTACAGTTTCAATGACATGCTCCCAGCTGCTCTTCCCACTAGCTACGGTCTCAACCGCACGCGGTGTTGTTCTGTGTGCATGGACTCAAGATGCTCCTGCTGTATTGATATGTACAAAGATTTGAATTAGAATTATAGTTCTAGAGCGCTATACGCCAAAGCACTGTACAAAAACAAAAGGATGGTACAAGTCAAGTGGAATCAAAATGAACTGATAACATCAACAGGTAAGCAAGTGAGCTTTGAGCCGTGAATGAAAGAGAGGAAGAGAGGAAATCGAGCGAGCGAAGAGGATGGGGAACAGCGTTCCAATAGGGACAAGAAGGGACGGCAAAGAGCATTCCAATAGGGACAAGAAAGGACGGGGAAGAGTGTTCCAATAGGGACAAGAAGGGACGGGGAAGAGCATTCCAACTGGGACAAGAAGGAAAGTGGAAGAGCGTTCCAATAGGGACAAGCGTTCCAATAGGGACAAAAAGGGACGGGGAAGAGTGTTGCAATAGGGACAAGAAGGGATGGGGAAGAGCGTTCCAACAGGGACAAGAACGGACGGGGAAGAGCGTTCCAATAGGGACAAGAAGGGAAGGGCAAGAGCGTTCCAATAGGGACAAGAAGGGACGGGGAAGAGTGTTCCAACAGGGACAAGAAGGAAAGGGGAAGAGCGTTCCAATAGGGACAAAAAGGGACAGGGAAGAGCGTTCCAATAGGGACAAGAAGGAAGGGGAAGAGCGTTCCAATAGGGACAAGAAGGGACGCGGAAGAGTGTTCCAACAGGGACAAGAAGGGACGGGGAAGAGCGTTCCAATAGGGACAAGAAGGGATGGGGAAGAGCGTTCCAATAGGGACAAGAACGGACGGGGAAGAGCGTTCCAATAGGGACAAGAAGGGAAGGGCAAGAGCGTTCCAATAGGGACAAGAAGGGACGGGGAAGAGTGTTCCAACAGGGACAAGAAGGAAAGGGGAAGAGCGTTCCAATAGGGACAAAAAGGGACAGGGAAGAGCGTTCCAATAGGGACAAGAAGGAAGGGGAAGAGCGTTCCAATAGGGACAAGAAGGGACGCGGAAGAGTGTTCCAACAGGGACAAGAAGGGACGGGGAAGAGCGTTCCAATAGGGACAAGAAGGGATGGGGAAGAGCGTTCCAATAGGGATATCAGAAGCAAGATTTAGCACAAGGGGGACGTGGGACAGTAAGCAAAACGAGGGATTAGGAATGAAGGAAACAATCAGGAACATAGTAAGAAATAAGAGGAAAGATAAGGAAGGGGGAGGCCATGGAGGCATTTAAAAACCAGACAGAAAACATTAAATAGCAAGCGCCATTCAAAGGGGAGCCAGTGCAGAGAAAGTAGTGTAGGGTGACCAGACGTCCCGGTTTTTCAGGGACAGTCCGGGGAAATCACCAGTGTCCCGGGAGTTTTTTCATTTTCCAAACCCCGTCCGGGGATTGGAAGGCTGGCTGGCTACAGTCCCGGTTTTTGTCGGGACCCGATTTCGAAATCCAAAATCGGGTGCCGGTGCGACTTTTCCTGTGTGTAAATGGGGGCGTGAATGCTTTTCACACCCCCATTTCCTCTCCTTTCCCCTCCCCGGCGCTCTCCTCCAATGAGAGGAGTGCGCCTGTGAGCACATCCTCTCCACCCCCCCCTTGCAACAGGCAAGTGACATAGAAGTAGGACTACCGTTTGAATGCAGTCCTACTTCTATGACTATGGCCTGTCCCGTTTTTATTTTTATCTGGTCACCTTAGATTAGTGCAGAGGAAATAGTCACAAGGAGATAGAAAAGAAGGCGAATTGAAGAGTTAGAGATAAAGCGAAAATGATCAAGCTAGGCAGCAGGAAGACCGAGAAGAAGGAAAGAACAGAACAGATGAGAAAAAAACATAGAGGACGCATTGAAGAACAGGAAAGGTCTAGCTTTGTGAATGTTATAAAGATGGAGCCAACAGGAGTGGGAAGGGCAGAGATATGGGTGGGGAATGACAAGGTGGAAGAAAAGATGGGGAGAGAGGAAAAGGGAAGAAGAGATGGAGTGGGAGGCATGGGAGGAGAAATAGTGGAGGCGAGAAAGAAAAGAAATTCAGTCTTGGATTCAGATTGAGCTAGTGAGCCATCATGCAGGATTGAATAGCATGAAGGCAAGCAAGAGGTAAGAGTCGAGTGAATGGAAGGGGAAAATGAAGAAAAAGAAAGAAAGGGCTGAGTATCATCAGCATAGAAGGGATGAGAGACCCAAGGAAGAGATGGGCGAGGCGAGAGGAATGAATGGTGTATAGAGAAAAGAGGAGGGGGCCTAGAACAGAGCCCTGAGGCACACCGTAGTGAAGAGGGAGAACAGGACAGATTGAACCAGCCCAGGAAACCGAGTAAGTGCGATCTGTAAGATAACAGTGAAACCAGTTTAACCCTTTAACTGCAGAGGACAAGCTATCTCGTCCTTTGCAGTTCCTTCCTAGTGCAGAGGATGAGATACCTCGTCCTCCGCAGTGCTTACTTTTGTTGGGGGCGGATCGCTGCCCTGTTGCAGCGCTGACATTCGTGACCCCGGAGGTTCCAGGCACTGGGGGTCGGGGAGGGCGTGCCGTGATGACGTTGGTGCACGCTACGTGTGCAAAAGTCATCAGGAAGTGTAATTTACATGCTGAATCTAAAGGGCTTCAGCATGTAAATTATGCAGACACGGTTTCTCGTGCGGCTCAAGCATTTTATGCATGCCTGGTTTGGTTGTGGGAGGGCTCGTTGGAAAGGGGTGGCACTCCCCTTTCCAACGAGCCCTCACACAAGCAGATTGCTGGTCGAGGATCATTTGATCCTCGACCAGCGATCCTACTGAACCGCCAGGGAATTGATTTTGGTGGTCGGGGCACACCAGGGCAAACAGCCCCCTACCCCCACAATAAATAAATGGTGTAAGGTGGCACAATGTTGTTTTACCTTATTTGGGAGCAGATTTTGCCCCAAGTAAGGCAAAATACCACAGCACTCTATGAATAGAGACACACTTGGAGGCATCTGGGGGCTTGCCTTGTGCCTATGGGACCAGCCCTCTCAGGAATCCCTCCAAGGTGGGACAGATTCTTTCTGATTCCCTGGGAAGCCAAAAGTGAGGGTCTGGACCCATTTCGCCACCCCCTGGAAGCAGAAAGGAGCTGTAGGCTATAAAGGAAATTATTTTGGGGGTGGGGGCAATCCCCCCGGGCAAGAAGCCTCCCCACCCCCACAAATGCCAATAAGATACACAATGTTGTTTTGCCTTCTTTGGGGGAAGATTGGTGCTGTTTTGCACCAATTTACCACAAGCAAGGCAAAACAACATTCCACTCCATGTAGAGTGGCAAACTTGGGGAAATCAGGAGGCTGGCCTAGTGCCTGTGGGCCAGCCCTTCCTGGAATCCCCCCCATGGAGGGGCAGACCCTTTCTGCTTCAGCGGGGGGGGGGGGGGGCAAAAGTGAGGGTCTGGCCCTATTTTGGCACCCATGGGAAGCAGAAAGGAGCACTTGGCCACCAAGGAAAGGATTTTGGGGGTGGGGGCCACAATAGGTTAAACAGACCCCCACCTCCACCCTGCACAAAGGTGGCACAATGTTGTTCTACCTTCTTTGGGGGCAGATGGGTGCTGTTTTGTACCGATTTGCCCAAAGGAAGGGAAAACAACATACCCCAGAGATCCCTTGTAGAGGAGGGGCTCCCTGGGACTGCCACTTGGGTTGGGGACAGTCGACCCACAATGGAGACAGGCACCCAAGCCCGGGGGTAGCACCCCCAACCATTTGGGAGCTCTTGACATGCCATGTTACAGCTTTTCCCTCCGGGGAGGGATGGGGACCCCGCCGGGGCACTCCATGACCACCACTGGGCTGAAGGGCTGTTGATCCACATGCAGGGCAGATACCAAAGGCTGGGGGCAGCACCCCCAGCCATCCTAGAACTCTGGCCAGACTCCGTAAAAGCTTTTCCTCGCACGAGGGATGGGGACCCGCCGCAGCTCCCTGGGACTGACACTGGGTTTGGGAACGGTCAACCCAAATGGGAGACAGGTGCCCAAGGCCAGGGGCAGCACACCGGCCGTCCTGGAGCTCTGGCCATGCCGCGTTAGAGCCTTTCTTTCTGGGGAAGGACAGGGACCCCGCCGGAGCTCCCCATGACCACCACAGGTCTTGGAGACGGTCAACCCACGTGGAAGCCAGGTGCCCAAGTCCGGCGGCAGTACCCCCGCCGTCCTGGAGCACTGACCGGGCCGAGTTAGAGCTTATCCCTCTGGAGAGGGATGGGGTCCCTGTAACGGTGCTCCTTGGCTGCCGCTGGGCTGAGGGGCGGTTGACCCTAATGGGAGACAGCAGTGGAGTAACTTTGCTGAACATGTTGGGGGGGGCATGACAACTGAAGGAAAGGAGTGGGGTGAAGGGAGGGCGGATGGTGGCTCTGAGGGATCATTTCGGACAAATTGTTAAAAGAGATTCGGCAACGAGTTCCCAGTCTGCCCCAGTCCCATTGTGATTCTCTCAGAGGAGCTGCACGACGCGAGTTGTGAGTCCTGCGTTTGTGTTTACTATAAATATTGACTGTGGGCGCGGCGCGGAGTTCGGCAACGAGGTCCCAGTCTGCCCCAGTCCCATTGTGATTCTCTCAGAGGAGCTGCACGACGCGAGTTGCGAGTCCTGCGTTTGTGTTTACTATAAATATTGACTGTGGGCGCAGAGCGCGGCACGGAGTTCAGCAATGAGTTCCCAGTCTGCCCCAGTCCGCACCATGACGGACGTAACGAGCAAAAAGGCAGGGCCTCAGACCCGCCACAAAACGCTCCAGCAACGTCGGATGTTGAACCCATGGACAACCCTGAGCAAGGATAAACCATGTGAAGGAAAGGTAAGCAAAGAATCTGAAACTGTAATCTTGCAGACCCCGGTTTCTATAGGCGAAATGACAATTCTGCAGGTTACGAGCACTGAGGCAGGGCTCAAGTGTCGGTGCCCCGAAATTTTAAAATCCAAACACTGCCTCTTCCGGTGACATAAATGGAGACACACCTATCATTGCTACGTCCCCAATTATTGCCCAAAAAGATTTGTTAGTACATAGTGAACAACTTGATATCCTATCTAACAACAACAAGCTTATCATGCCAAAGCCTATCCAGCCTGAGATACGATCTGTGACTTCATCGGTGATAACATCGCCAAAAATTTAACTCTAGACAATTTAGAACCCATATCTCAGTCAATTTGTGAGTCTCGTGAGAAAAATTGCTGCATGACGCCGCAAGAAACGTTCTACTCACCATTCGAAATCACAGATGCCGACATGATGGCTGCCGCACATGGTCCCTCCTCCGCCCCAAATATGTGCGCAAAAGCATTCCCGGAAAACACGCAACTTTGTGAATGTCAGGACGGTTCATCAAGTGCCCTGGTTATTGAGCGTGAGCCTGCGGAGACAACACAATTGTTAGTCGGCAATCAAATAGAAGATCAAAACGCTGTGCCAGAAAAAATAAATCAGACATGCACTCAGTACATAATTAAAACCAACGCAGATGTGAGTGAGCTGAGAGAAGCGAGAGAGATGATAAGTGGCCAAGCTGGAAGCTTAAAAGAGCCCCTTTGCTAGTCTCCAGACGTAACAATGCCTAATCTGCATCGAGTTCAACTTCATGGAACTCACGGGGGTTTGACTCCAACCGGAGGCAAGGTGATACGCTATCATCCCACGCCAATTGGAAAGCGATTTGACAAAGGTCCAAACCATATCTCTACCCTTTCATCTCTGCCAACATCTTCCGTGGAAGAATTTCTTCGAAGTCCTATGTTGGAAAGCATAGCTTTGACATCCAATGGAACTCTTACGTCTCCAGGTCAAGAAAATAGCATTGCTAAGATCGCTCAGACGATGAATAGGAACTCCTTGAAAGGAGTAATAGTGGATTCAACGTTTGAAATAAACAAACCTACTACAGGCACCCCCGTGGTGCCAACACGGAAAAGCAGAAATAACAAAGGGCCGGAGGCGGCTCGAAAAACTGATTTAACAACTGAAACAAATGCTCAAAATAAAGACCCTTCATGTCTTTCAACTAGTGGAGGAGAGACTACTGGACTAACTCCAGCAAAAGCCAGCATTTCGTCAGCCGCAGCAATGCAAATTCATAATAACACTTTGGCAGCATCCTCCCTGGCAATGATTCCTTTTGTTAAATTATATGAAGCATTAAGTGCACGGATACAGCACCAAGGGGCACTACTATCGAACCTTATTCACAAAACGACAGAACTAGAAAAATCTAATATCGATTTAAATGCAAAAATTCATGTTGACGCAGAACGCATGGAAATATGGCAAAGAAGGCAAGACGACTCGGCTACTCGCAACAGCTGTCACCAAGAGAAATTAGTAGGAGGCTTGATTGAGGCCCTGAATTTAACGCAAAAATGTCATTGTTGTATGACACGTGAAAATGATAGTGTAAGGATTATGTTGCAGAATACGGATTTCATTAAGGCAAAAGAGGTTGGAAACTCAGTAAAAAATAATGCCGACAAAATAGATGAGGACTGTGTGATTCTATCTGAGGCGAAAGGGGGCCGAATAAACGCCAACAACCCAGCTATGGCTGAAAAATCGAAGTCTCAGCCTATCTGCTTGGAGGTCGCGACCACGTCTGGGAGTGCAAACTGTAATGACATCCATGGATCACAATCAAGGGAAAACAACCGAGAAGAGGATATCAATGTACCGCATAAGGCTGACACTCAAGTGAAAGTGGCTCTACCGGGATGTCATTTCTCCTCATTTGGTATCTTTTCTGGTACTGCAAAAACAACTACAACTGCTATAACAACAGATGAAATTAAAACCGTGCACAAAAAGGCAAGTGGGAAAACCAAAAACCTTGCAAAGGATACCAAATCAATTGGCTCTTCCAAGAAAAAGGCGTTTTTAAGAAACTTATCAACTCCACCACGTTTGAATACATTTAAATGCAAAAACGGTCAGAATAAGACCAAACCTGAGGCTGCCTCAAATCTGGCTTCTCGTATGCCTTTGACTCAAGCGTTCCATAAACCATCTTTGAAACAAAGAAGAATCATTTCTGAATCGGATAGTAGCTCGACCACAACCGCATCTACCTCCATAGACCTCTGCGATCTGTCCACATATTCAATTGGTGAGGTTCAAGATGTCGAAAGCAGTCAAAATGTAACAGAGAGACACCTATTCAGACCTTTGCCGATGTTATAAACAAACGATCTGCAAAAGAGGCGAAATCAGTAGGTCAAGACTTGAAATCGTGTAATGTGGGTGCTGGAAAATCCACCCAGGCCCAGTTTGCAGATATTCAGCTGAATCCGAAATTCACACAGAAACAACGAACACAGGGTGTTCAATTCAAAAGAAGAGTTCATGAGAATACTGACTCAAAACACCCGCGACTGCCAAAAACTACGCCTGCAAAACATTCAAAGCGACGATGTTGAAGTAAATCTGAATAGGGCAAATATTATGAAACTCTTTCAATGTGTGCCGTCGCTACGCACAATAGTCTCTGAGGATATACGCATAGTCGAGTATGCAACCGAAAAAACCTCTGATCAGGTGTTACTGCACATTAATTCAGCAAGTGTTCATAGTACACTTTTAAAGGCGTGTGACGAATTGCTATTCTTTGGTTTCGAACTCTTGCCCGAACCTGTTCAGGATGAGTGTATCCGATCAGAAAGAACAAACGCGGGAAAAAGCTCTTCAAGGAAGCCTGTTGACGCAGATGTATTAAGACAGTCTATGAGCATTTCCTCGTCATCTAGCCCGGTCCAGCTGTCGCAAAAAAATGCATCTTTCAAAAAACAGAATCCAAATCATTATAGGAAGCAGCACTAGCCATGACTAACCAAAGGAGAAAATCCAACTGAAATCATCTCCTGGAACACACGTGGCTATAAACATCTATTCAACGAGTTTGAAACACCATTAGAGAATGTTTTTATAATATGCATGCAAGAAACCTGGCTTTGTACACCGCCCATTTGTGATGGATTCACGGTGTTATTGAACGCAGCAGTCAAAAACGTCAAAGGCCGCCCGAGTTCAGGTATTATAACAATGGTGAGGATTACTCAAACTTGGTCATCGCCGATTCCATTAAATCCAAATCCATATGTGCAAGGAACCATCATACACACAATAGAAAAAAAGATCACAGAGCGACAATATTTACTAATCATAAACATCTACTGGAACCCAACAAAGATCAGTACATATGGGATCATCTCTGCAGTCTCACACCTAATTGATGAAGCGATGTTAGCTTATAATAATCTTTCAGTTATTTGCTGTGGGGACATGAACTGTACGTGGTTCCAGTTTAATCAATCCTTGAAAAGCTACCAGCCACTCCCAAAGGATGCGCTTGACGAAAGAGCGAAAAGATGGGAAACTGCTATGGGTGTATTCAAATGTTAAATGGAAACGTGAAAGGAGATGTTCCAGAAAAAATCCAACATGGATTCGAGATCTTACACATAGAATTCTTGATTATATATGGATCTCAAGTAATCTGTTACATAAGATAGTCGACTTGAAAATAAAGAAAATGAAATACAGTGACCACTGTCTTGTTCATTTACGCATCATGTTAGACATGAATCTGCTGACGAGGCCATGTAAGGTAAACCTAGAAAACAACTGTCGTGGAAATCGTATACGAGTAAGTGGTAGGCAAATTGAGGAGCTTGGGGTAAAGCTAATGAATAAGTCAGCCCCTCATGCGCCTAATTATAGTCCACCTTTGACTGATTTCACTAGCTCTCGAAATACATTCCAAAACTTAGGGCAGACTCATCGACATATATACTGCAAGGTGCTACATGATGCCAAAAAGGCCTCGCGAAAAGATCTGAGAAGCCTAAAGAAACGTATTCCTAGTATGGAAATTCAAAAAGCAATACATGAAAGGCGCATGAGATATCGAAATTGGGTAAAGTCTCATGCAGTCATAATTGAGCAAGAGCGCGCTGAGCACATGTTAAATTGATTCTGACTAAGAATGCACACGAGATTTGGAAACCTTTGAACATGGAGCCCGTAAACGGCGCCCCAAACATAATCAACACCATAACAAATGACGTATGGAATAGGCATTTCTCTTCGGTCTTCAAAAGACCAGATTCCGAGGTTCCATTACTGGTGAGCTCTAATGATACTAAGTGGGACGTGCAGATGGAACATGAGGAAATCATTTGAGCAATCAAAGTCCTCAAGAGCTCACAAGCTGCTGGTCCTGACTTGATCTCGAACATCGACCTAAAAAAACACCCATGTGAGTGGGCAGATTTCTTTGGAAAACTATTTAGGAAAATTAGTTTTCTGAAAAAATTGCCCGATTCTTGGAAGTCTGCAATTGTAGTGCCAATTCACAAGCGAGGCAGTTGGGACGATCCCAACAACTATCGCCCAATTGCTCTGCTAGATACGATCGGCAAAATCTTCGGGGCAAACCTGCGCCTTAAACTTGCAAAATAGTCTGAATCGTCAGATATAAGCGATATATGGCAAACCGGATTCACTAAAGGGACTGGAGTGGATGTAAATCTGCTTATCCTGACTATCTTAAAATTGGAAACCCTAAATAAGAACGGCAAGATGCATTTCACATTCATTGACTTGAAACAAGCGTTCGACGGAGTGAATCGAAGCTTATTATGGGCTAAATTGGCAAAATGGCGCTGTCCGCCTGAAATTCTAGAGCCAATTATTGCTATGCACGAACATACGTCAATTAAAGTACGGCTAAATTACAGCGGTGTATTGTCTAAAACCATTTTTACCCAGAAGGTCGTCAAGCAAGGTTGCCCCCTAGCCGCAGAACTATTCAAATTATTCTTGGCTGACCTTCCATTCCATCTGAACTAAATTCCTTGTTTCCCACCCAAGATAAACCAAACACCAATTAAATGTATAGTGTATGCGGACGACCTGGTCCTGATGGATAGAACCCAAATTGGGCTACAGCGTCTCCTATCGGGCCTGAAATCATACATGGACTTGTACCAATTGTCAATAAACACCTTGAAAACCAAAATTATGTCGATTGGAAACATAAGAAGTAAAAAAGACAAAGCTTCAGGTGGAAAATTGCCAACCTAACAACTGTTGACTCGATAAGATATCTGGGTACACAATTTAATAATTCCATTTGCGAGCAACAATGGGCTGCTGAACTAACATCCAAAATGACGAGGCTAGCATTACAAGCTGCAAAAGTCAACAGGAATTTTGGAAAAATTTCATTAGAAGCAGTCCTAAAATTTTATCTACAAAAGGTGACTCCAATCATAATATTTGGGGCTGAGGCAGGTTGGAACATAAGTGTCCAAACTTGGCATATCTTAGAAGGCCGCTTCTGGCGGAAAGTCCTGCGAGTGCCGCAAGCAACGCCAATTACCGTCCTGCGACATGAACTAGCGATCAACTCGCTGCATGTGAAAATGGTTTGGAACTCTATTGCAATAATGAGGAAAATGGCCTTAACATCATCGGCCCCGGCCTACAAAATCTTTGCCAACAACCAGACTTCGAACAATCACGATTTTCCTTTTTGCACCAAATATTACCAACAAGGAGTTGATAAACCGCCCACAACATGCAAAAATGAAATTTGATAACTGGGCATGGATTACCAACAATGATGCGAGATCTAAAATAAAATCGATGAAAAGGTGTGCATAGGAAGCTAAATGAACCAGCACGTTACTTACTGCACTGTCCCTCGAGGCATCACCGAGACCAATTTCTTAGGTTTCGAATTAATGCTTTAAAGACCAAAGAAATTCTTTGGCAAAGAAAGGACAAATCCATTAAAGATAATCTTTGCCGCTTTTGTAATCAGTCGATCGAATCAGCTAAACACCTGTTAATTGAATGCACTCAGACTGTTACTCAACGCACACTACAGCTGGGTAATTTTGCACCGATAGATGGAGACATGGAGCGATGGTGGGGGCGGATCATCTCTGGACACAACATAAATCTTGTATGTGCAACTGTGAATTATTTTGACTCGATTTTGAAAGCGGAGAGCTAAAGCTAAATTTTGGTATCAGGTGGGAGGCCGGTGTGGAAGCCGGACGGAGTCGGTAACTGTATGCTTCCATCTGTAGGTTTGCCTGCTTTTCTGTTTTTTGCTCCCTGCTTGTTTTTCTTCTTGGACTCATATGATGTGGGAATTGAGGTCTTGTTTGAAACAAAAAATGTTTTCTTGAATTCAAACTGTAGTTTTTCAATAAAAAACAAAAAACAAAAAAAGAAATTCAGTTGAATGGTAGATTTGACCGAATTCGGTCACCACCATTAGTTTGAAGCGGAAGATATTGAACATGAAGAGCAGTGGTTGCAGGGGTGGCACCCTCAGCCCATGTTCAGTATTTTTGGCTTTGGCAGTTGCGGGGGTGTCCCCCGATTCCTCAGCATTGGTGGCAGGGGACCCAACAAAAAAAAAGAAGAAAAGGGATGCTGCAGCGTCAGATCCGACATGCGTTAAAGGCATGTATCTGACGCTGCAGGTTACAGGAGAGGCAGTGGATGGAGAAAAGGTAAGTGGGGGGGTTTATGGGTGTACTGGTGGTTTGAGGGGACATGAGTTTGGTTTTTTGTACCGCACCAAAAATGACTATGGTTAATTCCGCTGTGATTTTGTATGTCGGTCAAACAACCTAAATCCCTGAGGGATAACACGAAACTACTATACAACAAGATTCTATTTCTGACGCTCTGTTATAACTTTCATAAGACTGGTGGCGTATCTTTAAAATTCAATTGGACCCCAAAACATCTTCAGCCGGCCTGCCATGCACCCAGTCACACAACATATCATTCACAAACTTAATTCCACTAGAACGTTCAAACAGTGCATTATTTATCATTCATTCAGACATAAAAGTCAACACACATATGCTTGCACACACTCTCACTCACACACAAATGCACCCGGCACATCCACTGACATACACTGTGTGCACACAATATTTATATGTACATTTACAATAACACATGGAAACAGTGGCGCAAAGTCCATTGAGCAGACCAGACTTTATCACCCCTGGATACCTGAAATTTTGGGCTATGTTGACTTGACCTAGTTGAACTATAAAACCATGGCGAAAAGGACCAGATTCACTGGAATATCAGCAATTTGCCAGATGTTTCCTTTCATTCAAAGGCAGAAACCATTGATTAAAGCAGTGCAGTGGGTGACCAAGTATAATTGGAATAGATTTTTAAATGCCATATATCTCCAAACTTGGGTTCTGCATAGCACCTTATATGTCTACGTGCTGATAGAAAAAATCTACAAGATTCTGACTGATTAAAATTAAGGTATGTTTTCCTGTGTTCAAATGGCTTCAAGCAGTGGTGTACCGAGCGGGAGAGACGCAAGGGGGTGGTCAAGCTGCCCCCGTAGCTCTTTTAAGAGCCAGACCGGGACATTTGTTATTGGGACGCCTCTCCCATTCGACACCTCAAAGAGGGTGCCCAATGGCAAAAGTGTCCCGCTGGTAGGACAATGTGTTCTGAGCAATTCCTGCTCAGCATGCTCATTGTCCTGGCAGCAGGACACCTTACCTGTTCTGAATGGTAGAGGTGTTCCGCTGCCAGGACAATGTCCCAAGGAGCGCTGGGCAGCATAGGGTCCTCACGTTGCTCTGTATCAACAGATTATTACAATGTGAGTCTTTAGTGTGGGTGGGAGTTGGGGTACTATTAGCAGGGACATTTGTCCCTTTAGAAATGGGAATGGGAGGGAGTGATCAGAAGTGAGAAGGGTGCATAATGTTGCATGCTTTATGAAATAATGATGATGGCTTTAAAACCCAAGGAGGATTTGTTAGGCTCACATTAAACTGCATGATGCTATTGTGACTTTGCATGCCGAATGGGGAGAATTAAACTAAAACCATACTCCCATTGCTCAACATATTTCTATGACACTGGGCCTCATTACAAGGTTGCCAGTCCGGTAACAATGGTGCCGGTAAGCTTGCCTGTACCGTTGTTACCGGACCGGCAAACTACGAGTTCTGCTCATGGGTGACATACCGCCCGCCAGGCCTGAACCGTCGGGCAGACCGGCACCCGCGAGTAGACCATGTCGGATGCACTGGCACCATTCAGAATGGTGCCTGTGCATCCAGCTTCCTCAATCCCATTGAGCCCTGTGGGGCTCAAATGGGAATGGGGAGCATTTTTTACTGGTGCCCGGGAATGGGCAATTACCGGGTCCGGCGGGGCCGTAATGACCCAGTAATTGCCCATTCCCGGGCGCTGGTAAAAAAACCACTCCGGCGGCAGTCGTGACGGTTTTACTGGCACGGCTACCGCCGTAGTCGTAATGAGGACCAATGTATATAGTGTATGGTTAATTTACTATGAAAGGCTGGTTAATTATGTAATGTGGTTTGCTTCCAATGCATTGCTATAAATAATATGTTATATGTATCATATAAATAATATGCACATGAAATGTAAAGCAAAACCTTAATAAATATCTATATCAACTAAGCCTATAAAGATGTGCACGGTCGCTTGAATTGTCCACATCCCAGTTTCACCATTTAACCAAGTGTGTGATCCTGAGCAAATTATTTAATCCCATTGTGCCTTATCTGCAGCTCTGTAAGTGATTCCAATTAATTTCAAAGCTTATGTTAATGTATCATGCTATTATAATGGAAAAGGCTAATGACTATAGAGTTGATCCACATATAATAATAGTGCAATTTAGGTATTTTGCACCACAAAGTTATTTGTCACTTAGCTTATTTATGGCAACTTATTTTAAAATCACTTCCATGGTGCCTCCTATTCTAAAATCACTTCCATGGTGCCTCCAAGTATCAAAGACTGATGATGCGCCTTGCAATGTTCTGTGAAGTCACTTCTGTTGTGGCAATCCATATGCTAATTAGGAAGTTTGCATGCATTTTGCCTCAGAGGGCTTGGACAGAGCTCCCCAACAAACAAACACAATTAAAAATTATTTAAAAGAAATAAAAAGTACCTCTGCTCTGCTTTCAAATGCTGACCGGGCCACATCTCATGTTACGCCGACCTAACCTCTTCGCACTCACATGCCTCCAGACAGAAACCAGGAAGCTGAATGAGTTTCCTAGCTCCTGTCTGTGTGTCGCACGAACACAGAAAGCGATGCTCTGTGCCACTGGCCTCCGCAAGTGCTGCTTCTAGCGTGACAGCACAGGCGCCAGGCCCTGCAACACCCAGTTCAGCACCCTGGCTGCTGACATTGAGTCAGGCAAGCCAGGGTGAGGGACTGAGCCACGCAGGGCATCCCAGCCCTGAATGTGTTGCAGCAAGGCTTCCAGGCATCTCTGCATTATGTAATGAGACAGTGCAAGCCTTGCTGAGCACCGCAGCCGGGCTTGCGCTGTCCAATTACATAATTGATGATTACGGCCCCCCTGCCCTCCCTCCAAAAGATGGGGGGGACATAAAGGCATGCCACAGAAGTTGGGGGGGACAAAACCCCCTGCAATTACGCCAATGGGAGACAGGCACCCAAGGCCTGGGGCAGCATGCCCGGCTGTATTGGAACTCTGGCCAGGCTGGGTTGAAGCTTTCCTCTCCAGGGATGGACGGGGACCCGCCGGGGCTCCTAAGGGACCGCCTTTGGGTTTAGGGACGATCGACCCACACGGGAGGCAGGCGCCTAAGACCGGGGGACGCACCCCCGGTTGTCCTGGAGCTTTGGCCAGGCTGCATTAGAGCTTTTCCTTCTGGGAAGTGATGGGGACCCCACTGGGGTGACCCATGACTGCCGTTGGGCTGGAGGTTTAGGAAGGGCGGTCGACCCACATGCGTGACAGATGCCCAAGGACAGCACCCCCAGCCGTCCTAGAGCTCTGACCGGGTTGTGTTAGAGGTTTTACTCTAGGGAGGGACTGGGACCCCGGCATGTCACCCTGGGATCTGCACTGGGATAGGGTACGTTCGACCCACATGGGAGATAGGCACCTAAGGCCAGGGATAACGCCCCTGGCTGTCCTGGAGCTCTGGCCATACTGTGTTAGAGCTTTTCCGTCCGTACAGGGACGGGGTCTCTGCAGGATGCCCCATAACCGCCGCTGGCCTGAGGGTCGGTCGACCCACATGGTAGACAGACGCCCAAGCCCGGCTGCAACACCCCTGGCCGTCCTGGAGCTCAGGCCGGGCTGCGTTACAGCTTTTCCCTCTGGGGAGGGACAGGGTCCCCGCAGGGTGCCCCATGACCGCCGCTGCCCTGAGAGCAGGTTGACCCACATGGTAATTGACAAGGGGGGTCCTTAGAGTCTCTCTGCCAGACATTAGTCCTGGTTACGAGAGACTTACCCAGAGTCTTTAGCTCACTATCTTTCACAGAGAAGAAATATCCCAAACATATCAGTCTTTGTCCTGCCCTGGGGCAGTCCAGCACCGAAACGCTAGGCAATTCTCCTCTGAACAAGAGTACCAACAGCATCCCCAGACATGTGTTTCGGTCTGGTTGGACCTCACGTGTCTGGAGATGCTGTTGGTACTCTTGTTCAGAGGAGAATTGCCTAGCATTTCGGTGCTGGACTGCCCCAGGGCAGGACAAAGACTGATATGTGAAAGATAGTGAGCTAAAGACTCTTGGTAAGTCTCTCGTAACCAGGACTAATGTCTGGTAGAGGGACTCCCAGGACCCCCCTTGTTAATTTGGATATTCAAGTAACTTTGGGTCTCACCCTAAGTTACTAGGGGAATCCAGACGTGGACCCCTTGCTCACTACTCTTAGAGAGGCACAGCTCCTCCCTACTGATGAGGTCCAACCAGACCGAAACGCGTGTCTGGGGATGCTGTTGGTACTCTTGTTCAGAGGAGAATTGCCTGGCATTTCGGTGCTGGACTGCCCCAGGGCAGGACAAAGACTGATATGTTTGGGATATTTCTTCTTTGTGAAAGATAGTGAGCTAAAGACTCTGGGTAAGTCTCTCGTAACCAAGACTAATGTCTGGCAGAAGAACTCCCAAGACCCCCCTTGTTAATTTGCATGACCCACATGGTAGACAGGTGCTCAAGTCTGGGGGCAGCAACTCTGGCTGTCCTGGATATCTGGCCGGGGCATGTTAGAGCGTTTCCCTCAGGGGAGGAATGGGGACCGCACCAGGGCACCCCTTGACTGCTGCTGGGCTGGGTAGTGGGTGACCCACGTGCGAGGCAGCCATCCAAGGCCGGTGGCAGCACCCCACGCCGTCCTAAAGCGTGGACAGGCTGCATTACATCTTTTCCCTCCCGGGAAGGACAGGGACCCCTGCGGGACTCCCTGGGACTGCCGCTGGGCTTGGGGATGGCTGACCCACATGGGAGACAGGCACCCAATGCCGGGAGTAGCACCTTTGGCCATCCTGGAGCTCTTGCCAAGCTGCGTTAGAGCTTTTCCCTCTAGGGAGGGACCGGGTCCCCGCCGGGGTGCCCCATGACCGCTGTTGGGCTGAGGAGCAGTCGACTCACATGGGAGACAGGTGCCCAAGGAAAGATTTTCTCTCCAGGGTTGGACGGGGACTCCACTGGGGCTCCCAAGGGACCGCCGCTGTGCTTAGGGACAGCCAATCCACACGGGAGGCTGCCGCCTAAGGCTGGGGGGTGAACCCCTGTCCTTCCTGGAGCTTTGGCCAGGCCGTGTTAGAGCTTTTCCTTCTTGGGTGGGAGCAGAACCCCACCGAAGTGGCCCATGACCGCCGTTGGGCTGGGGGGCAGTCAAACAACATGTGAGGCAGACGCCCAAGGCTGGGGGCAGCACCCCCAGCCGTCCTAGAGCTCTGTCCGGGTCGTGTTATGATATGATTATATGATCGTTTATTTATATAGCACCTATACACAATGTGTTTCAAAGTGCTTCACGGCAAGGGAGGGAACAAGGGAAAAATACAATGACATTCTTACAGGAAATGAACAACAAGAAGGTGAAATCAACTATCGTACTCGGCCTTGCGACGTTTCAGATGGAGCAAGTGCAAAGACACAGATAGGAAGCAATGGGAAACAGAAAAGGCCTGACAACATTTCTGGTAGAGCTGGAATTTTAGAAGAGGAGAGGGAGAAGGGATGAGAAGGAGGGAGAGGAACAAAACAAGCGACTATCTTATTAGGCTTGAAAACATTTCAGCTGAAAGGGGGCAGGGGAACAAGTATTGGGAGTTGGAAGAACAGGTATGGGGGAGGAGACAAATGTTACTATCATACTAGGTCAGTGGTCTTCAAACTTTTTATGCCAAGGCCACCCTGAGCAAACAATAAATTGTTCGGGACCCCCCTGCCCCGCCCCTCTGTGTTGGTGTTATTTTTTTAAAGAGATAGCTGCAAAATGTGTGATGTCCATACACAAGCACACTGGATTGTTTTGTATATGAGACTCTGACGAGCATGGCAATCAAAGAAGTTGCCCCACATTGTACATCCACTAGGCCAGTGGTCTTCAAAGATGTTTGGCCGGGGCCCCCCTGAGCAAAATTTGGGCAGCCCGGGCCCCCCAAAAAATGCCAAATGGAGAGTATGTATTCCGCACCGTCACTGCACCCTACTCCCAGTATAGTCCCTGGGCTCCCCCACCTGCTCCCATCACAGTGGCTGGGATCCATCATCCCACTCGTACCCAGTCCCTAGGCTCTCCCCACACCATCACACACCCTGGGCTCTCCCCACCCTGCTCCCACCACTATCCCATGGTTCTCGCCCATCCTGCTCCCACTACAGTCCCTGGGCTCCCCCATCCTGTTCCCAACACAGACCGAGAGCCAGTGGAAGCTTGTGATTTTTTTAAGTGGATGGGCATAACTATTTCCCCCAAAAATGCCATAGCGACCGAGCGCAGTGAGGGAGTCCGAAGCAATCAAGAGGAGTTCGGGGGGTTTCCCCCCATGAATTTTTAAAAATAAAATAATGGGTTAAAATATTGCACTGTAGAGCATTCTTTAAAAAATAATGGGTAAATATCCAAACAGTTTGCCATTGCTGCTAGGGGGCCCAGGGGGTAGGCGTGACATGTTTTACTGGACATCTATGATAGATGCCCAGCAGAAATATACCATCCCTTTCCCCTGGGCCCCACTAGGCCTAACACAATCAACATGGTTATGTGTGTATGCAAGGCGCTGGGGTGCCAAGGGGGAAAGCATGGTATTTTTTACTGGACATCTGTGATAGAAATCCGGTAAAAAAATACCATCCATGTCCCCTGGGCTCCACAGCACCTCAGAAGGAGAGCTGATTTTGGCAGTTGGGTAGGGGGATTGTGCAACAAGGGCATTTAGGCATTTTTTTAAAAATTTTATTTACTCGTATATAATTGCTTTAGCAATTTTTACAATAATCTTGCAGTATTCCTTAGGAGCTAATAAATTACAGACATAAAAGAAGAAGGAAGAACAAACGACGATAAGTCCAAAAGTCGAGAAGAGCGAAGCCCTGATGGCAAGGTCGCGCCCAGGTGTCCGGAGAGAAGAGGAGGAAGAAGAAGAAGAAATGTTACTAGATTAAGTTAATTGCCTCCATCAGGGTCTTTGGCTGCACCGGTGGGTCTCTGTTCAGTTCAGTTTTAAAATGCCTTTCTTGTACAACCCTCCTTCCGACTCTATCCACCACTTGCCAAAATCAGCTCAACTGAACAAAACAAACTAACACACACACACACACACACACACACACACACACATATACACACACACATTCGTACAGCAATCACTCTATCATTCACACGAGCATCCATCACCATACACTCACACATAACACAAGCATTCACGCATCCATACAGAGGTTTCAATAAAAAGAAATTAACATAAACATACCTTCTGCATTGACCTTCATGTGGGTGCTGAAACGTCCTGTTCCAGGCTGCTCTGTCCGTATGTGCGAGGAGAGGAGGCGCAGGAGTTCCCCCTCGCACATACAGACATGCAGTGCCCCAGCCAGCATTTCCAATGAGCTATGCAATGCTGGCAAAGCAAAACGCCCCAGCTTTGCATGGCTCAGTGAGCATGTTTGGCTGGGGAATGAACTGAGCTGTCAAAGGGAAATAGGGTTTGCCTTTGACAGTTCAGCCAGCCCAGGCTGGCTCTGTAGCTCCTCCATAATGGGTGAGGGGGCCACTAGGTGGGCGCCCCCTTGCCATTATGGATGAGCCACCAGGCTCTGACTGGCCTGTAGGGCAATGCCCGTACCAAAAATACAAAATGCTGGTGTGGGCCAGTCAACATGGGCTACCTTTGTGGCCAATGTGGGCCAGTTTGTTGAGTTACTTCACTATGCAGTTAGTAATTTTGACCATTGTTGCTGAATAAATATTCTATAAATATCATAATGTACTTACATTTGAACACAAAGCACCCCCTTGGGTACTATTCAAACAGTCTGTTAATGAATAACCATTGACAACTGCGGGGCACTTTCTCATTGGTGCCTAAAACAGTGTCATGCTTCAACCCGACCATGTGAGCCGCCCCTGCCCATTTCTCCCAATCTAATAAAACATGTTATTTATTTCGTTATTTTACATTTCATGCTGGGCTCTTGCGCATCCCTCCCCGCCCCCGCGCCCCACAGTTTGAATACCACTGTACTAATTGGCGCCAAGATTCCAGCCTACTGGAATGGCTGAGGAATTTGTAATATGTTCACATTTATTTTTCCTGCATCACTTTGCTAAGCTGTTTAGTTGTCCACCAAAATGTACCCCCTTTGAATTTCCAATCTGTGTACGTGAATAGATTGTATGAACTACAAGTCACTGCAAAATAAGTGTAATTGAGGAAGTGCATTAAATGTGGATTTGTACATGCGATTTCCATTGTGCCAGTTCCATGTACTTGACTGCACAGACTTGACCCAAAGCGTGCTTTGAGTTTATATATTAGCAGACTGGCAAAGTTAAGACAAACTGACCAATTATTTGTGGGATAGACGGGTCACAAGCTAGGCCTATCCATCACCAAGCAAACAATTTCAAGGTGGATCATTCTAACTATTATAGAATGTTACAAATTGGCAGGTAGAGACCCTACAGACCATCTGAGGGCTCATTCATCCCGGGGTATTGCAGCTTCGTCAGGCAAAGTGGACTTCCAGAAAAAAACATTTGTGCAGCTTGCAAGGTTCTATAGCTTGGATTCCACCACTTGCCAAGAAACCAAATTCGGGAAGGCAGTATTGCATTCTGTGTATACTTTTTACTCCCTCCTCCTACATACATTATTGCTTTGGGAGTCCATCAAAGATAAGGAATAAGTGGGAGGACACAATCCATTCAAAGAATAAGTTACTTACCCCTGGTAACATTCTTTCTACTGGATGTTCCCCCACGTATTCCTTATCGCCCCTCCCATCCGTCCCCACAGTAAACTTCCATTGTAATTGCATTCTGCGCACCCTCAAGGGTAGTAGCCGTTCCAACCTGCACAAAACCTAACTTTTCTAAACAGAACTGGGCAACAGACGCTTTGTTCCACCACCCCCACATATTGAAAAGAGTGGCACAAAGCTTCTGGTGCTGCTGCACAAACCGAGAAGAGCCGCGCAAAGTTTGATGTGCTACTGCACAGACAGAAAAGCAACATACGCTTCTCACGCTGTCCTGCGAACCCCGCACAAATTGAAAAGAGCCGCCCGAAGTTTCAAGTGCTGCTGCACGAAACATAACACAAATCGAAAAGAGCAGAGTGAAGTTCTTATGCCGCTGTACAAACCTAGCACAAATCTAAAGCTGTGTGACGAAGTTTCTGGTGTGGCTACGCAAACCTAGAAAGAATAGAAACAAAAACTGCAAAAACGTTGTCGTGCCGCTGGGCGAACCTAGCACATATCGAAAAACCTGTGCAAAGTTTCTCATGCTGAAGTGTGAAACTAGAACAGATCGAAAAAAAGGCCTCAACAAAGTTTCTCAAGACACATTAAACCAGCAGGGCTTGGGGAAAACCATGCAAAGTTTCTCATGTTGCTGCGCGAAGCTAGCATGGGTAGAAAAAGAACTTCACAAAGTTTCTCATCTCGTTGGCCAAAACTAGCACGGATCGCAAAAGACCTGTGCAAAGTTTCTTGTGTCCCAATGTGAACTTTGCACAAATCAAAACCCAACGCAAAGTTTCTTGTGGCACTGCGTGAAACTAGCACGGTTCGGAAAAACCCACAGAATGTTTCTTGTGTCGCTGTATGAAACTAGCATGGATGGAAACAAGACCCTTGCAAAGTTTCTTATCTTGATAAATGAAACCAACATGGAAACAAAACACCATGCTGCGTGCAAAACTGCACAAAACCGGGTGATATTTTAGTTGCAGCGGAACCATATTGCTGATTTTGCGCAAGGGGCAGAAGCAGAATCCAGTGCGAATTCCGCACCTTTTGCTTCGTGGGTGGAAATTTCGCCCACTCCTACTCGTGGTCATTCACAAATTCATCTCCACCGTGTGGAGGAGAATGGTGCTAGCAATCGAGCTCTTTCCTGCACTTTTTTGCCAGTCATCAGAATGATACCTCAGCTAATTTATTAAGTATGAATTTTGTTTGCCAACGTACAATCCAGTAATGCAGTTTTGTAGGCTGTTCATCAATCCGTCATGCACCATGTCATACCGGCAGAGTTGGTCTGACCTATTGGGAACATTGTAGTTATACGGAAGGGCAGGGTACCTTGAAACATTTCACTAACCAGGATAGAGAGCGGTTCCTAAAAGAAATTACCAACTGCAAGAGCAGTAAGGTAGTTTACTTCATTGAATGCCCATGCAAAAAAGGATATGTCAGCCAGACAATGAAAGCGGTTCACATACGTATTTCAGAACACAGGCCGAGAATACGGCAGTGGTCGAAGTGGGCGAGAGCTGCTGGGAGCAGTGCTTCTATACTTTTTGTATTTACGTTTTGCTGTTCCTATACTTTTATTTTAAAAAGAAACAGGAGGAATGGTTTCATTTTAAAATAAAAGTGTAGGAAGCAGTTGTAATTTGCACTTGAGTGCACTGCACTGCACTGCACTGAATGTTCCCTTAAACAATAGGCGCATTTGTTTAGGGGTTTGTATTGTGCATGAGAGGGGGCGTGGCAATAGGATTTGTTCCATTCATTCTTTTCATACACTTCGACCACTGGAATATGGTGCAAAACTCTTATTCTGGTGGGTTCTGGAAACTGACCATGAGCTCTAATCTGCAACAACTACTGCTATAAAAGGATGCTAGGTGGATATATCGCCTGAAATCTCACATTTCTGGTCTAAATGAAGACTTCTTACCTCCGTTTGCAACACAAGATCTGTACAACACTGAATCTACAATACCTTCCGTTAAGGTTTTATCATTGCCTTCGATATATATGTGCACCAAATCAGACATATGACATACCTGCAGCCCTGGGACGCTCTATCTACCAGATCATTCCTAGTGTAGAAGACATTTTCCAATATTTTCCCCAATATTTAAAACTTCTAGCTGGGCTTGATCAATTTTAACATTGATTACATCACATTATACAGCCCTTTATTATGAGTGACACCCCTTTCCCCATCTGCGTAGCGCAGGCCATGGTGACACTATAATGTCATTAGGCTGCGTGCAGCACCGTGGTGTCACACTGGTACAAATATTTGCGTTTTCTTAAACGGGACAAACAACCTCAATCTCTTCGTAGTCCGAGAAGTTATTCAGAATCCTCTGACACCATTATAGAGGAGCAAGTGGATGCATTCTCCCTAGTTAACGCCTCCTCACCCCCACCCTATTGGAATGACAGACTAGGAGCCACAATTGGGAACCCATGCACAAAGTTATGTGACATGTCCATACCACGTCGACTATATGAAAAACAATATAAACCCAGGCAGCCATTCAGAAGATACCCTCATGTTGAAAAAATTGAGGAAAGCTACCAAGAAGGATGCCCCTTCCCAAGTTGCCGGAATGCAGCCATGAATAAAATGGTGCGCGACATGGATGTACGTTCAACAAAGTCTAATAACTGCAAAAGAATGTCTCAAAGACGATATATGAACCCATGTTGAAACGATGTGAACATACTTAATAATGACAATGTAATTGGAATACTAAGATAACATGTACTCCATGATGCAGTATTTATGAATACAAAGAAGAATGAAATGTTCACTGGTCAATAACTGTAAATAGACTGAAAATCAAGGTTGAAAGAATACAGAGAAGCTTGCATATGAGAGGTATTCAACATTTTGGACTACCATCAGAACACGAAGGAACACGGCTCATGTCAATAAACCCAACTACCTCAAAATACGAGCCTAGAGTTTTTAACATCGAAAGATGATGAAAAAGCTGTTTTCCTTGCAAAACAGGGGAGTACAACTGGCTTTGAACCAAGGATGCTATTTCGAGAGATGAAGGAAAAGCATTAAGGGAGTCTACAAGCAGTCCATGCGCAAGTACATATTTCCTAAAGATTAGGAGGAACAAGAACATTTACTGATGCCAAATATTAGACAATGAAAAGGCATAAAGTCAATATGGGATAGAGTGAAAAAGTCTCTAAAGGCCAAGAGGCACCCAGCAAAAATTGAATCAAATGATGTTAAAAGCACTGTCGATATGAAAAATGTCATGATCTTGTAACACGTGACGAAGAGCTTGCAAACAAGGGCTATTAATTAGGCATGGAGTTACGGCAGCGGTGTACCTACACCTGCTTGAATGTCCCGGATTGGCAAGGTCAGTCTTCATACAGATGACACTGGCATGAGGCCTACCAATGAGGGAGGGTGTCCTAATTGGGAAACAATAGGGAAAGCTGACGTACCTCCAACCACCTGTGTTTCGTTTCTATGTATGTGCTGCTAACAAGCCGAATGTGCAAGGTTGGATGTGGGTTGCCAACCAATTAGAACCGCCTGTAAGGCATGGATGCTTAGTCAGCGTAAAGGGGAAGATGTAACGCCTTCAGCTCCTCTTTCCCTTTCTGAGAAGAAAGACGTAGAGAATAAAGAGGAGAGATTTTACCCTTTAAAAGAATTGAAAGCAGCAGCATGGTTTATTAATCTATCATACGAACACCCCACCTATACTAGTGAAGAGACAGAAGAAGAGAGTAAGAGTAGAGAATTTAAATATATACAGACACGCAATGAAAGTAAACAGTAATATGAGAAAAAGGATAGACAGAGATAGAAGAAGAGGCAGAAGAAGAGGCAGAGAGACAAAGGAGAATAACAGATTCAGCTAAGGGTACGACAATAGTACGGAATGAATGGATGGGAGGACAGATAGTACTCAAATCAAATAACAAAAGTCATTAGTGGAGTTCGAGAAAGAGAGGAAAGGGAAGAACAAGACAAAAAAGCAAAAGAGAAGGAAGAAGAAAGGTTAAATAAACAAGAGAGAGACAAGGAATGTAAACAAAGGACAGAGCGAAGAAAGCACAAGGCGAAAAGAGAGAAGGAGAGGTTAGAAGAAGAGAAACGAAAAGAAGTAGAAGCCCAAAGATTGAAAGCACGTAGTTTATAAAAAAGGGGAGAGGAAGAGGAATTAAGGGAAATGAGTAGAAGGGATGAAGAAATTAACAGAAGCAAGGGATTTAAAAATGATGAGATTGAATATTTATGCCGTAGAATCATGATACCCATAGAAACCCAAGAGCGAACTGAAGAAGAGAGAGGGTCACAACCATCTTGTGAAGGGTGGCGAGGACCATTGGATATGCTAACATGGAGAGAAGAAGACACAGAGAGCATAGGAACAAGAATGGGGAGACTATATAGACAAATGAGGGATACAGAAGGGTATAGAACGCAAGAGGGCGAACAAGGAGCATCCTTTAGTGGAACAGGAGAAAGCTTAGATGATGTCAGAATAAACAATCATAGGATTATATCCTTATGTAAGTTAGATCTTGAGGATACGGAAGGGACAGCCACACGAGTTGGAGCATAAAGATGCCAGATGAGAAAAGGACACAAAATAAGGAGACGTGAGAGGAAGGCACATATGGATTTTCAAGAGAATCGAGCGTCGATAAAGAAGTAAAATGGTTAGATCTTGAGAACCCTATAAGAAAAACACCAGAACCAAAACCATATACTGAACAACCAAAAGTACAATCGCACAGTGCAGGTGGATGCGTCCCTGCCCTATGTGAGCAGACTAAGGGCTTTGCCAGGGAGAAAACAAGCAGGCAATGATAATGCTGCCTGGAAGACAAGGAGTGTGCATAGGTATGACAAAGGATCAGGGTTTTCACAGTTCCCACTATTAGTGAAAGGAGGGGGTCGACCACAATATATACCATGACCCAGAAGGATGAGAATAGTTTAAAATGCACACTGCCCAGTTTGACTTCCGGTGCGGGAAAATGGATTAAGGATTTGCCGTAAAGGATGTCAGGAATGACACTAGCTATAGGCGATATAAAAGGCCTATTATCAGCTATTCTGGAGAGGTCTGATGACATTTAGAAAAGAGCATGGTATCCAAAAGTAACTGTGCAAAACAGACTGCATGATGGGGTGCCATTCAATAACTGTAGAGCAGACCTATGGCTAGCACTTATAGTACAATATCCAGACACATCAGATATTGGGGCGGTAATGACTAGGAAAATGAGGGAAGATGAAGACCCCATTGCTTTTATTCAGGATATTCAGGATAGATGGAGTGTGGAAACGCACGAACCATGGGACAAAATGGTAGCGTTATTTTACCACATTATGTCAGGGACTGCCAGAACCAGTATAGAGGCAGTTAAAAAAACAGGTGGGAATGGAAGCAAAACCATGGCCGGAGATACAATTGGCAATCGTGCATTATTGCAGAATGCTGAAAGAGAAAAATAAGAAGACTACTGAGGGTAGAAAGCAAGAAGAGGCGAAGTTAGTGGAGAAAATAATATCAAAGTTTGCCATAGAAGGAGCAGTGTTGACAAATAATGAGGGAAGCATGGCACAAGTGATGCAAGTCCCACAGCAAAATAATATGGCCAGTGTTCAGGATCAGAACGGGTATAATTATATGCCAGGAGGCAGAGGGAATGGGCCTTGAGGAGGAGGATGAGGAGGATTTCAAAATCCTCAAGGAAGGGGAGGATTTAATGGTGGACAGTCATTAATATGTTGGAATTGTGGCAAGTTGGAGCACACTGCTAGAGTATGTGGCAGTAGAGCAGCCATGCCACAGCAGAATTGGCAATCTCCAAGAGGGGGGGGGCAGGATATGCTCCACAATATAACACAGATTCACAAGGATATTATGCCCAAGATCACACACTGAATCAGGCATATGCGCCACAACTACAGCAGTTCCAGCAAGTGCCAATACAGACACAAGTGCCACAACCACAGCAATTTCAACAAGTACCAATGCAAACACAATCATTACAGGGGCAGCAACAGCAGGTTATTCCTTTGGAATGAGAAGCAGCAGTGTACGAGAAGAAAGGGTGATGGTTCATGGGACAGACAATGAGGGAAGAGGATGGAGAACAGTGATAGCCCTCCATAAAGGATATAGACTGGCAGACCTTACAGATGAGGAACTATTTAGAGATGATTATTCATATGGTAAATTAGTATTCTTTATAAGTATTACTTATTGGATCAAAGTTGAGAGTATAGAGGTACCACAGAGAATGGTGTTGGTAAACATAAAGCCGCCATTTTTTCAGGAAGACATGGAAAAGTGCCAAGTATCTTATGGACCACAAGCCCATATGATGTGGGCCTATTAAAGGGAGTAGGAGCAGTGAAAATTAAGCTTAAACCAGGAGTTATTTTGCCTTGTGCAAAGCAGTATCCAATGTCCAGAGAAGCGGATGAGGGGATATTCGAAACTTTATCATCACTAATGAAACCAGGCATTAGTGCCATCAGCTTTGCCATGCAAAATGGCCGTGTACCCTATTGAGAAATCAAAAGGGGAGTCATGGAGGTTTAGCCAGGACTTTTGCCCTTTAAACCATATAGTCAAAGCAGAGTTTCCTTTAGTTCCAAACCCAGTGACAATATTGTGCAATATCCCATCAACAGTCAGGTATTTTACTGTTGTCGATTTGAAAACTTTTTTTGTTCTCAATTCCCTTACACGAAGACTCACAGGATCTGACTTCCTTTTCCTATAGAACAATTTTCCTGAAACATACTAGATTACCTCAGGGTTACTGTCCATCTCTAATAGAGTCCTTCAGATGGACTTAGGAAATGTTGAGCTTGAAAGCACCATAATTCAATGCAATGGATAACAACTTAGTGTGCAGTGAGACAGAAGAAAAATGTATAGAAAACTCTGTCAAATTTAGGACGATACTTGCAGAGAAAGGGTACAAAGTAAACAAAGAAAAATTACAGTATTTTCAAGAAGAAGTATTATACATAGGAGAGTTAATCTAGCATGAAGGGAAATGAGTGACACCTGAAAGAGCAGGAGCTATTATGGGAACCGTGCAGCCAAACAAGGTGAGACAAATGCAGCAATTTATAGGTCTATGCAATTACTGCAGGGCGTGAGTCTTTGCTTACAGTACATATATTCAGCCACTTTTAAAAGTGCTCAAAGAAGCACAGGTGGCCAAAACTTAATTGGTGCGGACAGAAGACATAACTGAAGGATTTAATGAATACAAAAATGCAATCGGCACAGCTCTTGTATTAGGGATTCCAAATTACACTGAAGAATTTTATTTATTTTCCCATTCAAATTGAGAAGCCATGACAGCAGTCCTTACACAGAAGATGACATTAGGACATGTTCATAAACCATTGGCTTCTTATAGTGGGATTCTAGAGGCAGTTATGAAAGGACACTATCCCTCTGAACAATCTTTGGTGGGTGCTACATTTGCCATAGAAAAGGCTTCAAGTATAACTATGTGGCGTTCTGTAACTCTATTTGCAGAGCATACATTATTTGCAATTCTAGAGAAGCCCAAGAGCATGTTGACTACTCAATGAACATTGGGGTATGAATTAATTATTTAAAACCATGTGATTAAAATTTTAAGGTGTAGTATAGTGAATCCAGCAACATTCATTTCCGAACCAGTGGGAGAAGATGATGATGTGCATGATTGTGTTACTTGCACTGAATGTTATAATGATATTCCCCATTTTAGGGAGAATGCTTTAGGAAGAGGGTTAGTGGTTTTCTTTGATAGTTCATCCAAAATTGATCAGCCTTCTGGGGTGAGACATTCGGGATCAGCAGTAGTAAGGGTGACCTGAGAGGGCACTGTTGAAGTTTTGAGGCTGAGGAAGTGACAGTGTTCTCTGACTCCGCCTATGTGACGTCAACAGTACACGCAGGCCTAGCACATTGGAAGAGGAGGGGCTTCCTCCACACAGACAGCACTCCAGTGCAACATGCGGGGCTATTAGACACACTCATTGAAGTCTTAAGCTTCCCAGCCACCAGAGCCATTGTGAAATGCGCAGCACATTAACAAATAACAGACTTAGGGCCTCATTATAACTCAAGCGGTCCGGAAATAACGGTGGCGGTAAACCCGCCGCCACCGTTGTTTCCGGACCGCCTGATCCCGACTCCTGCAGGCGGGAGGTGATGTTCCCACCAGGTCTGACCTGGTGGGTATAACACCGCCCGCCTGCAGGCGGACAAGGAAACACCGGCAGCATTACGAGATGCTGCCGGTGTTTCCATGATCCCCATTCCCATCGAGTCCCATAGGACTCGATGGGAATGGGGATTAACACGATTCCGCCTCCGTGATTCCCGGAAAACCGGGGTTGTAATGCCCTGGTAATTCCGGGAATCACGGAGGCGGAATGGTAATACGAGTCCGGCAGTAACCAGGTGGTTTTACCGCCGCGGTTACCGCCGGACTCGTAATGAGGCCCTTAATCTCTTGCGGGAATGAAGCCGCAAACATAGAGGCTAAACGTTCTGCATATTATTCAATTATGTATGAAGATGAGTTAAAACATTTGAAGAAAGCAAAAGGGCGATCGATGTTGGTTAAAGAAGGAGTTAAAATGATGCCCATTGCACAGTTAATTGTGATACAAGGACGAGCATCACAGGAAGAAAAGGAGTTATGGAAAAAGTGCGGGGTTGTTCTTTATCTCCCATTGAGGCAATTTGGAAGCAGGACAGCACAGGAAAGCCAGTTATGCATCTAGCATCATTGAGAGTAGCATTGGGGCATCTCCACTATGCCGTGCATGTGACTTGAGAGAGTCTAGCCGCTACTATATAAGAAGACCGGTTTGTCCCGAACCTCAGTGAGCATGTGGGATAGTTCATTGTAAACTATATTGTGTGCCAATAATTCACAGCAGGGTATACCCTGTGAACGGTGAAAGGAGTAATCCCCAGACCTAATGGCTCTTTCCAACATTTGCACATAGACTATGTGGATATGTTGCAAACATGTAATGCCTAACGACACATGATAGTTGTAGTGTGTGCCTTTTCCAGATCAATTGAATCAGGTCCATGGATTCATCCTGATGCTGCATGCACTGCAAAGTTTTTGGTCCCTGAGGTCTTTCCAAGGTGGGGTGTGTGCAAAGTTTTGCGATCCGATAATGGACGCATTTTGTGAATGAACTCTTTGAAAATATAGACTCACTTTTAGGCATTAAGGATTAGTTTGCTTCGGCCTATCCCCCGCAAGCCAACGGAATATGTGAGAGATTAAATGGACTTCTGAAGGAAAGGATAGCAAAGCTCAAATTAACATTAAAGAAAGGATGGCTACCTTGCCTACCCCTTGCATTATATGCACCGAGGAACCAACCTGGTTCAGAGCACCATTTAACACCCAATGAGCTGGTGACTGGACGGCGAATTAGAACTCCTCTCACCCCTGACAAGAGCAAATACAGATGCCCACAGTTTAGTAAGGGCACTAGGTGACGAAATGCACGATTATTTTAAAACAATGACTCAAAGTATCTCTTTTATTTCTCAACAGATCAAGCGTCAACAGGAGCGGTCAAATTTAAACAAAGAGCACACTTTGCCAATCAATTTGGAAAACGCATCAAAGGCACTGCCAGTATGTATAGGGGACCAAGTGTTAGTGCACCAATTTGTATGCACCTGGAGTAACCCTTGATTTGAAGGCCCACACAAGGTGGAGGACATAAGCCCTACTGCATTGAAGTTAAAAGGAATAAGGGCTTGGATCCACCTGTATGATATCAAACTCTATACAAGTGAAGCAATATTGACCTCTCTTGCACCCGTCCCCAGTGAAGCAAGTGTCCATAGTGAAGCAAGCAGTTCCAGCAAAGCAAGGCGCCTCAGTGAAGCAAGAGAACAAAGAATGATTACACGATCGATGGTCAAGAACTTGGATAAAGAAAGCAAAACACTTTTAGATTAGAATTGATTTATAGATTAATTCATATGGAGTAATCTTAAAACATCTTCCTTAGACTCGAATAGAGTAAATTATGAAATAATGAAAGAGGGAAAATAATATTTGAGCTTTTATGTTGCTAATTGCCCACACATACTTACCCGTTATTTTCTCTCATATACTTCAATCTTATCCAGCTTTAATATGAAGAACTACAAACATTGTGACTTTTTTGGAGATCCAAAGTATGGCCTCGTCATTTTAAGAATTGTTTTGGCACCCATTTTGCAGTTTTCGTTATAAATGTATGACTTACAGTTAAAACGATAAAAACTGATATATTATAACTAAAGTGGTGACAATGGAAATGTTCCAAGAGGTAACAGCTGTAGCTGAAAGAAAAAGATGGACCAAACGCAAAATAATGTATAGAATTTTCGGTGGCGTTCTGATTTTTACTATTCTCCTTATAACGTTGGCATTTACAAATATTAGAAACAGCAAGAAACAAGAAAATAAGACATCCCCTACCAGCGCCATTATTCCTATTTTCCAGATTAAGAGACTAAGAACCCCATTATGTTCTGATATTAATAAACCCTTTTTCCGAATAAAGAGAGATGGTGGGGAAGATAATGAAAGTTTCCACTCATATTTAGATAATTTATTTGGAAAATAATGTATGGTATCACATGAAAGAGGTGGGAGAGAGAACGTCAGAAGAAAGTTGCTGTGTCTGTTCCCTAATACCGTTTGCCATGAAAGCTGCAAGAACATTTATTGCAAGAGAAATGTCTTCACACAATACAAAATGTCTCAGTCATCTAGTAACCTGCACTATAAACTCATCCCTATAAGCATCTGATTTTGGACACTTTTTCTCTTCTAAAGTTCATTCTCTACGCCAGGATATTCTGTCCTCGCCCTCTTATAACTCTTCTCCTCTACTTTTTCCTACTCCCTCTAACTTCATCTCTAATTTTTTTGTTCCTGTCTCTGACTCTGATGTGGCACTTGTGTTGGCCAAAGCTCACCCTACTGCCGCCCCTTCTGATTCTATTCCTTCTTGCTTATTCCTAAAATCTTCCCCCTCTTTGTACCATTTCTTTTTTCTTTTTTCAAAATCTGTCTTTCTACCTCCATTTTTCCTTCTGCTTTCAAACATGCAGTTATTATTACTATTTTAAAAAACCTACGGCCAATCCTCTGCTTGTCTCAAACTGTCTTCCCATATCTCTCTTACCTTTTTTATCCAAGCTTCTGTAACGCCTTGTTTATTCACAAATCTCTGTTTGTTTCTGGACTATCTCTCCTTCTGCCCACTCAGTTTGGCTTTCGCCCCCGTCACTCCGCTGAGACAGCCTTCATTTCTGTGCTTAACTCTCTCCTCACAGCTCGCTATTCTAGACACTCCTCTGTACTTATTCTTCTTGAATTATCTGCAGCTTTTGACACTCTGGAACACTCTTTGCTTCTGGTCTCGCTCTCTTCTTTTGCTCTTCAGGGTTGTGTTTTATAGTGATTTTCTTTTTACTTATCTAAACAAACTTTCTCTGTCTCTTGGGGTGGTAACACTTCTGCACCTTCTCATCTTGATCACAGTGTCCCCCAAGGGTCGGTCCTGGGTCCTTTTCTATTTTCCTTATATACCTAATTTCTTGCTCCTATAATCCCTTCCCTTGGATTATCGCATCACTTCTTTGCTGATGATTCTCAGCTCTTTCTTTCTTTCTTTCTTTCTTTCTTTCTTTGTTTCTTTCTTTCTTTCTTTCTTTCTTTCTTTTGCTCTTTCTTTCTTTCTTTCTTTCTTTCTTTCTTTCTTTCTTTCTTTCTTTCTTTCTTTCTTTCTTTCTTTCTTTCTTTCTTTCTCGTTCTTCACCCCTGATATTCATCTCACTGTTTCAACATGTCTTTCTGCCATCAAATCTTGGATGGCCTCCCAATTCTTCACTTTAAATACAGGAAAGACTGAGGTCTTATTCTTTCCTGCTAACACTCTTCCCCCACATCTCCCACCTCTGTCTGTTTCTTTTCCACCCTCTATTCTATCTATCTCTCCCACTGCGCGTAACTGTGGTCTTTATTTTGATTCTAACCTTTCCTTTGCCTATCATATCTCTCTCACATCTTGCTCCTGTAGCTTTCACCTTTATAATATTCGTAGAGTTCGTCCGTTTCTCACCTTCCATGCTACGAAACGTCTCATCCCTTCACTAATCTTTTCTCGCTTATTCTATTTTTCTGTCACGCTTTTTGTTCTTCCTTGTTCACGTTTTGCTCCTCTCAAATCAATCTATCATTCTTCTATTCGCTTACTTTGTCTTTTCTCCTGTTGGGACTCAGTCTCTCCATCTCTTGTTTCTCTTGGTTGGTTACCCTTCCAGTCTCAACTTAAATTTCACTTTCTTTGTTTACTTTTTAAATCTCTTCTACAGGCTCACCCCTGACTATCTTGCTTCTCTTCTTTCCTTCTACACTCCATCTCGTTCTCTTTGCTCCTCCTGTCTTTTCAGGTTGAATGTCCCCTGCACCCCTTCTGCTCAATCCAGCTTTCGCTCTTTTCAGCTCCTTGCTCCTCTTCATTGGAACTTGCTCCCTTGGTCTCTCCGCTCCATTACTAGTTACTCTCTGTTCCGTTGTTCCCTGAAAACTCACCTGCTTCATTGTCCTTGATTGCTTGTTACCAGAAGTGTCTGAATGCTGACATCCAGTACCGACCATTACTCTGTACTGTTGTTGTTTTAGATGTAAAGCGATTTGGACAAAGGCGCTATATGAAGTACAATAAGAATACAAATACAAACTACTACGAGAGGCCAATTCGAAGGTAAGTGGGCAACTTTAAGATGGCAATCAAGACAGACTTTTCCATACAAAGATACATATGTAAAAACAAAAAGGATGGGGAGTGGATTAGGGTGGATAAACAAAAAATGTATGCTCCAAAATCCAGACAGAGTAAAACGAAAGATTAAACAAAGAGACTCGATTGATACGATTGACAGCATGAAGAGGACGAAAAGATCTGCCTTGTTTTCTGTGGTCGATAAGCCTCTCTCTTTGGTTCCCGCTTATCTAAAAATAACACCTGATATGAGTTTTGGATCATCTCTTCTTAGATTTCGTCTAAATCTACTTCCTACTCAAGAGATTTTGGCCTCTAGAGATAGAGAAGGGAAAATTGACCCATATTGTGATAAGTGTTCAATCAAGGTCTTCCAGTCGCTAAAGCATCTATTATCTAGCTGTCAGGGTACTTGGAATATGAGGGTCAGAAGATTTAGCAGGTTTGTCCATCAGTTAGCTTGGCTTGATTCTGATGCGTTCTGGGGGAGATTATCCTCCTGCCATGAGTCTGCTCTCTCTATGGAGCTTGTTAGAGCTCTAAGAGAAATTAATTTAAACGGTGATCCAGTCTCGCCTACGTATGAATTAACATCCTAGAAACAAGTGTCATTCTAGCCAAATCTGCTATGGAGGGTCCTTAATGGATCTTGGGTAATTAACCTGCTTTTTATATTGGAGAACTCTCTTCTGTGAAACTTGGATCTACAGTTTGATTGATTTGTCTGGGAGAACAGTCTGCTTCTTATTCTCTTTTTTTTCCTTAGTGTGTGTTCAGTTTATTATTCTATTTTTCTTTTTAAGATGAAGATTTTATTGATGTGGACCTTGTAAATTGTTTGAAGAATTTTATGTTAATTTATCTTTTGTATTGTTGTAAATGTGTTAAAAGTCAAATGTTGGCTATTGCACAATAAATTTAAAAAAATGTATATGCATCCCAATTTGGAGAGAAGATACAAATTATTGATATGAAGAGAATTAATTGCTCAGACATGACTGAAATATCAGGAGACAAAAGATTCCAAAATTGGTGCACTCCTAATGTGGTGAACTTTTGGAGACAGTGAATAATATTCTCAATTGAGTTTAAGGAGCGGGGAGGAAACTGAGATCTTGGCACAAGACCTCCACAAATAACAAACAAAGAAGGAGAAGATTCAAACTTTGAACCCTCCCATCCCCTGCACACTGTTATGTGTTGGATAAACCAACTACTATGACCTAACGAAAGAAACGTGTCGCCAATTGAAAGCAGACAACTGTCAACATTTCTTCAACTTGTTTCTTTTGTGTAAAAATATTGTGATTATTTTTGTCTTTGTATTCAATTTACATTCTAAACAAAATATATACACTTATGTGTTTTACAAAACTTGCTATTGTTGATAATCATTATTTACATTCTAATTTCTTAAGGATTTACTTTCTTTAGGTCATAGTAGTTGGTTTATCCAACACATAACAGTGTGCAGGGGACGGGAGGGTTCAAAGTTTGAATCTTCTCCTTCTTTGTTTGAAATATCAGGAGAGCCAGGATGCTGGGAAAGGACACAGCTGTTGGTGTATGGGCGTGTAGCACCCAGCACTGGATGGGAAGATGGCCTAATATCATGCTCTGCACACCTATTGAAAAAAGCAGGAATTCAAGAGGTACAGAAGGTGAATGTTGAATGCTTAGAATCACGGGCCAAGCATGCAAGACTACTAACCTGGGTTGAGAATGAAGCAGGACCAGTGTATATATTGCAAGTGAAGAATGTGACAACCGGCTTCAAGAATGATGTTAAGGTCTATGTTGGAAAGAACAAAGGATGTGGAGAAGCACTTGAAGTACCAGGAATCAATGGAGGATTCTGATGGATCAATATTGGGCCTGTGGCTTCAGAGCCTACATCCAGTTGCCTAAAGATTGGGGAGTTGTGTGCTCCATAGTAAATGTACATGTCCCAGCACTAGTGATTCCTCAAATTGACCTCCATATTGAAGAGTTCACGAAAATGAATGAATATAACAGAAGGAAGACATCACTTCATCTTCGTGGACTAAAGAGAGAGGATTGCTTCTCATCAAAGTCAATAGAGGCTTACGACAACATTCTGATGAGCACAAACTATTCAGCAAGACCGCCATGATAATGACATCTGTATGCACACCAGGACTTCAAGCTCCAGTGAATTGAAAGTGGCTCCAGATTACAAGACAGGAGCTACGGCCGATGACCAATGCAACAATAAAAGAATTCAATGCAGTAAAGGAAGAGTTGAGAGCCATCAGGCAGATGACTCACAAGAACAGGTATGTTCTGGATCTGGTAACAGCAATGGGAGGAGGCATTTCCGCCAATGTTGGACCTTCTTGCTGTACATTTACACCTTCTCATGATGGAGAAAATGGGACATTGACAGAGGCAATAATGATGCTGACGATCTTGCACACACAGATGGAAGATGAAGCTGATAAAACAGCAGGAGACGACTGGTTTTCATCGTTGATTGGATTGATTCCATCTTGGTTGGCAAATGCTTTTAAACTACTTGGAACAACACTACTATTAGTAATGTTGGGATTCTGTCTCATAAGGATCATCTTGGGACAATGCCATAAAACAACCATGAAAACTATTGGAATGAAAATAATGATTGACATTAACAAGCATACCGGATAATAGATGCAAATAGAAGAAGTTACCCGAGAAAATATAAAGAAGAGTTCTCTTGCACCTCCAGGAATTAAGTTCTATTATCCCCAGCATCTGAAAAAATATGTGGGACAATGGATATTTTGTGTACCAGCAGGAGATTGTCGTTTGATGACCCGCAGTTTGGATCAACACATAAAAAATGCTGGCCGCCTGAAGGGGGTGACAAAAATATGGGTTTAAAAGGAAAGAAAATACAATGAGAAGATTGAAGAAGACAAAGCAGGAATTTCAGAAGAGGAGACGAAGATTGCTGGTCGAGAATGTGACCAGAGGGGCGATTGTAGAGGAGCAAGTGGACGCATTCTCCCTAGTCAATGCCCCCTCACCTCATCCTATTGGAATGACAGACGAGGAGCCACAATTGGGAACCCATGCACAAGTTTATGTGACATGTCCATACCACCTTGACTATATGAAAAATGATATGCACTCAGGCAGTCATTCAGAAGATAACCTCATGTTGAAACAGTGGAGGAAAGCTACCAAGAAGGATGTCCCTTGCTGAGTTGCCGGAATGCAGCCATGAATAAAATGGTGCGTGACATGGATGTACGTTAAACAAAGTCCAATAACAGTAAAAGAATGTCACAAAGAAGATATATGAACCTATGCTGAAACGATGTGAAAATGTTTAAGAATGACGATGTAATTGGAATACTAAGAGAAATATGTACTCCATGATGCAGTATTTACGAATACAAAGAAGAATGAAATGTTCACTGGTCAACAACTGTAAATACGCTGAAATGCAATGTAGAAAGAATTCATGGAAGCTTGCTTATGAGAGGTATATATTCAACTTTTAGGACTACTATCAGAACAAGATGGACTATGGCTCATGTCAGTCAACCCAACTACCTCAAACTACGAGCCCAGCGTTTTTAACATGGAAAGCCGATGAAGAAGCTGTCTTCCTTGCAAAATAGGGGAGTACATTGACTTTGAACCAAGGATGCTATTTTGATAGTTGAAGGAAAAGCACGAAGGGAATCTACGAGCACACCATCCGCATGGACATATTTCCCAAAGATTAGGAGAACAAGAACATTTACTGATGCCAAATATTGGATAATTAAAAGGCAATATGGGATGGAGTGAGTAAGTCCAAGAGGCGAACCACACCCAGCAAAAATTGAATCAAATGATGTTGAAAGCACTGTCTAAATGCACAATTTCACGGTCTTGTAACACGTGACAGAGAGCTCGCAAACAAGCTAAAATAGCAGTGTACATACACTCCCTCGAATGTCCCGAGACAGTGCAGACTAGCAAGGTCAGTCTTCCAAAAGAAGGCACTTGCATGAGGCCTATCGATGAGAGAGGGTGGTCTAATTCGGAAACAGAGGAAAAGCTGAAGCATCTCCAAGCATCTGGGTTTCGTTTCTATGTACGTGCTGCTAACAAGCAGAATGTCCAAGGTTGGATTTGGGTTGCCAACCAATTAGAATAGCCTGCCATGCACTTTTACATACAGTGTTGCCAAGTATTAGTCTGCTGCAACATTTTGTGCTGTGACGAGTACCCTATACCATGTGATTAGAAGTAGCTTAGGGTGTGTCTTACCATCTCCTTTGAGTCTGTCTGGTTATTGAGTCTGAAGTATTTTTTACTGGTAATTTCATCTAGCAGAACAGATCATTCAAGGTCCTAGAGCACACCATCACCAGATGTCCTTGATTCATTCAACTTAATTCAGCAAGTAAGATATTTTTGCACCCAAGGCATTGAGTGAGCAGAAACTCTTTTCCCCCCTATTCTGTTTTTTTGAATAGATCCTGACTAACTCACGTCTGGTCTGTTGGTATCAAATTTGATCCTTACTCTGCTTGAGACACACTCCAGAACCTTGCAGAGGTATGTGCAATTAAATATTGAACCTTAGCTTCTTTGTTCTAACACAAAGATTCATATGCCCATGATTATAATTCCATTATTTGTATCCTTTTGCAGAAAGCAAACAGGCAAAGACATGACTTTCCCAGTGTTTGATGAGACACACCATCAAAACACCCAATGGCTGACAATAGTGGCTGGTTTGCCCCTGTTAAACATGTTCTCCTGAATAATTTGCTTTTGACCCCTTTCTTCTTTCCACACTCTGTCAAAAAATAGTTTTGACTTAGTCCTAACTTCTACCTCACATACATGGGGTCCTTGTGATGTTTTTCCTGACGAAGGTGCCCGACTTGCTGGTGCTGAAACATTCTAAGCCGTTGACCCTGACTCGAACAGATTCAAGCCCTGTGACAGATTATCTTGGACCATGAGTCCAACAGGTTCAAGTCCTGTGACAGAATATCTTGGACCATGAGTCCGACAGGTTCAAACTCTGTGACAGATTATCTTGGACCATGAGTCCAACAGGTTCAAGCCCTGTGACAGATTATCTTGGACCGTGATTCCAACAGGTTCAAGTCCTGTGACAGAATATCTTGGAACATGAGTCCAACAGGTTCAAGTCCTGTGACAGATTATCTTGGACCATGAGTCCAACAGCTTCAAGTCCTGTGACAGTTTATCTTGGAACATGAGTCCTACAAGTTCAAGTCTATTGACAGATTACCTTGGACCATTAGTCCAACAGGTTCAACTCCCATGACAGATTATCTTGGAACATGAGTCCAACAGGTTCAAGTCCTGTGACAGATTATCTTGTACCATTAATCCAACAGCTTCAAGTCCTGTGACAGTTTATCTTGGAACATGAGTCCTACAAATCCAAGTCCATTGACAGATTAATTTGGCTCATGAGTCCAACAGGTTCAAGTCCTGTGACAGATTATCTCAGAACATGAGTCCAACAGGTTCAAATCCAGTGACAGATTATCTTGGACCATGAGTCCAACAGGTTCAAGTCACGTGACAGATTATCTTGGACATGAGTCCAACAAATTCAAGTCCAGTGACCGATTATCTCAGAACATGAGTCCAACAGGTTTAAATCCTGTAACAGTTTATCTTGGAACATGAGTCCAACAGGTTCAAATCCTGTGACAGATTATCTTGGCCCAAGGGTCCAACAGGTTCAAATCCTGTAAAAGATAATCTTGGCCCAAGGGTCCAACAGGTTCAAATCCTGTAAAAGATAATCTTGGAACATGAGTCCACCAGGTTCATGTCCTGTGACAGGTTATCTTGGGTCATGAGTCCAACAGGTTAAAATTCTGTGACAGATTATCTTGGGCCATGAGTCCAACAGGTTCAAATTCAGTGACAGATTATCTTGGGCCATGAGTCCAACGGATTCAAGTCCTGTGACACATTATCTCAGAACATGAGTCCAACATGTTTAAGACCTGTGACAGATTATCTTGTGTCATGAGCCAACAGGTTTAAGTCCTGTGACAGTTCATCTTGGAACATGAGTCCAACAGGTTCAAATCCAGTGACAGATTATCTTGGGCCATGAGTTCAACAGGTTTAAGTTCAGTGACAGATTGTCTTGGGCCATGAGTCCAACAGGTTCAAATCCTGTGACAGATTATTTTGAAACATGAGTCCAACAGGTTCAAGTCCGGTGACAAATTATCTTGGGCCATGAGTCCAAGAGGTTCAAGTCCTGTGACAGATTTTCTCGGAACCGAGTCCAACAGGTCCGAATTTAGTGACAGATTATCCCGGAACATGAGTCCAACAGGTTCAAGTCCTGTGACAGATTATTTTGGGCCATAAATCCAACAGGTTCAATTCCAGTGACAGATTATTTTGGAACATGAGTCCAATAGGTTCAAGTCCTGTGACAGATTATCCTGGGCCATGAGTCCAACAAATTAAGGTCTTCTCTGACAGACTATCCTGGCTACACAGATGTGTGCGCCTCCCGATTCATGCTGCACAGAACTGATGACTGTGTACATCTGTACTGGTTTCTCCCACAAAGAAACTTTGTTTTTACCATTGTAAAAAAAAGTATTGTTTCTATTTGCATTGTGAGAGACAAATGTCCACTGTTAGTTAACTTTAGACGTGGTGAATATTAGGGCTATCTCCCTCCGTCCTTTTGCATGTATTTTCCATGTTTTGCGCACCAACTGGATCATATGTAATTATTAATATTTCTTCCACTGTTAAAAAACACAAGTGGCGACGTGGAAGACCTCACCAACTATAGACCCATTTCAAACATTCCCTACCCGGCAAAACTCCTAGAAACATACTTCTACAAATTAGCCCAAGAACATGTAGAAAAACACCAACGGCTAGACCAGGCACAAGTCAGTTTCAGACCCGCAAGAGGAACAGAATCGGCACTACTATCCATCTGGGACGACCTAAAACAAATGCAGACGCCAACACAACATCAACTCTGATTCTGCTCGACCTCTCCTCAGCCTTTGACACAGTTAGCCATGACACCCTAACCAAAAGATTGGAAGACATAGTTATAACGGAGATGGCACTACTCTGGATTAAATCATTCCTAGCAACCAGAACAGAAACTATACGGATAAAACCATTCAAATCTACTCCACGAGTTAACGACTGTGGAGTACCACAGGGATCGTCATTCGCACCATTATACTTCAACATCTACCAGACTCCAGTAATCAGAATCTACAAAAAATACAAAATTACGTGCTACAACTACGCAGACGACACTCAAATCATCTACAAAATCAAGGACACTCAATCCGATCACTCAACCCTAACTGGGTGTCTAAAAGAAGTCTTTAACTGGATGAACGCCAATAACCTGACAATCATCCCAAGAAATACAGAAAGCATGATTATATCCCAAAACCAAGAAAACAGCACCTACATTGCCTGGCCAATGAAAATAGGAACCGTGCCAGAACCATCGAAGGTAGTAAAAAACCTGGGAGTCCTGATGGACAACAAATAACTTAGAACCACAAATAAACGCAATAATCAAGGATTGCTTCTTCCTCCTTCACACAAGAAGAAGAATCCTACCTTTCCTCTCCTTCACCCACAAAACACTCACAATCGTCGGCCTAATCATGTCAAGAATCGACTATGCAAACAGGCTCTACCCCGGGGTGCCAGAATGCCTCCTGAAGAAATGTTAAAATGTTAAAGTTATTTGTACCGCGCACCGTCACCAACAGAGTTGGTCCCCAGGTGCTCTGGGGGATCTGCAAATGAGAAGGTGGGGTGGGTTAGTAGGTGAAGCGGGAGTAGGATTGTGAGACAAGTGGTGCTCTGTTGGCAGCTTCAACTCGGTATACACCGGGTGTTGAGCTTCGGTGCGAGTATTGGATCGGTGTCAGTCCTCGTGTGCTGTTGGTTTTGCTTATGTGTTGTTGCGGTGTTGTGACGTGCTTGCGGGTTGTTGTGCGAGAGATGGTTGTGTGAGATTTTGAATGAGATAAGTCTGCAGAAATGCTGAGTTTTTTGTTAGTCGGTTGTATGAAGGTTAATAGAAGTTCAGAAATCTGTCTGAGTGTGGCAGTCGGCAAAACTCACAATTTCATCGGGGTGGGCAAAGGGCTGCACCTGGCAGCGTTTTGGTTTGTGTGGGGTGCTCCCTGTGCTGTTCTAACGCGCTTTGTAAGTGTTATGATTGCTCCTAGCCGTTCTATTCTAGCCCGCTCTCTAGGTGTTCTAGTGCCGATGGATTGATTAATGTGGGTTGGGTGTCTATTCTCCTCCTTGGGTGCTGGGCTGGTGTGGCGGACTCCTCTCAAACTTTCTATCTAAATGCGTCTGTCGGTTTGGAGATGGTACGTCCGGGGGGAGTGGATGGGTCATGTAGGGCTTTGTCTGGGTATCTACAACGCATCCAAAATGAAGCAGACAGACTCCTCCTCAAACTATCCAGAAGAGACCACATCACTCCAGCGCTAAAAAAAACTACATTGGCTCCCAGTCAAACACTGCATCACCTTCAAAGCGATGTTCATAACACACAGGGCAATCAGCATACAAATTCCTACAACAGAAAATAACAATCTACAAGCCAACGAGACTCCTCAGATCAAGCAATGAAATCCACCTGCAGCCAAAACCATACCTCAAGAAGAAACTAGGAGGTTCGTCCTTCTCCCACCTGGCCGCAAAAACCTGGAGCAACATCCAGAAAGAAATAAGAAACACCAAAGACTACCTACAATTCAGGAAACTACTAAAAACCTGGCTCTTCAACACTGCAGAAACCAACTGAAACAACTAAACAACCAAACAGGAAACAGAGAGAACAGGTTGACAGAAATTAGGATGACACAGACAACACCCAGAAATGACTAAGGAAAAGTCCTACAACAACGAGAGAGACATCGCTAGGTTTAATAGGACACAAGTGACAACCCCAGGAAGACAGAATTAACACCCTTGCCCAATCCCATCCTACAGCCTCACCCACTCGATGAACACTAGCAAGTGGCAACTATGAATGTTAGCAGCTGCCATTTTGGATGGAGACATGGACGTTGGCATGCGCAGAGCCTGGACAGAGTTGTGAATGATGGCAGATACCGCGCCTAGAGGTAGCTACGAATGGTGACATGCACCTCGCTCAGATGACAGGATTGTGAGCGATAGCCTACGTGAGCGCTGGGTCGGATAACGAATGCCGACCATTGCCACATCTGGTAAGAGTAGCGGTTGCTGAGCAAAGCCACGTCTGGACTGCATTGGAGTGCTACTGAGGCCAGATTAAGATAGAATCGCGAACACCAGTTACCCGCACACATAGACAGGTTCCAATGTCGGGCAAGGACCGAATTAGAGCACAGTTGTGAAAATTGGCGAGCATTCTTTAAGGAAGGGATGGCGAATATCGGCTGTTGCCAGAGCTAGATTGACATGCAGTGATGTTCGCGCGCCACACCGAGGAAAAACGTAGAAATTCAGTACATCGCCTGTAGAGAGCGATGCCAATAACCAATCCACTAACAATTTCACCCCTCAGCCTACACCTCTCAAACTCTAACCAGACACAACCACAACCCTATTCCACAACAAACCGCACAAACTTCACTACACCACAACAAAACAACCCACACATAGACTACAAACAACAGCACACAATGTCTACCGACCGGAAAACAACCCAAGCCCAGTGAACGGTGTTAACCGTGTTGAGGCTGTCAACAGCACATCTCTGCGCTCTTGCACTTTTTCCACTTACTCCCACTAACTCACCCCCCTTCCCATTTCAGAGCCGCCAGAGCGCCAGGGGACCACTCCGGTGGTGATAGTGCACGGTACAAATATCCTTTAACATTAACATACGTTTGCAATGTTGCTTATTAAACATGATGTGTTGTGTACTTTGATCTCATCAATTCTGACCAGCGTTGTGTTATGTTTTGACATTTGTTGCATTCATTGTGTGATTGAAATAACTGTTTAAACTTTGTTAGTCATTATCCAACAGGAGCAACCTCCTCCCTGGTCCTCATTACGACCCTGGCGCTAATGGGTTAACGGCGCCGTAAAAGGCTGCGGTGCCGTCAACCCATTAGCGCCTGATTACGAGGTCCCTTTGCAGGACCCGACCTTAACGGCTGGTTTACACCAGCCGTTAAAGTCGGGACCCGCAGAGGGACCTTGGTGTTAAGTACGGTACCGCAATTTGCGGTACCGTACTTAGCGCCTTCCCCATTCCCATTGAGCCCTATAGGGCAAACATGGGAATGGGGAAGGGCCATGGAGGAAGGGGGAATTACTGCCCCGCCAACCTTGTAATGGGGTGGTAATTCCCCCTTTCTCCATGGCGGAGTCGGTAAGTTACCGGCATGGACCATGGTGCTAAAAGCACCATGGTTTTCCGCCTGGGTCGTAATGAGGCCCAGTGTTACTGTCCGGGAAATAGGTAATTGTATTCCAACGCCTCCGAAGAGCCAAATTGGTCTTGTACAGTGTCAGTCAGTGTCAGTCACATGTCACGTGACTGACTCATTCCCATACCCTTACCGGCTTTTCAGAGGCAGTGCTCCACGCTTAGCAGCGCTGCACAGTCTAACCAGATGTTCAGAGGCAGTGGGGCACCTGTCTGCCTGGGCACATCGGCCATGTAATTGACTCGGCCCCAGCCCTGGCAGTTTTTTTGGGACGTCTGCCTGTCAAGCAACCTTTTACCTTCGCCTAAACGTCAGAGCCCGCCTTGCCTCTCTTCCCCCACAAGCAGCCCATCCTTTTTCTCGGTCAACGTGTGTGGCACTGTTTGCTAGCCTCTCTCCCCCTTTCCCCACCCTCTCCCGTGGGCACATTTTGCAGAAATCCCTCGCCGACCCCAGCCGCGAGCCCCCTGACAGGAAACAACACAGATTTAAAGTGACAAGAGCTGGCCCGAGGACCTGTCAAGAGCGGGCCCAGCGGCCAACATGCTTGTTAAACTGCCGAAGGGCGCGCAATGGGAGGCAGCAGCGGGAGCAGGATTAGTGCGGCAGGCCTCAGTGTCCAGGTCAGGAATGGCAGGGGGAAGGCTCCCAGCTGCAGGGCCTGGGAACGAGGCTGCATTGTTAAGGACGCCGAGAAGATGAAAGTCACCTCTCACCCGCATCCTTCCAATATCTATGCTGTCCAGAGGGCTAGTGTTCAAATCCCGTCTTTAGGATTTTAACACTAGCGTTTAAAATATTTGATCTTTTGGTATGCTAGCGCTTATTAGTAGTGATATCGGGCTTTTTAACTAGTATTTCCTGCTGGATTCTTCCTGCTTCAAGTGCATCAATATTAGCTGTTGTTATTAGCCAGTGTAAGGGCATTCAAAGTATTGACCTCTGGAAGCTTAAGGGCTGAGTCTTAGTCGGCCCTGCCAGATCCGAACTTGAGAAGTGCAGGTTGGTCCCTTGCCAGAGGTGAGCATGTAACCCTTGAGCTAGAGAAGTGTGTTAAGGATTTCTGAATATAAAAACAGAATGTGGAAAAAGTGTGTGGAGCAGTGTGAGAGTGGCACAGCGAGCGAGCGAGTGAGGGAGGAAGTTATCGATTGTGCTCCACAGTACCTGTCTGATGGTATCTCAGTTTACTCACCATCTTGAAAAGAGAACGGGCCCTGGAGGTGGAACCGCCTTGCTAAGCTCTATTTTGATATGTTTGTTTCTTGTGATAATGGTGGCAAGGTCACAGGTTTTTGCCGAGGTGTAGCCCACACCTCATTTGTTCAGAAGAGAGGAGGGGGGTTAACCTGGATACCTCGCATCTTTTTTTCCAAAAAGAAATAGATTTTCCACACAGTTATCTGATGTTTTGTGCTGAGTCGCAAGAGGGTTTGTTTGTTTTATTTCAACATATTGTATTGAGAATACCTCTTATAGACACAGTGGGGTCCTTGTGTGATAAGTCACGTGTGCTCCTGTGGTTACAGCTGGGCTCTTGTTGGGCCCTAGTATTCCATGTTGCTGCGCGTAGTCGCTTCTTGCTTGACCCCATAGGGGGCACCGGACCGCATTACATAGCCTTGAAAAGGACCTACGGGTCGAAACAGGAGTCGGCTCACCACACTCGGGTCATAAGAGCCCCCACTGTATCTATAGGAGGTGTTCTCAATACAATATGATGAAATAAAACAAACAAACCCTCTTGCGACTCAGCACAAAACGTGAGATAACTGCGTGGAAAATCTATTTCTTTTTGAAAAAACAGATGCGAGGTATCCAGGTTAATCCGCCATCTCTCTACTCACCATCTTGCTCCCTCTGATCCTCCACTGCACTGAACTTCACCACCCCCCCAAACCTCCCCTCACATCCGCTCTATCTCCCTACTCGCCTGCTGCACTGAAACCCTCTAGCCCCACTGTGCATCTCTTCCAGGCTCTGCTTTAACCTCCCTTGCTTGCTAAAGAAGAAGCCCTCCCTGCCCTCTCCCCATCCTGCCTTCCTGAACCCACTTCTCCCTCCAGTGACGTTTAATAATGTCATTTTGCATATTTATATAGTACTCCTCTTTAGTTTGAAGCGCTTCCTTCTATAGGTTAATGTCACCTTTTTCTTATACATATGTATGTGTTCCTGTTTGTTTTGTCCCTGGTCCATGTCCCACTTTTCTTTTTACACCCTCGTAAACTGGCTCGCAACTGGTTCTTATCTTTTGTGCTATTGTACAGGCACTCTTCCTGGGAATGCCTCCACCACTGGTTCTCATCTTTTGTGCTAGTGTACAGGCACTCTTGTATTTTGTATTTATTTGTATTTATTTTATTTATAAAGCGCAGCCAGGCCCAGGGGCATACGGGCGCATAAGTTAGATCTGGTTACAGTTGCAATTGAAAGCAGTGAATAAGGGTTCTGTTACATTGCAGTTACAGGTGGGTACAAACTTAGTCATGCAAATGCATATATACATAGTCTAGTATAAGTACATTAATTACAAAGTGTACCAGTGACAGTCGATCATGCAGGGATCAGGCAGTTAGGCTGTCATAGAGTCCATGTTGTGAAGCCAACACTTCGTGTTATGTTTAAATAGGTTAAATGAAGGTTCTGCTCGCAAAGGCGCAGGTATTGTGTTCCATAATTTGGAGGCTTGTACAGGGAAGCTAGCACCACCCGAGTTATGAAGTTTAAATCTCGGTATGGACATAGTGTTAGCTTGTGCTGCTCTAAGTGGTCTTGAAGAAGTGTGAGGTGTAAGTTGGTTGGTGAGGTAGGCTGGTGCAAGGTTGGCCCTGGCTTTATGTGTAAGGGCCAGAGTTTTAAGGGATATTCTGTGCTTGACTGGAAGCCAACGTAGTTTGCGTCTGGTCTCCGAGATGTGCATCTTTTTGGGGATGTTGAGGGCAGCTCTGATGGCATTATTTTGAATTACTTGCAGTTTGTTGATATTTTTGTAGCTAGTGCCTAAGTAAAGGGCATTACAATAGTCTATCTTGGATAGGACTAATGCTCTAGCAAGAGTAATGCAATTGGGTGAGGAGATGAACGGCCTACATGCAGTGATCAGCTTGCAGGTGTAAGCGGCTGATGATGCTACTGCATTAGTTTGTTTGGAGAAGGATAAGGTGGCATCGATGTAAACCCCAAGGGTTTTGGTGTTATTTGACACGGGGATGAGATTGCCGTCTATGGTGAAGGATTTAAATGCGGGATTGAGATTTTTGAGTTTGGCGTGAGTGCCAAGGATGATCAGCTCGGTTTTTTCGTCATTGAGACAGAGTCCATGGTGAGCCATCCATGCTTGAATTACTGAGTAGATTTCATTAAGGGTTTTGCTGTCTGTTTCATAGTTCCCCGAGATAGGAATGAGTATCTGGGTGTCGTCCGCGTAATTGGTATACGTGACACCCAGATAGTCAAGGATATCAAAGAGGGGCTTTGTGAATATATTGTAGAGTGTCGGGGACACGCAAGAGCCTTGCGGGACTCCGCAGGGTACTGGTGAAGGTTCAGCAGAATCAGTGGGAGAGAAGACCCTCATGGTTCTGTTCTCCAAGAAGGAGCTGATCCAGGCTGTGGCTGCGTCTGAGAAGTGTGCTGCAGTTTTCAAGTGGTGACAGAGTGTTTGATGGTTGACCAGGTCAAAAGCTGCTGACAGATCAAGCAATAAGAGGAGTGCAAGTTTACCATTGTCTTTCAGGGTTTGGATCTGGGTAGTGAGATCTATTAATGCAGTTTCCGTACCGTGTCTCGGTCGGAAACCTGACTGCCTAAGTCCTAGGAGATTGTTTGATTCTAAGTAGGCCTGTATTTGTAAGTAAGCTGCTCTATCCAATATTTTTAGTAAGAAAGGTACAGTTGTTATCGGTCTATAGTTAGACGGGTTGGCTGGATCAAGAGTAGGTTTTTTAAGGAGTGGGATGACCCACGCATCTTTTAGGTTATCAGGCACTACTCCCGTTTTGAAGGAGGCATTGATGAGGTTGGTTATGAATGGTGCCAGGTCGTGCGCAGCAGCTTTGATGATCGGGGCAGGGCAGGCATCACCTTGGCAATTTGATGGCTTAAGTTTCCTGATGATGTTTTCTACTTCCCAGATTGAGAGGGGTGAGAAGCTGAAAGGTTTACAAGTTGATTTGAAGGTAGGTGATTTGTTAGGTAATTGTTTGTAGTCCGGATCAGCAAGTAGCAGGGATTTTTTTGCGTTGATTTTAGATTGTAGGCGAGCTATTTTATCTAATAAGGCCTTCTGAATATTACTACACCATAGTGCATCTGTAACACATTTGTCTATGGGGGCAATGGGGGATTCTAGTTCTTTCAAAATCTTAAAGAGTTCCTTTGTGTTAGATTCCGCTTGTGTAATCCTTTTGTTATATGTGTCCTTTTTAGCAATAAAGATGGCTTCTTTGTAACTAGAGGAGGCTAGGGTTAGCTCAGTCTTATTGGAAGCTGTGGGATGTTTTTTCCAATGTGACTCTGCGGTTCTCTTAGCTTTACGTAATTCTCTTAGCTGCGGCGTGAACCAAGTGTTGAGGTGACGCTGAGGTTTGGGTTTCCGCAATTTTAGGGGGGCAATGGTGTTCAGTGCTTTAAGTATAGCCTGGTTGTAGATATCCACTGAGACTGTGGGGTCAACCTCAGGGTCGATATTGTTCAGGATGGGGAGTAGTATGGGTAAGAGTTTGTCAGGTGTAATATCTTTCTTATTTCTCGTGCTGGTAGCTGGGGCGATGATAGGCGCCAGGTGAGGTGTATTGGCTTTGATAGAGAAGGTTATTATGTGATGATCCGACCAAATGCATGGGTCATTGGATAGAAGGTCAATAGAGCAATTGAGGTGAGTGATCCAGTCCAGTGTTCTGCCTTTGATGTGAGTGGGCTCGTGAATAATGTGCGTGTGACCCAAATCCGATAAGGTGTTAGCTAGGTCATGGGCGTTAGTGTTCTTAGGGTCGTTAAAACCAAGATTAAAGTCCCCAAGTAAGATTGTTTGAGAGTTGGGTTTGGTATCTGTGGTTATGAGTGATGCGATTTCCTCTATAAAGGAGGAGATGGGACCTGGTGGTTGGTAAATAAGGTGTAAAGATGCAGTGTGGTTAGGTGATAGAGGTAGCTTAATAGACAAGGATTCAGCAGAGGGGATTTGAGCATCCTGGATGACTTTGATGTCGAATGTATTTCTGAATATGATGGCGAGTCCACCTCCCTTCGTTTGAGTGGTGTTTCTGTCGCATCTAATAATAGCATAATCATTAGGTATAGCAAGGGCCAGGGATGGACCGGAGGCAGCATTAAGCCAAGTTTCCGTGACTGCGAGGAAATCGAGCTTTTCGTGAGATATAAGGTCAGCGATGTCGAGCGCATGGGCAGGAAGAGACCTAGCATTCACCAAGGCTGCTTTAATGAGTTTGTCTTTATGGGAAGATTTTTCAGGTGGTACAGGTAGGTCGTGCAAATGGATATGGGCTAACTTGACTGAGTCAGTGGTAGAATTGGCAGGGTTGTGGTCAGTATGCGAGTGTTTCATCCTGCGGGCTCTTAATCTAAAGTTTCTGGTTAGAATGCTAGGGTGGTGGGAGCATGGAAAAGTGGGTGGGCTAGTTTTAGAGTTCAATCTAATGTTTCTAATAGAAATGCTAGGGTGGTGGGAGCATGGATAGGTAGGTGGGCTAGTTCTAGAATTCAGTCTAGTGTTTCTAAGGGCCGTAGTACAAGGTTGGTTGGGTGTTGGTCTGGTAGCAAAGTGGCGTATCCAGAGTGCTGGATCATCCAAGTACGGGTTAGCAGGTGTCATGGTGATAGGCCAGGAGGTGAGGGTGGTGGTTAACATGAGTGTGCAGGTGTAAGTGTCTTGACTAGGAAATGGATTGGGTTGACTAGTCCAATGACTCTTCCTGGGAATGCCTCCACCACTGGTCTCATCTTTTGTGCTGTTGTACAGGCACTCTTCCTGGGAATGCCTCCACCACTTGTCCTCATCTGTGTGCTATTTTACAGGCACTCTTCCTGGGAATGCCTCCACCACTGGTTCTCATCTTTTGGGCTATTGTACAGGCACTCTTCCTGGAAATGCCTCCGCCACTGGTTCTCATCTGTGTGCTATTTTACAGCCACTCTTCCTGGGAATGCCTCCACCACTGGTTCTCATCTTTTGGGCTATTGTACAGACACTCTTCCTGGGAATGCCTCCGCCACTGGTTCTCATCTTGTGTGCTGTTGTACAGGCACTCTTCCAGGGAATGCCTCCGCCACTGGTTCTCATCTTTTGGGCTATTGTACAGGCACTCTTCCTGGGAAAGCCTCCACCACTGGTTCTCATCTTTTGTGCTATTGTACAGGCACTCTTCCTGGGAATGCCTCCGCCACTGTTTCTCATCTGTTGTGCTATTGTACAGGCACTCTTCCTGGGAATGCCTCCGCCACTGGTTCTCATCTTTTGTGCTATTGTACAGGCACTCGTCCTGGGAATGCCTCCGCCACTGTTTCTCATCTTTTGTGCTATTGTACAGGCACTCTTCCTGGGAATGCCTCCGCCACTGGTTCTCATCTTTTGTGCTATTGTACAGGCACTCGTCCTGGGAATGCCTCCGCCACTGGTTCTCATCTTTTGTGCTATTGTACAGGCACTCTTCCTGGGAATGCCTCCGCCACTGGTTCTCATCTTTTGTGCTATTGTACAGGCACTCGTCCTGGGAATGCCTCCACTACTGGTTCTCATCTTTTGTGCTATTGTACAGGCACTCTTCCTGGGAATGCCTCCACCACTGTTTCTCATCTGTTGTGCTATTGTGCAGGCACTCTTCCTGGGAATGCCTCCGCCACTGGTTCTCATCTTTTGTGCTATTGTGCAGGCACTCGTCCTGGGAATGCCTCCACTACTGGTTCTCATCTTTTGTGCTATTGTGCAGGCACTCTTCCTGGGAATGCCTCCGCCACTGGTTCTCATCTTTTGGGCTATTGTGCAGGCACTCTTCCTGGGAATGCCTCCATCACTGGTTCTCATCTTTTGTGCTATTGTACAGGCACACTTCCTGGGAATGCCTCCACCACTGTTTCTCATCTGTTGTGCTATTGTACAGGCACTCTTCCTGGGAATGCCTCCGCCACTGGTTCTCATCTTTTGTGCTATTGTACAGGCACTCGTCCTGGGAATGCCTCCGCCACTGGTTCTCATCTTTTGTGCTATTGTACAGGCACTCTTCCTGGGAATGCCTCCGCCACTGGTTCTCATCTTTTGTGCTATTGTACAGGCACTCTTCCTGGGAATGCCTCCACTACTGGTTCTCATCTTTTGTGCTATTGTATGCCTCCGCCGTCTGTAAATGCGTTACTGCAAGTCCTTTCTGATCGAAATTGACGCCCTGTTTTTCAAGTAAGCACTGTGATTTCACCTCTCTGAATGACTATCTTTTAAAATACAGATCTAAAATGCATTTGCTGGGAATGAGACAAGATATTATAAAGGTTGATTTGGCACAAATATATGGTTACAAAGCTGAATTAATTAGATTTATTTGCAAATATATTAACTCCCTGTTGTAAATTTTCTATAATTTACATTCAAACACCCCCATCAATTTCTCTTCAACTCAGCTTGAAGGCTTGTCATTTGTTTTGCAGCCCACAAATCATGCATTTTGCCAGTTCAACCTAAAAGTAAGTCTTGCCTTTTGTTAGTGTAGTAGTTGGTTGTGTGTTCCAATTGCCAGCCATTGTGTTTTGTTTCAACATGCTGCAGATTCCGCGATTTAAATAAAGATTGCTTTAAAAAAAAGTCCTTTGGCGTCAAAGGTTTTGTGATGCGGCTTCCTTTGATGGCTTTGGGGGCAAAGGTTGTGCGAGACCACTTCCTTAGATGTGACCTTCCCATGTCACAGGAGTGAAGATGCGTGTGATGTTTCTTCTGCTGTCACTGAGACTTTGTGACAATGACACCCACACTCAAAGCGAATGCCTTTGCAAAGCAGATCCCAAAACCCGGGTCCCTAAACTAGGAACGCCTTTGAGGTCGCTCTGTGTCCTGAGAATGTAAAGTAGGTTGGTGGAGGTCATGGAGAGAGGAGAGTTCGGGCCTCATTATGAGTTTGTCTGTGCGGTCAATTGTGATGCTAATTCTGATACTGCCTCTGTTTTGGTGGTATTGGAATTAATTCTAATTTGACCTCACAGCCGAATTCTGATATTGGAGGTGAACTGGAGTCTTTGCACATTAGCATTGATTCCCTGCAACCAAGCGATACCCTTGATTGACCAGAATGTACACAACTATTTCTTCAATGATGCTTTCATTAGGGCTTGCCCTGAGGGATCCTTCGCCTCCTTATTTGCTCTTGCTTGGTTGGTCTTGGTCTTTCTTAAACACCCTCCTACAAAAGATGATATCCGCCGGAAAGGCCACTTTAGCTTTGGAAGCTTAATCCCTTGGCTTCTTTACAATCCATTCTGTACTAGTCCATGATTTCTTGGCTTAGATTGGAAAGGTTTTGCGGTTGTTGCTAATATACTTAGTTATAAGAACGGTCTCAAAGGACCTGCCTATTTTCCAGAAAAAGAACGTTTCCATCTATTTTATTTTCACAATGTTTGTCAGCAAAGCATTCACCTTGCTATAGGTGTCCTCCATTTTGTGAGGTGCTTTCAAGTCCATAAACAGGAAGTGACATCAGAGGAGGATAGGAAGTGCAGTCTGTGGATCTGGTAACTATAGCATCAAGCAAGTATAGGAAGACGTTGCTTTTTCTTTTACTTTGCACCAACGTACTTATTTATCTACTAAACCCAACCAACCAAAGGTAGCACTACCAGAAGTATTAGTTATACTTCAAGCAGTAGTAATAGTACTACTGCCATCAGTAGTGTCACTACTACAAGTAGCAGTAATATTATTGCTACTATTAATAGTGGTACGTTTAGCAACAATAGTATTTACAAGCAGTACTACTAGGAGTACTATGGACGGAACGCAACACATTACAAGTTAGGAACAATATATGCTCTTTTTGTTGTGTGCGCCAAGTATTTGCAGATGTACTGCACATGCAAAATGTGCTTTGCGCAATACAGACAGAGGCGTAGCCAGGATCGTCTAACAAGCGAGGCCTGAAGCTAATGCATTTGGCCCACAGCAGTGACATTAACATCTGTAAATTCCCACATAGTGCTGCTGAGTGGACATGTACAGATTTTGGGTGGGCCATGACTGCTCAGGTCCTAACCTGTCCATGCCTCTGAATACAAGGAGCAAGAAAGGCGACATGATGGCCAGGCAAGTCTAGGAATCGGTGAGGTAAGTGGGGAGGGGGCTAGAGAAGGTGGGGGGTGGTGAGCAGACAGGGGAGTGAAAGGGAGGAGTGGCAGGGATACCTAGGGTGCCCCCCAGATAAGGTGAGTGCACAGCAGGCGAAATGGCAGGGCTTCCGGGGGATCCCCTGGAAAGACAACGTGGGAGGGGGGGCTGGGATCGAATTTGCATCCTTTTTGCAACTCCCATTGTGCGAGAATCTTGTCGCAGTGGGAGCTGTGAAAATGTTGAATTTCGAAAAAGGCCATATAGGACTATTTTTGTAAAACAAAAATGTATGTCCCCTTAAACGCGAACATTCTTTGATAATATCATCTGGCCTATTTTACTTTATGGGAGTGAGGTGCAGGTCTCTAAAACTAAACAGCACTGGCAAAGCCAATAGGTCTGGCATTGAACAATTTAATTGCAAATCCCCCACCTAACAAAAAAGGCTCATGCTCTACATGTGCAAAGCCGGACCTCTTGGTAAATTAGGTTTGCTGTTGAACACTACGCCCAATGCTTCCACTTCATACTGTCTGCCGTTTTGCCAAGCTCCTTGGAAAAAATGTGCTTCCACCGAAGCGCACCTCAGGGACGTTATTTCACCAAAATGCCAGGAGTAGCGGAAGTCAAATCACACGGCCCTTGACCCCTGACCGACATCACAGGAAGTGATGTCATTTGACCCCAACCCGAAGTGATATCTCGGGAAGTGATGGAACATGACCTTTCACCCGTTGACAAAACAGGAATCACATAGCATTGTACACTACGAAAAGTATGGTTAGAATCTCACTATAATGTGAGGTACATTTCATACAAGAACGGATCGCCATATGTATCGTTAAGATCAGTGTGGATAGGACCATATTACCAAATTACTGTGAATGCAAGCAGATGTCCAAGGCCAAATGATAAGTTATCATATAGCACTTACGATTAAGTACTTTATATAGAAAAAATATACACCCAATATCACCCAACCTGCGTTGGTACTCATTTATCGAACTCAGAAGGATGAAAGGCTGAGTTGAGGCGTTTAAGAACAGACTAAATCAGTGACTCACCCCCTGAAGTGTGCCTGAAATAAACCTTTAATGAGTCTAGCAATGATTGTATAGAATTCCAGAAAGACACATTATTTGATATTCCTATTCTTTCTTATTTAGGGTCAGTGCTGAAAGTGTTAACTTGTGGCACTCCTATTCTCATTTTTCTTCTTTTATTTAAGGGGCTTGATCAAGAAAGCCAGCCACTCCAGAAGTAAAGAGCCACATGGTGCTGGCCAGAGCCCAGGAGTTTGCATTACAAAAAAAAAAGAATAACCTTTTTTTTTTTTGAGGTCGCAAATTAGACCACAGAGGTCGCAAGGGAAAACTCAGAGGTCACAGTTGCGACCTCTGGCGACCCCTACATGACGTCGCTGGCACACCTCCCGAATCCCAAATATCCCAGACGTCGAATCACGCTCGCAGAATCCCAGCCACTGAATTCCTCTCCGGGGTTCTCTGATAGGATGAGACATGCACTCATTTTCCAGGTACTTTATTGAGCCTGCAGAGCACAGCTTCTGCTGAGGCTTCAACCACCAACTGACTAACACATCAACAATTCCAGAACACTAAGAAAGACAACTAGAATTTGGAGAATGGCAAGTAATATAAACACAATAATATAACTAGACATAACATAGCTTCCTCCTTAAGGATAGAACAGCAACAAGAGAAGGAACATTGTAAGAACTCATACAAAAAAATTGATAAAACAAACTGGCCAGCTGATGGCACTGACCACAAATTAATTTCTTCTTCGTCTCTCCCTCAGTACACCAGACGAACCCGGGTGCAGCTCCACGAAACCCTGAGGAGCCCTCACACCACCTCCGCCAAGTGAAACCATGCCCGTTGGGCTCTTTGTGTTATTTAAGAGCGGTGCTCTGTGCGCTTCAACCTTTTTTCTAATAAAATCCTAAATTGCAAAATTCATCTTGCCTGCACTGAAGATTGCCTGCAGCATTCCCCTGCTGCTGCTTGTGGGGTTACGGGAGTATTTTAGTGCATTCCGTTCGTGTTGGGCACTTCTCTGCCATCTTTCCATCATGGCCACCTTGATCGCAGACACTGGAGTGCCTGCTCAACACCAACAACACACAGCTCTGATTGGGCCCATCTACCTTCTTGAAGCCCAATCAGGTCAAGCCTGCCCTGTTTGTTCCTGTCTGGGCCTTGAAGGGCCCTCTGGCCCCCTCATCTCTTCCTCTGCAGCGGCTCACCTCTGGTATGTTTACCTGCTCTGCAAATTTGGGTTGTTGTAACATCCTGTAACCCTCCATGCATCTGTGTGCCTTGGACTCTCACATTTGTGTTGTTGTAACATCTTGCACCCCTCCATGCATCTGTGTGCCTTGGATTCTCACATTTGTGTTGTTGTAACATCTTGCACCCCTCCATGCATCTGTGTGGCTTGGACTCTCAAATTTGGGTTGTTGTAACATCCTGCCCTGGACTCTCACATTTAGGTTGCTGTAACATCCTGCACCCCTCCATGCATCTGTGTGCTCTGGACTCTCAAATGTGGGACGTTGTAACATCCTGCACCCCTCCATGCATCTGTTTGCCTCACTCATGCTTATCCTGTACTATCCTTGCCCCCTAGCTATCCCTTTTCCCCCCTCCTCCCTCCCGCCTCCCTTTCTCCCATCGATTGTCTAGCACTTCACTATCTGAAATGTCACAAGGCCTAGTATGATCGTTTTTCGTTAGTTTGTCTTCTGCCCCCCCCCACCCCTGCCCCTCTCTCTTCTCTCTATATTTAGCTCTTGCATATTGAATCGACCGTCAGGCACAAACAATAATTATGTTTTATGCTGTTTACAGTTTGTCATCCTCTTTGTTATGTGTTGTACCTCAAAACACATAGCTCTTGCCCATTCTGAATGTCCCAATGCCTATTAAGAATGTTTTTTCAGTTTTTTTCTGTTTGCCTCCCTCCATTGGAGCGCTTTGAAACGCTTGTCTAAGTGCATAGGCACTATATACGTGACCAATAAATAAATTAAATAAATTAAATTATCACAGTAATTTTTGGTAAATGAAGAGAACATCAGCAACTGATCAACTGATGAAACACTGACCACAAATTGACCATCACAGTGAACGTATCACCATGACTGAAAGGTGGTAAACACAAAACACATTCTTACTGTACAAAATCCTTCAGATACCCTGAGTCTTTCCTCGCCCTTCCAGCTACTCTTATACCAACATGACCATCACTTGTGGCTGCCCCACTGGGGATACCAACATGACCATCACTTGTGGCTGCCCCACTGGGGATACCAACATGACCATCACTTGTGGCTGCCCCACTGGGGATACTACCCCACTGGGGATACCAACATTTACTCTTTCACCCTTTTCCTCGGTATCACCTACCAACATACCCTCCTTGAAAGAATCCAGTCTGCCCGTTGACCAAACTTCACCTCCCAACAATCATCACATCATTCCTGACAGCTGTAATTCTTTTGGGTCCCGAACATTTACTTTCACAGCATTTGGGACCCAACCTGTTTTTTTTTATCAGGACCAGATCACCAACTATCCACAGACAATCCTTCAGACCATGGCACTCATCGAATACCCTTTTATAATGACCCTGCCCATCTCTCACCACCCTCATCACTTTCTCACAATCCATCCAACCAGGGCATTACTTAGTTCCTGGCTCATGGCCCTTTAACAAAACAAAAGGGGAAACTTTTGTCACTGAGTGAGGGGTGGTGCAATATCCCCAAATCAGCTGTCTCAAAACTGCATGCCACTGCAACACAGCTCTCAATGCCAATTGAATTCCTCTCTTGAGGAATCTATTGATGCTCTCCACTAGGCCATTCACCCTGGGGTGATACCGCGCCATATGCATGTGAGATATGGAATACGTTTCCAGACACTTGCTCATCATTTCTGAGGAAAATTGTACACCATTGTTAGTAACCAAACTTCTGGGAAAACATTCAGTGAAAAACACTTTTTCCAAAAATCTAACCAATTCAACAGTGTTTTCTTCTCTTACACACCCCCATTCCTCCCACTTTGCGTGATAATCCACCATGACAAACAAATATTTAAATTCATCTCCCATCCATTGAATAGGTCCCATCACATCCACAGCAATTTTCTGCCAGGGCTGGGCAGGTAATTCAACCAGAATCAATGGTTTTTCATGCACTACCTCGTTCTTGTCGCTCAAGAAACACACTCCAGAATTCCTCACTTCTCTCTCAACTGAACCATCCATGGTAGGCCACCAATAGCTCTAACATAACCTCCCTTTTGTAGCCTTCAACCCCATATGACTTTGATGAGCCAACAAAATCAATTTCTTCCTAAGCTGCGTCAGTCAATTTTGTCCCCCTCCTCACTTTTGTCCCCACCAAGGATAACTCATCCTTCACTTCAAAATAATGTTGACATTTTCTATCGAACACATCTCGATTGGGCCACCCCTTGATTGTCCATTCAGAAATAATTTATAGAATTCCCATGCAACTACACGTTCCTATTCTTTTTCAGCAATGTCTCGCCACTACTGCTCCTTCAGCCGTTCAGGGAAACTCACTGGTAATCTTGACAAACAATCTGCAACAGAATTACTCTTACAATTACTCTTACCTGCTAGATAACACAAAGAAAAATCATATTCATAAAGCCCTAGAAGCCACTTACAAACTCTTGGGGATCCCCTGCTAAAGCTTCTCTCTCTCCACTACTGAATAGTTGCTCTCTGCACCCCTAAAAGCCCTGGAGGCAAACGCCACCATGCGTTCCTCTCCTTTCCCACTCTGGGTCAATGACGCTCCTAAAACCAAAATGCTGGCGTTGGCCATAAGGTATGTCTTACTTCCAGTTGGAAACTTCCCCATGGATGGGGCATTAGCAATGCACCTCTTAATTTCCTTAAATGCTTCCTTACATTCCTCTGGCCATACGTATCTCACTAATTTCTTCAACAACACTCTAAGAGGTGCTGATAAAGCCGCAGATTTCTCTACAAACTTATGATAATATTCGGATAAACCTAAAAAATAACAAAGTTGTTCCTTATCTTTGGGTTCAGGGGCCAAACTAATCGCTTCAACCAGATTATGCATGGGCACAATCACTTCAGCTGAGATACAATGACCCAAATACTCCACACTTTGCACACCAACCCTGCACTTGCTCCTTTGGACCATACATCCTGCTTTCTTCAAAAGGAGCAAGTGCAGGGTTGGCAGGGCACGTTTTCTTGCTCCTCAGGAGTGCTGGCATGAACTAACACATTATCTTGAAAACAATCACTCTCCCCACACCCTCAAGCACTTTTTTCCATAATTCACTGAAAAACATGCTGCAGTACTTGAAGGTTCCTTCCGGTATAATGAAAGAAGTAAGTTCTTGACAATTGTGCGTAAGTGCCACCTGATGGTAAGCCAAAGAAAGATCAATAACTGTGAATTGCTTAGCATTCCCTAAAAGAGCCAAAACATCTTATTTTACAGGCAAAGGATCCCTGTCTATCAAAATGCTTCTGTTCAAATCTCAGCGATCCACACGCTTCCTCAGACTGTCATTTGCTTTTGCCACCAGAACCACAGGAGATAGCCATTCCATGCCTTCAACCCTTTCAATCACACCGTTCTGCAACAATTTGTCAAGTTCATCCTTTAGTTGACAACGAAGGTGGTGAGGGACAGGAAGTACTTTGTGAATAGCTGGAGAAGCATTTTTCTTGAACTTAATGTGTTGTTCGAAATCTTTGAGCCTGCCCAGGTTGTCAGAGAAAACATCTGGAAATTTATATTCCCATCTATCCTGAACTTCTGCAATGGATACTTGCACTTCCAAGTTTGCTTGAATCCTAATTCATAGACTCACCTGTTCCTCCCATCCCAGGAGAAATTAACCTTTCTTTGCCACATATATTTCCGCAACACAATTTCGACCTTTGTATCCTATGACCGCCTTCAATTTTCCAAGCATCTCAATCTCGACTTCACCATAACCACGTGGGCATATATCATTCTACGAAAGATCCTCCATTCTACCAGCATTGGCATTGGTGAAAGTCTCCCCAGACACTATAGGCAAAAGAGATGCACTATCTACCTTTATCGTTAATGATCTACAATTAACAAACTGGTCTGAGGGGCCATTCTTACCCCCGTTGAGAGCAGACATTTCAAACACATGTTGCAAAGTTGCAGGTTTGTATTCTGGTTGGGATAACTCTACATGAGAAAACTGTGCAACCTCTTGTTCTGCCTTAAGAGCAGCCGCTTGCTCCACCACTCCTCCCTCTTTGCAAACTCGAACAAAATGTTCTCTGCACTTGCACTTAATACAGTTGGCATTTTGGGCCTGCCAAAATAAACTTGAGGACAGATGTCTGGTACAGCCCCACTTGAAACATCTAATTTATTTACTTCCTTCATACCCCTTTATGTTTCTGACAGCACACATTTCACTGTTGGGTTGCTTAATTTTCATGGTTCTCATATAGTGGGCTGTTTTTTCTATACTGCAGGTTAGTTCCACGGCCTGCTCCAAGGAAAGTTACTTAGTTAGAAGCTTCTCTTGAACCTTGACGCTATTGGTGCATGTTAGGAAAGATTTCATAATTGTAGGTAATTTTCCTTCCATGTGGCAACCCCCAAACTTTTTGCTGTTGTTTTACACCCTGATCTAGTCTTTGCCAGAGAAGCGCAGCCTTCCGCCACACTCCTCTGGGCTTTCGCTCAATTCTTCTGGGGAAACTGACATGCCCTTAAGACAGTCAGTACTGGGAGACTTTGTTTCCCTTAGTTCTTTCCTCATATTGCAGCTTTTGAGCAACATGAAACAAGAGTGCACCGTAACTTACATTACCGCGCTCTTGGGTCTCTAGTCATTCCAAAGGCCCTAGAAAATCTCGCTGGACTTATTATGAAATGTGCAAGTGTGTCACGGACGGGACTGGTGGCAGCTATCGTTTCTTTGTGTTTTGAACCCCTTTTTGCCATGTTGACCGCGCTTCCCCCGTTTGGCCCAAATGGGTGGCCTGGCCTCCAAAATGGCCATGCCACAATGTTCTTTGTCCTGTCCGCTGACCGTCTTGCCCCTTCACCTTCACCCAGGTCGAGCCGACCCGGGGCAGTCCTTATTTGGTCATGCACTTTCCCGCAAAACACAATGCCTTCACGGGCTTCTGCATGCCTTGTGTGTGCCTCCAGGATGTGGGCTGGGATGTCTGTTCCCAATACACATCCTGGGTGCCAGAGAGTCTAGAGTGTCCTGAATGCCTGGGACCACCGTGGTCCATGATAGGTCCACGTATGGTGTGAGTGTTTGTGAGCGGATCTCCCATTGGGCCCTCTCCGGTTTGGCGCAAAGGGAACTTTGGATAAGAGGAGGCTGAAAACACCACTACCATGTCGATCTCCTAAGTTCTCACGAACAAAGGATAAGGAGCCAAGTATCCTGCAACTAAGAAGCTGAGTCGAGGAATCGCTGGTGACCCACTGAAGGTTTGGCACCCTGCACTGCTGTCGTCCTGCGAGACCACTCGGCCTCTGATCGAACGAGAAGGTCTGCAAAGGCGCTTCGACCCTTTAGAATAGTGGGAACAACTATTCTCGGCATCTTCACCAACTCCTGTACGTAAGCCTTCGGAAGCGTCCCTGGGCCATCCAGTGGACTGACCAGCCTACACAGGAACCTTGCTCTGTCACCGCCGTCTGGCTTACTGCTAATCCTGTGTCCTCGGCACTCTCACACGATTCGTACACTTGGCGTTCCCAGGTCTGAAGTGAGACGTGTGCTCTGGGACCTGAATACACGCGGTTGCCGAGTTGCCCTGCTGTGGTAACAAACCTGTCCGTGTTCGCTGCATCTGGGACACCCTCGACCCTGACTCCTGCTGTCGCGGAATCTACACGGCGTCGAGACGTCCCTCTGATCGCATCTGAACCTGCCAGTACTGAAACTGAACCGGAGAAGCCTGGGTCTGCCTGCATCGGGGAACGGTGAGTAGTCAATACCCTAACCGGTCGCCCTCCCACAGGAGCCTGTGGCTTTCCATCGCTGTGGTAAACAGCAAACCCTTGCCCGCACTCACGCCCTGCTTCTGCCCCCAAGTGGAGGCCTTGCCTGAGTCACAGGGATTTGTTTAACATCTTTTCGTCCACCTCTCTGAACTGCCTGATTCCCTGAAGAGACTCTCCTTTGCCCGTTGGCACCTGCGTGTGCAGGTACTTTTGAGCACAAGGCTCCACTCTTCGTAGGGCCCGGACTTCCTTTTAGTTAGGTGGCCTCTGATGTCGAACTGGGTCTAACGATTACTTGCACTGCCTGTTTTCCTCCCCATCTAGGTGGTCTGCATATTTCGTGCTTCTAACTCTTTAGACCCCTCGGTCTTGTATATATATTGTATTGATTGTGATGTGTTGGTTTACTGGAGTTTTACTGTGATTCTTTACTATGGTCGATGTTAAAAAAGGCCTTGTAATAAATTTGTCTATATTTTTAATATAACACCTGTCTGGAGTAATTTTTAAGCGTCCTTGCTTTGTGTGCTCATTGCGGGATTCCAGTTACCCTCACCCCACTTGAGACCTAGTCTTGACCGCCGCCATCGCTACCCTGATTGGTCTGGCTTGTCCAGAGGTTACCCTGTTCCAAGAAACTGGGCTGGCCTTCTGAACCTCTGCCCCTCCAGGACAGAGTTCAGAAATCCATCTTAACAGTGCATATTACCAATTGGTCCCTAATCAAAGAGTTCACTAAGGGACCAAATTCACAAGTGTGACTTAAGGTGCGAAGTGCTGCTACATAACTCTCAACAGGTTCCAATTGTTCTTGGCATCTCTGGAAAAATCTATGATGCTCAAAAGTCAAACGTTTCCTTGGTTCTTAGTGTTCTTGAAGTTTTCTGCTCGCAATGGTGAAGTCATCCAGGTTACGAGTCACAACGCCTTCAAGTTCTGGCAATCTGTCAAATATACTGCGACCCCCTGTACCTAGATTGTGAAGCAGGAGGGCCTGCTTCCTTGCAGGTGCAACCTTGTCCCCTCCCATCGCAAGCATTTATGTTTCAAACATCTCCTCCATCTGTCCCACTTGACTGGAGGGGTGTCAGATTCGACTAGAAAGGGGAGAGGAGGAGGAATTCCATCAAGAGGGCTGGCTTCAGCAGGCGTCCCTCTGCAATGTCACTGACCTAGACTCATAGATCATGACTTTGAAGGTTCTATTGCCAGGAATTGCTTGGCTCCACCGTTTCTCATTGGCATAGGGGAATTATTGCAGAGAGAAAGAAGTAGGACATATCTAGCTACCGATATTCACCACCATCGCTGTGGCGATGCAGTCTGTTTACTCTGATACCTGTTATGACCGTGGGATCAACAGAAGCCCAGAATCCAAGGTTGAAGGTTTAAGGGTCTATATTCAACAGAACAGAAAAGCTAGGCAGATAGGGTTAACTGAGGACAGGCACTGGGAAACCAGCAAACATCAACAAATCAAGCTTTTTCTTTGGGACCATCATCCTTAGTTATGTTATGTTATGTTATCTTTACTTATACAGTGCATGGCCGCCCAAAGGCATCATGGCGCTAAAGAGGGAGGTCATTCAGTCAATGTTAAACCATAGATTTAGACCTAGAACAGGGTTGTCTTGAGCGCTTTCCTAAAAGCTAGGTGATTGAAGATTTTCCTTATTGCGGAAGGTAGGCCATTCCAGAGGTTATCCTGAGAAATCGAGAAAGCCCGACCACCTATCCTAGTACGGCGATATTTCAGTCCTTCACTCTCTCCCATAGACTCCGCAAGTTGAAGGGTAAATGTAGTTCGGATTCCTTTCAAGCTTGAAGACCACATCATTTATTTTCCTTTTCTTTCTTTTCTTTTGGAGCACAATTGGCTCCACCATCCCTGGTCTGGTCAGAGACCCTACCATAGTCTCTCGGAACAATTTGGTTTCATCCACCCCTCTAGCTTACTACTTCTTGTCTTTGGCTCCTCCTTCTCTTCCTTACCCCTTCCCTCTTCATCCTTTTTGGTCTTCTGCTCCTCTCCTCCCTCTGGTTTCTTTCTTCTGTTTTCCTTTTCAACGGTTCCTCCTCCAGCCTTGGCTTTCCTCCTCTTTTGTTCTTCTTCTCCCTCTCTAAATTGTTCACATGCTCTCTTCTGGTCTTTCTCACTTCCTCCTCCTCAATACCTTCTTGTCACCACAACCGCTGCTTCTCGCTTTCTCTTTAGTATTTTGCCTCCTCCTCATGGCTCCTCCTGACCTCTTTTACCTCTGCTCCTCCCTTGTCTTGATGAACGTTATATCTCCTCCTTACGTCTTCTCTACCCCTCCTTCACCACCAATCTTTATTTCTTTGTGTTCTCCAAACCATCTAACTATATCTCCTTTCACCCTTCTTAATCTCTGCTGCTCTTTTGTTACCAGATGTTCACTCCACCTGATCCTTATTTCTCCCCTCACCCTTTTCAACCTCCATTCACCCCCCCTGCTCCTCTAAACCACCTGCACCTCTACTCTGGCTCTATCCTCATCACCACACCACCACTACTTATTCTCCTCCTCAGGTCTCCAATTCCTGAGTCTTACTCCTCTCCTTGTCAAGGGTTCTTTTATACTCTAGAAGGTTGACCTTCTGACTTTATAATTTTGTAATTGTTATTGTCTGATGGTTCACTGTGAACAAGCACTGTGGTTGTAGTGTGCGCTGAGGATCCAAGGACACACTAGCGCTTCCTATTTACTGTTCTGCGACTCAAACCTTTAAATAGGTGGATCGTGTAAGAAAGGTATGGTATCAAAGCAAGACAGACACAAGTGATCACAGTTCAAGGGTTTTTATTAAACTGTAAAGTCGGTGAGATAAACACCTAATCTAACCCTAAATCTAAGATGGGAGCAAGCTACGACCATCAAATAATAAGAAAACAGTCCTAGTGGAGGCTAGTAAAGGGCCTATACTAAGAAAACCTGTTGCCAGTCCTTACCACTATGCTATAAAATAGTGTTGGATAATGTTCACAAGAAAAGAAAGAAGTGTTCACAAAATGATAAATCAGGATGTTATGGCCGGGGTCTCCCTTCCCCACGTTTTTGGCCGGGACAAGACAGTACTCTTGAGCACAGCATACTCCTGGGCATCTCTGGCACAAACTCAAAGTTCCTTTTCTCTATATCAGGGCCTTCTGTATCCAATTCTCTTCTCATGCAAAGTCTCTTGCTTCAGAGGTCTGATATGCCAAAACAACAAAAACAAATCTGATAACTATCACGTAAGGTGGTCATTCTTCACCGTTACATCCCCCACAGCTGGGCTATGATCCTTTTCTGAGTGATTATCCTCCCTCAAACGGGCTCAGACCAACCATTCACCGTGGAGATCCCTCAGTCGGGTTCATACTTGCCGTCACATTGTTATTCATTTAGCTTCTTGACAACCTTTCTCTTGACGTCCCTCAGTCGGGTTCACTATCGTGTTCTAATCACAATTTCCTTATTTGTTATATTCAAGAGTCTCAATGTGCCTCATTCTAAGTTTGCCGGTCCGGGAACTACGGTACTGGTAAGCTTGCCGATACCATAGCGCCCGTACAGGCAAACTACGAGTTGTGCTTGCAGGTGCCTCTCTGCCCGCAAGGTCTGACCTGGCGGGCAGAGCGGCACCCACGAACACAGCATGTCGGATGCACCGGCACCGTTTATAATGGTGCCGGTGCATCCGGCTTCCCCATTCCCATTTGAGCCTATGGGGCTCAAATGGGAATCGGGAAGAATTATTTCCGGCGCCCAGGAATTGGCAAATACCAGGTCTGGCAAGGCCGTAATGACCCGGTAATTGCCCATTCTTGGGCGCCAGAAAAAACAAATACTGGCGGCAGCCGTGCCTGTATTACAGGCACGGCTACCGCCTGCCTCCTAATGAGGCCCAATGTCTTTTTAAACAACCACCTTTTTGTTAGGTCCCCCTCATCCGGGCTCAGAACTTCCACAGTACTTGTCAACCTTAAACAAGTACTTCTGAAGGACGATCACGTCTCGCTGGGTCACTTTGTTACCTTATAGCAAGGGCTTGTTTATTCAAAATAACCAGATCGCACAGCGTGGCCCGCTGCCGGAAGCAAACGCCTGACTTGCAATTCTCTCAGTCGGGTTCACGTTAAACTCTTTTGCAACATGTCAAGGACTTTCGATTGTAAAAGCGGATTTCCCTGACCCATGTATAACCACCTTGACACCTCACATTGGCCTTCCCAATGGCCTCTTGGTCTTGGTATTTTCCTTCCCCTTTTGGCTCAATAATGTCTCTTTGTTCAGCAGAGGGGTACCAATTAGAAACCTTGGACATGCGCCACCATGGCTCTGGACCCCTCTACCTCTGGTACCAAATTTGCACACAAAGGACCTCTGTCTCTTTATCTTCATAATCTTGCCACTGCAACCGTGGGTCTAACACAGTCCGGCCCACTATCAGGTTCTTCCGAATCACCGGCTGTGTTGAACTCTTTGGCTTTTCTTTTGCCGCTGGAGTCAAGGATGGTACTATGATGGCAACCGCGTCCCCCCGCCCTGGCTATCAGCGTGGGAGGGTTCCAAGTACCGCTGACATCCGTCACACCATTCTCCAGCTGCGATTCCGGTCTTATGTTTCTTTTATCAGTAGCTGCGGGTCTGGGTTGCAAAGTGCAAAGGCAACTCCCTCCTTGACGTCTTTTCGGTCTTGCCGCCTTTTTCCTCCGTTTGAACTGCCGTCCTGGAATAGTGGTTTCCTTGTGCATTTGGCCTTGCTTGTAGTATGCTCTTGTGCTCTGCCTGTTATCCCAGTGGGGAAGGGAAAGAGTAGTCAGGTTGTGTAGTTGTCGGCAATTGCCTGACTCTGCTTGGCCCTTGTGTTGGGACATGTTAGGTAAACGGCTCTAATATTAGTCTGTTGTCACTCGCCAGGTGATAAAGTGTTCATGTATTAAGGCGGGGGGTAGAGCTTCTACGTATCCTACTGGACAGGATGGGGATATGGTGTCATAAGAAAGGCTATACCGTATCTCACCCTTCGGTGACCCACTTCCACTCCCCGAATACCCCCCATCCAGGTGATCCTCCCGCACTGGTCCACCCCAGGGAACTGGATCCAGTAGCGATGGCTGGGTCCTGGCCACCTGAATGACAGATTCCCGGGGACTAGTAAGTGAGACACCTTCAGGTTTCTCACATACCCTTCCTCTATGCGAGGTGGATATGCCTGTTCTTTGTCCAGGTTCTGCTTTGTTAGGACCGGGAAGAGAACAGGGACAAGAGATGTCCAAGGACTCTCACATATTCCATTGGTTGTTCATGACCGGTATTGGTAGAGGTGAAGTGATTTTACTGGCCTATCTACAGTAACCTAAACATTGTTTTTTAAGGGCGGTTTCAGGTCTCCTAGGCTCAGCGTTTTCCCAGTCCCATACTGGAGAGTTTTGGGAGTAGTGGTCTTCTTGCCAACAACTCTGGGGTAGAAAATCTCCAAATGGAGGTGGAGTTTCCTGTAAGAGAGTAGGGAGGTAGGGAAATCCCACCCCAGAATAACTTCTTCGGGGAGTCCAGGAATTATGGCTGATGATATTTCACAGGATTCGCCCTGGATATTAAAGTATACCGGTATTTTAGGGTGCACTTCATTGTCCCTGTGTACAGACGTAACTCTAATTAGGGCTGCATTTTCCAGGTCCTTTGTTGTAACTAAATCAGCCCGTATAACAGTTTGCTTACTACCTGAGTCAATCAAGTCCCTCACTTGCCTCTTATTCACCCAGGCCTTTTCGTATGTGAAGTCAGTAGAAGATTGACATAAACAGATACTAAAGGTCTCTAGCTCTTCCTTCAGTTTCTTCCCATTCTTCGCTCTTTAGACAGCCTATTTCCATAGGGTCATCCCTTAGATTCTTTGGAAAGTGTCTAGCTACATGTCCTTTGTATTGTATTGTATTGTATTTATTTATATAGCGCGCCAAGCCCTTGGGCATCTGGACACATTTCTTATGGTTACATAGACATTATTTACATTTTTGATATTGCATGATATAAGTAAGTGTTTACATAATATTTACATATATACATCAAGACAGGATCGCGCGAGTGCACTTAGGCCTCATTCGTAATAAGCCACTGTTTGGCCTTGTTACGGAAGTTGTGGTAGGAAGGTTCTAATCTGATGCCAATGGGTAGGGCATTCCAGGTTGGTTTTGGCAGCAGGTACTGGGAAGCCTTTGCCTTCAGCCTTTTGGACTTTAAATCTGGGTATGATGAGGGCGTTGGAATGGGATGATCTGGTCAATCGGTACGTTGAGTAAAGTTGACATTTATCTCACAAGTACATGGTTGCTTGATTGTTCAGCCATTTGTATGTCAGAGAAAGGGTTTTGAATTTGATTCTCTGGTTTATTGAGAGCCAGTGGACACTCTGCCTAAACTCTGAGATGTGCAGTGTTCTTGGAAAGTTGGTTTCTGCTCTGAGCGCATTGTTTTGTTAGGTTTGCAGTTTTTTTAAGTTGTGTTGGTTAGTGCACAAATATAGGGCATTGCAGTAGTCTAGTCTAGTAAGTACTAATGCCCAGGCTAAGGTCAGGTAATTGTCAGGGGTCAAAAAGGGTCTGCAGGCATTGAGGAGCTTGTAGGTGTAAGCCGTAGAGGACGGACTAGCGTTGATTTGTCTGGATAGGGAAAGGGTAGAGTCGATGTACATGCCTAGTGTTTTGACATCCTTTGAGACCTTGATGATGTTGCCATCAATGTTGAAGGTGTTAAATTGGTTGTCCAGTTTGTTGAGTCTGGATTGTGCTCCTACTAGGAGTAGCTTCATCTTGTCGTCATTTAAGCAGAGTCCATGTGTTGCCATTCAGGCTTGGATGACGAGGTATATGTCATTGAGTCTTTTAGAGTATGTTATGTAGTTGGCTGTGATGGAGATAAGAATTTGGGTGTCGTCGGCGTAGTTTGTATATGAGATACCCATGTAGTCTAAGTCAATAGGGGTTTGGGGGACCCCACATGTGACAGTAGCAGGTGTGGCGGTGGCAGTCGGGGAGAACACTCTAGTTGCTCTGTTGTTGAGGAACGATTGGATCCCGGCAGTGGCGTCATTGGAGAAGTGGGCTGCGGAGGGGAGATGGCTGCAGAGCGTTTTGTTTGCAACTAAGTCGAAGGCAGCTTATAGATCTAGTAACTGAAGGATGGCAATGTTGCCTTTATCTTTTATTGCTTCTATTTGGCTAACTATGTCTATCAGTGCTGTTTCGGTGCCATGCCTGGGGCGGAAGCCTGATTGTCTTAGTCCCAGTAGATTTTTGCTTTCCAAGTGGTGCTGGATCTGCAGATAAGCCGCTCTGTCGATGATCTTAAAAAGGAAAGGCACTTTGGTGATCGGTCTGTAGTTGGTTGGTGTATTTGGGTTGAGGGACGGTTTCTTGAGAAGGGGTAGGACCCAGGCGTCCTTAAGGTTCATAGGTACAGTATTTGTTGTGAATGAGGCATTTATCAATGAGGTAATGAAGGGAGCAAGCTCCTTTACTGTTTCTTTTATAATTGATGTTGGGCAGATGCCTTCCATGCATTTAGAGGGTTTTAGACTTAGGATAATCTCCTCAACTTCCTTGATGCTGAGGGAGGAGAATGTGAATAGATCTGATTGTTCTAATGGAGGAGTTTGGGTATGTTGTTGCATAGGGTGTTTTTTGGGTTTCAATTTTCTTTTGAAGGAGCTTCCATTTCTCAGAGAGCACATTTTGAATGTTATGACACCAGGTAGTGTCTTTGGTGCATGAGTCTGGAGGTGCCGTGGGGGTTTCTAGCTCTCTAAGTATGTTAAATAATGATTTGGTGTTGGCCTTAGCCTTATGGATCCTTTCATTGCTAGGAAAATGCCATTTTATGTAGGTGGAGGATGCTGTTGTGAAGTTTGGTTGTAGGAGAGAGGTGTTTCCAGTTTGTTTCAGCTGCTCTTTTATGCTTTCTCAGGGTTCTTCGATGAGGGGTGAACCAAGTGTTCATGTGGGCGTGGGGTTTGGCATTGTGCAGTTTTTGAGGTGCGATCTTGTTGATGGCATCTAGTATAGTAGTGTTGTAGAGGTCCACGAGATGCGTGGGGTCATCTTTGGGATCATTAGTAGTAGCAGATTTGGTAATGGGTTGCAAAAGTGGGAGTAGCTTGTGCGTTATTACATTGCGCATGTTTCTAGCTAATCTGGTTGGTGCCAGAAGTTTGTTGGGGTTGGAGTTAAGTCCTTTTGTAGGGTGAAGAGGATGGCATGATGATCTGTCCAAGCGCAAGTCTAGTTGGAAAAGATGCTGATCTTGCAATTGGTGTCTGCAATCCAGTCTATCGGTATGCCTTTGTTGTGGGTCGGCTGTGAGACATGTTGTGTGAAACCTAATTCGGTGATGCTTTTGCTGATGGCTAGTGCATTGAGATCTTTAGTATCATGGAGTCCTAGGTTAAAGTCACCTAAGAGTAGGACTTGTCAACCAGGCTTAGAGTTGGTTGTGAACAGTGATGATAAGTCTTCCTCGAACGAGGATAGGGGACCAGGAGGTCTATAGATTAGGTGTGATGTTATGGTTTGTTATGGTTTGTGAGGGGGACAGAGGTAATCTGATGGTTAGGAGTTTTCCTGAGGGGAAAATTTCAATGGGGACCTGCCTGAGCTGTAGGTGACTCCAATCAAGCAATCCCACTAAGTCAGTGCCTTGTCTGGGATGCCCAAGGGATGCCCAAGGGAAGCCCTTATTTATGTATTCCTATGGCAAGTTATGGATGATGAACCCTTGTATAACACCACTCTCTTAGAATCCCCCTTGACCCCACTGAGCCAAGAAGTAGGCTTGTTTTGCAAATTTAAAAGGTTTATTTGAAAAATTAAACAATATATATATATATCACAATTCTATAAATAAATTGATAATGGATAGCACACTTGTGAATATGAGCAGTAATCAGCAATAGGTAATCCTACAGTAGCACAGTTCTTGGTAACTTATGAATAGGAAAAGAAGAATAAGGTGGCAGAGAATGCTTTATATGGTTCAAGGAAAGGCAAGGTGAGACAGAATACAACACAGAAATAACCTTGAGATTATTTCAACCAAAAGATAATATGATCACTTTTTCTTGAACAATTCCCTCCCCCCCTATGCAATGTAAGAAATGGAAGGAGAGCACACTGTCTTCAAGAATCCCAACAAAAATGCAATACGAAATGCAGTTCCCCCCCAGCAAGCTTAGAGAAAACAGGTATGGTTTAAAAACACAGGCCCAAAATGCTATGAATGTGGTGGCAATGAAGTGAAATGATGCTAAAATTGATTTTAATTCCCTCTAGAGGTTCAGGGTGGGTGATATCTAGTTTATATTAGTTCAGGCTCACTTTAGCAATGCTCTATGAGTAACTAGCAGGTTTAAACGAATTTTAGCAAAGGAAAGCAAGGAGCTGCTGATTTTTACACGTGGCTGAAATTGTGCAAAATGTCAAATCGCGGCAAATTGATCACAGAGGTGCTATAGGGAGTAGGACGTCGGTTCTAGGTTCATTGGAAAGCTTAGAATCTTAGCTTTAAGATGAAAGTCAAATCTCGTTCCTAGCACAAATGGTTCCGGAGATACGGCCAATTTAGTCAAGGTGGTTTTTCAGATTTGAAATTTTAAAGCTCAGAATGACAGATGACAGTTTTCAGTTTTAAAGATGACAGAATGACACGATTCTAGGAGTCAGTTCTAATAGGCTAAAATAGTTTGGATTAGATTATTTTAAACTAAGAAATTGGTTTTGCACAGTGAGTACTCACACTATATTTTTGAAATAAGCCATCAAGGTCTGTTCAGGTTGGACGGGACTTCCGGCGGGTGGTTCTGAAGTCCCGGCTATCTGGGTCAGCTCTGCTCTCTGGGTCTGTCAAGCACCGGTTCTGCTCACAACGATCTCGTTTGTGGTTCTCTCTGGTTCTCTGGTCTCTTTCTGTATCTCTGGATCTCTGGATCTCTGGTCTCTCTGGATCTCTGGTCTCTCTGGATCTCTGGTCTCTGGATCTTGATGGATTTGAAGTCTGGAGTCTCCCGGCAAAGCGTCCCGCAAGAAAGTGGAAAGTGAATGTCTCTACCTGGGTTTCAATGTTCCTTTTTATGTGTTTTGAAAATGGGTGTGTGCCTGGGCCTAGCTAAGCCTGCCCCTCTCACTTATTATTGGCCAAGCTTTCCTCTCTCCCTTGATTGGGGGGTGGAGAAATGGAGTGTCAGAGTGATGCTGTAGGTTTTATGGTCAGAGGAACCTCCCCTTGTCAAATCTCACACAAATCTATCTCTGACCCAAATACATATTTCCTAGATACACAATGTGTTGAAATTACATGTACATATTACAGATGAATTAAGACAGGTCTCTGTTCAAGCCTCATGTTCCTGCGAGCTGGGATTCAGAAATGACAACATTTTGTGCTTTTTGGTCGGTTTACCAATATCGGACATTTACCAAAAATTACACAAATGTGTGCAAGGAGTATGGACATTAATTGATGAAGTGTCAGATTTTTAACATGCAGACATTTGGAGTAAGACCCTATTTTCTGCTAGCAACCTCCCAGAATACACCACAGGGTCCTAACACCTCTTAAAACGTGCACAGAAAAATCACCAGAATAATGATATTACTTATATAATTCTGACAAGTCCGTACTATGAATTATCCATCTTTTTTTTAATTATGCTCTGGCCCAGATGGGTGTGGTTTAGGTTCCAAAGCACATGGGGGAAGCTTCTGTCTGTCCCCACCTCCAGCTCAGGTGGCTCCCAGAGGCACTTCTCCTCCCACTTCTCCCAAGAGGAAGCTATTTTACGACCCCCCCCAATATAACATTTGCCTGAGCCCAGGACAGTGCATTGTTCTGTGTCTCTGCCCTCTGCAGGTGCCCCACCCCTAATCTAATCAGAGAGGTGTCATCTCCTTTTGGTGGGGAAGCAGGAGGCAGCCAGGCCTGGGAATGCAGTTTGATCAAGTTTCAACTCCTGTCGGGGGTTGTTGCCGGGCAGAATTCACTCTCTTTAAGCCAGGCTTCACTCCTGTCAGAGTTTGGACCCCTAGCGCCGGCTTGTGTCCAAAGCCGGTACTGCACCCATTTTTGGGAGTTGTCTTGAATTTAACAGGAGAATTTTGCTATTGTTTTGATGGGCATCCTTACAGTAGAGTGGTGATGTGGAACCCCCCACAAGAAGGTTGAATCTTTGAGTGGTCTTGTGCCCATGATTGTAGCAAATTCTTGACATTAAGAAAATGAATTCCCAACAGCTCTGGGTTGCTTTTGGCAATCAGCATTGCCATTTGTAGCAGAGCTTGGATGCATGGGTAAAAACATCCCACAGAGCCTAGGGAGATTTTTGCAATGATGGCAACGCCACCATTTTGGCTGAGTTCCTGTCTTGCCTAATAATAGTGTATTGGTCTGGGATGGTCTGGGAGAGCAGTTGACCAGATGTGGGTTGGAGCCATGTCTCCGTAATGGCTAATAGGTCAAGGTCATTGGTCAGTATGAGGTCATTAATGTCAAGCGCATGGGCTGTTAATGATCTGGCATTGATAAAGCCTTCTTTGATTGTAGTAGCTGCGTTTTCCGCATGCAGTTTAGTGCCATCAATGTTTTTGCTAGGAAGGCTTGTTTAATATTGCTTTCCTGGTCAGTTACTGGTTTGGTAGTTGTTGGGTGAGGGTTGCTGGATGCAAGGTGGCAACCTTTGGGGCATCTGTGGCCAAGTCTGCGATTTCTGGTTGCAGTAGGACACGGTATGTTGGGTGTGGGTCTGGAGATGGGTGAGTGGGGGGCTGTTGATAACTGGCAGACGTACATTAGTGAGTCTAAGACCCTGTTTGTGGTTATTAGTTGAAACCAGGCAAGGTAAATTGGGTGTGGGTTTGATGTAGCAAAGATTCAACTGTTGATTTGTCCATAGTAGGTGGTCTGTGTGCCGAAAGTATCTTCATTTTGCTAGCTTGTTGTTTGAGGTTAGATAAGAAGGTTGTGGGTTTGATACTGTCTGAGCAAGGTAGTACAGGGGCCATAGATAGGGAGCGGCTCCCTTTAGTAGGTGAGGGTTGGGAATGCCAGGGTGGTGTTCTAGATGGCAGCGGTAAAGCTGTGTCATAGGCAGGGTCGGCCATGTTGTGAAGCATGGGCCAGACTAAGTTAGGTAGTACAATGGAAATAGTTAGCCAGAGGTGGAGCATGTCTGTGTTCTATTACGGATCTGTAGCAGTTACAGTTGTAGGTCTAAGCATGCAGTAGGACTGTAACAGGGTTAGCAGGTTTATAGCAGTGCAGGCAAAACAGTCAATGTAGCTTGACTGCAAAGTAAGGGCGGGTGAGAAACAAATTATGCTAGATGGTTGATAGGGTGTGGTAGCATCAATAACAGAAGCATATTACACCGTAACATATAACCTTGCATCGTACATATATTGCAGTACCATATTGAGAAGATGTGGTTGTGCCACCATCAGTAACAGTAGCACATTACACTATAAGATACACCCTTGCATCGTACATATATTGCAGTACCATATTGAGAAGATGCAGTTGTAATAGCCGTTATACTAGGCAGAGATGTATCACGATGCAAATGCAGTGCGGATGTCTGCGGCATGCATATGTTTGGTGTTACAAGGCGGCAAGGCAAAGGTAGCAGAGGATAATGGTAGTGTAAGGCCCAACTTAGCTTGCAGTAGACTATGGAAGCATTCGGCAAGGCGGCAAAGCAGAAAGCTGCAGATAACAATAATGAGGTAATGATAAGGTAAAGACAGTGGTAAGCAGGCTGCACCTAGTACATTACTGAAGGTTGCATACAAGTGTAGAAATAGTGTGGAACATGCAAATCAAGGAAGAGGAGGCAAGGCAGTAAAATAATTAAGCTTAGACAGTAGCCTTTGTTCAGAGGCTGAACCAATAATGAATATCTCATCTTATAGGTTAGTATAATGGCGGCAATACCTAGATGGGACCTGCTATTTGAGGATGGTAGTGATGGAATCAGGCAAAAACACAACTTAAACAAAAAACATTTGTACAATTGCAAGAATACCCTAATGTCAAACACTGTAGGGGTGGGAGCATGTAAGAGTACTAAGGCGAGGTACGTATCAGGCACTTGATGTGGCGCTGTAGAGCCTGTTGAACAGTCATGGGCTGGCTAAACATTATGTACATTAGTGGCAGTGCGCCATCACAGTGAACACGTGAATGGGAGACAATAGGCTCAGAGAACAGTTGGTTAGCAGAAGTACTGATGGTAGCACAGACAACGATTGCTGAAGGAGGCTTGGCTGTTAACCGCAGCAGCAGTGTTAGTCTACCGATTGGTGATCGTACAGAGAAGCCGCAATCACCGATGTATGCGCGGCAGATAGGTAGGTACCTGCGGCAATAGCACTCAATAATGTTCACTTATAGCGTTAAGGGGCCGAGATATGAAAAAGTACATGGGCTGTGTTGTTGCCAGAGCGTGGAAATTCGAGAGAGCATCTGGGGATGTCGAGGGCGTTAAGCCTTTGCTCCTGCCGATAGCAGGGACCTGTTGGATATGAGATTGAGGGCTGAGTTGTGTTTCGTCAGGGGAGCCTGCTTATGCAGGTCGAGAGTCAAGCAGGCGTGGATGTGGTTGCAGGACCAGAATGCAATAACAAGGGTTACACAGCAGAAAGGAGCACGGTAGTGGGGCAATTAAAGTATATAATAGGTATGGATGGTGGAGCATTACTCACATTCCTCCCAGATCCGACAGGCTCGGGACAGGTGTCTTTGTCGAGTGCCACCTTTGTCGAGTGCCGCCTTTGTCGAGTGCCTTCATCGGGGACCGGCTTTTGCCTGCTGGCTATCCCTGATTGAGGGATAGACTGTGGTTGGACCAATCAACACCGGAGGTCAGTTTACTGTGGTTGCAGGAGTGTGGCAACTGCTGCAGCCATTTTAAGACAGTTAACCCTTGTGGTTAACTATAAGCAAGTGATTGTAGCAGTATAATAATATAATCACGTTGTGTAGAACAAAGCCTATTAAGCCCACAGAATTACCTCTAAGGTGATGCTGCAACTGTAGAGGTGTACTGCTCCAGAAGTATAGAGGCGGGAAAGGAGCTCCTGCTCTTGGCAACTATCGGATATGGTCCTGTTTTACTACAAGAAAAACAGACAGGAGGAGGTGGTCTGCTTCATTTTATTGCCTCCTTTTTAGCTTTCATCTTTGGCCTTAGGGTCAATTCCTCTGATCTCTACTTTGTCTTGTGGCATCCCTTCTTTAGTTCTATATGACCCCCCTTATTTATCTAATCCCTGAGGTGGAGGTTGGTGGAAAGGCTTATGATCCTTCCGTTCCTCCCAATGATGGGCTGAGTGGAATTGCTTAGCTGCATCTGAGTGGTTTTGTGCAGTCTCAACGGTCGTGGCTAAGGTAGGTCGATTTAACTGTAGAACAGCTTTCATCAAAAGAGGAGGTAAGGAATTAGTGAATTGTCCTAGGGTTAGCCTCTCCTTCAGTTCTTCTAAGAATTTGTTAGTGATCCACAGAGCTACCGTGTTTTTGACACGTTCACCCATTACTAAGAGGGTTTCTCCTGGGTTTAATTTAATGGCTCTCAACTTCTGCTGATAAAAATTGCAGGTTTGCCCCGCTCTTTTCAACAGCCCCTCTTTAATGGATAGAAAGGTGACACCCTGTGCAAGATTAAGTAGTTGATAGGAGGTTTGTAGTTCATCTTTCAACAAAGGGCCCAAATAGCATCTTTTGAGGTTCTCTTCCCATCCTAGTTGGTCAGCTAGGCGTTCTAAGTTCGGGAAAAGATTTCCTAATTCTTCACCTTCAAGATAAGGCTGAAGTACCCCTTGTGGTAGTAGGGGCCTTGCTTGTAATTCAATACATTTTGTTACATTTTCTTGGAGTCTAGCTTCGGCCTGCATCTGATGGGCTGCCAACTGGGCGATGACATTGGCTAGGTCTGCCATTTGTTCCGGGGGTGTTCCCTCAGTAGGGGGTTCCAAATCAGAAAAGACACAACTCTCAACTCCCTCGGATATAGCCTCGAAGTCCTCTGACTCCTCTGATTCCGAGTCTGCTGAAGGAATGGCCCTATGTAAATTAATCTCTACCCCTGTTGGCCCCGCTATAGATGAGGTTTGGGTGCCAAAACAAATGGCTTGACAAAGGAGGTTCAGAGCAGTAGGTGTAATAAAAGTAATAACGGCACGAACTTTCAGTACTATTCGATCCTACTGTTGTATATTATAATGTGAGAGAGGAAGGCTGTCCCATAGTACTTGAGTCTTAAAGAATAGATCCTGTTCACCAGTCAGGACCTGAAGTTGAGAGACCAATACATCTTTAAGGGTGGATACGTGGTCAGAGTCAAGGAGTTCAGCAAAACAGAAGGGTGATGGCAGGAAGGTTTTGAATTAATCATAACCACGGGCAAAGCTCTGTCAAGGAGTCAAGGAGTTCAACAATTATATTTTCCCCTTCTAGTGGTACGACAATATTCAGCACAGGTTTTAATTTCTTTCAGTTGAATCACATCCCACTACTGACACTATATGTAAGAAAGGCATGATATCACAGCAAGACAGACACAAGTGATCACAGTCCCAGAGTGTTTATTTATCTGTAAAGTAGGTGACATAAATGCCTAATTTAACAATAAATCTAAGATGGCAGCAAGCTACGACCATCAAATAATAAGAAAACAGTCCTAGTGGAGTCTAGTCAAAAAAAGTACCTATACTAAGAAAACGTGTTGCCTATCCTTACCACTATGCTTTAAATTAGTGCTGGATAATGTTCGCAAGAAAAGAAATAAGTGTTCACAAAATGATAAGTCAGGATGTTACGCCCAGGGTCTCCCTTCCCCACGTTTTTAGCACAGGACAAGGCAGGACTCTTGAGCACAACACACTCCTGGGCTTTTATGGCACAAGCTCACAGTTCCTTTTCTCTATATCAGGGCCTTCTCTATCCAAGTCTTTTCTCATGCAAAGTCTATTGCTTCAGAGGCCTGATATGCCAAAATAACAAAACAAAAGTTCCTTCTGAAAACTTTCATGTAGGGTGATTATTCTTCACCCTTGGATCCCCATCAGCCAGGCTCCAATTCTTTTCTCAGTGATTAGCCTCCCTCAATCGGACCAACCATTCACTGTGGACATCCCTCAATCGGGTTCATACTTGCTATCACAATGTTATACATTTTGCTTCTTGACAAATTTTCTCTTGACGTCCCTCAGTCGGGTTCACTATCGTCTTCTAATCATAGTTTCCTTATTTGTTACATTCAAAAGTTTTAATGTCTTTTTGAACAACTACCTTTATGGTAGGTCTGCCTCATTTGGGCTCAGACCTTCCACAGTGCTTGCCAACGTTAAACAAGTACTTCCGAAGGGTAATCACATCTCGCTGGGTCACCTTGTTACCTTATGCCAAGGGCGTGTTTATTCACAATAACCAGTTTGCACAGCGTTCCCCTCCACCAGGCGCAAACACCTGACTTGCAATTCCCTCAGTTGGGTTCACGATTTCACAAACTCTGTTGCAACTTGTCAAGGACTTTCGATTGTACAAGGGGGTTTACGTGACCCGTGTATGGCCACCTTGACACCTCACGTTGGCCTTCCCTGTGGCCTCTTGGTCTTGGTATTTTCCTTTCCCTTTTGGCTCAATACTGTCTCTTTGGTCAGGAGAGGGGTACTGGTTACAGACCTCGGACACGTGCCACCGTTGCGTCAAACCCCTTGTAAAGACTGGAGGGCGGTGTCTGTACTCCTGCTTTCAATATGGTAGAGGAGAGGCACAGAGGACCCTAGTCAAGATTCTCTATTGTTGGTAGCAATGGACGAGCAATCAAGGCCTAGCTTCTCAGGAGGTGATGCAGGTTGGTTCTTAAGTACAGTGTAGTCCCCAGGCCCCCACAAAGGAATGTCCACACACTGTATTAGTTAAAAATAGTCTTTGTATAATTAAGGTTCAAGGTTATATACACAATCACAATAACTCACTTTGTGCTCAGTAAATCTACAATGGCAAATATATACAGTTCTAAGTGGTACCACAATTATTATCAGATTTCATTAAAGTGCATCAACTGTACTCTGGTTAAATGTCACACAAATAACTTAATAAAGGTAACCAGCAATAGATATAGGAGGGTAAGCAGTTGGTTAGAACAATTGGCAGAATACTGGCCCCTACCGTTAGACACAGTTCTGTATGGAGATCCCCCCACCTGGGCAACCTGTAAAATAAAGATACACTACAAGCCCAGTCCATATATTGTTCTATAAGTTTGTTTTATTCCCTTCTATTAGGTTTCTACCACCCCAATGTACCTGGAATAGCAGAGTTGGACGACGAATCGTCGACGGATCCTTCTTGAGCGGCTCCCTTTAAAGCAGGAGCCACAGATCGTCGAGATCCCTCAAAGAAAGTGAACTCAGCGTTGAGGCTGCAGCTTCAGTTCCAGCGGTGCTCGTCGACGGAGTAAAGATGTCCTGCAAGGAAGAGGCATGCGGGGCACCTCGATGTCGATAGTTCAGGACCGCAAAGAGTTGGTTAAGAACTGTGGCCCAGCAAGGGCGTCAAGTCGTCTGGCGTCTCTACGGTCATTGGGTGGCGGGAAACCCCCAGTGGATGCTCCACGGCGTGTCGATGGCCTGCCCTTCTCCAGCGGGATAAGGCGGGCGGCGGTGCAGACGAGCATGTCCGTGAATCAAAAGTCTTAGGCAAAGGAGCGTGCAGCTCCGGTCGTCGATGGCATGGCGTCAGGCGGTCCCCGTTTCTGGGCAACTCAACTTCAACAGGCCTCCACGGTTATAGCAAACCTGCGAACCCTGGTCGACGACGGTGGACGGAATGTCCGGTGCTTATCTTCGTTCTCCTCGGCGGTCCGAGTCTCTGGTCGGCAGCCTTTGGAGGGTCTGACTTCCAGTGAGCTTCGGCGAAGGTTAGCGGTGCTCGATGGTCCCTCGGAGCACGGGAAGAGGGCACCTAACCAGGTCCTCTCTTGGATCAGTCTTGACGGCTTTCGGATTTTGGCGAAGGGAGACATCAGTCAACCTTCTTCTTCAGGCTGGGCTTCGAGATTCAGCTTCAGTTTCAATGTTAGTTTCAACTCCAGCTTCTGAACGAATTCTAGCAGTGAGATGCCCCTCGATATACTAGTTAATCTCTCATTCATTCTGCTGGATCACACTCAGGCAACCAATCACTCAGAAGGGCATTCAGCAGTCAGTCAGCCAATCAGGCATATGATGCATTCAGGCCATTCTCCTCCCTCTCAGACACTCACAACAAGGAATGTGTATTGGGACAAGTAGCAACCCATTCAACACTACACACTGCATTCATACCCGTTTCGGGCAGGGCTGTCTCAGTCATTGTGTCAAACACCAGAAACCAATGATAAGAGAGAGGGGCGAGAGTGCACTGCTTCCTTTCTTAATAGTGTATTTCGTTTCCAATGGAATGTTATTTTGTAAATAAATATGTTAATGGGGTGCAGCCCACTATCATGTGCCACCGTGTTGGGCACAGAAAATGAACATGGAGAAAAAGAGACCGAGGCAAAAGTGCCTTCGGTGTGGGCCGCACACCCTTGATTCCCACTAAGGGTTAATCAATTTCTTTTGTGCTCGTTATTCAGTTGATTAAATCCAACTTCAATCGTAGTTCAAAGATGTGTAAATTTTTTAATTTTTCAATTGTTGTGTTTATAAAGCTCATAAAGATTTGTGCTTAATTGGTTAAACTTCACCAAAAAAGCTAATTATCTCAGTTGAGGCAAAACAGAAAACCCATCCGGCTAATGCATTTCGGATTGTATCCTTCGTCAGAGCCAGGTTAGTGCTACACACATTATAATGCATTGTAGGTGGATTGAGAAGGTTTACAATGTTTAAGTTCATAATTGATCCGTACATCATGTGTAACAACCAGATATTCAAAAAATTAACAACCAAAACGATCATAATTAACAAACAGGGCGCCCACAAGGACAAACAAATATTTGACATAAAAGTGAAATTGGAGAAAGGAGACAAAAAAACAAAAAAGTAGGCATACATCATTACAGATAGTAAAAATACAATGTTTACACAGATAGTGATTTTACTCTATGGTTCAAACAGTTAATGGGACTGATCAACTACATACTAAAATTGCAGGTTGAACCCTTTTGGTGACTACGGTGCTTAGAGGTCAAGCTAGGCGGCGTGTGCTTACTATGCCAAAGTGTTAATTGTCGTACTATATTGTGTGAGAATATCTGTGGCTAGTTAGACATTTCACTAACCTGTATGCCAGTATGCAACCCACGCGTGCTGTCCGCGTGTGGTGTTTCTCTATGAAGCACTGCCTGGTGTGGAGAGAACAAACGTGTTATCTCCTCCGTGTAATCAGCTGCTATCAGTCTATACGCGATCTGACTTCGCGTCGCATTGTGCAAAGGTAGGGCTTACCTGGAGCGTTGTGAGCAGCGTCTTGCTCAATCAACTCCGAACAGCGTCTGGGACTCGCGGTTCGTGTCGTTGCCCTGGGCAACGTTTTATAAACAAAATGGCCGTTCGTGTATTACCAAGTCGGCCATATTGGTAAAGGCAATATTAGAACATGAATGGCATAGAGTGTGAACTATGATTGGTAAATATAAAGAATGTAAATGTTAAGATGTTAATTGCGCATGTAAAGATATTAAAGCTTCTGCGTGTTGTAAATTGTGCAGCTAGCACATATATGTTTCTGATAGTATATTTAGATCCATCGTGTGCCTCATGGCTTGAGGTGTCTAATTGGCTATTAATATAAAGTTATGTAACGTAAAGATATACTGTCTAATATACATAAACAAAAGGTAATACAAAATTAATACTAAATAATAAATAATAAATGTTACAAGAACTATCTGAAGATAGTTTAGCAGAAGGCAACAGTGTTTTCAAATCGGGTAGTGATTTATACTTATTGCATGAGTATGAAACAATTTAGCATGTTCATTATTGGCATTGCACGGTGAACAAATAGTGACATTATTACAGAAAGCAGTTGAGATCGAATTCCTCATTGAGTCCTCGTGGTGCCAAAGAATCGAGACGATCTATCCAATAGGCTTCTCTTTGTTGCCTTCTTTTTTTCAGATCAGCATATATGCTTGTCATTTCCAGGGTTTCCAAAATTTGGAACTTGACTTGAGAGATGTTGTGCTGCTTTGCATTAAAGTGTCTTGCTACGGCTGAATTGATGTTCTTATTGCGTATGCATGATTTATGTTCATTCATCCGAATTCTCAGTTTACGCCCTGTTTCCCCTACATAGTAAAGTCCACATGGGCAACGTATGCAGTAAATGCAGTTTTCAGTGTTGCAGGTGCCATAGCTTTTTATCATGATCTTTTCTCCCGTGTATGGATGTGGAACCAGTCCTCCTTTAATAATGTTGTTACAATTACTACAATTTAAACATGGAAATGTTCCCGTCTTTTTTAGTTTGATCCTTTTGGTTCTGGTATCTCTTGTGTTAACTAGATAATCCCTAAGGTTGCTGGATCTTTGATAAGCAAACGTTGGGGTTCTAGGAAGAGATTCTTAGTTCTTTCGTCATTTTTAAGTATTGTCCAATGTTTATTTATACATCTTTTGATCTGCATACTTTGGGATGAATATTTAGACACATATACAAGTGATGGGGATTGTTTTTTGTCCTTTGGTACTAAAGTGCTGGTTCTTGTTATTGTTTGTACCTTTTCTTTTGCTGACTGTAGATCTTCGTTCGGGTATCCCCTATCTTTAAGTTTTTTGCTTAGTTTTTCAAGTTCTTGTTCGTACTCTCTGTCATCACTGATAATTCTTTTTAATCGCAACATTTGTCCATAAGGTAAATTCTTCAGAGTGTTTTGTGGATGAAAACTCATACGGTGTAATAGATTGTTCCTGTCTGTAGGTTTTGTGAACAAAGAGGTAGTAATTTGTTGGTTATTTACATTCACCAGGATATCCAGATAATGGATTCCAGGATTGCCAATTTCTGAGGTAAACTGAATACGCGGGTCTATATTGTTGATATAAATTATAAACTCATTGAGTTCTTCTCTTGTACCTTGCCAGATGCCGAATATATCATCTATATAACGCACCCATGTTTTCAATTTATTCTGCCATTCAGGTTTTTGCAAGATATGGGTCATTTCGAATTGGTACATAAACGCATTTGCGTAAGCTGGTGCCATTGTAGCTCCCATCGCTGTTCCGGAAGTTTGGATGTAAAATTCGTTCTTATGTTCAAAATATGAATTCATTGCAATAAAAGAAAGTAGTGATAAGATGAATTCTTTCACTGCTCCTATATCGTTTTCCTGTAACAGGAGCCACTCTACGGCTTCCTGTCCCAAGTCGTGTGGAATGCTTGTGTAGAGGTTAACCACATCTATGGTGAAAAGTATGTTGTTCTCTATAAGTTGGACTCCTTCTATGATGTTCAGAAAATGTGTACTGTCTTTCACATACGTAGATGTCTTCTGTATTAAAGGGTTCAAGAAATAGTCTATGTATGTTCCTAGTGGTTGTAAAATCCCTCCTGTGGCTGCTACTATCGGTCTTCCAGGTGGATTATTAAGACTTTTATGGATTTTGGGCAGCAAGTAAAAGTGAGGAATGTTTGGTTTTAAGTTCAATAGAAAGGCCTTTGTCTTATGTGTGATCATCTCACTTTCTTCTGCTTTTGTAAGAAGTTCATCTAGATCTTTTAATATTTCCATAGTCGGGTCGTGATCTATTTTGGCGTAAACATTATGATTGTCCAGTTGTCTTTTGCATTCATTTTCGTAATCTGAGGTGTTTAATAATACCAATGCACCCCCTTTGTCTGCTGGTCTAATGGTTATTTTTTCATCAGAGTATAGGTTCTGAACAATTGACATTTCACCTCTGCTGAGGTTTCTATTCTTTGTCATTCCATATTTGATCTTTTTAAGATCTGTTATAACCATTTTTTCAAAAATGTCGATTGCTGGTACATTAATTGGAGGAGAAAAGGTACTTTTTGGTTTGAATTCTACTAATTCAGGTGGTTCTGGTGAAGAATTAGTATTTTCCATTTCCGCAAAGAAAACTTTGAGTTTGAGCTTTCTAGTCAATTTATGCAGCTCTACCTTAGTGTTGAATAGATTAGTATTATAAGTCGGTACAAATTTCAGACCTTTCTGCAACACCTCTTCTTCCTGTTTAGTTAGTATTCTGTTTGAAATGTTGACCACTAGGTTGCTCGTGCTTGGAATCTTGTTTGAACTCCGGTGCCCCTTCCTCTTGCCCCTGCTCGTTCGTTTCTTCCTTCTCGGTTGTCTAAAAAAGGCGTTTGTCGTGATGTTGATGCACTGGTACTCGGGGTGGCTCTGTTGTGACCACTGTCTCTTTCCGCTCTTTGTTGTTGAGGTTGTGCAGTCTGTTCGTCTCTGCTAGAATCTGTATCTGAACTGCTGTTTTCTGAGTTCCGATTGGGATTGTGTGGCCTCTGAGGTTGATTTTGAAATTTGTCCGCCCACGTATAGACTTCGTCTCTCAAATAATCAAACGTGTCACGCCTAAACTTCCTTATTTTTCTTGCTTCCAAATCAGTTTTGTATCCCTCTAATCTTGTGTTGATATCTGCTAATATCTCATCCAATGAATCTTTACTTGTAAGATCTATGATTTCAGCAGATAAAATCTGTATCTCTTGTTCTAGATTCTGTATGTTCATAGAGAGCTCTTTAATCGTAAGTAGAATTAAGTCCAAAGAGCATTTATTGAGAATCTGCTCCCATTTATGTACAAATTCCTTGCTTTCTTTGCACAAAGTCGGTTTAAGTCCAATTCGTAAACCTCTTGGGATCCTTTGTGCCTTGTAATAACGGCCTAATGTCACTGCGTGCAATTTTCGGTTAATTGTTTTTCGAATGGTATACTCAAGTTGTTTTATCCTTCTGTTGGGATCTGCATCCTTTAGTGTGCTGCTGGTTTCCTTAATTAGGCCTAGGATTGCGTTTGCCTCTTCTGTTGAGAAACCTAGAGTTGTCGCTCTCGTGTCCGTTAGTTTTTCAATTTCTTCATAGGACATAATCGCGTGCTTCCTCTCAAATAGTTACACGGAAGTGAAAATAATGATAAGAGAGAGGGGCGAGAGTGCACTGCTTCCTTTCTTAATAGTGTATTTCGTTTCCAATGGAATGTTATTTTGTAAATAAATATGTTAATGGGGTGCAGCCCACTATCATGTGCCACCGTGTTGGGCACAGAAAATGAACATGGAGAAAAAGAGACCGAGGCAAAAGTGCCTTCGGTGTGGGCCGCACACCCTTGATTCCCACTAAGGGTTAATCAATTTCTTTTGTGCTCGTTATTCAGTTGATAAAATCCAACTTCAATCGTAGTTCAAAGATGTGTACATTTTTTAATTTTTCAATTGTTGTGTTTATAAAGCTCATAAAGAATTGTGCTTAATTGGTTAAACTTCACCAAAAAAGCTAATTATCTCAGTTGAGGCAAAACAGAAAACCCATCCGGCTAATGCATTTCGGATTGTATCCTTCGTCAGAGCCTGGTTAGTGCTACACACATTATAATGCATTGTAGGTGGATTGAGAAGGTTTACAATGTTTAAGTTCATAATTGATCCGTACATCATGTGTAACAACCAGATATTCAAAAAATTAACAACCAAAACGATCATAATTAACAAACAGGGCGCCCACAAGGACAAACAAATATTTGACATAAAAGTGAAATTGGAGAAAGGAGACAAAAAAACAAAAAAGTAGGCATACATCATTACAGATAGTAAAAATACAATGTTTACACAGATAGTGATTTTACTCTATGGTTCAAACAGTTAATGGGACTGATCAACTACATACTAAAATTGCAGGTTGAACCCTTTTGGTGACTACGGTGCTTAGAGGTCAAGCTAGGCGGCGTGTGCTTACTATGCCAAAGTGTTAATTGTCGTACTATATTGTGTGAGAATATCTGTGGCTAGTTAGACATTTCACTAACCTGTATGCCAGTATGCAACCCACGCGTGCTGTCCGCGTGTGGTGTTTCTCTATGAAGCACTGCCTGGTGTGGAGAGAACAAACGTGTTATCTCCTCTGTGTAATTAGCTGCTATCAGTCTATACGCGATCTGACTTCGCGTCGCATTGTGCAAAGGTAGGGCTTTTATGTCAAATATTTGTTTGTCCTTGTGGGCGCCCTGTTTGTTAATTATGATCGTTTTGGTTGTTAATTTTTTGAATATCTGGTTGTTACATATGATGTACGGATCAATTATGAACTTAAACATTGTAAACCTTCTCAATCCACCTACAATGCATTATAATGTGTGTAGCACTAACCTGGCTCTGACGAAGGATACAATCCGAAATGCATTAGCCGGATGGGTTTTCTGTTTTGCCTCAACTGAGATAATTAGCTTTTTTGGTGAAGTTTAACCAATTAAGCACAATTCTTTATGAGCTTTATAAACACAACAATTGAAAAATTAAAAAATTTACACATCTTTGAACTACGATTGAAGTTGGATTTTATCAACTGAATAACGAGCACAAAAGAAATTGATTAACCCTTAGTGGGAATCAAGGGTGTGCGGCCCACACCGAAGGCACTTAAACACCAGAAACCAGACATCCACAACAAGAAGTGCATATTGGTCACACAATCCATTCACCAAGGTACCCACAACATACAGTCACTGGGAAGGCTCCAGTCAGTCTGACCTGGACTTCACAACAACACCATATATGGAACTTCCACCCAACAACCAGTCAGGGGGAAGGGATAGAGTCAGGGCTTCCCAGAACTTTGGGAAAACAAGGTAACAGGCAATAGAAGGCAAGAGGCCATAGGGGCCATCTTGTTTCCTATCAGGAATCAACTGATTCCAATGGCAGGTGTTACGCTCACCTGGTATCCACGGGACGCCACCCAGCTGTGGGGACTCTGGTACCCTTCTCAGCCGCTCTCGGGTAAAATCAGCCGAGATGTTCTGCCTGGAAAACAGGTGGGCAATGTTCAAGACTGGGCAACTGGGGTAGGAGCCTCCCAACACCCTGTATGCCCGCAGCCCTTCCCCGGACCTTTGCTCACCTTATTATGGGTTTTGGCGTGCTCTCCGTTCTGCCTTCTTGGCAGGGGCGCATTGTCCTTTGTGGGCGAGTGCGATCTAGTTACTTCACTGATGCAGGTCCTTTAAAGTCTTTCAGGTAGGCCTTATTACTGCTATACTGTATGCCTTTCTTGGATATAAATAATGTCTTTTCTCTCTCCTTAGGTGCGCTGAGGTTCGCTGTGGAACGTTGGCTGAATTAGGACTCGCCAGCAGATGATGGTGCTTCGAGAGCGCCTTAATGCGGTAAGTAGGCGCTATGTGCAGCGCTATGATGCCTTGCCTTTGCTAACCTGTTGTCTTTTGTTCCCGTAGGATGCAGTGCTCACCCGGAGCAAGAGGTCCCAAGGTGATGCTGGTCGATGGGCGACTCGTGAGGTAAGCTGCCAGCACAATTGTAAAATGTCTAATCTTCTGTTTTTCTCCTTTTTGCAGATCCGACGGTCCGGGAGGCTCGCTGTTCCTTGGATGTTGTTTGCAGGAGCAGAGGGCAGCTAATGGTGGAATGACAGGTAAGCTGCTGCTATTAACGATGTCCTTTGTTTTTCAGATGCTGTTCTTCCGAGGTTCGCAGATGCAGCTGAACACAATGAGCGTCACGTTGCAGGATTGCAAAGTAACGCAAAGCGTGCTATCCAAGTCAGGTGTGGTTTAAATAGCATCAAGAAAGTAGTCCAGGTAAAATAGTCCCTAGGCTACCACACCCAAAACACTATACCGCATAGCTTGGTTCCAAGGAGCCAAGCTATGTGGATGCCTCCATGTTGACTGGCACTGAAATAAAGTAGTTCCCAAGCACAAGTTTTCATTAAGTATGAGACTGGCGCCAAAGGCGCCAGGACTGGCCCCAAGAGGGCCTAGGCAAAGGATGCCTAAGCTTGTTGGGGGCCCGAGCCGGGACCCCTCCTGGCCCATGGCCCTGCCGGGGAGGTTTCAGGAAGTGGATCGTGACAGCACTCCCCCCCAAGGCCCCTCTCAAGGTGTTCCTTCTGTCCGGCCCTGGTTTAGTTGGAAAGTTGCGATGATATGTTCTGATCAGACGTGGTGCATGAATGTTTTCACAGGGTTCCCAGGATCTGTCTTGGGGTCCAAATCCTTTCCAATCAACTAGGTAGTATAGCCTTCCCCTCGAATACTTGGAATCCAAGATGCTCCTGACTTTGAATTCTGGTTCTCTTTCAATAAGTATGGGTTTTGGTGGTGTCCCAATCCGTGTACCGGGCTGCATTGGTTTTAATAGGGACACATGAAATACCGGGTGAATCTGTAGGTTAGGTGGTAAGTCTAGTTTGACGGCCGCTGAATTGATAATTGCCTTGTTGGTGTAAGGTCCTAAGTACCTGGGTTGAAAAGTCTGGGTTCCCTTGATGGGTACAAACTTGGGAGCCAACCAAACCTTGTCTCCTACCTGATAGTCTGGGGCCTTTTTCCGGTGTTGGTCGGCAAATTGCTTTTGTTTTTCTTTGACGAAAATAAGATGTTCTTTGGCCTTTTTGAAAGCCTGAGTGATGTTGGTGTGAAGGGTTTTTACTGCTGGCATTTCCAAACTTGTTGGGACATCTAGTTCTGAGGTACGTGGGTGTCTACCATAAAGTGTATAAAAGGGTGTTTGTCCAGTACTGGAGTGGAAGGATTTGTTATATGTGTACTCGGCTATCCATAACAAATCTTTTCAGTCTCTTAGTTCATGGTGTAACATGCACCGTAGCTATTGTTCGAGGGTCTGGTTAGTCCTCTCGGTCTGACCGTCCGTTTGGGGGTGATGGCTAGTGGATAGCCGGATGTCAATTTGTGCCATTGCACAACATTTTTTCCAGAAGTTGGAGATGAACTGGCTACCTCGATCGGAGATCAGGACTGATGGGAAGCCATGTAGTTTTACAATACCATCCAGGAACACTTTGGCTAGAGTGGGTGCGTCAGGGAGGCCTTTGAGCGAAATAAAGTGCGCGATCTTTGAGAACAAGTCCACGACTACCAGAATGGTGTTAAACCCTTGACTGGGAGGTAGGTCAGTGATGAAGTCAAGGGAAAGAGTGTGCCAGGGAGTGGGAGGAATGTCCAAAGGTTGCAGAAGACCGGATGGTTTTTGTTTTTGTGACTTTTTTTGCGCACAGACTCCGCAGGACTGAACATATTAGATGACATCCTTACGCCAGGCAGGCCACCAGAAGTTCTGTTTTACCTTGGCTAGAGTCTTGGTGATTCTAGGGTGCCCTTCGATCAGGGAATCATGATAACCTGAAATAATTTGCTGTTGTAAGTCTTCGGTGGGTACAAATAACCGATCCTTAAAAAAGGGTAAGTGATCTTTAATGGAATATTGTTCTCCTTGCGCTTGCCATGCGAGGAAGGCATCTGGTTTCATGGTTTGTTGAATCTTATCTCTCAGTTCAACTTGGGTTAAGGCCGTAGTGAGGCCCAAGAGCTTGTCTTCCGGTATGATGGGGACTGGATCTGGGGGCGTATATACCAAGTCATCAGTGCCTGTACGAGAGAGTGCGTCTACTTTTCCATTTTTGACCCCGGTCGAAAAGTGATGACATAGTCGTATTCGGCAAAGAAAAGGGCACACCGCAATTGGCGTGAAGACTGGGCTTTAGCTGTCTTAAGGTATTGCAGGTTTCGGTGGTCCGTGATAACTGTAATGGTGTGTCTGGCCCCCAGAAGGTAGTGCTGCCAGGCCTTAAAGGAGTATTTGATCGCCAAGAGTTCTTTGTCCGTAATGGCATAATTCATCTCCAGGGGAGAGAATTTCTTTGACCAAAAGGCCACTGGATGTAGCTGGCCTGTTACTGGGTCTCTTTGTGAGAGGACAGCTCCCATCACTATGCTGGAAGCGTCTGTTTCCACGATATACGGAAGATCTGGGCGAGGATGTCGCAGGATTGGCACGGAGGTGAACCTTTTCTTGAGTTCCTGAAAAGCTTTCTCTGCTTCTTTGGTCCAGGCAAATTTTTTGTTATTTTTTCTAGGCAATATGATGATCGGGTGTACGACCTGTGAGAAGTATGGTATGACCCGGCGATAGAAGTTCGCAAAGCCCAACATGCTCTGTACCCCTTTTACTGACGTTGGTGATGGCCATTTCAAAACGGTGTCCACTTTATGCAGGTCCATTCTGATGCCTTCTGGAGTAAGAATAAAACCCAGAAACTCAACTTCGGTGACGTGAAAAAAGCACTTCTCCAGCTTTGCATATAAACGATGTTCCCGGAGCGTGGAGAGGACTGAACGGACGTGCTTGATGTAATCCTGTTTTGAAGTTGAGTACACTAAGATATCATTTATGTACACTAGGGCGCAGACATCAATTAACTCCCTCAAAACGTCATTCATGAAATACTGAAACGCTGCAGGAGCATTGCATAACCCAAAGGGCATGACTTGATATTTGAACAAACCATATTTGGTGCGGAAAGCAGTTTTCCATTCGTCTCCGCTTCTGACCCGTACCAGGTGGCATGCTCCTCGAAGGTCCAGTTTGGTGTAAATTTGGGCATCTTTGACCTGGTCCAGCATTTCTGCGTTGAGCGGGAAGGGGTAACGGTTCTTTACAGTGATCTGGTTTAATGCGCGGTAGTCAATACAGGTTCTTAAGTTCCCTTCTTTTTTTGGTACGAAGAACAAAGGACTAGCTGCAGGGGACTTGGATGGGCGGATGAATCCATTTGCGAGGTACTGGTCTAAATAAGCCTTCAGATGAAGGTTTTTGGGTTCCGTGAGAGCATAGATTCTGCCGCAAGGAACTTGAGCACCGGGAACAAGGTCGATCTGGCAGTCATAGGGCTTGTGCGGCGGCAGCGTGTTTGCTTGGTCCTTCTGGAATACATCCTGGAAATCGTGGTATTCCTCAGGCAAGGTACTAGTCACTCCCAAAGTTGCCACTTCAGGAGTCGTAGAGATACTGAAAGCAGGTTTCTGTTCTTGGTAATAACAGGCTGGAGAGCAGTCGCTGGGAAAGGTTAATTTTCTTGCCCGCCAGTCAATCAAAGGGTTGTGAGCAACTAACCATGGTATCCCTAGTATGAGCCGGAATTGAGGTGCCTTGATGAGATCGAACGAAATAAGTTCCCGATGTCCGTCCTGGCACAGCAAGGTTATCTCGGCTGTGCGCTGGGTTATGGGTCCGGAAGCGATTTCTGCCCCATCCACCGTGGTTACCTTGGGCCTCATCACGACTTTGGCAGTAACCCTTAAATCTGGCGGTAGCGCTATTACCGCCGGATTTAAAGGTCCGCCAAATCAGGACTTTGGCGGATTTTGCCCCAGCTCTTAGCTGGGGGGAAATCTGCCGAAAGTTTGCGCTCATACCGCCAGCGGGAAATCCGCCGGCGGTATTAGTGTGAACTTTCCCCATTGAGCCCAATGGGGAATGGGGCATTCCTGAATGTGCTCAATGGGGAATGGGATTAACATTACTGCCGAACTAGTGATCCGGCGCTATTAGAACCGGGGAGTTTGGCGGTAAGGCTAATAACGCCAAATCAGAACTTCGGCGGATTTCGCCCCAGCTCTTAGCTGGGGGGAAATCTGCCAAAAATTCGCGCTCATACCGCTGGCAGGAAATCCGCCGGTGGTATTAGTGTGAAATTTCCCCATTGAGCCCAATGGGGAATGGGGCATTCCCGAATGGGCTCAATGGGGAATGGCGATTAACATTACCGCCAAACTCATGATCCGGCGCTATTATCTCTGGGAGGATTAACTACTTGAGCTAGAACGTCTTTCAATTCGCCTCGTAAGCCCCGATGAAACGACGTGGTTCTTTTGTTTTCAGGCCACCTAGCTTCAGCAACCAATCGGTTGAAAGTAGCGATGTACGTTAACAAATCCTGATTCCCCTGTTGGAGGGAAAGGAGTTCATTGTCCACAGCTTGTTCTCGTGTATGGCGAACAAAGAGTTTTTCCATTTCCCTCTGAAAGTCCCCAAAGTTATGTAATAAGGGATCATCATGGGACACCAATGATACCGACCAATCTGCAGCGCTGCCACTTAGGTATGATAAAACAAAGGCTACCCGGGCTTGGTCATTTAGGAATGCTCCCTGCCTGCAAAGAAAATGAAGGCGACACTGATTCATGAAAGCCGCGTATTTTCGTGGATCACCAGCAAACCTCTCCGGTGGTGCCAAAGGAACTGTACCAGGTAATACAACTTGTACCGGAGTAGAGACAGTGGATGGCATGCTAGGATTTCGCATCGGTGGGTTGTTCCCAGGTAGAGGCGTCTGACCCCCTTGTGATTGCAAGACTTGCCTACTGATATCTTCGGTACGCTCTTTAGTCACCAATAAGTCTCTCCGGAGAGTGTTAGTCTCCTGTCTGGCAAAGTGAACCTCAGCACGAAGTTCTCCCAACAATTGGGCCAATTGGTCTAATTCTGATGTTTCCTTGGCACCGAGGTGGATTGGTTTGGCAGGCTTCGCGTTCTGTTACGCTCACCTGGTATCCACGGGGACGCCACCCAGCTGTGGGGACTCTGGTACCCTTCTCAGCCGCTCCCAGATATAATCAGCGGAGAGGTTCTGCCTGGAAAACAGGTGGGTAATGTTCAAGACTGGGCAACTGGGGTAGGAGCCTCACAACACCCAGTATGCCCGCAGCCCCTCCTCACCTTATTATCGGTTTTGGCGTGCTCTCCGTCCTTGGCAGGGGCGCGTTGTCCTTTGTGGGCGAGTGCGATCTAGTTACTTCACTGATGCAGGCCCTTTAGAGTATTTCAGGTAGGCCTTATTACTGTTATACTGTATGCCTTTCTTGGATTAAAATAATGTCTTTTCTCTCTCCTTAGGTGCTCGGAAGTTCGCTGTGGAACTCTGGCTGAATTGGGACTCGCCGGCAGGTGATGGTGCTTCGAGAGCGCCTTGATGCGGTAAGTAGGCGCTATGCGCAGTGCTATGATGCCTTGCCTTTGATAACCTGTTGTCTTTTGTTCCCGTAGGTTGCGGTGCTCACCCGGAGCAAGAAGTCCCAAGGCGATGCTGGTCGATGGGCGACTCGTGAGGTAAGCTGCCGGCACAAATGTAAAATGTCTAATGTCCTGTTTCTCTCCTTTTTGCAGATCCGACGGTCCGGTAGGCTCGCTGTTCCTTGTAGTTGTTTGCAGGAGCGGAGGGCAGCTAGCGGTGGAATCACAGGTAAGCTGCTGCTATTAACAATGTCCTTTGTTTTTCAGATGCTGTTCTTCCGAGGTTTGCAGATGCAGCTGAACACGATGAGCATCACATTGCAGGATTGCAAAGTAACGCGAGGCGTGCTATCCAAGTTGGGTGTGGTTTAAATAGCATCAAGAAGGTAGTCCAGGTAAAATAGTCCCTAGGCTACCACACCCAAAACACTATACCGCATAGCTTGGTTCCAAGGAGCCAAGCCATGTGGATGCCTCCATGTTGACTGGCACTGAAATAAAGTAGTTCCCAAGCACAAGAGGGCCTAGGCAAAGGATGCCTAAGCTTGTTGGGGGCCTGGGCCGAGACCCCTCCTGGCCCATAGACCTGCCGGGGGGGGGGGGGGGTTTCAGGAAGTGGATCGTGACACAGGGCCTAGGTATCCCAAAATTGGGGGTACTGAGAGCACATGTCAAATTCAGCATGGAGCTGCCACCAGACCATACCCTGATCTGTGGGCCACACACAGCTGGCCAAAAACATACACTAGTGCACAGGGTTGTACCCCCACCCATGGGTGCCATAAGGGTCTCCTATGGGTCTGCACACCAAACCAAAAATAGGAAGAGCTGCACTGCCAGGATTCCCACATGGACTCCTGGGCAGAAACCAATACAGAACACAAATGAAAAAGGACTACAGGACAAGGACAGGGAGGCCCTGTCCCTCCAATGCATTTCCAGCATCACACCCCTCTATCTCTTGTACCAAGTTTGCACAAAGGATCTCTGTCTCTTTATCTTAGTAATGTTGCCATTGTAACCTTGGGTCTAACACAATCCGGCCCACTATCAAGTTCTTCCAACTCACCGGCTGTGCTGAACTCTTTTGGCGTTTCTTTTGCCACTGGAGTCAAGGACGGTACCTCAATGGCAACCCTGTCTCCCCACCCTGACTATCAGTGTGGGAGGGTTCCATGTACCACTGACATCCGTCACACCATTCGACAGCTGCGATTCCCAGTCTTATGTTTCTTTTTTTGGAGGCTTTGTGGGTCTGGGGTGAAAAGGGCAAGGGCAACTTCCTCCTTGACGTCCTTTCAGGTCTCTCCGCCTTTCGCCTCCATTTGAACTACCATCCTGGAATAGTGGATTCCTTGTGCATTCGGCCTTCCTCGAAGTATGCTCATGTGCTCTGTTTTTTATCCCAGTGGGGAAGGGAAAGGGCAGTCAGGTGTGTATTGTTGTTGGCAATTGCCTGACTCTGCCTGACCCTTGTGTTGGGACATGTTAGGTAAACAGCTCTGATATTAGTCTGTTGTCGCTCGCGGGGTGAGAACGTGTTTGTGTAGGAAAAGGGGGGTAGAGTTTCTACATATCCTACTGGACAGAATTGGGAAAAGGTGTCATAAGAAAAAGTATACTGCGTCTCACCCTTCGGTGTCCCATTTCCACTCCCCATCCAGGTGGACCGACCGCCAGGAACTGGAAACAATAGCGATGGCTGTGTCCTGGCCACCTGGATGACCAATCCCCGGGGGCTAGTAAGTGAGACACATTCAGGTTTCTCACAGTCGCCAGCTTTGATTCATCTATCCTGTTTACACGGCCAGGTCTACTACATGGAGGATCATGCTCTTGATTGCAATCACTGAGAGATTCTTTGCTTCCTCAGCCACGTTAGTTCCTGCAAACAGCAGCAGAACATGTTCACTGGCACCCAGATGTATTAAACATATTCCTTCTTCAAACCATTTTGTGAGCATCACATTGTACAGCTCACGGAGGGCCATGGTAGTTGTGTTACAGGCAGGCGAGGCCAGTGATTTGAATTGTCCTTCAAATAAGTATTTTCCTGTACCATAAACATTTAGTCTTTGTTGTTTGATAGTGTGACAAATTGGATTCTGCCCTGCAGAAGTACAAGGATGAGTAGGAGCTAAAATGCCCACTCAGCCTTCGCATTGCTACAGACCAAGAGCAAACACAACCATAAAGGTAGAAGTAGCACAGTTTGATGACCCTCTTTGACCATGGTCCTGTTATCCTTCATCTCCTGGTTTCAGGGCTTGAACCTACGGACCGTGGAATCGTTTTGCCCCTATAATAAAAAAAAGGGGGGGATGATTTGTTAGGAATTTAAGTAAGCCATTGTAGTATATTTTTAGATCCACCTCAAAGATGATTTACCTCTAGGTCTGGTCTGCAACGCGATGAAGGTAGTCCTCAGAGGAGAAATAATAAAGCAGGCTTCAGCCTACTCGAAAACAAGGGAGAAGATCAAGACGGACCTGGAGGAAGAACTTTGTATCAGGGAAAAAGCACATAAAGCCTCTGGCACACTAAATGACATACCCCCACTGAGAATGGCGAGGTCCCAATTGGAAGCCTACTTAGCGGAGAGAACATCTCAGGGTCTCTAAAAACAAAACAGCACTATTACACTCGGGGGAACAAGGCAAATAAACTGTTAGTTTACAAATTAGACAAGCAGACAACCCATAATAACATTGCAGCAAATTGGATCTGGTTCACCAGTACTATTCGGAAATCATGGACGGCCAGTCCCTAGACCCTGCGTCCCAGAAGAAATACTTATGAAAAGCATTGCTTCCTGTCCTCCCACAAACAGGCAATAAGGCAACTTGACCATCCAGTTCCTGAAGAGGCGGTAGAGGCTGTGATTAAATCGTTCAAAAACGCCACGCAGGGTCCAGATGGTTTCACCTTCCAGTTTTTAAAAACATGTTGCTCCCTATTGGTTCCCCATCTAACCAAACTATTGAACACTTTCCCAGATGCAAGGTGCGTGACAGCAATAATGCAAGAGACTGTGACTATCTTGATTTTAAAGTCAAATAAAGACCCGACCTTGCTTAAGTCCTATTACCCGATAACTCTCATGAACATCAATACTAATCAAAAATCTTAGCTACTCGACTGTTAAGAGGGCTTCCACCTCTGATCCAAGAAGATGAAATGGGCTTCATAGTCCATAAGAGAACATAGGACAGCATCAGAAGAGTCCTTGATTTGGTGGAGGTGGCTGAGAATTGGAGGGGCTGGGCCGTTCAGGAGTAATAGGTCTAGATGCTCAAGAAACCCTTGACCAGCTGGACTGGTAGTACCTCAAATTGCTTCTACAGGTGAGTGGGATAGGCCCCACATTTCAGAAATACCTACAAGCTACCTATGTGAACCCAACCACGACAGAATGGGTTATTGCAAAAACCCACTCTCCCAGTAGCAGTCACTAGAGGAACGAGACAAGGTTGCCTGCTGTCCCCCCTGCTATTTGCTCTCTCCATGAAACTTTTCTGTCCTGTGCCAGGAAGAATGCAGAGATTAGGGGTGTTCTGTACAAGGACAAGGAATATAACGTCTCTGTTCATGCACAGGATGTCCTTGTCACCTTGACCAAGGTGGGCACATCGATTGTAGCGCGAATGGAAGAGCTAGAAGGCTTTCAACAGGTGTCGGGGTTTGCAGTCAATTATTCAGGGTACCAATGGTTAGTGGTCGTACTCTTGCAGTTGGAAACAGACATTATTTCAGCCTTGTGTTAAATATTTTGGAAGACTGACACAATCAGTTATTTATTAGTCAAAATTATGTCAAATAGTGAAGCTATTTGTAGAGCTCTGGATCCCGATGACACCACAAATGCCATGTTGAAACAATACTCTGAGTGGTGGGCAGATATTTTGTCATTGATTGTTAAACATATTTTGATCTCCAGGCAAATTCCCCAGTCTTGGAAGACTGTGGTTATTATTCCAATTTTTAAAATGGGAGATGGCACAGCACCGAGCAATTATTGCCGCAAGAAATTTGTTTTGGCCAGGTCAGCAGGGGTGAGGTCTTTGAACTTTGATGATTATTGTCTGTCGTTTCATGGCAGGACGAACTGGATGATGTAAATCTTTGACAAAACTCAGTCGTAACTGAGTAAAGTTCAAAATAAAAATAATTTTTTTTTTAAAAAATGATTGCCCTATTGCATTATTGGATGCACCAAAATATTTGCTAGTGTGTTGCTCTCCAAGCTTTTAGATTGAGCAAAATTCGCAGGTATCTTAGATTTAAATCAGACAGATTTTGTTAAAGGCATTGAAACTCCATTAAAAGGTTTTATCTTCTCTCTTTTTTTTAAAGCCCATGTAGTTCTTAATAGAAACGTGTTATATCTGGCTTTTATAGATTTTCAGCTTGCGTTTGATAGTATTAATAGGTGACTGTTATGTCAAAATTTACGAGATGGGGATGTCCTACATATCTAGTTGAGCTTTTAAGGGGACTTTATAGTGAGATGTCCATTTGAGTTTGCTTAAATGTTAAAGGCGTATTATCCTTTTCTTTTCTAACTCAGAGGAGTTTAAAGCAACAAGGCCCTCTGGATCCTTTGTTATTTAATTTATTTATTTCAGACCTTCATATGCATTTGAAAAGGGTTACGGCTTTCCCCCATAGAATTGGCTCTAACCCTGTACAGTGATTACTGCATGCAGACATTCAATCTCATTTTATTGGTTCAAATAGAGATCGGTCAGCAAAAGCAATTGGCTGCTTTAGAGCGATATTCGAAAGAGAATGGTCTGTACATTAATATTTCGAAATCAAAGGCAATGAGGCTTTTGCCTGATATGGGTAGGAAGAAAGCAAACTTTTATTGGGGTCTGCCTAATGACTCCCATTTGTTGAAAAATTAGTACTGTTATTTGGGGTCCTTATTTAATAATCATACAGGAAATCTCTCTATTGTTCAAAATGCAAGATCCCAGCAAAAGGCATTGGCGACACAAGGTCTAGTGATTAATAACAAATGTAGCCGGTTTTCACTATGTCCAGCGATTTTATTTTGAAGCAGAAGGCGATTGCAATACTGATTTATGGGGCTGATGCCTTATTTTACCAAATAGAAATGGACTGTCACTATTTAGCTGGGTCTTTTTGGAAGAAAGTTTTGGCCCTCCCACCTGGTTTTCCCATGTCGGTCATTCAGTTTGAGTTGGGTTTGATATTGTTACTAGGGATGACTCAATGGAAAAGGGTGTCATTATTAAGGACAATTTTAATAACTGTCCCTATTTTCCCCTTCTCTAGATGGAAACAGGCTTTGACACTATCCAAGATCGAACGTTGGAACTATGGAGGTCTGACTGTACGGCAATTTTGGAAGAGGCACATATTGGTGTGGATTTATTGCCATCTAACCCTGCAAAAGTAAAAGAGAAATTATGGATTTTTGATTGACAGCGAATACAAAATGTATGTAAAAAATATAAGGTCTTTGACAATGTTTTGGGTGATATTAAAGTGTACAATATTTTACTTAAGCACTTGAGGAAATTCCCAAATGGAGCCAATAGATTGACATTCATACAAATGTGCTTCAATCTTCTTTCAACCAGAGAAGTGTTGGTATCTAGAGATAAAAGCTCTACCTACGACCGTAAATATCAGTTTTTCAGGGTATAAGTGGAAACCATACGCTGCCTATTGATGTACTGTCTGGACCTGGCAGAACTGAGAACTAGCTATTTTGATAAGTTTATAAGTTTATGAGAGAGTATAGAATTCTATAGAATTCTAACAATAGAAAAAAGGTGGTCAATTCTGTTTAGTGGGGCTTATACTTCTTTAACGATAGCCATTATATGTTTTATAGCTCATTCAAATTTATAAGAAAGTAAGACAGATGTGATCTAATTAAGTACCTAATCAGTAATTGTCCATTGACTGAACTTTTTTCTCTCTTTTTAATAGAACTTGTTTTTATAATTTTCTAATGAATTTTAGATTTCCTAAGAAATGTATTGATGGATTAATTGGAACTAATTCATTTAACTTAGGAATATTGTTATTTGCTGGTTTATATTCATGAATTTATTGATGTTTTCTTTTATGAATTTATTGTTGTTTCTTCATTTTTTATTTTGGGTTAAAGTTCGGTTCTCTGAGCTGCATACCTAATACATCATTTAAAAAAAAGCTCTCTATGAAGTTAATACTCCCCCATTATTCATGGAACTAGAAAATTACTAGATATATGGAAAACCTAAGAGTACTCTTGGCTGGGAAGAATTGCAGCTATAAATAACAGACGGGCCAATTTCAAGACATGGCCCACCAACCCGTAAATTGCAGCTGTACAAAAACAGATGGGCCAATTGCAAGACATGGCCCACCAACCGGGGATCTGTCATCCAGGTGGCCAGGACATGGCAATCACTTTTGGATACAGTTCCTGGGGGTGGACAGGTGCGGGAGGATCACCTGGGTGAGGGGTCTTCAGGGACTGGGACATCGGATGGTGAGACACAGTATACTTTTCCCTATAACACCTTTACTCCATCCTACCAGGTAGGATATTTAGGAACTCTACTCCGCCACCCTTTACAAAGAAAAAACACTTTCAAAACAGTCTAACACTCGACTACCTGACGTGTCCCAATGCAATGGTCAGGCGAGGTCAGGCAATTACTGATCATTACACACACCTACTTCCATTAATCTTTCACACACGGATAAAAGGCGCAGCACGAAAGCACACTCTGAGTGAGGCAAAGCACACGAGGAAACAGCAGTTTTGAAATGGCAGCTGAATGAAAAAAGAAAGATGGCAAATCACAAGGGGATCACAAAGAGGACAGTTCCCTTGATTTTTTCGATGAGGAACTGTTACTTGATGCCTTATTTTACCAAATAGAAATGGATTGTTAATATTTAGCGGGTTCTTTTTGGAAGAAAGTCTTGGCCCTCCCACCTGGTTTTCCCATGCTGGTCATTCAGTTTGAGTTGGGTTTGATTTTGTTACTAGGGATGACTCAATGGAAAAGGGTGTCATTATTAAGGACAATTTTAATAACTGTCCCTAATTCCCCCTTCTCTAGATGGAAACAGGCTTTGACACTAACCAAGATCGCAATTTTGGAAGAGGCACATATTGGTGTGGATTTATTGCCATCTAACCCTGCAAAGGTAAATGAGAAATTATGGATTTTTGATTGACAGCGAATACAAAATGTATGTAAAAAATATAAGGTCTTTGACAATTGTTTGGGTGATATTAAAGCGTACACTATCTTCTTAAGCATTTGAGGAAATTCCCAAATAGAGCCTATAGCTTGACCTTCATACAAATGCGCTTCAATCTTCTTCCAACCAGAGAAGTGTTGGGATCTAGAGATAAAAGCTCTACCTACGACTGTAAATTACGGTTTTACAAGGTCTAAGTGGAAACCATACGCCACCTATTGATGTACTGTCTGGACCTAGCAGAACTGAGAGCTATCTATTTTGATAAATGTATAAGTTTGTAAGAGAGTATATAATTCTATAGAATTCTAAAAATAGAAAAAAGGTGGTAAATTCGATTCAGTGGGGCTTACACTTCATCATCGATAGCCATTGTAAGTTTTATAGCTCATTCAAATTTATAAGTACGTAAGACAGATGTGATATAATTAAGTACCTATTCAGCAATTACCTATTGTCGATTGACTGAACTTTTTTTCTCTTTTTAATAGGACTTTTTATAACACAAACACTTTCAAAACAGACTAACACCCAAGCCGTATACCTGAAGTGTCCCAACACAATGGTCAGGCATTGTTAGTGGGCTGAAGTGGGTAAGAGTCCATAACTTAATTGGTGACACCCACCCTGTTCGTTTTCCCTGTTTCCCAGTTTTCGAAAGTGGTTGAGACATTAAAGGAGTTTGCAACAGATTGTTGGTCTTACTATTGAATGTTTGGATGCTCATTTTTTTTCGTGATCCTGTTGTTATGCAAGGAATAAACTTTGTTTCCAAGCACTGACGAAGGATGAGTGAGTGATTCCAGGGGTTCTTATAGACTGGAACCAGTGCCGATCAGCAGTCATGACTCTGGCTAACTGGGGAGCTGTTTCATGCTCTCGTTCAGAAACTGCCAGTTACTCTTAAAAAATGTTTTAAAGCTTTGCTGCTGGACGAGTAGATAAAGTAGATCACTGCCTAATAATCGTCCCTGTGTCTTTAATAGTCTAAACCCCGCTCACAATAGAGCAGGGGGCATTATCCTTAGAAACCTACAGAGGTTTGTGGGGCGTCCTGTGAGGGTGAACTAAGTTAAAGGTGGCTGGTATCCAGGCTCGGACTGTCTATAGGGCAATAGCACAATGCCCGAACCTAAACCACAAACTGCTAGTGTGGGCTAGTTTTTTGGGTCAAAGTGATAAGCTAATTCACCATTAGGCTAGTAGTTTTGACCAGTGTTACTGGAATAAATATTCTTTAAAATGCACAATTTGCATCACATTTTCATCAAAAACCTCCCCCCTCATTACTACTCAAAACAGTCAGTCACAAAAGGAAAGAATTGCCACTTGCAACCGTGTGCCACTTTTTCATTTGTTCCCGAGATAATTTTATGCCCCTGTCCGACCCTGCCGGTATCTGCCATAGTTAGGTAAGTCAGGAGTTTTATGGCCTGGGCATACCCTGTTGTGTGTATGTTTGGTATCAGGTACGTTTGTGTGGTGATCCAGTCATGTTCAAGCATATATGTCATGTGCCTTGAGGATATGTTTAAAATGTAGCATGTGTTTTTTTAAGTGTTTTGATTTTTTGGGGGCAATGTGGCGTTGGTTAGGGCGGGAGGCTGGAAGGTTAGTTGGTAGTTAGTATTTGGTAAGGCAATGTCACTAGGAGCTCATAGAATTGTTTACAAAAACATTGGAAAGAAGGGGGCGTTTGTTCAGGGGGGGACAGGTGTTGGGTGGACATCATTAAATGGATTAGCATTGCCATAGGTTGTCAATGAGTGTGAAACATGAAAAGCAATACCTCCAGAACCTGTGTGTATTACATTTCTGATTCTGCACTTTCTTTTGGCTTCTTTGAGATTCATTGGATACAAATGGACTGGCCTACAGACTTGCCTAGGAGACTGGACTAACAGCTGAACATCCATGCCAAGCAATGTCACAGAGCACAGCACAGCTGCTGAGCTGTGCAATGCTGTGAAGCCTCAGACACAGGCATGAACAGCCCCTCCTGAGAAGTACACAGTGATGATGCTGCTGGCTCAAATCCCATGGCTGTCAGAGCCTGCCTCGCAAAAACAGCCTGCAGTTGCAAAATGTACTTTCTTCCCTCTGCTCGGCGAAATGACCTGTTTGTTATGATATGTGCTGTTAATGGGTGGAGAATAGATCTAGCTACTCCATTGTACAAAAGGATGAGCCAGGGTTAGGATGGGCAGAGCATAATTCTGCCCTCCTATGCACTGGAGTGTGTTTGCATTACAGCGCTTTTCATCCCACTTCTGGTCTCTTGTGTATTATTAGGGGATGTACAAGCCCCCGCAGGGGGCGCTAGAGGGTATCCCACAAAGCGGGACGCCCCTCTGGCTGCCCCCTCCCCTCTACAGGATCTCCTCACCCATCCTTCAGGAGGCGGGGGGGGCGTCCCCAGGGCAGGAGCTTCCGGCACGCCCTGGGGACCGCATATAAGGCGGGGAGGGACTGGAGCCCAGTCTCTTTCCAGTCCCCCTTGCCTGAACACCCACCGTCCCTCACCCTTCTTGGCCAGCTCAGAGCAGGTAAGCCCTTGAGGGGTATGCTGACTAGGGTAGTAGCCTTAGAGTAGGAATTCAATGAAATGTGTAAATGTGTGAATTTTGTTTCATCGGATTTCGGGGTGTAAATTGGTCAATACTGTTGGATGTTTTTATTCACTATACTAAATGTAAATATGTTTAAACATGTACAATTGTTTATTTGATTTCAGCGGATTTTCAAGGTTTAAGTGGTTAAATGAATGTTTGCTTAACCCTTTGTATTTTGTATTAATTGTTCCATTTCTGATACAGGCGGAGTTCGGGGCAGTCCTAGCCGGGGAGGAGAGTAACAGCGCAGCTTGAAGCCTGGGCAGGTTTCCCCGATGGTCGCACTCGAGCCAAACTCGGACAATGGGCACTGAGTCCCTTAGTGACACTTGAGATTCCTCACATGCAAGATTCAGTGGCCCGAGGAGGAAGTACTCTGTGCAGTACAAATCGCGCTGCCTTGCTAAAGCCGTGGACGGCAAGGGGACACCGAGAACATTCAGAACAATAACTCTGCCCTGCTTTTGGGCCACTTTTGAAAAGTATGGTCGTGAACCATGGTGCTTTAGGGCTGGGACTGCTCCCTTTTGTTTGCTCCAATAAATTGTGACCTGCTCTTTCCAAAATGTAAACTAGTGTCTGTCTATTATTGGTTATTATATGTTCTAGGGTCTGCTACCCCGCCACCACGACAGAGGGGTGGGCAATGGGGGCTGACACTGCTATGTGTGGTTGGCTGGAGCCTGGTGTGTGTCTTGTAATAATACAGCCCCATGTCCCAGACCAAGTGAAAGCACAGAATTGCACTATTGCAGTAACAACCAACTCGTCTTGATTTTACGACGTTTGCCTTCAGCCCCAGATTTTAAATAACAAAGTTATTAAGAGGCCGTGCATCTTCTTCTCCTTCTTCTTCTCAATTATCGGAGGCGTGGGCGGACCCACGCAGGCGCTTCCCCATCCTAAAGGATGATGTGCACCAGACCCGCCAATCAATACTTAGCACACATAAACTCACAACTCCTCCCACCGCCCCGTCTGCCTCACAAAATCCAACATCACACTGCTCCTCCTCCTGCCTCTCACCCCGTCACCTCACAGCAAAGCCCTCCCACTCAGCTCAGCCACACCCAGCGCAGTCAACTGAACCCTCATCAATTCTCTCTCTTCAACATGTCTCTCACACCTAAGCAAAAAATGTCCCACAGTCTCAGGCACCCCACACACCGCACAGTCCCTCGACTCACGCTTCCCACTCGAAACAGACAGTCATTCAGCCCCACATGCCCTATCCTCAACCAATTCAGCATCACCTCCTCCCCCTCCTCCATTCCAGACTCCCCGCATCCACCTTCACCGACACTTTCCCACGAACACCAAACATCCACCTGCCCTTCACCGCACTCACCCACCTCTCCTGCCACTCATCCATGACCCGTCTCATCATCACAGCCCTCACCTCGTCCACACTCAAAGGCAACCTCACATCAACCGCTCCCGTCTTCATACCCTCACCCGCAGCCAGATCCACCAACTCATTACCCAAAATGCCACTGTGACTGGGGACCCACGCCAACTCCAAATCCATTCCCCCACGCACACACCGATCAATCTTCCTCCTTCGCGCTCCAGCCGAAGTCTGCGCTGGGAGTCCGTGGCCCCCTCCTTCCCCCTGTAGTGTTCGCCCTATCATCTGATCTGTATTAACCACGTTCCCTCCGCGCTTATCTGCTTTCCTGAAACGGATAGGCAGCGGGCTGTACACTGGCTGAACCCTGGCGAGTATGCTGGGTGTTTCCTCTGCCCAGCAATCGGCCAACGTCCCGATTAGATGGGGGCGGGGGGGATTATCTGGGAGCAGCACGCTGCGAGGGCGAGCACGCACTATCACACCGGGAAATCTTGCCTCCTCGGGGCTTCCCTGCGCATCTCCCTCGCTTGCAGGCAGCAGTGTGTATTTACTTGCTGCTGCTGCCAATCATAGCTCCCCGGGAAAAGCTCCGCGCGTGGCTCAGTGCCTCGCCTGCCACAGGCCCGTGTCCCGGCCCGAGCGGGCGGCGCTGGATTTCTGAATGAAGAAGGGCTCGATCATTGAGGAAGTGGGCGTAGCGCATACTTGAGTCACAGTTTATGTGAGCGCGGTTGGTAATTAAGTCACTAGGAACAAGTCCAACTGGGTGACTGAGGAAGTCGTGTGCACGCAGCCACGTGCATTGCAGGCACATGCGCGCTCAAATTCACAAACCCATCACATACGCGAATGCAGTCATGCGAGCACAGGAGCTCAAACACGAACAGGTGCACACACGACTTTAAAAGCTTACCACGGAAAAACGTCAGTTGAAGGGGTATTCAACTTACCCCAAAGCGTAAAAAGTCAAATACCTCGTTAGTGAATGTATAAATGCAACCTTCTTCCCAGGAGGGGAGGTTAGGAGGAGGACACTGCCCGGGTTATCAGGGGTGCCTCCTCCATTTTGCTGTGCTGTTGTTCGTCGTCACTCACTGGCATTACAAGTGGCACCATCGTCACCCGACTTGCAAGCAGCGGACTCATCTGCTAATGCCCCTATACGCCCGTTCACTTCTATTCCCTCTTCACAGCCCATCAACAAATAAAAAATCGTCTGTTTTCACCCGCCTTTTCAACTCAAAAGTTTGGTAGGTGTGCTTTACCCATGCAGTCAAGTGTCCTGTGGTAATTGTTCAGAGTAGTTGGAAAGAGCGTGACCATGTTGACAGACTAAAGTTTGTGGTCCTCAGAATACGAGGCTTTGAGTGCCAAAACTTTGCCATACTCTGGTATACACATGGCATGATGCTGCGTACTGTGTGCCCCACAAATACACGTAGTCATCATTTGTGTACCTGAGTGGTATGCACTTTACAGGATTGCAGCTAGATTTAATCATGATCCACAGCAGACGGATACGTGCTGCACTTGGTATATCTAAGTTTGTACTCTGCATGCAGTGCAAAGTTTGCGGCCATGCACAATCTTTATTTAATTGTTTATTCAATATCAAAACAAAAGCGGTGATGGCTGGAAGGTTTAGAATTAATCTTAATCTATGGCATTGCTCTGGGAAACCCTCCAGACCATCGGTCTTTAGCTTGCGAAGCCAATAAAGAAAGCTCAAAAATCATAAACGGAGCAGATGGGTGTTTGGAGCTCGAGACCCTCCTGGGCCTCTGTTTGGTGAATTATTGTGCTTTTTTGTCTGCCTTCTGCCCCGTTGTGTGCCCTCTCCCCCACCCTTCACTATGTCAAAGACCACTTCCCTGTCGCCCAACCCTCCCACCTCCCAGGCGGTCCACCTTCCCTGATTGCTGCAAGGCAAAAAGCCTGGCAGATCTCCCTGCTCGTTTCATTTTAAAAAAACAGAGCAGGTGAGTGTTTGGAGCTTGAAACCCGCCTGGGCCTCTGTTTGGTGAATTTTTGTGCTTTTTTGCCTGCCTTCTGCCCCATTGTGTGCCCTCTCCCTCACCCTTCTCTCTGTCCACGACCACCTCCCTGTTATCCACTCCTCCCGTCCACCAGCCCTGATTGGTCATTTCTCAGGTCTTAACTGACCCTCCCCAGGTAGCCCCCTACAGCTAAGGGCCCCAAGGCAAAGGGTGGCTCCCACTGAGGCGGCTCCATATCCTGTCTGCAGGTGTCAGCAGGGGAAACCAGTGGCCAGCCGTCAACCAGCAGCGACTAAGTCAGGTAGGAGAGGCCTGGGTTAGGGACAGAGCCTTCACTCTAACCTGAAAAGCTGACCACATAGCAGACTCTCGGATTTAGGTGTGTTTTCTCCATTATTTAAATTGCATTGTGAAAGTCTTTAAAATTGCATTGTGAAACCTAGGCCTTTTCCCCACTATACAGGACTCCCAGACGTAGGTATGTTTTCTCCGTTATTTAAATTGCATTTTGAAATCTTTAAAATTGCATTTTGAAACCTAGGCCTTTTCCCCACTATACAGGACTCTCAGACTTAGGTGTGTTCTCTCTGTTATTTCAATTGCATTGTGAAAATCTTTAAAATTGCATTGTGAAACCTAGGTCTTTTCCCCACTATACAGGACTCTCAGATTTACGTGTGTTTTCTCCAGTGTTCAAATTACATCTTGCAGTAGTGCCGTTCTGTGGTTTTGACTCCTAGCGAAGCATTCATCTAGCAAACTGTTCTACCATTATATAAGCTCCTGTCATCTTGTACTATTGTCGCGTCTTTCTGTCTTGTCTGCTTGCTCCCCTTCCTGTTTCCCTCCCTAGTGCTCTCCCCTCCCCACACCCTTTCCTCTTCTCTCCTCTCCCTACCTACTCTATGGGGCTCTCCGTCTCTCTTATCTTATCTAACTGCTTCTCTATCAACTATCCTGCTCTCCTCACTAAGGGCCTCATTACACGGTAGGCGGTAACCATGGCGCTATTAGCACCATGGTTGCCGCTGGTATTTTACTGTGTCCGCCTTGGTGGATGGCGGAATTACCACCCTACTCCAAGGTGAGCGGGGGCGGTAATTCCCCATTCACCAAGGCACTTCCCCATTCCCATTTTTGCCCCCATAGGGCTCAATGGGAATGGGGAAGGCGCTAATTACGGTACCGCAAATTGCGGTACCGTAATTAGCACCAAGGTCCCTTTGCGGCACCCTACTTTAACGGCTGGTAAAACCAGCCGTTAAGGTCGGGTCCCGCAAAGGGAACTCGTAGTAAGGCGGTAAGGGTTTACCGGTACCGGTGCCCTTACCGGTACCGGTAAACCCTTACCGCCTACCATGTAATGAGGCCCTAAATCTGGTAGGAAGAAGTTTAAAAAGGACATCCTGGTCTCCAACCCAGGACTCCCTATCGCTGATACCGATACCAGTGCTTCCTCCAGGCAAACACTCACCAACATCCTCTTTGTCATTCCCTCGCCAAACCTATGGACTCTACATATGGTCTCTGTGCTCTCTCCTTTCTCTTCTAACATTAATGGTGGCACCCGGTGGGAGGCCCTCCTGGCCGCCTGCCACTCCTCTAAGGTCATCATTAATGTTTACTTGAATGGTACCGTCTTGGTCCAAGCCCCTCAAGCCAACCGTCTCCTCTTTGATAGACGCTTCCCGCGCTTCATCAATTTCCTTTCTTCTCCTGCTGTCCCCTCACTACCCTCCACGGCTTCCTCGCCTCCCCCTCCTGTCTCCTCCTTGGCTACCTTGACCTCTCCTCCTTCCCTTTCTGCCCCCCCTCGGGCTTCTTCTACACCTCCGCAGGGCGTACCTCTGATTTGTATCCCTCCCCGGAAGTCTTTCAAGGACGTCAACCTTCTCCATATTGCAACTCTAAACTCTTGCTCAGCTGTCAAACACTCCTCTGACGAATGCTGCCTCCTGGGTGAACTTGACCTCGATGTCCTCAGTCTCACCGAGACATGGTTCACGGCCAGCACTGTCACAAGTTTTGACACTCTCCTCCCTGACAGCTACAAGATCTTCTCTGCGCCCAGATCCAACCGTTCGGGAGGTGTTGTAGCCCTAGTCTTCCCTGTGTGGATTCCGGCCTCTGTTATTTCTACACGGCCATTCACTTACTGTGGCTACCATCTATCGGCCACCAGGTCCGATCTCCTCCTTCCTCTCTGAGTGGGCAGACCTCTCCTCTTCCCTCTTGGTCTCGAACACTCAACTCCTCCTTCTTGGAGACTTTAACATCCACATGGATCCTTCTTGTCCTTCCTCTGGACTCTTTCACGACCTCTGTGACTCTCTCCCTCTATTCTCCCCTCTGACCCGACTCACTCTGCAGGGCACACTCTGGATGTTCTGATCTCTTCAGACCTTCCCCTTTCGATCCCTCTTACCAATACTCTCTCCTGGAGGGGTCTCTTTTCATCCCAGCTCACCTTCTCTACCCCTCAGGCCAAGCCAACTCCAGCACTGCCACCTACCTTTTCGGTTATCTGACCCATTAAGCGTGTGTTAGTTGAGGCTTTTGCTGCCACTTTCTCACACCCCTCCCCCTTGGCTGACTCACACCCTGACACAGCCCTTTCAATGCTCCGCTCTGCTATATCTGATATTGTCAGTGTTCTTGCCCCTGACATGAGGAGCCGCTTGAAGCCCAAAGCCAAGTGCAACTCTTGGTATGAGGTGGCTGAGAGGAAATGACGTGCTTCCTGTACATTCTCTGACAAACTGGCCTGCCGCCTGCTTCAAAGGCAATTTGTATTTGTATTTTGTTTATTTGGATAGCGCGCCTGGGCCAAAGGCCCCTGGGCGCATTTTTGAAAGGTTACAGTCAAATAGATTTACAGGTGATGCAAATACATCACCTTTTACATATCCATTTACATATATATCACAATTTACATGTTCATTCATATACAGTGTATAACAGGCATAACATAGGCGCAGAAAAGAGCGTGCGTTGTTATGAGCAGTGTGTCTAGTTTTGGTTTGAATGGTCCTGCGCTGCAAGCCAGGTCTTAACTTTGCTTCTGAATAAATAGAATGAGGGTTCTGATCTGAGAGAGTTTGGTAGTGAGTTCCACAGCCTGGCGGCGAGCACTGGGAAACTGCAACACCCTGCTTTCTGCAGCTTGAACCTAGGTAGCAGGAGGCCGTGTACTTGGCTTGGGCTGCTCATTGGGGGCGATTGGAGGAGATAGGTGTGAATCTGTTGGACAAGTATATCAGTTCTTGATTGGCGAGACATTTATGCGTAAGTGAGAGAGATTTGAGGGTGATTCTTTTGTTAATAATCACCCTCAAATCTCTCTCACTTATGGCTCAATACCGGCTCTCTGTCCACACCAAGAAAAGAGCCCACATCCAAGCCTGCATCCCTGCGGCATCTAACAATTCAGCCGAACTCTTTAAAATATGCAAGGAGCTGGCCAATCCTACTGCAGTCTCTACCTCTCCTGTCCCCTCCCAGGCCCTCTGCACGGCCCTGGCTTTTCATTTCATCTCTAAAACTCAGGACATCATGTCCTCTCTCTCTTCCTCTCCTCCTCCTCTACTCCCTGCTCTTCCTCTGGCCCTTCCTTGGCCACCTCTCCTCCCTCATTCTCTGCCTTTCCCCTATTCTCCCCAAACAAGGTTTCTAGACAAGTCCGATCTATGAAAGTCTTGTCAAAACAGGTTCACACATGTTCCTCCAAAACCATCAAGGACCACATTGACACCCTGGCTCCTGCTCTGGCTGACTTCTGCAACCACTCCTTCGCTACTGGAGTCTGGGACTTCCCTTCCCCCTGGAGCACTCCCTTGTGTACCCACTTCTTAGGAAACCCACAGCCGACCCTTCCTGCCCGGCTATCTATCGGCCAATCTTCATCACTCCTTTCCTGGGCAAACTCCTGGAAAAGCTGGCCATCTCCCAGCTTAATCTTCACACTGACTCTGTTGGTTGTCTCCATGACCATCAGTCTGGATTCAGAGCTGCCAGAATCACAGAACCTGCTCTTCTGAACATCCATGAAGACCTGCTCTCCATCCTTGATTCCAACACCCCCTGTGCCCTCCTCTTACTTTATCTCTCTTCTGCCTTTGACACGGTCAACCATGCCATCCATCTCAACCGTCTCTGTGATAACCTGGGTATCACCGATCAGGCCCTGGCTTGGCTGACTTCTTTCCTCTCCGATCGACCCTCCCAGGTCCAACTTGGGTCCTTCCTCTATCTCCATCTCTACCTGTGGTGTTGCCCAGGGGTCTAACCTCTCTCCCTGGCTGTTCAATCAATACCTGGCACTTCTTGCCCACTGCATTGCCGCTCTCTGCTCCAACATTCAGTGCTATGCGGCTGACGCTCAACTCCTTTTCAGGGTCTTTGCTGCCACCTGTTCTCCTTCTCTCATCTCTGTCTGCTATCCAGGAGCGGTGTGCCGCCAATGATCTCTGCCTTAATGCCAGTAAGACTGAGAATCTCCTCATCGGCACACCCGCTCTCTCCTTTCCTGTCACTCTCTGGCTGGCCTATCTTGGCCCTCCTCCTGCGCCCACCGGTGAGGCTAAAAACCTCAGGGTCATCTTCGACTCCACACTCTCCTTCTCTCCTCACATCTCTGATGTTTCTAAGAAGTCACACTACCAGCTGCACCTCCTCAGAGGTATTGTTCCTTTCCTCTCCTTCCCCCAGAGGCTCACTGTCTCCAGAGCTCTAGTTCTCTCTAGGCTGGACTACTGCAACAGCCTCTTTCTAAATCTGCCTGTCTTTACTCTCCGCCCTCTGCAACTCAACCAAAACAGGACTGCAAGACTTGTCCTTGGCCTCAAGCCCAGAGATCATATCTTACCAGTACTGAAATCGTTGCACTGGCTCCCAGTGGCGATGAGGATTAAGTTCAAAACCCTCTGCATTGTCCACAAGGCCTTCTGTGGCCTGAGGCCTCAATACCTTCAACTCTCTCTTCCTAAATACCTTCCTCCTCGAGCTCTTTGCTCATCTGCCTCCAACTCCCTCAGGGTCAGTCGCTTCTCCAAGCAACAAGTTGGTGGTAGATCTCTTTCCTCTGCTAGGGCTTCCCTATGGTCCAGCCTCCCTGCCTCTCTGAAACTTGAGGAGAACCATCACCGGTTCCGGAAGCACCTCAAGACCTTCCTTTGCTTCTGCTTTCTCTCCTCCCCTCCCCTGCTGATCTCCTGGCTGAAACTGTACTGGTTACCTGGCTACCCTATGATCTCAGGCCCAGCCCCCCCGCCAGTTGCACACCTGCACCACCCCCCCTGGCAGCCCTTGCACTTGGGGACTGTTATGTATCCCTACAGCCCCCTACCTGCACTTGACACCTGATGTCTGCACTTACCTTTGCACTTGCCACCAGCTGGCCGCACTCTTATTTATTGTCTTATTTATCTTACTGTTTATCTTATGTACTTCACTCCCCCCCCCCCAGCGCTTGCAAAATCTCCTTGTCACCTGGCCTCCCAAGATCGTTGTCTGTGTTCCCTCTGTTCCCCCCCCTTGCCTTGTTGCGCCTTGTAACACTTGTATATAGGTGCATTATAAATGCCATATCATATCATATGCAAATTAGGCTTGGCCCCACCCCAAAAGGGACAGGCCAGCCAGAACAGCTTTGATCAGATTCCTTGTGAACGAGACCACAAGCAACGCCAACAGGGACGTCATTTAGGGTTCACCAGGAGTCGCACCTGCGATGCCTGTGGTCTCTCTTGCTACCCCTGGGGTCTCCCTTGCTATCCCTCCAAAAAAACAAACAAAAAGAACGTTTATTATTCTTTTTTCTAATAAATTGAGGCTCCTGGTCTGTGGCCAGCAGCATGTGGCTCTTTGTTTCTGCAGTGTCTGGTTTTCAGATAGCTATAGTCGGTAAAATACCTCACTGGGTTGAGCACTCACTACTACACTGTGTGTGTGATATTCAGGTTGCAGGTTCGACTCTTGGCAATGTCAACTTTTCATCCTGTTGAGGTTGATAAATGAGTACCAACACAGGTTGGGTGATATTGTATATATATTTGTTCTATATGAAGCGCTTAAGCGTAAGTGCTATATGATACCACATCATTATCATTTGGCCTTCGACGTCTGTTTGCATTCACAGTAATTTGGTAATATGGGCCTACACGCGGTGATGTTAATCATACATATGGTGATCCATTCTTGTATGAAATATCTATCACTTTACAGTGGTATCGTAACCATATTTTTCATATTGTACTTAGAAACAATGCTATGTGATGCTACTTCCTGAAAGGTTTTGTTCCTTCGCTTCCTGTGAGTTCACTTCGGAGTGGGGTCAAATTACTTCACTTTCTGTGATGTCATCAGATGTCAAGGGTCAGGGGATGTCACTTCCTCTAGCCCAGGCATTTTGGTGAAAGGACGTCCCTGAACGACAGCCGTATTTCGGGCACATTGGGAGCCATCATTGAGTTGCAGCTCGGATCTCTAGGTCCAACAGGCTTGGGACCCAAGTCTGGGTATGCCTGTCCCACTGGGATTCCACAGATATCTTGCAGTTCCCGTATACTTTTTAAAACCCCTACATGATCTCTGGATCTTGGAGTAATTCTCAGAACTACATAGATGATATTCAGATTATAATGTGGCCTTCGTTCAATCTAACTTTCAGAACATTTCCAAATGGATATCTTCAAATTGGTTAGCTATTAATTACACCAAGACCTGAAATAGTGTTTATTCCTCATTCTCACTCCTCATTCTCACTTTCTTCGGAAAGAACTACCCAGGTTTATAGATCTCTCCCAGTCGAATTGCTCCATACATGTTCTGTTTCAGGTAAAATCACTGGGCACGATCCATACTCATCATTGTATAGTGTACCGCAGATTAGTGGTCTAATTAGTTCTACATATTTACTTTCACCTTATGATCTTAAAACAACTTTGATCTTTGCTAACAGAATCTGACTGCTACTTTAACCAGAACCATTGTTGAGGCAAAATTACTGTGATTGTCTCTATGCAGGTTTAACTGAACATGTCATCCGGCACTTAAAGATTTTTCGAAATGTTGCTGCTCGTATTATGACACTCGTTCTGAAAAAAAAACACTGACTTTAGGCAATCACCCATCAGACTCTGGACAGAACCACTCCTTTATACACGAGTCTGTGGTTTGGTTTGCTTGGCATTGCTTTACAAGGCGTCTTAGATCTTTGCTTCACCTTTCCCTCTCAGTCCCTAGGTTTTTTAGATATAGAGCCTTTGCCAGATACAGGGCCTCATTACGAGGATGGCGGTAACTACCGTTGGTGCTTCCGGCGAGCTGGCACCATCCTTGCAACACCAAATCTGATGCCTGACTTCCCGGTGCCACCAGAACATTACAAGTCCTGGCGGAACAGGAAGTCAGGCGGCGGATTTGGTAAGTACCCATTCCTGTGCAATCCCATAGGACTCCACAGGACTGGAGACTCGGAAGCACCAGCACCGTTGGTAATGGTGCCGGTGCTTCCGTGACCACTGTGCCCACCGGGGCCGCTGCACCCGGCAGTTCAGACCTGCCGTGCACAGAGGCCCCAGCAGGCAAAGTTGTAGTCTGCCGGTGCGGAATGGGTGCCGATACGTTGCTATCAGCTCCCTTAATTCCAGACCGACAGACTTGTAATGAAGCACATGTAATGGCTATTGGTATTAAGCTCTAGAATAATGTTCTGTTGGATATGTCCATTTTGTAGTTAAGAAAAAGACTGAAAAACCTTACTGTTCATTTCCAGTTGACGGCTTAGTCGGATACATTGCCTCACCCTCTTCTATTCTTGATCAATCGGTTGAGCGATGAGAAACCATTCTGGTAGTAACACCTATCTTCGTGGCTAAATATAAAATAGAAATAGATGGAACTCGTGGCAATTTGAAATATCTGATGGAAGAGTTGCCCATTTTACTTGATGCTAATCTGTTGAACAGGATGCCTCCCCCTGTGCTCCACCTTAGGGCTAATCATTAAAGTTCTTTTGTATACATGTTCTACAATAGTCCTACATGTACTAAAAAATCCTTAGGTAGCATAGAACGTACACCATAACATTGTACAAGAGATAAGGGAAACCAAATAGTGTATAGTTACATTAACCCATCTCACACCAGCCATTTGTTGGCTTTGGTCTCAGAGCATGGCTCTGCCATATGTTTTACAAAAGCACAGTTCAGGGCAATTATCTGGCTACCAATCAATATCTGATCTCTAGACCTAGAATAAGGTCTATGGGAGGCTTTAAGTTGAGTTGTTTCGTTTTCTCAGCTCACTCTTTGGCCTCATATGTGAGAAGCCAGAAAATGGCCCTGATGCAGGGGACGACACACTGCAATAACCTCTCTGGATGTCTTCCTACCTCTGCTCTCTATATTTACTGGTTCTGTGCTGTTAATTTACCCATGTTTTACCCATATCACTATTTTGGTGTGGGCTGAGAGGCAGATATCTCTGCCTGCTCTTTTGCACCTGTAAAGAGCAGGTGGATTATATAGAGATCCACTGTAATAGCATTCATACCTCATGTAATTTTCATAACAGCTGTGAGGGCGGGCCCCTTGATCACCTTAACCCAGGCGGCCACACCACCTGAGAAACGAGTGCACGTTCTGTACATAAAGCAAGTTTATTGTACAATTATCCGGGTAGCAGAAAGGTGGTGCTGTAGAACCAAACTAACCCAAGTCCCAGTGAACCGCATCAGCTGACATCTTGTATACATTTTTGCAACAGTTAAAACACTCCCATGTACTTCATTACAATCTACCCCTAACATGTGATTGGACAAAAACCTCTTAAAAGAAATCCCATCTTTCTCCAATTCCTGCATTCTCATTGGGAGCTATTATCTTAACTACCATCTTCAGCTCATGTCTAGAATGCACCTCATTTTAGGATTTGTCCCTGGTAGGTCATGACATCATCAACCAGTTAAACATTTGTATGCAGATATAATACATTACTAGTAATAACTGGCCTAAGCCCGTTTTAATCCATTTGTGAAAATCCCACTATACTTAGATCCACAAATTCCCTATGTATTGATAACAGTGTGCATAAATGTTTAATAACTATCATATTTTCTTCACAGTGGGATCTCTATGATCAGTCCTCTTCCTTGCATGCACATTATTTATTTTTATTTACTTTACTGTGATATAGTTTAATACAAACTTTTCACACAACATAAGAATTCCAATCAAGTGAAAAAATCAGAAGAATCCATACATCCATGAAATGATTGCATAGCAATATCAGAGTACATCAAGGTACTAAGAAGGAAAAAGCTCAGGCTGTTATATCCAGTGATAGACAGTTAATCTGTAAATATCCAGGATAGTTGAGATCTTCCTCCACAGATGTGTGACATGTTATGTTATGTTATGTTACTTTGCATTTATACAGCGCCTTATGTACCATTGGTATGGTCTCAAGGCGCTGGTAGGTTGAACGCCCTCGGGAACCGAAGTTCAAGTCAGTAGAGAGAGTAGAGACAGTCAAAGGTCCGTGTGAGCACCGGATATGTGTGCAGCTGGTGTGGCATTCGTGTAATAGCTGCTTCATAGCGGTAGGTGTGGTGGTTGAGAGATGAAGAGTATGTGTTTGTTCTGGCAGGTTTTATCCAGACCGGTTCTGGCTGCGTTAGGCCTTAGGAGAATGCCTGGCTGGAGGGTGTGTAACCAGCAGTGTTTAGTTAGAGTGATGTGGAGTATGAGGCAGATGTTGGTATGAGAACAGCTATACCGAAAGGGGTCACAGTATCTCTGTGTTCTAGTTGAATGGTGGTGTAAAGAAGAGAGTAAGCGTGGTGATGTGATATGATGGTTTACATGCTCTTCCAAATGATCTATGCACTTCAAACCATTCCATGTATGTCGCGCACTTCTATGCGCTCCAGTTTGTTCCATGCACTTCAATCCGTTCCACCCACTCCGATCCGTTCCATGCACTCCAGTCCGTTTCATGCACTCAAATCCGTTCCATGCACTTCAATCCGTTCCATGCACCCGAATCTGCTCCATGTACTCCGATCATTTCTGTGTATTATAAGTTGTTTTATGCACTCCATCCACATATTTCACCCGTACCTTCCACATATTTCACCTGTTACTTTCACATATTACACCAGTACCTTCAACATACTTCATCCGTTCCATCCATGTACGTCACCCGTTCTATCCACATACATCACTCATTCTATCCACATATGTCACCCATTCCATCCACCTACTTCACCTGTTCAATCTGATTTACGCACTCATCAGCTCTACGCACTCGTCTGCTCTACGTACTCGTCCGCTCTACACACTCATCCTCTCAACGCACTTGTCCGCTCTACGCACTCGTCCGCTCGAGGCACTCGTCCGCTCGAGGTACTCGTTTGCTCGAGGTACTCGTCCGCTCGAGGTACTCGTCCGCTCCATGCATTCATCCGCTTCACGCACTTGTCCATTCCACGTCCTTGCCCGCTATACGCCCTCACCTGCTCTATGCACTCACCCGCTCTACACACTCACCCGCTCTATGCACTCACCCGCTCTACACACTCGTCCGCTCCATACACTCGTCCGCTCCATACACTCGTCTGCTCCATACACTTGTCCGCTCCATACACTCATCCGCTCCATACACTCGTCCTCTCCATATACTCATCTGTTCTACACATTCATCCGCTCTGCCCACTTGTCCGCTCTGCACACTCTTCCGCTCTGCGCACTCTTCCGCTCTGCGGACCCATCCGCTCTGCGCACCCATCCGCTCTGCACACCCATCCGCTCTACGCATTCATCTGCTCTTACGCACTCATCCACTCTTACGCACTCATCCGCTTTTACGCACTCGTCTGTTCTAAACACTCATCTGCTCTACACACTTGTCCGCTCTACACACTCGTCCGTTCTACAAACTTGTCCGCTCTACACACTCGTCCGCTCTATACGCTCGTCCGCTCTAAGCACCCTTCCGCTCTGCGCACTCATCCGCTCTATACACCCATTTGTTCAACGCATCCATCGGCTCAACGCACTCATCCGCTCTACTCACACCTCCGCTCTACACACCCATCTGCTCCACGCACCCATCCACTCTACGCACCCATCCGCTCCACGCACTCATCCGCTCCACGCACTCATCCGCTCCACACACTCATCCGTTCAACACACTCATCCTTTCCACGCACTCATCTGCTTTATGCAAAAAACTGCTCTACACAGTCCTTCGCTCTATACACTCATCACTCTATACACTCATCCGCTCTATACACTCATCCACTCTATACACTCATCTGCTCTACACATTCATCTGCTCTATGAACTCCTGCGCTCTACGGACTCCTCCGCTCTTACACACTCATCCGCTCTACACGCTCATCCGCTCTATACAGTCATCCACTCTACACACTCATCTGTTCTACACACTCGTCCGCTCTATTCATTCATCCGCTCTAAGCACCCTTACGCTCTACGCTCTACACACTTATCCGCTCTACACACTCATCCGCTCTACACACTCATCCATTCTACATACTCATCCTCTCTACACACTCATCCGATCTACACACTCATCTGATCTACACACTCATCTGCTCAACGCATTCATCCGCTCAGCGCACTCATCCGTTCAACGCGCTTCATCCATTCTACCGATTTCATCCACTCCACTCACTTCGTTCATTCATCATGCATTATCGATTCAAGCCATGTCACTTGGCATACGTACTGGATCCGTTCCGTGCTCTCTATCTGTTTCATGCACTACATCCGTCTCATTTACTGGATTCGTCTATTCTGTACTTTCCAGTTATGCCATGCACTCATACATTCCATGCCATCTGTCTGTGTACTCATCAGTCTCCTGTATTCATCTTTCCATCCTCTTCTCTTTATTCATTTCGTCCATTTTGTTCATTTTGTCCATTGCAATCATTACATCCATTTCATTAATTTAGACCGCATTACTGTTTTCCTACGATTTATTCTTTTTATCCACTTCACTGCATTGATCTACTTTACCCATTCTATTCTGTTTGAAACACTTGTGTATAGGCGCGTTACAAATATCATATCATATCATATCATATCTGTTTGTCCTTTTAGTTTACATTAGCGGTTATTAGTTATTGATTTCTCGCTTGGATCTTGATGTTGAATTGTTATTTGTCTTATTGTTATTCAAGATCTACTAGTTTGTTGAGTTGGTGTCATTGAGATGCTGTTGTTCAGTTTGAGTTAGTTTGAGTACGAGGCGGATGTGGGGTGGGAGTGCGTTCCACAGCGGGGGGCCAAGGCTGAGAATGATGATCCACCTAACCTGACTGAGTTTGTTTTAGGTATGACTAGGAGGCCGGCTGAGCTTGATCTTAGATTTCGTGCAGGGTGAGAGGTTTTAGCTTGTCTTGAAGATTTTGGGGTCCGGTTTTATGCAGTGCTTGTGAGAAATGCATAAGGTTTTGAAGGTCACCCTTCGAGCCACCGGAAGCCAGTGCAGAGTTTTGAGGGCTGGGGAGATGTCGTCTCTCGGGCCGAGCGCTAGTAGCAGTTTGGCTGCGGCGTTTTGTGCTCATTGTAGTTTATTCAGTTGGTAAGCGTGGACTCCGAGGTAGAGGGGGTTAGCGTAGCCCAGTCTTGATATAACAATAGATTGGACCGCAGAGAGTCTGTTGGGAAAGCAGAGGTATGGAAAGATGCGCCTAATGTTTTAAGGTGGTAGTGGCAGTACTTTGAGACGTTGTTGACTTGGCCCAACAGTGTTAGGTCAGAGTCAAGGGCGCATCCAAGGTTTTTTACTGAATTGGAGGGAGTCAGTGAGTTGCCCATGGCAGATGGCCAGGGTAGTGGGTGTGTAAGAAGTTCGGAGTTGCCACATACCATGATTTCTGTTTTGGAGGGGTTTAGCAAGAGGTGGTTTCTGGTCATCCAGAGCTCTATGTCGAGGAGGCAGGAAGCGAGGTCAGGTCGGCAGTTGGGTTTTGAGTTCAGGAGGAGTTTTAGAATTAGTTGAGTGTCATCAGCGTAGTTGTAAATGAAACACGCTTCACTCTTCCTACTTAAAAACAGCTCCCATCCTCCATGCATCCTTCTGCATCCATCATACCAATGGCCAGCAGTGTAGTTTGTCTCAATGTCCCCAGAGCCTCGCACTCAAACAAAAGATGTTTTACTGTATTAAGGATACCTGCCCCACACATTTGGCATTCCCTGCATTCCCTACGGATACCATACCATGCACCCTCTATCTCCCTAGTCCCGATGGTGTTGAATCTCTATTTAATGTAGTCCCAGACAAAGGAATTGCCAATGGAGTGTTGGATGTTTGGGGGCGGTATGTTCTGATCTTGGATATGTCGTTAGAATTCAGATGCATGGTTTTTAGTCACTAGATTAGCCATTGACTGCTCTAGGATTTTCTCGTTCAGCGTTTCCTTGAGTCTGTGCTTAATGTCATGCCCAGCATTAGGTCTCCTTGATGTAGCCAGTGGTTGGTGAGTGTGTTTATTTTGGCCAAGCAGCACTTTGGCATTAGTGCTGGTCATATAGTTTTGGCCCTATGTATGAGGCTCATGAGTGTTTGAGCTGGCGCGTTTGCGAGTTTCCATGCTGTGACCAGGCAACTAGATTGAATTCTTAGCGCTTAACCCTACCCTTCTCTCAGTTTCCACGTTCTTCGAAGCACCCCATCAAAAAGATGCACGCAACATAAACCTTGTGGGGACCTTTCCTGACCACCCCAAAATTCCCCCCTTTAGCTAATAGTTTAAATAACAAATCATAATCATCTTCTTGGAGAACAACCCTAAAACTATCTCTCACTGCGGCCCCAATATGTGCATACTCCTCCACTGAACAACCCCAATGTACCCCCACCATGTCCATAATCTACCCACTGCTCCACACAATCACCCGACTTGGTGGAGGACACAAAAGAGCTTTAGTTTGAGTACCTATATGAGATGAAATGGTAGTTATTCTATCCTTGGACAGGGACACAGCCATCATGCCAGCTGCTTTCAGTACCTGGGCAGAACAACACCTTAAGAGCATTTGACAGGAACAGAAAAGAATAAGAATAGTGACAAAAATATGTAACAAGATCTTCACAGCGAGGCTCATCCAAGATGGTACCCAAGAAAACAGAGAGTCTAATCACAAATCATTTGTAATTCCTGCCTCATTTTCCATGATCACTCTGAGTTTATGTAAGGCAGCGATAGTCTGTGTTAGGGTACCATTCTCTGCATCATTGGAAGGCACAAATGTACTGCAGTTACTCCCAATCTTCACTCACACCCTCCCCCATCCATTGCTGTCGGGTGGTTCAGAATGTTCCGGTTCTGCAGCCATTAACCTTAGTGCCTGTAACTCTTCCTTAATGGCACTAAACACTGACAAATTATAAATGTTTGTATCTGGTCACCTGGAGCCATTTGGCATTCGCTGCAGCTTGTACGCCAGGTGCCAGAAGAGAGGAAAATAAGGTCTCAGTATGACTCCAATATTGATCAGGAATGTCCATTAAAGCTTTTGACGATGCTGCTGAAAGATAATTTGTCGGCTATGTTGCAATTATTCTTGATTTTCAGTGAACAAAGTCCTTGGTTTGTCCATATAAGATTATGAAAGGGTGGGTAAGGGGCACAGGTGACCAACGGGCCGCATATGTATCTTCGGGCATTGGACGGGCCAAAACTAGATGTTCCTCAGGGATGACAAGAACTGGGACGTGAAGGGTAGAGCAACTGCACATACCTCGCCAGGCCGAAGCCAACTGCCTGTATGGCTTTGGTCCACAGGTCTAGAAGTTATGTAGAAGGGCAGCTGTACCTGCAGCCAGATCACCGATGCAAAGCGTGTGACTGCAGTTTCCATTTGTGTCAACGGGCACCGTGCCATCACCCTTGAAACACGGAAAATGGGTAAGAATGTGTATTTTAACATGTCTTTCTGGCTCTTTGAGCCACGGCAGATGTTGTAAGTAACTTCTCCATACATTCCCACATTCTTGGTTTATTTGTGCCACCCCTTCTGAGAATCCCCTCATTCCTCCAGCTCTGCAACTCTTCACCCCTTGCTCCCATCGATTTTTAGAAAAAATAGCTCCTTGAAGAGTCAATTGGGCTCTTTGAACACACTGGGCCTCATTACACGGACGGCGGTAAGGGTTAACAGTCACCGTTAATGGCAACGGTGACCGTTAACCCTTACCGCCGTACTACGAGGTCCCTTTGCGGGTTGGAGGAATTAACGCCTGCTTCTTGCAGGCGTTAAAATCCAACCCGCTAAGGGACCTCGGAGCTAATTACGGCACCGCAAAATTGCGGTGCCGTAATTAGCGCCTTCCCCATTTCCATAGAGCCCTATGGGGCAGAAATGGGAATGGGGAAGGGCAATGGCGGAAAGGGGATTTACCGCCCCTCCAACCTTGGAATGGGGCGGTAAATCCCCTTTCCGCCAAGGCGGTGCCGGTATTTTACCGGCATGAGCCATGGCGCTAATAGCGCCATGGCTCACCGCCTACCGTGTAATGAGGCCCACTGTATTTATTTCTGCTCTTTACGATCGCCAGCTGAACAATCTTCATCGATTGGTACGATTGATACCATAATTGACTGCCCTTTTAACTGCCCTCCGACCCTGCACAAGGCTAGGTGCACTATACATAGCACATCTGCTACCTCTACCTCACTCAGGATAAATACTGTAGGGATGCCAGAAGCATGGGGGATGAGAGAGCAGATGTGGCAATATCCTCCCTCTCTCTCCCCACCTTCCTCATATGGCTATACCATGTTATCTGCTGCAAAACCATGTGCATTTATTGTGGGATCTAGTACATCATCCCATTATCCAAAAAATCATTATTAACATTCATTATTTCTCTTGACATTATCTCTTCGCATTCCACAAAACTAGACACATTTGAACTTTCTATATTTACAGTCGTTGCAAGCTTCAGACATGGTGACACCAGGACCAGAACAACTATAAAAACATTAATTTTCACGCAATATACAATTAGAAATTTCTTTCTAAAACAAAAAGATTACAATTTTGGATCTTTGTTCGCAGCTCCCTTTGCTCTGGATTTGACTGTGAGTCCTTACGGCATACTTAACTTTATGCCTGCTCCTGTGCCGATGGAGGGGTGACGGTATCTCTTCAGTATTTCACTGAGATTAATTCAGTTCTTGTTGCCCCCCACCTTCATAGCAGTCGGAGTTCAGGAGATAACTCTGTGAGGCCCATGTAAGCGATGTTCGTTCCAGCGATGCACAAAGGTGCGGGCAAAGTTGTGTTCTCCCAGGAGCAGCTGTGTCTTGCATTGATCGTCAGTAGCCTCGCTGTTTTCTCCTATTGTCTGTTGGTAAGGAGACACAACCAGTGAAGATATAATCTAAGCACTTTTTGTTAAAGCCCTAAGGTACTCCCTAAACTCCTCTCCTAGGACCTCTTGTGTGCATCTGATGCCGTGGGTGCATATGAGAGAGGTGTGTGTAGCCTACAACTGTCACAATTTCACAAGGGTTTAAGTGATGGTCTTTTCCCGGCTGGCTTCTCAAATAAAACAAGGCAAGTGGAAGGCAGTGGTGCCGGGATTTTTTCAATTCATTACACTAGTTGTCTAAATGAGCCTTAAGGACCCCATTGCTGGTCAAGTGGCACAGCAAGTAGAGCACTTGCTTTGACATCCGTGCAGAGTCCGCTAACGCAGGTTCGAATCCCGGCAGGGCCAAACTCAGCCTTTTATCCTTCCGAGGTCGATAAATGAGCACCACACACCACGGGTAATAATAAGCAGCGCTCAGATACCTGAGGGTTCGTAGCGCTATATAAATGCCTAATTATTATTGTTATTATTGAGCCTCTTCACCATTCTGCTGTCCTGCGGGTGGTGAACTGAGCACAACCTGCGCTTGATTCCTAAAAACAAAATAATTTCTGCGAACAAGGCATTAAAGAAGTGGGTTTCATTGTTGGATTTTAGGACCTCACAAATTCCCCAGTGCGGAAACACCTCACTCACCAAAAATCTCGCTGCTGATATAGCATCGGGATGTATGCAGGAACCAACATCAAGCCACCAGGAAAATGGCCAAACAACCACAATCAAATATCTAAAGTTACTGCATCTTGTAATCATGCCCACAAAGTCAATGTGGAGCTCCTTGAATGGTCCAGAGGGCCTACGCAGGACACGCCCTTACCGACCTCATGGAATTTCCGGGATTGAATTCCTTGCACACTACACAATTCCCTACGAATCTACTTACCTGTTCTTGTAGGTTAGGGATAAACCATTCCTCCTGGAGCTCTGCTGTGATTTGTCGCTGAGAAGTATGCAATGGTTAGTGTAGTTGCTCTAGAGCCAAAAGAAGCAGCTCTATGGGCATTACTACCTTCCCTGTCGCCTCCATTCTCCATAGCAAATCCGTGGGCGAGAGAACACATCCTCTTCTTCCAGAGCTCCTGTTCTTCTGTAGGGGCTTTCCCTTGCATTTCTATGATCTGAAGCACCAAAACTGTGGTGTATGGAGATGGTAACTGTACCTTCTGGGACATGGTTTCCATTTTCTGAGAAACTGTAAATGGTTAATACACCGCTTACTTCACCGCCTTGTCTGTGTCTTCATTCCTGGATTAGTATGGTTAGTATGCGCAGTGCATTTAACTAACCATATCTCTGTGGACAAAGTTTATGCTTCAATTAGTTGGGAGTGCAATGCAGCATGCCGGATTGCGGACCCATCAGACCTCCTAGAACCTCTTCTCTGCCATCTTGATAATCCAGCATGTACATGGCGGTAACATACGCAGAGTCAAAATAAATAGTGACTGCCTTCCACTTGCTCATTTCTAGCACCACTATAAGTGGCACTAGTTCCACCGCTTCTACAGAGTAATGCGAAGGCAATGATCTCTTCAGTCTGACCTGGTATTCCCCGTCCACAAGGTGCACAATAGCTTCACCTGTATGCCTTTCAGCAGTGTCCTGATTTATGGTTGAAGACCCATCAATGAAAAGTACCTCATCCCCCCTCCAGGGAATCCTCTTTAACATTCATTCTCTCTTCCTCTTCTCCCCTATAAGTGGCACACTCATGAACAGTGTCCTCAGGTTTCACTGGTTCGGCTACAAATGTCACAGGATTGACTAGGTGACACTGCACGGGATGTATCGATGCATTTGATAACATTATCTCATACCCTGAAACTCTTTGGGTTGTGAATGTCGTATTGGATTTCTCCAAAATCGTCAAGACCGCATGCTCTACGTACAATGTCAAAGTGCAACCCATAGTAATGGTTGAAGACATTTGTATCGCAAAAGCCGCTGTTGCTAGAGCTTGCTCACAAGGGAAATGTCACTGCATCACTGTGTCTAAGAGTCCGCTGTAGTACGCTAAAGGTTTGTGGCCTAGCGATGTTTGCTGGGTCAGGATTGGTGTCATCAACTGCCTGTTTGAATGTGAAAACAAATAAAATGGTTTCTAATAATTCGGGGTCACCACCAAGACTGCAGCATTGCTGATCGTAGCCTTGAGTTGCCGAAAAGCAAGTCCCCATTTCCTCAGACCACTCTATCAGACCTTTCACCTTCTGCACTTCCTTAAACTCCCTGCAGTAAGGGCCTCACATAACTAGAGTAATCAAGAATCCATAACCTTCAGTAGCTACAAAGCCCCAAAACCTGCTGCATCTGGTTTACTGTGACTGGCTGAGGCGTATTCTGAAATGCAGTGGCTCTCTCTCTGCCATTACCTTCCTTCCTGCAGGCGATATTACTTGCCACAACTATACTACCTCTGTCTGGCAGTACTGCAATTTCTCTTTTTCTCCTTGTACCCATTCTCCGCGAGCAAGATGAGGAGCGTTATTGCATATCCTCAACACTGCTTCTCTGAAGTTCTACAAACCAATAGATCGTCCACATACTGAATTATGGTACCGGACACATGTAAATTCTCCAGATCCATTTGAACCACCCTGTTAAAGATACTCAGAGATTTGCAGTACCCCTGGGCCAACCTTGTGTGCTCGAGTCTCTGACCACGATACGTAAACGCTGTGTGGTACTGAGAATCGGGGCATAAAGGAACAGAGAAAAATGCATTTTTTAAATCGATCACTTTGAACTGGGTCAACCTAGTAGGGACATTACAGAGAATGGTGGCAGGATTTGGGACCACTGGGAATTCCACCTCAACAATATTATTGAGGGGGCGCAAGTCCTGGATCATCCTCCAACTGGACTCAGGATAGATGGCCATATTGCATAGGGACACAGAAGGTTGTATTATGCCCTGCTTTAAAAATGCTATAATGGTCTTGTAGATCCCCTCCTCCATCTCCCTAGACCTGGGGCACTGCTAAACCCGTGGTATTATCACAACAGGTTTCAATTTTATTTGCACTTCTCCAATACTCTTTAGCAGCCCCACATCATGAGGAATGCTGGTCCATAAATGGCCTGCCACCTTTCCCAAATCCACCTTTCAATATGGCGATGTATTTTTACCGATGAGCATGATCTGAGGTACTTCCCTTTGCTCTTTCACTATCTGGCAACGCACCCCAATCCCAAAGACCATTTCTCCTGTGTCTTCGAACAATTTCTTGTCGGACACGTACCTTAGCGGCAAGGTCCGATAAATGCACAGCAGTGTGCGCCGCTTTCTGCCTTCCTCATCTGTGCCTGAGAGAACCACCCTGTTCTTCTTTATCACTATGTCCTCTAAGAGAATCGTAACAATGGTGCCTGGTGTTACTTCCTGTGGCACATCAGGCCAAAATAAAAACTCAATCAGTACCCACCAACTCTGATTTCTGATCCCCAGGACCCAAATCAATAAACCATCACCCCATAAAGAAACAATGCTGAACTTACAGGAACCCCTCTAATTGCACTGTCGCTACAATAGGCATGCAACGTGCATCTACTCTTACCGGATAAAAACCTGGGGTCGAGCATACTATACCTTCCTCCGTGAAAGCAATCGACATCTGTAGCTTGCTCAGGAGGTCTCTTCTCAAAATATTTTTAAAAAAGTTTTTTTATTAGCGTTTCACAACATCAACAAAGCCATACAGCAAAAGATAATAGAAGAATAGCAAACATTAACAACCAATGGGTAACACAGAGGGACTAGTGGGCTCTCCCCAATCCCTTAAGCTGCTCATACATCACAACTCTAACACATTACAGCACCCCAGTATCTCTTGAAGTTAAGCAATTCGGTCAGCTGTCTTTCACTAGTTCCATCAGGTACACCTCTCTGCCTCCCCAGAGCCTCGGGGGGGTGCAGACCGGGAGGCCTCAATTTTGTCTGAGAAGAGGTAATCAGGAACTGTATATAGTCAGGCCATAGATGTCTGTTGGTTTAGACTGGGAATGTGACATCCTGTCAAGTTCCGTCTCCATTTCATTATAGTACAAAATATCTGCACACCACTGTTCCACCCTCGGGATTGGGTCCGCACCAGACCATCGCCACCCGTCTTTTTGCCAGAACCAATAGGAGTCCGACCAGTCTTCTTACCCCCTTCAGGATCTGAGCTGTATGACCCAGCAGTGCAGTCAGCGGATTCAAGTCCATATTGTCTCTCACTATTGCACTCAGAACCTCAAAAACCTTTTCCCGAAATAACAGTATTACTGGACAGTTCCATGCCTGATGGAGGAAGTCAGCCGGTTTAGCAGAGTTCGTAGACGGGTCGTCGACGGATCCTTCTTGAGTGAACTCCCATTAAGGCAGGAGCCACGGATCGTCAAGATCCCTTCGAAGAAAAGGGTAAACAATGGCGTTGAGTAAGCAGCTTCGGTCCTGGCCGTGCTCGTCGATGATCGGTTGTGCACATCCTGCGCTGATGAGGCATGCGGTGCACCTCGACGACGATAGTTCGTTGCTGCATAGAGCCAATGAAGAACATAGGCCCAGCAAGGGTGTCGGGTCGTCAGCAGTTGGCGTTGGTGATCCGGACTCAGCCACGGCTGGCTTTCAGATGTTCGTCAGCGTCTTTGAAGACTTTGGGTGGCGGGAAACCCACCGGTGGATTCTCCTCGGTTCGTCAGCAACCTTGACTTTCTCTGGCGGGACAAAGCGGTCGATGGTGATGAGCAAGGGCGCCCTTGATTCCAAGTGTTCTTAGGCAATGGAGCGTTGCAGCTCCGGTCGACGATGATGGTCGTCGACGGCGATGGACTTCAATGTCCAGGTGCTTCGCTTCAGATTCCTCGGCGGACCCCGTCTCCGGTCGGCAGTCTTTCGAGGACTGACTTACAGGGAGCCTTGGTGAAGGTTAGCTGGTGCACGATGTTCCCTCGTAGCTTGGGAAGAGGTCTCCTAGCCAGGTCCTCTCTTGGATCAGTCCTCGACGGCACAATAGCTTTCAGATTGCGTTGAAGGAAAGCAGTAGCAATTCTTCTTCTCCAGGCTCGGCTTCGAGAGTAAGCATCAACTTTGAACTTCCGCTTCTGAACAATTCCAGTAAGTGAGAGGTCCCCGGATATACTGTTCTTTCTCTCATTTACACTGCTGAGCCAGGCAGCCAATCATTCAGAAGGGCATTCACAGACAAGCAGCCAATCAGGCTCACGTTGCATTCAGGCCATTCTTCTCCATCCAGACACTCACAACAAGGAATGTGGATTGGGACAAGCATCCAGCCATTCAGCACTCCACACTGCATTCATACCAGTTTCGAGCAGGGCTGTCTCAGTCATTGTGTTACACACTAGAAACCAGACACCCATTACATGAACTGTATATTGGTCACACACTCCATTCACCCAGGTCCCACCGCAAGGCCATACCCACAACATACAAACATTGGGAAGACTCCAGCCGGTCTGACCTGGACTTCCCCCCCAATACCATATATGGAACTTCCACCCATCAGCCAGTCCGGCTTACCAGGACTTTGGGAAAACAAGGTAATAGTCAATAGTAAGCAAGAGGCCACAGGGGACATCTTGTCTCCTATCAGGAATCAATTGATTCCAATGGCAGGGCCTGGGTATCCCAAAATGGAGGATACTCAGAGCACCTGTCAATTTCAGCATGGAGCTGCCACCAGCCCATACCCTGCTCTGCGGGCCACACACAGGCGCCCAAAAACATACACTAGGGGTACAGGTACAGGGTTGTACCCCCACCCATAGGTGCCTTAAGGGTATCCCAAGGGTCTGTTCACCAAACCAAAAAGAGGAAGAGCTGCACTGCCATGAGTCCCACATGGACTCCTGTACAGAAAATAACACAGAACACACATGATAAAAAGAGTACAGGACAAGGACATGGAGGCCCTGTCCCTCCAATGCATTTCTAGCATCACACTTTACCACTCCCTGCACAGCTCTCCTGGGTGTCCGAGTGAAATCTATGTAGTGAAGTTGGTGCGTAGGAAAATTAATGTAGGTATTATTTGAAATGTATATGAAACAGGTAGTGGTGCCGGAAACATGAGAGCAACTGAAGAACAAGGCAAAGGATATTCCATCAAATATTCATTTTATTTTGTTATGAATTGTAAAAAATTAATAGTTTTGTCTGGAGAGAACCACTAAAAAATTAATAATTTTTGTCTGGAGTGAACCACTATTATTGAACATTGGAAGTGTTGTTTACATTCCCATTATACAGAAATTGTATCTGTTTACCTGATTGCTTTCCTTTGATCACATTAATTGTTTTTCTTGAAAGTGTAATTTGTATCTTAACAATGGAACAGTTGTTGCATTTGCTTCACATTTGCTTTAAAAAAATGTAAATGTACTATTTCTAGAGTTGAATGAATGTATGTCTGCTATATAGGATGTTTTTTATAAAATGAATTAATTAAAGATTTTTTACAATTTATAACAAAATAAAATGAATATCTGATGTAATATCCTTTGCCTTGTTCTTCAGTTGCTCTCGTGTTTCCGGCACCACTACCTGTTTCATATGTTTTGCTTTACCTCTAGGTGTCGGGGTTTGGAGGTTCCCACTATTGTTTGTTGATTATTTGAAATGTATCCCTTTAAATTTGAGTTTATGGTCACTCTCCTTGTTTCCCCCACAGCAGTAGTCCCATGTCTCATCTGACATTATACATCCCAGCAAGCCCTCCCACTTGCTTCGAGAGGGACATGCACCCCCCGTGTTAGCGGCCATGCAAGTGACATTCAATGTAGATTTCACCCTACTCTCGTGAACCCTCCCAACCATTTTGTCTAGTATAAGGGCTTTTTCCAGCTCTTTGAGAGAACTCAGGAAAACTTGTTTCAGGGAGTTCCTCAGTCGGAAGTATAAGAACACATCTAGAGGTTTGAGATCCCTCCTATCTCTCATCGCTTCTATCGTTCGGAACTGCCCATTGGGGAACAGGTCCTGAAAGCAGGTTATATTAGGCCGCTGCATACATGTGAGGTAATGTCTTTCGCTGGTCAGTGGAATCCCCGGTATGTAAGTCACTTGAAGGTTTGGGGAGTAGATAACCTACCCTTTAGCTTTTTTCTCTATGCGGACCCACGCTCTGCAGGTCACCTCAACCATGTTAGTTACTCTGGAGGCTCTATCTGGTGCTGTCAGTACGGGGATGCTAGTACCCTTTCCACAGGGATGTCATTTCACCAAAATGCCAGGGGTAGCGGAAGTGATATCACATGACTTTGGACCTCTGATGACATCATAGGAAGTGATGACATATGACCTCCCACCCCAAAATGACATCATGGGAAGGGATGGAACACAATCTTTCACCCCTTGACAAAACACGAAGTTGAATCACATAGCATTGTTTCTAAGTACACTATGAAAAATATGGTTATGATATCACTAAAATGTGATATTCATTTCATACAAGAATGGATCACCATATGTATCGTTAATATCAGTGTGTATAGGCCCATATTACCAAATTACTGTGAGTGCAGGCGTCCAAGACCAAATAATAATGATGTGTTATTATATAGCACTTACACTTAAGCGCTTTTTGTAGAACAAATATACATACAGTATCACTCAACCTGTGTTGTTACTCATTTATCAACCTCTGAAGGATGGAAGATTGAGTTCAGGTGTGTAAGAATAGACTAAATTAGTGACTCACCCCCTGAAGTGTCCCTGAAATAAACCTTTAATGAGTCTAGCAATTATTGTATAGAATTCCAGAAAGACAAATTATTTGTTATTCCTTTTCTTTCTTATTTAGGGTCACTGCTCAAAGTGTTAGACTTGTGAAACCCCCTGTTCTTTAAGAGACCTGAACACCACAAATAAAGAGCCACATGGTGCTTGCCATAGCCCAGCAGTTTACCTTAAACAAATAAAAAACAATTTTTGTTCTTCTTTATTTTTATGGGTAGCAAGGGAGACCTCAGGGGTAGCAACTGCGACCCCTGTCAACACCCAAATGAAGTCCCTGCCTTTCAACTTCCACATGTCTCCTATCTGTTTGGTTCCCAAACTAGCAGAGAAGAAACCCTGCCTGTGCCACCGCGTAGTACGTTTCAATATCCGGGAGTGCCAGGCCCCCTCCCTCCAGTGACGCCACTAGCTTCTCCCAAGATATCCTGACCTGCTTCCCCGCCCATATAAAACGCAGTATTGCAGATCTCAAATCCCGAAAATACTTCTTTCTATACTGCCAGGGGCACATTAAGGAAAATATATATAAAACGAGGCTTTAATACCATTTTAACCAGGGATATTCTCCTGTACAGGTTAGGCGGTAGATTCATCCAACTATCCATCGTTAACTTGGCCTGTCCCAACACTCACTGATAATTGTGTTTGTATACTTCCCTGGGGGGTATATTTATCCCCAGATATTGTGTATATAACCCATGCCATTGGAACCCAAACCTATCCCTGAAATTCTCAGTTCCCTCTATTAGTGGGAATAGAACTGATTTCGTGGCATTCATTCTCAACCCAGAGAAGTCTGCAAACTGGTCAACATCCACCATGATCGGGTCCAAATTATGTTGCGGATCCATGGCATCTCTCGTGTAGAGAGAGACAATCAACTTGTGTTTACACAGCTGCCCCTCTCTTTCCAGATGGTGTTCCCCAATCATCTCATCCAGGGGATTGATGGCTAGTGGGAATAGCAACGGTGAGAGTGGGCACCCCTGCCGCATGTCCCTCTCCAATGGTATTATGGGTGTGAGTAGGCTATTCACTCTAACTCTGGCTCTGGGCAGGGTGTATAACAATGAGACTAGGGAGAAAAATCCCTCCTCAGCCCCATTCTTTGTAAGACTCCAAACAGAAAGGGCAATTTTACCGAGTCAAATGCCTTCGTGGCATTGGGGAGCACTGCCACCATAGGGTCATCCTGCTGTATTGCGGACATTAGCCCGAAAATCCTGCGTGGCCCATATGAGGTGGAGTGCCCCGGAATAAATCTTGACTGGATCCTTTCTCCTATGCATAAGTGGCACTAGTCTGGACGCCAATATCTTGGCCAGGATTTTATTGTCTAAGTTAATAAGAGATATTTGCTGGTAGGATGAGCAGTCATTTGCTTCCTTGTCCGGCTTCAGCAGGACCACTACCATTGCTTCCCTCAATGAGTCAGGCAATCTACCGTCCCTGAACCCTTGATGATACACCTCCAACATGTAGGGGGGCCAACGTCGCAGCAGACTGCTTATAAAATTCTGCTGTGTACCCGTCGGGGCCAGGAGCCTTCCCAGAGGGTAGGGATATAAACGCCAACAGAACTTCTTCCAGTGAGCGACCCAGGTTTTCCCTCTTCATGTCCATATAGATAGCTGTTCACCTCCTGTTGGGAGACCTGTACCTGAGTGGCATACAATCGAGCATAAAATGTGAAGAATTCCTGGACAATATCAATGCCCCCAAATTTCTCAACCTCTTATTAATTTTTAACCGATGGGACCCGGCCACTAGACGTGTCTGTTCTCGCAGCGCTTGCCAATAGCCTACCTGGCCGCTGCCCCTCCCCATACTGTTGCACTCCCGCTTTCCCTCCCTTGACTTTTACTTCCCTGATTGCTAACTCCCTAAACACCTGCAACTGTTCCCTAATTCCGGCTTCTTCTGTGAGGGTAGGTGTGGGTGCCGTTGACTGCAATTGTTTAATGAGTACCTCAGATTCCGCCAATTGTCTACGGATTTGTTTTAGCACCCCGGCTTCTTTCGTGATACACTCCCCTATAATAACACATTTAAACCTCTCCCACAGCATTACATGAGACTCAACTGATCCATCATTAAGCTTAAAAAAGGTATCTATAGCCTTAGTCAGGTCATCTCGGAACACCCCATCTGACAGCCCTGCACTCTTGAACACCCATGGTGGTCTTCCACCTTCTTGGCGCGGGACCTCCAGAGACAGCAGCACCGGGGCATGATCCTACAGAGTGCGTGCTAGGATAGATACCTCGGAGACCCTTCCCACAGTGAAGTCAGTGACCAAGTTATGGACCGATGAGTGAAAGGTGTACCCTGCACTTGCAGGATGCTTCTGATAACCAGAGGTCAAAAGCCAAATAGCCCTCATATTTGTCAAAACAATAGACAACACAGAATGATTGTGGTATGCCAAATGCAAGGTAACCCAGCCTTATTACAATATAGATTGGGGAAAAAGCAACATTAAAAGCCAAGCTCTGACTCAAGAATGTCTCCACATATTAACAGGAAACAGCAGGTTTTATAGGCAATATGATGTCACAGTTATGAAAACCTATCGCTCCTGGTCATTGGCTCCCTCTACTAAGCTACATATATAATTCTATATGTCCACAACTAGTGATTGGACAGTCCTTATCTAAGATCCCACCCATAAACTATCCCATAAAAAATGTGCTGCTCATCATTCCTGAATATTATTGGTAGGCCCTAAATTACTTCTGCAGTGAAAAAAAGACATGCTCATCGGTTAACAGGCAGTCACACTCTCCTTGAACTAGCTACATGATGACATGTTTTATGTAAATGGGAGGAGAGAGAGGGCAAGCGTATTGCCTTGTTCTTAATTAAATCAAACAGCCAAGGTTATCATCTTCTGCTATGACATTGCCGAGAATAAAGGACCTGTTCTCGCAACAGTGACCGCGCCATCCTGTTCTTGACACTTTTATGAATAACTATTTTGTGAGTCATGCTACTTCCACTCTGTTAAGATTTCATTGCAGCAATTAGTTATCTTTTTAGTGAAATCGCGTTCCTCTGTCACGCCTAGGCGATTGCAGAGGCATTTATCTGCCAACTACTTGTGAACTTGCTGGGATGTTTAGTATGTCCCATAGACTTGAAATGGTCTGCTGTGTTATCGTAACCTAATTTACTTTGACAGCTGGATGCACACAATGGTGTCTTGTTCCGCCATGTAATCCTCCCCTAAGAAGCCTTCAGTTTTCACATTCCTTGGTAGAAGCTATGTCCAGCTACCACAGTATCTCCCAGAATTAAATGTATTTGTTCCAGTGTGCTTAACTGGGGCTTTTTCTTAAAGCTGCCGAGCTCAATTCTCTGCTGTACTGGTGTAATTTAAAATGGCAGCTGCTTGTCACATTATTTTCCTCCGTAGGACACATTTGCGCTGCATTTATTTTGCTATCTGCTGAGCCCTGGTGCATACCTGGCACATGATACCTCTACCTATGGGTAGCTGCAACCTGATCCTACCTACAGTCATTCTGCCCTACTTGTGTAGTGAGCCCCTATCTTGGGTACACACCTCCCTGTCACCTAGTCTATTAGGAGAATGGAGGTAATGAAAAAAGGAAGGCGGAATGGTAATACCGGCATCGTTAACGGGCCTGGGCCATTACGACCTGATAACCCGCCATTACCGCCACCGCCCAGACCATGCCCCTTCATACCGGCACACGCGCGTACACGTGCCCCTTCGCGGAATAAATACCGGGATGGCGGTAATAGGAGGACATCACAACTCACGCGGGCATGCAATTACCGGCATCCCGAAGGTGGCAATTAGGGCCTGCATGATGGCGGCTATACAGGCATCGCGGACCACCCGTAAACAGCAACCTGCAGTCATTGCAACTGCCACAGGTGCACACAATCACCACAGGTGGAGTCAATGGAGCCTGTCCCAGTATAAAAGGAGTACACCCACACACCACACCCCTTCCTACACCAAAATGATACCACTAGCTGTTGCAATCATGGGGCTGGAGGACATGCCTATACTGCTACAACTACAGCAAAAACACCAACTACAGCAACAACTACAGCTACAGCAACAGGCAGCACAGAGGGGACGCAGGAGGAGAAGGAGGGTGACACAGGGCCAGCAATTACCACCAGTGCAGCCAGTAGTACCTCGTAGGCAGCCACCAATCCCTCGCATCGGACCCAGTCCATTCAATCTAACCCCTGAGCAGATCCACACCGTGTACCGGTTGGACCGGGACACCATCACCACCATTGTGGACATGATACATGACGACATCGTCAGCCTCATAGAAATATGCACTGCCACCCCCCCGCTACTAAAGGGGGTGTCTGTGCTCCACTTCCTGGCCACAGACACCTGCCAGCACACAGTGGGCCAGCTGCATGGCATTTCACAACCACTATTTTCATGCATGCTGACCCAAGTGCTGGATGCCCTCCTGAAGCACGCTAGCACCCACATATCCCTACCACACACTGCCCGGGAGATAGCCGACAACAAAGTAGGCTTCCATGCACTGGCAGGCATGCCCAATTGCGTCAGTGCCCTCGACTGCACCCATGTAGAATTGGTAGTCCCCCATGCCCTAGAGGTGGTGTACCGCAATCGCAAGCAATACCACTCCATCAATGTGCAGATGGTATGTGACTCCAGCAAGATCATCACACATTGTTGCACCCGATATCCCGGATCGACACATGATGCCATGGTGCTGCTTAACTCCACGCTACCCCGTCACATGGAGTGACATGCTGGACGAAGTGCCTGGCTGCTTGGTGAGTTGCCCGACTGGCCCATGGCAGTGCATCAGGGTTATGAGGTGGGGGGTGCATACTCCACCAGGGTGGGAATGGGGGGTGAGTGGAGAATGCACGGAGAGCTAAACACTCCTGACCTGATCCTCCCAACCCGAACATGACACATCACTGCCACACATTGGACCAATGCCGTATATCAATGACAACATGTAAGACGCATAACCTGGCCACCATGGGTATGTCAAGCAATGCATGACTAAACATGATTGCAACTGTGCCAATGTGGCTAGTGTGATCATGCACAGTGTAGTATACACAGCAATAATGGGAGGCAAAACATCGTCCTGCATCCACAGTACATCCGAATCAGCATGCAAGTAATCACCCTGCATCATCTGTACAATGCCATCCGCACTACCACACCATATTGCAGAATACAATGCATCTAAATAATATTTGTGCATACGTACAGGGACATGTGCATGTCAACACCAAATTGCTGCGGCCATGGCTGTGAATCCTGAAGGTGGCAGTTCAGAGTGACTCACACAGACCTATTTGTATTCGCTTGCAGGTGATGGAGGATATCCCTTGAAGCCGTGGCTACTTACCCCTATGCGGAACCCGCGGAACAGCCATGAAGAGGAGTACAATCGGGTTCATACCTGTACCCGTGTTGTGATTGAGCAGACCTTTGGCCTGTTGAAGGCGCGGCTCCGCTGCCTAAGCAGGTCTGGTGGAGCACTCCTTTATAGGCCTGAGAAGGTGGCAAAGATCACCATGGCCTGTGTCATGCTGCAAAACATGTGCATCCGGAGAAATGTACCACTGCCACCTGACATTGACATGCTTGCACCGGGTGAGGATGATGAGGATGAAGACAGAGGAGAAGCAGCACTCCTGCCAGTACGTGATGCACAAGATGGCCGTGCAGTACGCCAATCACTGATTGACGAATACTTCTGACACACAGGGACATTAATGGATATGTGTCAGTAACACATTGTACTCTGGGTCCATGTGGACATGCACACAGGGAATGTGGGTAGGTGGGCACTGTGCACTGTCATGAATAAAATGTATACACACGAAATGAACAATGTCCAGGCATTGAATGATTTTTCACACAACGGGTGTATTAATATCAACTACAGAAATGTTCTACCCCCAGACTCCCCCACAACACCAAACCCCCCCATACCCCCAATGAACACCCCATACCCCCAATGAACTCCCCATACCCCAATGAACTTCCCATACCCCCCAAAGAATTCCCCATATCCCCATTGAACTCCCCCTAATACACCCATACACCACCGACACCATCTGACCCACTCCCATTGTTGTCCCACACTATTTCCTTGCTTTCTTGTTGTCCGGGGGCAGCATTTCTGACTGCGTCGCGCTCCGTCTTGTCGGACGCACAGGGCAGGAGGGTGCAGAGGAAGCGAGTGTGGAGGATGGGGGTGTGGTGGATGGGGTGGAAGCCGTGGTGATTGCATGGCTGGTGCGGGTTGTTGCTGCTGCATGTGCAGCAGGATTGAGGTGAGGACCTGCGTGACGGTCCCCAGACTGTCTCGCATCATCAACGCTGAGGCATTAATGGCGGCTGTGTTTGCCGCTATGGCCTGCGCAATCTCACGCCTCGTGTCCTCTCCCTCCGCAACATATTGTCGGACAAGGTCCAGCATGGAGTCCTGTCTAGCCTCCACCCTTGCTAGCCGTGCCTCAAGGTTGGTGGGAGCAGCAGTGGTTGAGGGTGCTGCGACCGGGCGTGCATTGGCAGGGCTGTCCCCGGGGGGGGGGGGGGGTGCTGAGGTATGAATCTTTGAGTAAAGGATCCGCAATGCTGCGGGTGTGGCCTGAGTGTGGGGTAGGGGGGGTGGACACGGGGCTTGGGAGTGTGGACATGCCACATGGGTTAGTCCATCCTATTCCACATACTCCTCCACTGCAGTTTCATTGTCGCTCAGTGGGGCAGTGGCTGCTGCCTCGCCCACCGAACCTGTTGCTGCCGAATGTGTGCCACTGGTCTCGCCTTCCACCGGTGTTACCAGCTCTGTGGTTTCGGTCTCAGGCATAGATGTGGGGCCCTCATGTGCGGCCATGGCCTGGGCACTCGCCCTGGGTTTTGTTGTGGGCTGCGAGGCTGCCCCGGAGGTGGTTTTGTCGGTACCAGTTGTCTTGGCCCGGGATGTGGATGCCCCTGTGGTTGCTTCCTCACTGGCATCTTCTCCATCGGTGCCTGGGGGGGGTGGAAGAGATGCAGGGCATCAGTGATGGTGTTACATGCAAGTTGCATTATATGGTGCTGTGGAGATTTTCATTTATCATGCATTCATATCTTACAGGTGTGTCACACAGGGTAGTTTGAAGGGGGGCATTTTGGCATTAGCCGTGACGTCTCAATTCAGGAATGCTGCATGGCAGGTGGCATGCCGTTTGATTGGGGGTTGTGTGATGTATAACATGGGAATGGTCTGTGTGTGTTGGCTGTCTGTTGGTAATGCTATTGGCACTCAGCATGCATTTCAGTGTGGCAGGGTTTGGGCCTACATCTGGACATGGATATGTTGATGTGTGTGCGTTGGGACATGCATTCCCTTGCCTAGACTCCATTCCAGATCACTTGTGCTACGTCATGGTTTCCCCTACTGGGGTCTGCAGGGTCACTCACCTCCATCTCAAGATGTTGCGGCAGCCGTCTCCATCTCCCCAAAGCCCTTGATGGACTCCATCTGTATGAAGGTACTGCACGTCTCCTCCCAGCGCATTAGTTTTGTGGGGGAGTGGGCACCCCCGCCTGTGGCCATGGACTCCCTCCGATTACTGGCCAGGATGTTTCGTACGCTTAGGCGGGGGTCATCCTACCTTGTCTTACAGTCTTTGACTGTCCGTGGGGTGGTGCCAACAGCAGAAACCTTGCAGGCTACCTGCTCTCAAATCTCCTTTTTCTTCTGCTATGCCTCCCTCTTGAGGTTATGTGTATTTATGTCCTCAGCATGAGCAGCGAGGGTTTCCGCCAACATGTTTAGTTCTTCGTCAGAAAAACGCTTCTTGCGTAGTCGGGGGTTAGATTTTCTGCTTGCCTTGGACATGGCGATTTGGAAGGCCCTGGTCTCTCCTGTAATACAAATACACTGGTGGTTTGGGAGTATTGCAATGGATTGTGTTTTTCAAGATGCCCGCCGGCGCATTTCCCGTTCTGACGTGATGACGTTACTTCCGGGTCCGGTATTGCGAGCCCGGTATTAGCATGGTGTTATTACCGGGGCGGTATTAAGCGGTTCCTCCTAGGTGGAGGTGGTATCTGCGGGTCCCGTGATCGCACTATCGGGGGGTTGGAGGGCCTTTAGCGGCATGCCGGTATGGTCATTACCGGTATGGGGGTTCGCGCATGCTCGCGCACTCGTAATCAGCCGCTATTAGCGGCGTCATACGAGCACGGACCCGCTAGTTCCTCCATGCCGGTAATGACCCAATTTTTACTGCACTTCTCGTAATGAGACCCTAACTGTCCCCTACTTGTGTAGCGAAACTAACTATTCTTTGTGCCAGCTGCATTTCCAGGTGAATTTAAAGTGCAGTTTCAAATGTGTCCTTTCTGATTCTATAATTTCGTTTCTTCTGAGGAAGGCAGGGGGGCACATGCTCTCTACTCAATTGCCCCACTACATTCCCCCCTCTGGTTGAGTCTTTGACCATGCCTTCATTTTGTCTCATCATATTATAGCCATCCTTGTACAGCCACTCTGGTGACCCCCGCTCAAGTTACCTCCTTGTGCTAAGTATTCTGCTGGACTGCATGTCATAAGCCAGCACTTGCCATTGTCTCACATTTCATTCTGTGCTCAATGTAGTTATGGGTATCTTTTGGGCATGTAAACAATGCTCCAGGGTGTCTGGCTGGCTGCCCCAATGGGTACATGGGACAGCAAACGTCATCATCAGTTTGAGTGTACTGATGTACGGTGTCAGCCACAGTAACCATTACTGTCAATTGGAGTGCCTTCTTGACAGTCTTTTAACATTGGCTTATTGCTATCCTCAAGATGCAAAAAGCCATTAAGACCAGTACCAAACTTGCCAACAGAAATTTGAATGCATCTATCAGCCAGGTAGTCATCCAGGAGAATAGAGAACTGAATCAGCTATCGTCTTCAATGTCATTCACTTCCTCCTCCATTTTATCACGCAGCTCTTTCAGGGAGTATAAGGTCTCTGTCAAGGTCCCATTCTCCTCATCATGTGCAGGTACATATGGACAGCAACTTGACCCTATCTTTGTGCACACTCCTCACCTCATGGCTTTGAGGAGGTCCAGAACATACCTGTTCTGTAGGGTCATCAATCTGACCACTCTTAACTCCTCCTTGATGGCATTAAAGCCTTTTAATGTGGCATTAATAGTTTGTAACAGTTCCCACCTAGTTATCTGCATCAAATGTGCATTTGCTGCTGCTTGCAGGCCAGACATTAGAAAGGATGTGAAGAATGTTGTTTTACTAAACAACTTATGACTCTCTGGGATGTCATTGAATGCAGCATTGGCTTCTTTGGAAAAATAGTTCTTTTTGTGCGTTTTAGGACTGGGGATATTTTCTTCCTGTTGTGTGCCATTGAAGGAGAAGTCCCAATGTCAACCTCACTTTGTGGTTTTACTAGTGCAGCTGAATTTCGTAACACTGTTGTACATATGCCACCCCTGTTGGGTGGAAGCTGCATATAAGCTCTTTTACCGCAGGCCCAGTAATTGTCCATTAGTACAGCTGTGCCAACTTTCATACCTGGTAAATCCATAATGCGTTTGTACCCTTCATTGTCACCAAGCTTTACTGAACCATTATTTCTAAAGCATAATGTTGGTGCTTGTAGTTTGGTTATGGGTAGTGGTCGTGCTTCATCTTCCACCCATGTTAAATATTTAGCAATTTCTTTCCATTCCTCACAGTACACTCTGTCTGCGTACTTTATCACTTCTATTGGTGCTTTCCATACTGTCTTTGCTTTGCATTCCATTATTCCATCAACCCATCCTCCTGAGGAATATATTTTTATCTTTTATTTGCAATTGTGGTCTGTCGGCACAATGAGGTATCAAATTAAATTGGGCATCTGTACTCCTTAATATTTGGTGATCCACTACTTCAACATCTCCTCTTTTTGGACCTGGTAGTATGTACTTTAGCACCTTACTTTTCATTCTTATACTCTCCATCATGTTTACCTCTTTTACATAGTTTTCTACATATGGGAATTCTGATCCTGTGAGATACTTCATCCATGCCGATTGTCCCTGAAATCGTGCTCAGGTCTGGCATACTGCGAGATGTACCAAGCAGTGTGCTCTGTACTCGTGTACTTCTTGAGGTATGAATACTCGAGAGGCTATCATGGCTAGGAGATAAGTGAGGAAACAAGGCATCTTTCTCCTGATCTCTCTCTTCCCACCTTCTCTGTTGACCTATATCATGAATTTCGTTAAATATTAATGGAACTATCAAAATACCTTCTTATATAATTTTCATCATCTGCAATACTACTCCTAGCCCTTAGGGTCTCCATGTCTGGGCGGAATACCATTTCCAGCTCTAACTGGAAATCTACTTGTTTTTTAACTTATTCACTAACATTATGCCATAGGGACACATTTATCTTATCATAATCCGTTAAATGCAGTGTGAGATAAAATAAGAAATAAAAACAACAAAAGAGAAAGGAAAACAGAAGGACCGCAATAGCCACAATGTCTGTCGTGTGTAGATATGACCTGCGGTGTATTGATCGGGATATTTTGAAGATATCAGGAACATAAGGATATCAAAAAATTCATACAGTTTACTTAGTACCGGGCAATAGTAGGTTATTATTTTTCAATGCTGAGTGAGGCGAGCTGTTTATACATTTTTCAAAACATTTTACAACCACATATAATGACAATAATAAAAGATTTGATTGATGATTTTCAAACCACTTCCACTATTATGTGGTCCATTGAAAAATATAAAAATAATGGTGGTAAAAAATATAAAAATATAAAAAATGTGGGAGATAGACATATGTTTTTGTGAAAAATTGGCCTCAGAACTGTGCTGGTGATGAATTCAAAAGGTCCTCAGCATCAACTCCCTTCTTACTGTTCCAGTAATAGTTCAGCGTCCGTGTTCCTCAAGTGGTGCAATGTGATTTATATCTTCTTTATTCTCATGTTCCTTATTCCTTTTATCTTCTTTCTCAGAATGCACTTGAGCTCTTGTCCTGGGTCTGGTTGTGTTCTCTTCTCCCTCTGGATCCTGGTAGTTAGGCAGAGAGACAACACTCTTGCATGGCTTTACATCAGTGAGGTGGACCCACGCCTTCTTGTCCCTGGAATTTTACTGATGTAGGGGTACAATAAGCCACAACATGGGGACCTGTGAACCTTGGGTGGTGCCACTTTCACACATGGTTGCGGCACAGCAGGAGATCCCAAGAGAACAGTTGGAGAGGTGGACTAACTGTGGCAGTTTCCAATTCTGTCTAGTCTTCTTTTGTGCCTTTTTGCCATACCTCCCTGCCTATCCTTTACCTGTCGAGAAGTGAAAGAGAGAGATTTAGTCATGACATCAACTAGTCATGTAACTCATTTCCTAATACAGTCGCAGTTGTTTGGGCATCTGTCTGCACACACGTGGATGGGGTAATGGGCACATGCATCCTGCGACCTGTCACTAACTCATGAGGAGTCAGGTGATGGTTGGATCCTGGCTGATTGCGTAGGGTAAAGAGAGCCAGTGGAAGGATATACTTCCAGTCCTTATGCAGTGTGTCACGCAATCTTGCTATGCGGTCTTTCAGAAATCCATTTAGGTGCTCCACAATACCATTTGGGTGGTTGGCCCAACAGAGTTATGCCTAATGCCTAATAGTTATTTTTGCAAAGAGCTCATTTGAGAAATTAGGTCCATTATCGAATTTCAGCACCTCTCACACTCCCCATCGGGGGAACACTTTGCATGCAAGGAATTTCGCTGCTGACATGGCATCTATGTCTGTGCATGGTCCTGCTTCTATCCATTTGGAGAAGGGGCACACCGCCACAATTACATATTTGTAACTTCTGCACGTTTGGGCCATATCAATATAATCCACATGCAGTTGTCTGAATGGGCCAGTTGGGCGGGGTATTGTTCCTCTCATGGTCTAAGTGTATCGCCTGCTGTGTATTTCGGACAAGTTGCACAATTGATGATAAAGTTTGTCACGTGTTCGTGCAGGTTGGGCACGAACCACTCACTAAAACTCTGCACTGCAATACACTCTTTGGAAATATGTGCTTGGTAGTGTAAATGTTCTAATACTACTGTGAGTAATTCTAGTGGCATTACAGGGTTTCCTGTGTTTCCCTGTCGCCACAGAAGATCTGTGGGATACAATGAACAGCCTCTTTTTTCCCCCAACTTGCGCTCTTCTGGTAATGCCCGCCCTTGTATCTCTATTAACTGTGCCATTGGCATTACATTGTAACTTTCAGTCACTGACATCATTTATGCATGTGATTGCATGGACTTCGGTACCTCCACTATGTCTGACAAATACGCGAGCTCATTTGGGCTCGGTGTCTGCTTCTGCGTTTCCACTGGAAATTAAATCTGAGCCTCTGGTATGTGCTAAGCATTTTACCACAGCAACCTCTGATGGTTTGGATAATGCAGAAATCAGTTTTTCTAATAGTGCAGCATGCTGCACAGGTGTACCGTCAGTGCGCAGGAAACCCCTCCTTGTCCACCGTGACAGTCCCGAACGCACTGTGGACGTCACATAGGCGAAATCGGAGTACACCGTTAACTTCCTCATCTTCATGTCTCTCTAGTGCCATAATCATTGCCACTAAGTCTGCTACTTGTGCTGAAAAATGTGCAGGTAGTCTTATGTTTTCAACAATCTCAAACTCTCCATTTTCTTTTGCTCGTACTACTGCAGCTCCTGTCATTCATGACCCTGAATATGTGTCTATTATTGAACTGCCATCAAAAAACACTTTTACTCCTGTCTCTAAGGCCACCTATTCTGCGACGATCATCACAGAAGAGAGGGCTGGAGCGCTTCTCCAGCACACACACCGCCCGTCAGAAGAAGCAACAGCAGCCTGACCTCCATGCTGCATTCCGGTTAGACTTCCCAGCGTGCATCGACCTACACACCTTCAACCCCAATTGTGTCATAATTTCCGTCCAGCATTATTACTGCCTCTGACCGACCTACAAGCGTAGACGAGGTCCTGCAAGCCTTACCCCACATTTTGAATTGTGCAACCAGCACCTTGATTATTAAAAATTCACACCTCCAAAATGGCCGCTGTATTATCTACTGCACCAAGCAGTTTGTTTACATATTGCCACATCGCCTGATTGGCTGGCTAGCCCCTGAAGAGCCAACCACAGCCACCGGCAGGCGTAAGCCGGCCTCCTTTACCTAAGGACTGTTTTCACAAGGCATGTCAGTGCCTGTCCGAAGCCTGAACTGCTGTTTGCCAGAAAACCTGCCCGACCTCGCGGAACCCTCTTCCGAGGGCGCAACACAAGGTACTGTACTTGCCTCCCTCCTGAGAGTCCCCGTGACCAGTCCTGCCCACTCAAGCAAATATAACCAAATCACATGTTCACCGTGCCAATGATGGCTGGCGCATCCAGTTTTCCGCGTTAATTACTGCTCTGGTTTGTTTGTCATGACCGCAGTTTTTTAGACATGCCCCTTATGCCATTGCTTGTACTACTGCCTATGCAATTCTTCCGTATAACTGTATATACGCTATGCATAGTAAGAGCCTGTATCAGAGCTACATATCAGATTTATACTACCACGCTGCCTAATTACTCATTCATATGCGTACCATCTTTTGTCATTTGTTACAATCTTGTGGTGCCTGAAACCCTAGCATTAGACCTGGCGCTAACTGCTCATATGTGAACTTGTCTATAACGACTGTATCACTGGTCTGTCACCAGCTCTTAGCTCTTAGCTCTTAGGTGCTGCTATTAGCCATAGTTGGTGTATCCACTGTGTCCAGACTGACTACCAAACATTCTGTTCTGCCAACTTGATACCTGTAAGGCGCATATACTGATGGGCTGCATACTAACTGTTCAACCATTCACACAATGTGTGATTTTCTTTGCCTCTCTATGATTTTTGCTGATCACTATTCATATCCAGTATGCCATTGGTTAGAATGGGACCCAGTCTGTAGCATCTAGGCCCAGTCTGTAGCAACTAGGCCAAGCGACTAAGATAGATCTCCATCCCCAATTGCACTCACGCTTAGCATGACCTGGGATAGAATGTGACCTAGCTCCTCTTGAATCTTGCCGAAGGGCCTAGAATAGACCTGCATCTGCTTCAAGTTGTATTTAGCTGCCCCCTTTGTGGTATACCTAACACCCACCCACCAACCCAGACGACCTCCACCCTAGCCACCACATAGCTAGTGTATCCGAAGCACAAAAGCCACAGCCCTAGCAGCTTCACACCATGAGCATCATAACCCACTGAATCCGGTCCATCATATGCTTACTGCTCACTACCTACCAAACATCTGATACCAGCCTCCACTTAACTACTAAGAAACTCCAACACAACCTATCCTGCACATTTACAACTATCTCCACCATGGATCGACCATACCTTACTAGTGGACCTATGAGCGGACCTACTAGCGGACCTCTGAGAATTCCATGTAGCTTACCCACCAGAAATTCCAGACTTATAGCGAGACTCACGAGACTCCATATTTTATAATTCAGGGGGCGCCAGCCCCTCGTGGGACATCTACACTCACCCGTGTTAACTCTCGGAAACGTCCCGCCAGAAATGACACCTTTTATTTTCACAAAATACGGTGCTTCGCAGCCCCTTTCCATAGGCGCTGGAGATTGCTGTAAGGTGGGCAGTTACGCTGTGGAACTACATTTCCCATCGTCCTTGAATCACCATTCCGATCCTTCCAATGTGGAACTTTGAGCCTCGTTTTGATTATTATTTCAGGCTCTGAAGGATGTGGACAGTTGCTTCTTATTGAAGTTACTATGGTGGATTCTGCTCCTGAAGTTCCGACTTCATTCATCTACAGATCCTTGTTTCTTTGTTTACCTTCCTGCCCTCCCGAGTACCTTGGCTCCTCCTTCCTTCCGACTCCTGTTGTGTTCCAATTCCTCTGCTCGCCTCAAGGACTGATCTCTGTGTACCGGACTCCCTGCCTTCTTACGGACTGCCCTTCGTGATCCTGAATTGGCTTTTGGTTTCCTCCTCTTGTGCATCAGGACTTTTGGCTTGCTCACCAAATCCTTTCTGGTTCTGATTTTGTCTTGGATTCTACCGCCAGTGCATCGGACCCGGACTTACCCTTTATGGACTGGCCTTCTCTGTCCACCTCTGCACCAGTTTAAAGAAAAGAAACACTGCAAGTATATTTTGCTTACCTGGGCTTACCTACTGTTGTTGTTTAGTAATTACTAGTACACTGTCCGTGTCTATAACATTGCCAATCCTTACCTACAAATAGTTGTGAATCATCCCATTTTGATACATTCCACTTCTGCATATGCACCCTGGGACGCTATGCTGAGACGTGCACCATCCCGGCTCTAGTACATTCCGCGTGCCGTCGGGATATAGTAGCACCCCTACTAACAAATCCTGTTTGTTGTTTTGTACCAGTCATTTTGGGACTTAATTTCTTTTGCACCTAAATTACCATCTTAACACAGTAAGAATTGTGAACTATTACAAGATTCCTCTTCTTCTCCTTGATCTGTTCTGCCTATGGGAATATAACGATTAGTCCATTGTCTATTTTCTCTCCAAGGTCAGGTTGTCTAGAAGAGGATTAGCTGCTAGTTAGTTCATGTATTATATTATTGCAATCTAACTGTGCTTTAGCTGTATTCATTACCTACTATTAAAACATTGTTGTTTCCTTTACAGCTGGTGTTCATAGCGGTGTGTGTTCCTGCTCTTTTGAGTGATCGGCCTCCTTTGACAGTCTGTTCTTAACAGTCTGGGGGCATATTGCTAAAAAGAGTTATAATTCCCTCAACAGAGAGGAGGCCCTGGTTTAGGTCTAACTAGGGCTCTACTATCAAGCCCAATTGGGTCGCTGCAGTATCACCAGTGATCTCGCCAGGTGAGTGACAGAATAAGAAGCCATGGAGGGTGCAGACCCCTTGACCGCCCTGTCACAGTTAGTGGCGGATCTCCAGGCTGACATGCTCGCTGCTAATACAGCATTGCACCAAAGAGTGGAGGCTTTGCATGATATGGCAAGTGACCGCTCTTCGGAATCAGGCTCTTCTGGTGATACAGTCTCTGGTTCTGGTTCTTCATTTCCAGGGCGTGACCCATCACAGGTCATTAATGGCCACCCAGTTTCCATTGGCACCGGCCGAAAGCTTCTCGGGTGACCCAAAGCAGTACTGGACATTCATTAATCAATGCAAATTGCATTTCTTATGTCGTCCCTCAGCTTTTCCTAATTCTACTACAAAAGCAGCGTTTATACTCCCTCTCTTGGGGGGTACAGCAGCTGCGTGGCCAAACCCACTCCTTGAGTCCAACAGTCATATGCTTTATGACTGCGATGCACTCATTACCGCAATGAATAGAGTATTTGACACCCGCTATAAAACGCAAGCACAGACCTAGAATTCTTAAACCTCCGACAGGGTACTTCTTCTTTCTTCATATAGCTAACCCGATTCAATCAACTTGCAGCGGAGACCGATTGGCCAGAGGAGAAGAAGTCGGCGGTCTTTTACAAAGGACTTTCTGATGAACTTAAAGATACTTTGGCTACCGTTCTGGTAGTACCCACAGCTTTCAATCAACTCCAAGACCTTGTCCTCCAAATTGACGCCCATAGGGTGAAACGCAAGGGGGACAAAAGGCAGGTCCAGCCCGTTTTGACCTCTCTGGAGACAAGCTCTCACGCATCAACTCCCGAACCTATGCAGATCGGGGCGATCAGAGGTCTTTTGACACCAGCTCAGCGAGAACACAGATGGAAGAACAACCTTTGTATGTATTGTGGTTCTGCTGAGCATGTCCTCAAAGATTGCACAAAGACACCCGTCAGGAAGTCGGGAAATGTGCGAACCCGGAAATAGACAGAATCCCTACGGCGGGGATATCTGCTTTGGATTCCACAAATGGGGGGTGGGGGGCTTACCTCCTGCTGCGCTGGTCAATCTTCCTGTGGTCTTTTCCCCCCTTGCCTGACCAGAACTTTCCAGCTTTGGCTATCATTGCTTCTGGTGCTACCGGTAATTATATGGATTACGACTACGCCATGAGTAATTGAGTAATATAGTGCAAATACTTACCAAAGAACGACCGGAGGCTGTCCATGCAGTGGACTGCACTACCTTAGTATCCGGTCTGGTTACTCAGTCTACTTCTCTTATCCGCATGCAAACCAAGGAAGGCCACACTAAATCACTGTCTTTTGACCTGATCAAGACACCCCAATTCAAGGTTATTCTTGGAATACCCTGGTTGCAACAACACAACCCGGCTATTGATTGGGCTACTCAGACCGTGCAATTCCCATTGCAGGTGTGTAATGAGTCCTGTTTCAGCCACACCATGGTATCCCATGGTTCTCTGTCACAGGCCTTAGTGCCTTCCCTGGCTTTTATTGGGGCTGTTACGTCTCTTTCTGTGCTGGGCATCCCGGAGGTGTACTCATCATACTACGATGTGTTTGACAAGAAGGCCGCTGAACATCTGCCTCCCCACAGACCTTATGACTGTCCAATAGATTTGGTTGCCGGGGCAAAGATCCTGTCTGGTAGGGTTTACTCTCTGACGGTCCCTGAGGATAAGGTCTTAAAGGAATATATAGAAAAGGCTTTGGCCATGGGTTTCATCCGACCTTCCAAATCCCCTGCCGCCTCCCCTCTCTTCTTTATTCCTAAGAAAGAGGGGGATCTCCGTCCCTGCATCGATAATAGGGCTCTGAATGTGGTAACTGTTAAAAATCAATATCCCCTCCTGCTTATTTCTGTTCTTCTTGACCAATTGGGGTCGTCAGTCATGTTTACCAAACTTGATCTGCGTGGAGCCTCTAATCTGGTGCGCATGAGGGAGGAAGACGAATGGAAGACAGCTTTCAAGACAAGGTATGGGTTGTTTGAGTATTTGGTAATGCCCTTTGTGCTCTGTAATGCCCCGGCTACTTTACAGGCCTTCATGAATGATATTTTCCACGATTTTATGGACAGGTTCATGGTGGTATATCTTGATGACATTCTCATATACTCAACGGACGTGGAATCTCATGCCAAGCATGTCCTGCAGAGGTTGAGGGACAACAATTGGACATTCCAATTCCTCCGCTCGCCTCAAGGACTGATCTCTGTGTACTGGACTTCCTGCCTGCTTATGGACTGCCCTTCGTGATCCTGAATTGGCTTTTGGTTTCCTCCACTTGTGCATCAGGACTTTTGGCTTCCTCATGGACTCCTTTCCGGTTCTGATTTTGTCTTGGATTCTAACGCCAGTGCACTGGACCCGGACTTCCCCTCCATGGACTGGCCTTCTCTGTCCACCTCTGCACCAGTTTAAAGAAAAGAAACACTGTAAGTATATTTTTCTTACCTGGGCTTACCTACTGTTGTTGTCTAGTAATTACTAGTACACTATCCCGTGTCTATAACATTGCTAATCCTTACCTACAAATAGTTGTGAATCGTCCCATTTTGATAGATTCCGCTTCTGCATGTGCACACTGGGACGCTATGCTGAGATGTACACCACTCAGGCTCTAGTACGTTCCGTGTGCCGTCGGGATATAGTAGCACCCATACTAACAAATCCTGTTTGTTGTTTTGTACCAGTCATTTTGGGACTTCATTTCTTTTGCACCTAACTTACCATCGTAACACGGTAAGAATTGTGACCCATTACTAGATACTTCTTCTTCTCCTTGATCTGTTGTGCATATGGGAATATAACAATTAGTCCATTGTCTATTTTCTCTCCAAGGTCAGGTTGCCTAGAAGAGGATTAGCTGCTAGTTAGTTCAGGTATTATATTATTGCAATCTAACTGTGCTTTGGCTGTATTCATTACCTACTATTTAAACACTGTTGTTTCCTTTACAGCTGGTGTTCATAGCAGGGTGTGTTCCCGCTCTTTTGAGTGATCGGCCTCCTTTGACAGTCTGTTCTTAACAGTCTGGGGGCAAATTGCTAAAAAGTGTTATAAATCCCTCAACAGAAAGGAAGCCCTGGTTTAGGTCTAACTAGGGCTCTACTATCAAGTCCAATCGGGTCGTTGCAGTATCACCAGGAATCTTACCAGGTGAGTGACACCATGAGCCTCTGACATGACACCATGAGCCTCTGACAAGGTCCCTCCCTGCCACTAACAAAAGAACCAATAGCCAAAAAGCTTACACCGCCAATGGCAAAATTCAGACACCTCAAACCTCTCTTACCAAAACTAAACATACTAAACCCACCATAGCGGCCCCCCCTCTCAAAGGCGGACTAATAAATGCCAGATCCTTGACTATGCATGCCACGGACATCTGTGAACTTATACTGACTTATAAGTTGGACTTCCTCGCCATCAAAGAGTCCTGGCTGCATGATGCAGCAGGACCTCTATTGTCTCTTGCTATCCCTGATGGTTATACCATTCTGAGACAAGATAGAAGTGACATGCGATGTGGTGGCATTGCCATCATCGCCAAAATCAGTTTAGTCATGAAAACCACTTCCACTCTAGTCTCCAATTCTTGCGAACTGTGCGCAATCAAACTCCCGCTTCACAACTCCCAGACGTTGACTATCTACCTCATCTACAGACCCCCTGGCCCGGTGGGAACATTCGAGGAAGATATTAACAGCCTAGTGTCAGTTAATATCAAAACATCCACACAACTGCTCATTATGGGGGATTTTAATTCTGGTTATAATGACCCATTAGACAAACATGCCATCACTGTGGCCAATACTCTCACTGAACTAGGTTTAACTCAAAAAATCCTAGAACCTATCCATAGTAAACTCTCGAGTGGTTAGCAGATTATAACTGTACCGCCTCCATTACTTCCATCTCCCCACAATTGTGGACGGACCACTACTTGGTGACCTTTGAACTATTGTTCTGGTCTTGATGGTCGTGCCGATTATTGAATACCTCCGTCCCCAAGTACCACACAGGCAGAATGACCAAATACTGTCTGTGCAATCTTTGAGGCCACAGGTGTAGTGAGCCGTCAACTGGAACCAGGAAACGCCGGAAGAACCCTTTGACCACTGTAAGGCAATAGACGGTTATCAAACTAATGCAATATGGAGACGGCAATAAGGAACTGATTGTAACAAGGCTTATCTAGACGAGCTGTGAGCCAGGTCGTAATGCATTAGGGGCAACCAGCAGAGACAGTGGGCCGGGTTCCAGAGGGGCTTGGGTAGTAGTTCCACACCTGGGCAAGATGGCACCAGAGGAGTCCACAAAACACGTAATGGGGTCAAAAACCAGTTCAAAGCACAAGGTCCAAGCAAAGGGGCAGTCCGTTTGATCAATCCGTGAAGTAGGTGCAGGGTCGAATATCTTTAGAAGCAAGCAAGAAGTGTTCCAGGGCAATGGTAACAGAAGAAGCCAGGAAGAAGTAGAATATCCAAAAACAGTCCGTGGTCGTAGAGCCGATGAATCCTTGATGAAAACAATAAACGGCAAACAGTCCTTATGAGAAGCAGCTGAGAAGCGCTGCCACCGTGGCTTCCGGCGCTTTTGACTGTTAGTTGTAGTCACATGATGCAAAAACGCAGAAGCGTGGGAAAGTCACGTGATGGCAGAGGATGAACGTGATTAGCAGCAGTTCACCTCACGTGACGCGTGAATCGCCGTGTTCCTCGGCGGTGCTGCAAGGCATACGGGATTTTCCACGGGCGTTGCCAGGACAAAGAAGGTCGGAAAACACCTGGAGAACCAGTCATCCTTCTCCAGTGTTGAGCGGAAGGCCGTGTTCCTGTGCCCCGATGTGCAGCGAGTGATGTGCCAGATAAGTGTGGGCTGATTGTGGGTTGCCTAGTGGGTTGCCTAATAGTGAGCACACTGGGAGACGTGACAACTATCCACCACTAGACCACTTCTGCCAGTCTCTAATATGGCCACACCATGCCCAACTAGGAATAAAAAGAGTATCACGAAGGATAAAGTGATTCCTGCTATCCTACCTACTCTAAGCCAACTTGATGAACACCTAGACCCGGAGTTCCTCGTTGAAGAGTACAACAAAATTATGCTAACCACTCTTGACAGCATTGCCCCTTTAAAACTTAGACCAAGTAAACCTAAAGCCCACCTCAATGAATGGTTCACCCCTGAACTGAAGGATCTACGACAATTTAAGAGGAGTTGCGAATTCACTGGGAGACTAACCCCATCAGAAGACCATAAAAACAAACTCATAGAAATCTCCTCTCGCTACAGGAAGGAAATCCTCCTGGCCAAGTGCAATTCATATAACAAGCGCATCTCTATGGCTAGCTCGAGTATGAGGGAACTGTTCTCCATCTACAAGGAATTAGTGTCGCCCACACCCATTCCAGATACTTGCACAAAAGACATAATGTGGTGCACAAAGATACAACAAGCACTAGCCAACAAAGTAGCCATGCTCCAAAAGAAAATAGCTACTAATAAAGCATCACTTAATCAATCACCACAAGCCAATACCAACCCACCTCCTAAGGATCAAAACCCAACTATTCAATTCAGATTCGCCAAAACGTACATCTTGGAGGTTGCGAAAGTCATCCTCTCTCTTAAGCCTTCCAACTGTCAAGGCGATCTGTGCCCTGCACAACTCATAAAAGACGCCGCTAGAGAACTCACCCCTTTTGTCACACCCACCTGTGTCTCTGCAGGAGCTATGGATGAGCCTCCTTTGACCCCGAGTTCTCACTTCCCCTGTTTCACCCGCAGGAACACCTGTCAAATATAAGATGCACACTCAGACCTGGGTTCACCTGATTCCCCTGGGCCCCTTCCCTTCTCTCTACTATGTGCTGTGATGTCCCCTAAGGGCTTACCTTGGTTTTTAGTGGGGTGTGCACTCCATCCTGCATTCGCAGGGGCGCGATTTTATGGGAGATTCACAGCCCTACACTCGTAGGGAGGATGCCAATGTCTGTTTGCCGAGTTCTGATGCCGCACGCTGTTATATGCCTTCACAGCGAGGCAGAGTGTTAAATGTGCTAGTTTCTTCACTAGCAAGAAGGTCCTTTCCACAAGGCGAACGTTGCCTGGTGGATTTTTCGAGAGTCTGGTATTGTCCGAATTGTCTTAATTTTGCCAAAAGTATCTTGGGTGAGTAGCGCTGCGTGTAGAACTCAGAACCGCCGGTAGGTATGTGCGGCATTACAGGTTCGAGCGCACCTAGTAATGTCTCTCCTTTCCCTTACAGGAGTGGATTATGGAGTGCTTGCGCCACGAGTCTGGGTTCAGCGCTACTGGAGAGCCTCGGAGGTCCGGTAAGTATGCACAGAGGCCTCGGTAAGTATGCACAGCATTACTGGAGCAAGCGCAGTAAGTAATGTCTCTCTGTTCTTTTGCAGGAATTTGGGCGCTCGGACTACGAACCTGGATTCCAGCATAGCGGGAAGATTAAGTGACTATGTGCAGCGTTACTGGAGCGAGCGCACTGATGAAAGTTCTTCTTTGTGCTTACAGGTGCCGGTGTAGGTTTCACCTCGTGTCCGGGGAAAGCTGCGGCTTGGAGAAAGCACAGAGGTTGATCCGGAGCAGGTAAGCAGAAGCAGGATGATCCGCAGCAGGTAAACAGAAGCAGGTTGATCCGGAGCAGGTAAGCAGAAACAGAATGATCCGGAGCAGGTAAGCAGAAGCAGGATGATCAGGAGCAGGTAAGCAGAAGCAGAATGATCCAGAGCAGGTAAGCAGGAGCACAGTGAGTGTGTTGCTGATACAGCTTACAGAAAGCAACACGAAGCACTGGAAGAATCTTGGGTGTGGCTTATATAGCCAGCCACACCCAAACACTAGAGAGCTCATGGACTTTCATGCATTTCCTGTTTGGGAACAGGAAGTGGTAACCAGGAAGTTACTACAAACACCAGGAAGGAATTAAAAGAAGGTATCTGCAATGGGTTTTTTGTGTGCCTATGCCAGGCCTGCCAAGCCTCCACCCAGTTTGCCCCGACTACATGCCTGGTACCAATAACACCTTTCATATCCAAACTCGTTAATACCTCATTCGCCTCAGGCACTGTGCCGACCAACTTGAAACAATCATGGGTACTGCCTTTGCTGAAAAATCAAACCCTAGATCCCCTCATCCCTACTAACTACTGCCCCATAATGACAGTCCCGTTCCTGTTAAAAATCCTTGAGAAGATTGTATACACCCAAATCCAAAAATTCTTGGAAAAACACAAGCTTCTGGGAGTATGGCAATCGGGTTTCCGTCCACTACATGGCACCGAGACCACCTTCATCGATTTGAAGGTTCAAATAGATGAGCTATGGGATAAAGGTCAAACAGCCCTCCTCCTACTATTGGATCTCTCGGCCGCATTCGACCTTGTCGATCACAAGGTCCTTTGCAGCCACCTTAACTCCGCTACACACTTCTCCAAAGAAGCTATAACATGGGTCGAATCCTTCCTCAGTGATAGGACCATGAGGGTGTTTTCCCCCTCAGATGCAGCAGACCCGATCCCCATTTTGTGCGGCGTTCCCCAGGGCTCTTTCGTATCCCCGGCCCTATACTACATATTTACTAAGCCCCTTTTTGATGATCTGGACCTTCTTGTTATCGCCTACACTAATTATGCAGATAATACCTAGATTCTCCTCCCACTTTCATGGACTTACAACAAGGATTTGGCTTTGGTAAATAGGGTGTATCTCATCATACAGGCATGGATGGCAACTCATGGTCTATGCTTGAATGATGACAAAACAGAATTAATCATTCTGGGCACACATTCCAATCTCAGAAAACTACGCCAGGACTACTCTTCTTTCGAGATCAATGGGAATGTTATCAAGGTAGCCAAGGAAGTGAAGACACTGGGCTTCCACTTAGATGCCACCCTCTCCTTTAACAAACAGATGAACTCATTAGCTTCAGCTACAGCTCACACATGTAAGCTCATCAGAGCAGGTAATCATTTTATAGCAGACAACAATTGCATTATCTTAGCTAGAGCCCTCGTTGTATCTAGGCTCGATTATTGCAATGTTTTACATATTGGTGCTAATAAATCTATCCCACATAGAATCCAAATTTTACAAAATAATGCCTTGAGAGCAGCTCTCGGTATATCTAAAAGATCACATATATCAAGATAAGGCGTAATAACAACTGGTTGTCGACCAAGACAAAATCCTCTTAAACGTTGCTTCCCTGAAGCATAAAGCCTCGAATAATGCGGCACCTCGCTATCTCACGGATAGATTTGTAGAGAGAAGCTCCTCCAGACCCTCACAAATCTCTAATGTCAACACCCTTATCATTCCAAGATTCAAATTGACTAACGCCGGGGGTGCCAGCTTCCCCGTCCGGGCGGCTCAAGTATGGAACTCTTTGCTCCATCCTCTACGCCCTGAGAAATCCTACCTCAAATTTAGATCCAGCTATATTAACCAGCTGAAGTCTTCTATCAACTAGCCAGTGCTTCCCAGCTCCTCTCACCACCTGCTTGTATGTACTCCCCACCCAGTATCTGTACACTCCCACTCCTGTGTATCTGTGTTACTGATAGTGCCTGTATATTATTATCTGTATATTATTACCTGTGTTAATGCCACTGCCTGTATATTATTATCTGTAACCATGTAACATAAGATTTGCATATCCTTTACTGCTGTGCCCTGTTACCTTTGGGTCTGGTGCGCATTATAAGTGAATAAAACAAACAAACAAACAAACAAACCTCCTTGGCGAGGGGTAGTTTATCATAATAACGTGTATGTTGTGCAGTCATGGACATAATCATCTTCCTGCACTGGATCTGCTATGTATTTTGCTGGATCTACCACATGGCACCTAACAATTTTAGCAGTGGATATTAATGTGGACAGGGAAGATCTAGAAGTTAGAATAAAAGGTCTTAGTGCATCCAGAGCTGCAGGCCCCGATGGCATTTCGAACCAGCTACTCTGACAGAATCCTGGGGAATGGAGCCATCTGGTGGCCATGGTCTTTAACCGGATTTTGAGAATGAAACCGATTCCATCTACCTGGCGAGAGGCGATAATTGTCCCCATATACAAGAGGGGCGATCAACCTGATCCTAAGAACTATCGGCCGATAGCCCTTCTTGATTCTATGGGGAAACATTTTGCCTCAGTCCTTTTGCAAGATTTAACAAGATGGGCCTCGAAGATGGGAAGATTAGATCCTCGGCAAAAAGAGTTTGTAAAAGGAGTGGGCACCTGCTTGAACCTTTTTATTCTTGGAATTTTCAAACAAGAGGCATTTAAATATGGCACTTGTGTTCACATGGCATCGATGGATCTGGAACAGGCGTTCGATTGCGTCAATAGAGCCAAATTGTGGGTGAAATTGAGAAACTGGCAATGCCCACTGGATCTATTGGAAGCTATTCGAGCCCTGTATTCAGACACATCAATTCAGAATAGACTCACTTCCACAGGGGTTTTGTCTGAGAAAATCCTGACTCATCGGGCCTAAAGCAGGGGTGTGCTTTAGCCTTGTTCTTATTCAGTCTGTACATTTCTGATTTGGGCGAGTCACAGAATGAAGTGAGAGCTTTTCCACCAAAGCTCAATGGAGTACAAATTCCCTTGGTCATCTATGCTGATGACATTATATTCATGGGCTTTACACAAGTGGGCTTACAGAGGCAAATCAAATGCTTCATAGATTATCTAGGTCACAATGACATGAACATTTATGTAAATAAATAAAAATTCCTGAGCGTGAGATTGACGCAAAAGATGACAACAAAACAACCGGTGTGGTGGGTTTGAAGTGAGAAAGTAGAAGTTGTACAGACCGTAGTGTATCTGGGCGTCATCATTAACAAAAACATTGACGAGCATGCCCACCTTCTCTGACTCTGTGCCAAAACTACGCAGCTAGCCGCACAAGGAAAGAAAATTCTGCGCATTTATTGTAAATTATCCCTTGCTCCCCTGCTGGCCTTTTATCGCCAAAAGGCAGTGCATATTTTGATCTATGACTCAGAGGGAATGCTCAGTCTATCATGGAAAGTGTGCTTTATACTAGAAGGCCTTTTCTGGTGCAAGACTCGAGTTACCTAATTCTCTGTCAATTGCAACCATCAGACATGAGCTCAGGCTACAATCCCTCGAGTCACTTATGCTCTATAGAAAATACAAGATGGCAAAAAGAGGTACCCCATTTGAAATCTGTACGTCAATAGATACATTCTCCAATAGCTCACGTGAAATCTGGTTGGATAGGATGGCGGATAGGATAGAAAGAATCCTAGCCGAAATCACAAATCCCGTGAACATTAAAACCAAATTTCAAGAGAGTGATTAGATTGAAACCATTAGGAAAATAAACTTAGACATGATAAGACCTTGTCTAGAATTAGAACAAAAGGGCTTAAACAAACCATCACAGTACCTGATATGATATGATATGATATGATATGATAAACATTCCCTCATATCATCACAGGGACATGTTGATGAGAGTGCATTTAAACTTACTGGCTACTGAGAAGTGAAACTAGCTAGAAAACAAATAACGCTAGCCCAATCATATTGTAGATACTGTGGCTCGCCAGATAAAACTGAAACCTTGTGCCATCTTGTGACTGCTTGTGTAGACCTCAACCATCTGCGTGCAAACATTTTACCACTTCAAATCTGCAGTGGTGGCAATGGGTCTTGATGGGAGAGCAAGTAAGTCTATGTCGAGCTGTTCTCCATTTCATAGAAGTCCTAACGATGCAATCTGAAGTGACTAAATGATCTAAGAAGTGCGAGGTCATAACTGCATGTTAGGATGGTTGTAAGGATCGCAGGTTACCAGTGACAGCTCTAGAAAATAACTGATTGAAATTATTAATTTATCAGAAATTTTCCTTGTTTTTGTTTCTTGGAAATTGTGATGTTCACTGATGTGTTGCATCAGAATTGGTGTTACTCCTACGTCCCATCCCCTTTCCTCCATACTTATGGGACATTCCTCCGTCTTGTGGGACGGGACCGGAGCACTTCGTAAAAGCATCAAAATTTTGCAAAAATGTTAATCCTTCCTCTCTTTTACGCGGGGTACTGCACGCGGCCGTAACCCCGCCCATCTTAGCACCGCCCGCGCATCGCCCATCGGTCCTTTTCGCCGCTTGTTCCAGACTGGACGCACTTGCATCTGTGGAAGGTTTTTTCTTCCAATTTCCTCCTCTCTGGTTCTCGCTTGCGATCGCGTGATAGTCCGTCTATGCCGTTTCAGCTAGACTTCCCAAATTGTTCTTCCTGTCAGCGACGCTGCACTGGGGCGGATCCTCATCCTCTTTGTTTAGAGTGTTTGGGTCCTGACCACCGGTGGGACTCATGCTTTTATTGCGATTCCCTTTCGTTCTGGGCGCTTCAACGTCGGTTAGAGCGGTGGGAGGAGGTGTTTCAGCGCACTCCCCCTAATCCCGCTATGCATTTCCAATCTTTCATCGACAAAAATAAGAAACACCCAGTAAGTGCCTTACTTTTTAGGGCACCCCGGCCGGGTGACTCCTTTTCGGGGTCTTCCCGGTCTGGGAGGAGTGTCAAGGGTTCTGTTACCGGGGCTTGCCCTTAGGTGCCATATGGGCCTAAAAAGTTTCTCTGAGGGTCTCCGTAAGGGGCCTGTTGACAACGGATTACATTCCCAGGCCCCTCCTGTGGGGGCTGTTTGTAGACCCAGTTCTACTGAGTCGTGGGGTAGCGGAGCTTGCTCCGAGGCCTCCTTGATTGGAGCTTCCCTTAAATGTACCGGGGTGCGCCCCGAGGCCTCGGTTGGGGTTGTTGATACCGAACGAAAGTTCGAGACCCGGCGTGAAGAGGCTTCTGCCGGACTCGTGTCCGAGGTCCCTCGTTTAGAGGCTAAGGTGAACAACTGTTCTGAGAGGCCTGTTAAGGCCTTGTCGGTGAAAGGTGTTCTTCATCGCTCTGGCTCTTGCAGTAACTTCAGAACTGTTGAGGGGGCAAGGAGTGAGGTTTCGAACCCTAATTCCTCCTTTACCGGCAGTGCCGAGGTCCTTCCTGTGAAGGCTAGTTTGGCTATTAGCATGTCACAAAAACATCCTAGCCCACACAGTACCGGCTCGACCGAGGTTCCTTGTGTTAAGGCTAAAATGAAGACCCCTGACCCTCCTGTGGGGACCTCTGCCTCACTTCCACACCTGAACTTCCTGAGTTGTCTCGTTCCACCGACTTAGGTAGTCTCTTCCTTTTTTTGGTAGCACTTGCCTGTCTCGGAGTGAAGCCACAGTGACAGCTGGCTGGACAGCCGTCCCGGGACTCTTCCGGGAGCAGGCCGGAAAATAAGGGAAAAACCCCCACAGGGGAAAAAACCCTTAGCCGGGAGAACGTCGGCAGTTGAATGTCCAAGGCAGAACTTGCTGGGCTGAAGAAGTGCTGAAATCCGCTGGAAAGATGATGGGAAAACACACTCTGGTAGCAGGGAAGTTAACTGCAGTTCAATAGAGGAACCCCTACGAGGTAGGGTACCAGCAGCCGTGGAGGAAATGGGACGGCCGACCCACCAGGCCCTGAGAACACAGCCCAGAGAGAAAGAAGAAGAGAAAAGAGAAAACTGGAGAACCGCTAACAGAGTGGGTAGCGGTAGAAGAGAAAAAACTGGACCCGCCGCCGAAGCAGCAACTGAGAGGAGAGAGGAAGATCCCCGGGAGAGTCGAGAGAATGGCTGGAGGAAAAACAGGAAGAGAGAAAAGCCACTGCCAGAGGGGAAGGCAGAGAGGGAGAAGACAGTTAGGTAAAGCGATTCGCTAGGAGAGCGAATAAACCAGCCGGCACCAAGATCTGCAGTCGAGCAAAAGCGAGCAGCGGAAAAACAGGAGCCAACAAAGCAACAGAGCGAAGGAACCAGGGGAGCTGGAGAGAGAACCAGCGAGGTTGAAACGCAGCGATTGCCAGGAGGAAGGAGAATTTAACTCCCGACAGTCCTGCGGCCGGCCAATGGGCCTTACCAGAAACAAAGAAGGGACTGCAAACCCTACCTGCCGGTTCGCAGTCTCCAACGTGGAAGGAGACGCCAACCGCAGTGGCGATTGCGCATGACAGTGTGTCGCAGTTCTCCACGGGTGCTGACAAAATGGCGGCCGTTCCAGCCAAGACCACGGTGGCCATTTTGGATACATCCCTTACAACTACGCCATCGGCTTTAGGTGTAGGGGTTGGTTCTGTAGGTGAACATCGGTTTCCTTGCGCACAAACGTTTCGTCCAGTTTATGACTGGAACGCCTGGATGCCCCTTCCGCACAATGTCTCGTGCCTACGGCATCGGCGCCCTTGATTTATGTGGACACCTCTGGGGATAGGCCTTCTTGGCAACCCTCTCCCCTGCGTCCCTGGAATTACTCCCCTCATGAGAGGCCTCCTCCGGCCGCCCCGAAATCGTCAGTGGAGGACGCCTTTTTTGGCAAGTTTCAAAAACGTATGCCTTCCGACCCCATGAAGTAGTACTTTCGAGGCTTGTTTAGGGAGATATGCCCGCCTGCTCCGTCGGTTCCACCTGCGTCTTCAGTGGTTCGCCGACGCTGCCTTTGCCTGCGGGGCCTCCCCATACTCTTCCACCCTTGTCTCCGTTGTCCCCAGTGGACAAGGTTGTTGTGGTGCCCGATGTGGTTCAGCCTGAGCCAGAACTGTCGGACGACGCGCAGGGCGATCAGGACATCGAAGACCAGCCCCGCTCTATCAGAGCCTTTCACGACCGGGTGCGGGACATGATGTGTCTGTTGGATGTTCGAGTACCTGAGGCACCCGCTCCGCAGGAGGGCGTGCTTTCGGGGGCGTTCACCTTGTCTCCCTCGGGGCATACCGGCTTGTTCTTGCAGAAGGACATTTTGGCCGAGGTCCGTAGAGTCTGGGAGAAACCACACTCTGGATTGTTTGTCAATAAGAAAATTGACCCGTGCTACAGGCTTCATTCTTTAGAAGAGGTGGCCTTAGCGTCATGTCCGCCCCCCTCCTCCACGGTGGTGGCTGCGGACACTTTGCAGTCCAGGCCTGCGGCATCCTCCTCGACGACGGCTACACAGGTCCTGGGCAAAGAGGATAAGCTTCTTGACTCCCTTGGGAGGAAGATTTTTGCTAACTCAGCCCTGCAATTGCGTCAAGCCAGTGCAGAACTGCTGTTAGCGGGGGTGAATATGAAAATGTGGAAAGGTCTGTCGGAGTTTGAGGAGTTCATCCCCGCTGAATAGCTTGAGGACTTCAAGGCAGGATTGTCAGACGCCAGGGTCCTGGCTCAGGATCTTCTGGAGGCTGCGGCACATCATGTCGACACTTTGGCCTGGGGCCTTATGCTTGGAGTGGATACTTCTCGCCAGGCTTGGCTGCACGCCACCAAGTTCTCTAAGGAGGTGCAGGACAAGATTTTGGACCTGCCGTTTGATGGCAAGGAGCTTTTTCATTCCTCAACGGATGTGGAGCTGACCAGAACGAAGGATAGCACCCAGACCGCCAAGTCCTTGTCTGTCCTCGTAAAACCACCTTTTAGGACACAGAGACCGTTGTCACAACCCCAGCCCTCCTAAGGTTTCAGGGGTTTTCTAGATCGAAAATCCTGCAGAGTCGATACCCCTTTGGGAAATTCCCGCCACAGGCAGCAACGGAGTCGGTTTTTCTCCCGCTCCTCATCCTCCTCCTCAGGTTCAGGTGGGGCTGCCACCAAAAAACCAGCTAAATGAGGGCTCTCTGTGTTTGCACGAGACCCCGGTGGGAGGACGTATTGCGTCTCATTGGGAGGCGGGGCAGACTATCACCGAGGACCGGTGGGTCTTGTCAGTCGCTCGGGCGGGCTTCTGCTTCCCCCCTCCCCCTACCCCACCCATCAATCCTCCTTTCCAGCAGTCAGGGTCGACCTCCCTCAGAGCTGAGATTCAGAAGTTGCTGAATCTCACAGCAGTGGAACCCGTTCCCCTAGGGGAACGAGGGGAGGGCTTCTACTCCCGACTGTTTACGGTTCCCAAATCCAACCAGGCTGGCCTGTGCACCATCCTAGACCTTTCCCATTTCAATATTTTCCTACCCCAAGAGAAATTCAAGATGATCACGCCTGGTCTGATAAAGTCCTCTTTACAGAAGGGCGATTGGCTCAGCGTGGTGGACCTTCAGGATGCGTATATGCATATTCTGATCTGGAATCCACACCGGAGATACCTGCGTTTCTCTGTGGGAGAGGAACATTTCCAGTTCTGAGTGCTTCCTTTTGGCCTCAGCTCGGCACTTTGTGTCTTTACGAAGATGATGTCGGTGATTGCAGCTGATCTTCGTCTGCAGGGTATCCATGTGTATCCGTATTTGGATGATTGGCTGTTATGCAGCCCTTGCCCGCTGAAAGCCGCGTGCAATCTTCAGTCTCTCCTCCAGCTCCTGTTCCACCTTGGGCTGTCGGTGAACTGGCGGAAATCTTCCATGACGGTCTCTCAGGACTTGATTTTCCTGGGTTTTTGCTGGAACACGATCGACTGCAGAGTTTACCTGACCGGGAACAGAATGGCAGATCTGTTGGCCACGGGTCCGTTGTTTGTGCAGTCGGAGACCATGTCGCCCTGGTGGTTCCAGAGGCTTCTGGGCCTCATGGCCTCGTGCGTATTGGCTCTTCCTCTTGCTCGACTCAAGATGAGGCGGACGCAAATGGCTCTTCAGAGTTCATGGCGTCAGGCTGTGGATCCGGACTCCAAGATGATATTGATTCCATGATATTGCTTCCATGAGAGCTGACCTGGTGTGGTGGTCGTCTCTCAGCAACCTGTCGGTGGGTGTGGGATTTCAAGACCCTGCTCCGATGGTGACGGTCACGATGGACTCCTCCCTTCTGGGGTGAGGTGCGAAGTTGGATCTTCTTCAGGTCTCGGACCTTTGGTCGCCCCAAGACAAGCTCCTTCACATAAATCATCTGGAGCTTCTGGTGATTTTCCTAGCGCTCAAGGTGTTTAGGCCAGTCATTGCCAACAAGGTGGTCCGTGTCCGCATGGACAATGTGGTGTCAATATATTACATCAACAAGCAGGGGGGCACCAAGTCTCCTCTTGTGGATCTGTCCATCCAGATTTGGGATTGGGCGGTTCGTCATGGTGTCTGGCTGGTAGCAGTACACATCCAGGGCCAGCTGAACATCACGGCAGATGCCCTCAGTCGGCGGACAATAGTCAGCTACGAGTGGGAATTGAAGGTGGAGATCCTCTCACGGATTTTCCTTTGTTGGGGCACTCCAGAAGTGGACCTCTTTGCAACATCGGCAAACAAGAAACTTCCTCTGTATGCCTCCAGAAATAGTTTGGGAGACTCCTCTCTGGAGGACGCTCTCGAGGTTCCATGGCACAACATGAGGGCCTATGCGTTCCCGCCTCTGCCTCTGATTCATCGGCCGATTTGCAAGCTGAGGAACACAGTGAACTGTTCTCTTCTGCTCATAACCCCGTGGTGGCCGGCCAGGTTCTTGGAACTTCAACACCTGTCAGTGTGTGCACCGATCAGGCTACCGGTGATTCCCTATCTGCTTCATCGGAGGGATCAGCAGCTGTGGCACCCCTCCCCACAATCGTTCAGCTTGGCAGCATGGTGCCTGTGTTCAGGTCTTTAGAGCATCTTAATCTGTCTGCTGACAACATGCACATTATCCAGGCAGCCAGGAAGCCCTCGACAAGGTCTCAGTATAGAAGCAAATAGCTTTGGTTCTGTCATTTGTACTTAGACAAACAGCTGGACCCCAGGGTGGCTACGATTGATACGGTGCTGTCCTTCGTGTCTCACCTAGCAGATCGGGCATTCATGTTCTGTCATGCAAAACTTAACTTTCGGTGGTATCCGCCTATCTATCCATGGACCAGTGCTCTTTTTCACTGTCAGATCCAGTGATTAGGAGACACTTGCTGGTTTGACGCATCTTTACCCTCCTGTTCGCAGGCCACACCCGACGTGGGATCTGAATGTGATCCTTACGGCGTTGTGCCATAAGCCGTTTGAACCAATGGCCACGGTGGACCTTAAGCACCTTTCGTGGAAGGTGTCTTTTTTGGTTGCCGTTACTTCAGCAAGGCGTGTGAGTGAGCTCCAAGCTCTGTCGGTGGAGCATCCCTTCTTGGTTTTCCACAAGGATAAGGTGGTCCTACGGACAAATCCTTCTTTCCTGCCAAAGGTGGTCTCTGATTTCCATCTGAATCAGTCAATCTCCCTGCCTATCTTCTTTCCAAACCCAGCTTCAGAAGAAGAAAGGGTTTTGCTTTGTTTGGATGTTAGAAGGGCTCTTAAGTTCTATCTGGACAGAACATCTGAATTTAGGAGTTCTTCTCAACTATTGTGGTGACCTTTGGTAATCCACAAGGTAGGCAGGTGTCAGGATTAGTCAGGCGAGTACTAAGGCAGCGAATATGGCAAGGGAAATGTGCACCCAGGAACAACGACTCAGGTATGCTAGAACCCAGGAGTGCAAAATAGAGTGTGACATCAAAACCAATATATGAAAAGGGATGTGGGGTAAGCACCTGACCGCGAGGAAAGTCGGCAAGCACCTTACCCCCAATTGCTGTTACAGGTACTGACAGCGCTAAACCCACGTGGAGGGCCAGCAATGACAGGATCTGTGTACTAACACTCTTGATGGTATTACATAAGGGAACTTAGGAACTGTACTCACGAGGACGAGATACACCTCTTGAATGTCAGCTAGCCCACGAATCCTGTTGATGAATCTGGGACCCAGAAAGGCTATAACAGCAATGGGAGAAGTAGGGAGGTCCAGAGGACAAGGGCTGAGGCTGGGAATCAGCAGAGCGAGATCCGCTGCTATGTGGAGAGCCCGCAGGGCAAGGGCGGAGGCTGGAAGGCAGCAGAGCGAGATCCGCTGCAATGTGGAGAGCCCGGCAGGACAAGGGCGGAGACTGGAAGGCAGCGGAGCGTGATCCGCTGCAGAAACTAAATACCTAAGTTGGAATAGGGATAACAAACTAGTGGGGAAAACATAAGCATTCACACAGGAGCTAGCTACCACCACACACCACACCTAAAGATCAAATGGGAAATGGATGCAGAAGTGCAATGGAAAACATGGAATGGATCCTCTAGAAAGTAAGGATCAGGAGCAGGAAAAAACGAAATTACCTATGCAAACTCTCCCTACCCCTCCAAGGAAAAGACAGGAAACTAAACTAAGAGGAAGGCTAAGGCAAATGGGTAACAGCAGCAAAGGACAGAGTCAAAGAAATATAGAACACAGACAAACTGGGCTGCATCTAAAAGGGGAAAGCACTGAGAATTGCTGCCTGCAAACAGGGGAAGACAAAAAGGGAAATCAAGGGAGCAGAAATCAATTAGTGCATGAATCCGAAATTCAGGGCGGAGGAAACAAGAAAACAGGAACAAGGAAGTAGGTACAAAGGCAAGGAACCAGGAACCAGGGACTAGTCAAAAACAGGAACACTGCAAACGATGACCAGCGCTGGACTGAAGTGAGACTGAGGCTTTTAAAGCTGTTTAACGAGCACACGCCTCAGGTGTGCTGACTGCTGCACCTGCAGCCACAGGTGTTGCCTATCCTCCACCCAACCTTGTCCTGCAAGGGTGGAGGTGGAGCAGTGGGCCAGGCATTCTGGGAAGCACAGTCATTTGGTTAAAGAAGCATGCTGGCTGCCAAAAACCTGGAATGGATCCGGAAGGGAAGTAGTATGGAAAATAGGGATTTAGCGCTCCCAATTCATTACAGCACTGTGGCATTAGGTTCGGAGGAAATGTCCAGCAAGGAATAAGCCCCAAAACATGCCCCCAAGTGGCGGGAACGGGAGCGAAGGGAGCGAGTCGTGACAGTATACCCCCTCCTACGGCCCTCTTCGGGTGCCCGCCACCCGTACGAGACTTCTTCTTTCCATGATGGGAGTGCTTTTTCTTTGGAGGTGGCACTGATGGAAATGGTGGCTTGTGGGCAAAGGCAGATGGGCTTCCATGATAGGAGTGTGTTGTCTTTGGAGGTGATACTGATGGAAACGGTGACTTCTGGTGAGGAAGAGACTCATGGTTCGAAGAAAGGCATGAACTTGCAGGACCTGGAGCAGAGTTGGAAGGTCCAGGAAGCTCAGTCACTGGGAGTGGACCCTTGTAAGTCTTTGAGGAGGGAGGCAGGCTGGTGCAACTTGCCTTAGATGATGGTAGAAGTTCTGTTAGCCTTTCTGCCGAGAGCGGACATGCGGGAGGTGAGGAAGTTGCTGGCTTCAGGAAATGTTCATGTTCCGCCATTAGAGAAGGTGGCGGCTGAGGTAGAGGTTCAGATCTTTTTCTGTCATCCATCTGGGAAAAGGCTTGTGGTTGAAAATGATTAAGGTTTGACTGCACATATTCTACGCCTTGGATGCCTGGAAGTCTCATGGGTTGTACGAGGCTGGTACTCCTGGTGACAGTCGTGTAGCCACCTTGTTGCACGTTGGATACAACAGCAGGGACGTTTGGCATACTGATAGGAGTGATAGACACAGTACTTGGTATTTCAGGCACACTCGCAGAAGGAGCAATAACAGACACATCTTGAACTGCAGCAGTCATTCCCTTCCTTTGGCTACTAGCACCCAACTGGTGCTTCTTGGCGGAATTCTGTTGCACAAGTTCTGTAGGTAATACGCCGGTCTGCACCACCCCCTGTGCACACCACTTGGTTCTGACTCACCACTTGGTCCAGCTTGATGACTCTGAAGCGGGAGCTGGCAAAAGTCTCAAACTCTGATGCTGCATTTTTAGGAGGCTCTGATGCTAAAGTGAAGCAGTTGGGAGAATCGTCTTGTGGAAAAGGCAGGCATTCTGGTGCTCCTCCTGAAGCAAAAGAAAGGCAATCTAAACGTTCATCGACAGTAAATGTTTGGGATTCAGGAGGACTGTCTGGAGCAGTAGAAAATATAGCAGGATCTGATGGTGTAGACAGGTATACCTCTGATGTTGGACGCGAAGCTAAGCAGGATACCGGTGTATCATGAACTGAAGGCAAACAAGCAATAAACTCTGGAACTGAAGACATGCACATATGATGGACTACCGGAGGCTCTCTGGCTGAAGGATGATCTTCTGGATGAGTCACTGTAGCTGAAGACAGGCAGGCCAGAGGAAACTTTGAAGCTGAAGGCATGCGAGTTGGAGCCATCTCGGTAGCTGAATCCAAACATGTCAGGGTCTTTGGGACTAACCCCGTGCATGGTGGAGGCTCTTGATTAAATGGCAGACATGGCAGCGGTTCATTGATTGAAGACACGTGTACCAAAGATGACTGCAGGGCTGTGGATTGGATCATAGAAGAGTCAATGGTTGTAGGAGGACACACAGAAGTCTCAGAAGTTGATAGACACATTAGTGGCTCAGGAATGGAGGGCACCTTTAGGGCATTAGACTCCTTGGCTCCAGTAACCAAGGACTGAACTGTACCCTTGCAGTCCTTTTCTTTAGTGGGTGACACAGAGTCTCTTTCTTTGTGGAAGTCAAAATCAACCAGTGGAATCACCATAGTAAAGTCTCTGTTAATCAGGATTTCGTCAATTGTCCATTCCTCTGTCTTAGCTTCTGAAAGAGGCAGATTAACAATCAACAGTTCAGGAATCGCCTGCTGGTCTTTTGGTTCTGTATACTGTGGAATGAGTTCATCAGAACATGAAATCTGTACTGTCTCGGACTGTTCGTATTGATCAGAATTGGCAGAAGGAAGAGTGAACCCAGAGGTAAGATCGTCTTCCACATCAGCTTTAACATCTACTTCAGTCTCAGCAGCTGTATCAAGAGCAGGACCTAAGCCTACTGTAGTGACGGAATCTGTGTATGCCACCTTTGTGTATTGTGTTTGGAGATCAGAAGCTTGTATGTGTGCTAGCTCAGAATTATGACAGACTGCTACACAGGAAACTTTAGGTAAAGGAGTGGCTTGTAAATCTTCGGCTAACTGCAATCCCTGATAAACAGCAGAACAATTGTTAGAACCTGTGCCTAGATTAAGCGCTGTGCTAGACGAAAGACCTTCACTCCCAATAGATCTAACATATCGACAAATATCATGGTTTACCAAAGTCTCTACACTCAGGGGCTGAACAGTGTTCACTTCCTCCACATCAACAGATAAAGTCTGAGGTGTATTCAGTAAAGAGTGTAAGGTTTTATTTTCCTCTTGTGCAGAAATGAGTTTTTGTCTTAACTCCTCAAGTTTAGCTCTTAGCATGCCCTGCATTAACTGTACATCACTATCAATAGGCACAGGGGGAAGCATAGGACTGGATCCTGCACTAGCAATCTGAATATGCATCGATTGTACATTGTCCTCTACTGCTTGCAGGTTCTGTGATTTATAGTTTGTCTTTCCAACTTGGTCTGTGTTTCCCTTAAACAAACTATTGACTTTAGACCTCTTGGCATTAGGGACTACAGTCTGTACCTGTGCAACAGAGTATGCGTTAGACGGAGGGTAGAAAACAGAAGTTATGCAAGAAATCCCTCCATTCTTTATGTTGGTATCATGAAACTGTTCTATCTGAGGTGAAGCACAACTGGAATCATGGGGTTCAACAACAGAGGTACTCTCGTATAATAAGTCTAACAGTGTGTTGTTTTCTGCGGCTAAGGCTTGTGCTGACATAGAATCGGGATCAAAACCAAAGATAGAACTAGGAGCAGGCCATGTAGGATGTGCCATCCTATGGGAAAAATACTTTGCACGTAAATGCCCATTCGTGACAAGGAGTTCATTGGAGTCAGGACTAGTGATTTGATTGTCACAGGTAAATGTAGGGGAAGCTTTCTGTACAAACTTGTTAGAGGCCTTGCTGCCTTTCTTTCTTAAACTTGCCATATTCAATGGGAATTTTGGGCTGGTCATACTGTCAGGATTAGTCAGGCGAGTACTAAGGCAGCGAATATGGCAAGGGAAATGTGCACCCAGGAACAACGACTCAGGTATGCTAGAACCCAGGAGTGCAAAATAGAGTGTGACATCAAAACCAATATATGAAAAGGGATGTGGGGTAAGCACCTGACCGCGAGGAAAGTCGGCAAGCACCTTACCCCCAATTGCTGTTACAGGTACTGACAGCGCTAAACCCACGTGGAGGGCCAGCAATGACAGGATCTGTGTACTAACACTCTTGATGGTATTACATAAGGGAACTTAGGAACTGTACTCACGAGGACGAGATACACCTCTTGAATGTCAGCTAGCCCACGAATCCTGTTGATGAATCTGGGACCCAGAAAGGCTATGACAGCAATGGGAGAAGTAGGGAGGTCCAGAGGACAAGGGCTGAGGCTGGGAATCAGCAGAGCGAGATCCGCTGCTATGTGGAGAGCCCGCAGGGCAAGGGCGGAGGCTGGAAGGCAGCAGAGCGAGATCCGCTGCAATGTGGAGAGCCCGGCAGGACAAGGGCGGAGACTGGAAGGCAGCGGAGCGTGATCCGCTGCAGAAACTAAATACCTAAGTTGGAATAGGGATAACAAACTAGTGGGGAAAACATAAGCATTCACACAGGAGCTAGCTACCACCACACACCACACCTAAAGATCAAATGGGAAATGGATGCAGAAGTGCAATGGAAAACATGGAATGGATCCTCTAGAAAGTAAGGATCAGGAGCAGGAAAAAACGAAATTACCTATGCAAACTCTCCCTACCCCTCCAAGGAAAAGACAGGAAACTAAACTAAGAGGAAGGCTAAGGCAAATGGGTAACAGCAGCAAAGGACAGAGTCAAAGAAATATAGAACACAGACAAACTGGGCTGCATCTAAAAGGGGAAAGCACTGAGAATTGCTGCCTGCAAACAGGGGAAGACAAAAAGGGAAATCAAGGGAGCAGAAATCAATTAGTGCATGAATCCGAAATTCAGGGCGGAGGAAACAAGAAAACAGGAACAAGGAAGTAGGTACAAAGGCAAGGAACCAGGAACCAGGGACTAGTCAAAAACAGGAACACTGCAAACGATGACCAGCGCTGGACTGAAGTGAGACTGAGGCTTTTAAAGCTGTTTAACGAGCACATGCCTCAGGTGTGCTGACTGCTGCACCTGCAGCCACAGGTGTTGCCTATCCTCCACCCAACCTTGTCCTGCAAGGGTGGAGGTGGAGCAGTGGGCCAGGCATTCTGGGAAGCACAGTCATTTGGTTAAAGAAGCATGCTGGCTGCCAAAAACCTGGAATGGATCCGGAAGGGAAGTAGTATGGAAAATAGGGATTTAGCGCTCCCAATTCATTACAGCACTGTGGCATTAGGTTCGGAGGAAATGTCCAGCAAGGAATAAGCCCCAAAACATGCCCCCAAGTGGCGGGAACGGGAGCGAAGGGAGCGAGTCGTGACAGTAGGCCTCTAAGGCGACTATCTCCAGATGGATCGCTGCCTGTATTACGGAGTCTTACACTACCCAAGGTCTGCAGCCTCCTAAAGGAATTCATGCACACCTGGTGTGGGGCAAGGCAGCTGCAGTTGCCTTTCAGAAATATGTCCCCTGGGAGACCATCGCAAAAGCGGCTACATGGGCCTCCCATCAGCGTTTTGTAAATCCTATTGTCTGGACCTGAGCTCCAGATCCGACGCTCAGTTTGGCCAGGCTGTGCTGAAGAACCTTTTTCAGTAAGGGGTTTTCCATCCACCCGTAGTTCCTGTGAGGAGTGCTTGGGAATCTCCCATAAGTATGGAGGAAAGGGGACGGGATGTAGGAGTATAACCAGGTTACTCACCGTAGTGACCACCTTACTCCTAGTCCATAGTCCCCTTTCCTCCATACTGCCGCCCGCGGTCCCCTCTAATAAGGTTCCTCTATTATTGCTTAAAGGTCTCTGACCTGGCGATTAGAAAAGGACTGATGGGCGATGCACGGGGCCGTGCTAACATGGGCGAGGTTACGGCCACATGCAGTACCCCGCGTAAAAGAGAGGAAGGACTAAAAGTTTTGTAAAATGTTGATGCTTTTACAAAGTGCTCCGGTCCCTTCCCACAGGACAGAGGAATGTCCCATAAGTATGGAGGAAAGGGGACTATGGACTAGGAGTAAGGTGGTCACTACGGTGAGTAACCTGGTTATTTAAACCTGGGATTTGAAAATGGATATGGATTTCTTTATGTAAATGGTTAATTTACGTACTTGTTTAAGTGCAACCAATAAATATTTTAATAACAAAAAATAGATGGATTTGTTAGAATGACCTCACATTCTGAGGCCCTCCGTGTAGTCAATGTTCTTTTAGGCTTCTCAAGTATTACAAAAAGCGCATGTTCCACGTATAATATTACAGAGCAGCCCATCGTCATAGTGGATGATTTCTCAACTGCGAATGCTGCTGCAGCCAAAGCTTGTTCACTTTGATAATGCCCTTTCATTACTCGGTCTAACAACCTGCTGTAATATGCCAACGGTTTATGTCCCATTGAAGTCTCTGTGTGAGGAAAGCCGTCATCACTACTCCATTGCAATGGGAGAAAATAAAGAATTCTGCTTTGTAATCTGGAATTCCGAAAAAAAGGTGCTGTACTTATGGCCTTTTTTAGTTAATCAAATGCCCTGCTCATTTATCTTGTCCATTGTATGGGATCCTTGTTTGTCTGTGCTCCCTTTAAACCTTCTAACAGTGGTCGGATGTATGAGCTGTAGTCAAATATCTGTCTGCTCTTTCAGGTGTCATCCTCCTCCCTTCTTTGGAGATTATTTGGCCCAAATAAAGTACTTCTTCCTGACAACATTGCACAATGTCAGTACGTGCACTGAGCCCTTTCTGCACTGTTCCTGACAGTCGCTGCATACAAGAAAGTCATCTACATATTGTATGATGGCACTGGGAGTTTGTATGTTTCCCAGATCCATCTGCAACACCCTGTTAATCACACTGGGGGATTTACATTACCACTGTTGGAGACAACAATGTTCCAGTCTCACTCCTCTATAGGTGAATGCGGTTAAATGAACTGGTGTCCATAGTGTGTCAGGTAAACTTGCCAAATCTTCTTCCATAAATGATGGTACTTTTTTAGCTAACATTGTTTGTTGTGGCACCTCTGTGTACTCGATTTTCAATTGTCATGGTATATTTATCTCAAACAATGCCTCATCATCAGAGTCACTGTAGTCAAACAACTCATCTGTCAACTCGGTCAGTCTATGTGATGCGTCAAGTGCTATTACTGTGCGCCAAACTCACCCCTTCCTCATCAGTGTCATGTAAAATCACTCTATCCTCCCTCACTACAGCCACCTGTAGCTCGATTATAACCAGTTCCTCTTCAGTTACATCTGTAGGTGTCTGTGTTCTGAATAAAGAGTCTGTTGGTAGCCTCAATAACTGTTCCTCAATGTGGGAAGCCATGCTAACATCACTTGTACTCCATAGAAAAATACTTCAGGTTCCACTAGTACTCCCTCTGTACTTTCTGCCCATGAAAGGCATGTATGTATTTTTTTTTGATGTTTTAGTTTGGTTACAAACTTTTCCATCAATGTCTTTAGGATACGCTGTGAGGAGAAGAAAAAAAAATAATAAGATCTTGGAGTGTGATTCAGGTGCTTCTTCTATTAAGTTCAAGTATGCTGGTAAGGAACAGAGTGATTGTGTATATGTATTTGTTGTTTTTCCACTGAGTATGGCAGCCCATCTTTCTTCTGTATTCATTTGTTCGGATGAGAGGTCGAAAAAGGTGCCAAATCGCTTGCGTTGGGATGCAAGTGACTGACATTCCATGACCAAGTGGAATATGGTTTCCGGTGTTGTTTCAGCCTTGCAGAATCGGCAGTAGTTAACAATCTGCCTTGTTATTGCAAGATGAGAATTTGTTGATAAATGTTCAGACGGATTCTTAGGAATGTTGACTTGATGGTTTGGTCTGGGAATAATAGAAGATACGGTGGTGGTTCATGTATTTTTCTGTTGTCTGTATTCCATTGAAGGGTCTGTTTGTAGACGTTTTTCATTTGGATGGTTTTTATCCAATCATTCTGTAGAAGTTTGGTTTTGGCATGTTGTGGACACATGATTAAGATTTCTTCTGATATCTCTTCATCTTCCATTTCTTTGATAATAGATTTTTTCCATTTTTGTAGTACTGTGTTGTTAAAGGTGTTTGGATGGGTTTTCAGAATTTGGATTGCAGGAGTTTTCTCATCGGACAGGAATTTTCGGTAGATATCTAGTCTTTTCCAGCGTACAACAGATGCATTTGATTGGGTTGACATTTCGTGTCGTATTCTTGGCATTGGGTACGACTACGGTAGGTGTAGAATCTTGCGCCAAAAGGTTGCTTCAAATGTCATCCAATTAACTTTTTCGCCAAATCATTGCTTCTGTGCCGTAAGTTATTTTAGGAATATATGTTAGTCTGTAGTAAGCGATGATTGGTCTGAATGAGAATTTTCCATATTTCCTGTGAAGTATGCATCCTTGACGTGCCAGTGTTTGCGACTTTTGTTCTACTTTGTCCAGCCATTGGTCTTCTGTCTTAGATTGGTTAATTAGTATCCCGAGGTATTTGAATGTTGTCACATTTTCTAGTCGTGTTCCACTGATGTTGAATACTGGTTGGTGTGTTGGTTTTGGTTTGGTTAAAGTCATTGGGCCTCATTACGAGTCCGGCGTTAACTGAGGCGGTAAAACCGCCTGGTTAACGCCGGACTCGTATTACCATTCCGCCTCCGTGATTCCCGGAATTACCGGGGCATTACAACCCCGGTTTTCCGGGAATCACGGAGGCGGAATGGTGTAAATCCCCATTCCCATTGAGTCCTATGGGACTCGATGGAAATGGGGATTATGGAAACACTGGCAGCATCTCGTAATGCTGCCGGTGTTTCCTCGTCCGCCTGCATGCGGGAGGTGTTAAACCGGCCAGGTCAGACCTGGCGGGAACATTACCTCCCGCCTGCAGGGGTCGGACTCAGGCGGTCCGGAAACAACGGTGGCGGCGGGTTTACCGCCACCGTTATTTCTGGACCGCCTGGGTCGTAATGAGGCCCATTGTCTTTGTTTTTGAAATATAGATTGCTAGCTCGTTGTTGTTCATGTAGCTGCTCAGCGATGTCAAGGCAACTTGTAATCCAGAGGAGGTTTTGTCAAGCAAGATGATATCATCAGCGTATGCCATAACAGGGACAGGTGTTGAATTTATTTTTCGGCGGATTAGTTTGATTGCTGATCAGGTGTTGTTCGATATCTGATGTGAACAGATTGTAAAGGGTTGCTGCTAGGGGGTACCCTTGTTTTAAACCATTTGATGAGGCAATCGGTTTGGTAGTTGTGCCTTGTTTTGTTAATCTCACTTTTATTGAAGTTTCTGAGTAAAGTAGAATAATTGGTTCCAGAATGTTCGAGGGGCATTTCCATGTTTTGAGTTTTGCCCACAACTTGTGCCGTGATATGGCGTCAAAAGCCATCTTCAAGTCGATGAATGCAGCATGTATGGTAGTATGGTTGTTGATGGCTTCGTGTTTGATCAAATGAAGTAATATCAGATTGATATTGGTTCCAACATTGGCAGTAAAGCCTGTTTGCAGTGTTGAAATCCGGCCATGGTATGTTGCCTAAGCAGTTAGTTGCCTCAGTAGTGTTGTTGCAAAGAGTTTTCCAAGCGGGTCCAGTAGAGCGATTGGACGGAGGTTCTGTGGTTGGTCTAGGGGTCCTTGTTTATGGATGGGGACGATTGTGGCTTATCTCCAAGAATTTGGGATTTGGTTAAGTGTGTTTATGATGGTTATGATCTGGCACATAAAGTTCACCCATGCCGGAGGGTCTTGCTTAAGCACGGTGTTTGAGAGTCCGTCAGGGCCAGGTGCTCTTGATGTATTTAGGTTTTTGATCATGCAGATCAGGTCATCGTAGTCAACGTTTACTGACCATTTCGGTTTATTGTTGTTTGTTTCTTCTTTGGTTTGGGATGATCGGGCTGCATAGATGTTTGAAAAATGCGTGATCCACGTTTGTTGTGGTACGTTGGCCGTTAGCTTGTGCTGTTTTTGGGAGTTATCATTAAGGAGATTCCAGAGCTCTCTTGTGTTGTGCGAGTTGTATGTCTTCATTATGGTTTCGGCATCTGTTTGCAGGAGGATTTTTTCTTGTGATTTTTTCCAGTTGTTGTATGATTGTTTCAGTTTTGTGATCTGTGTAATGTTTTCTGCCGTTTTTTTTTCTTCAATTGTCTTAATGATTTCGCCAGGCATTTTTTCTTGTCGGCTATTTCCTGGTTATATGTGTGGAGGTGGGTTTTTTGTGGTCGGTTTTTGACTGTTTGTCGAAATGGTAGCAGAATCCAATCGTAATTCAATTTTTCAGCGTCTGTTAGGTTAGAAGCATGGAGTTTTGCCGGTAGGTGAGCTATCGCCGCTTGTGGAATGCAGAGTCTTGATGATGTTCCGTTGAGTCCTACTGCACATGCTGCTAAGGTTGGATCTTGTTTGGTAGTGAAGTGTGAATACACTGTTCGTTGATTGTGATCACTTTTGTCAGAGGCTATCGTGTGGGTGGACTTGACCGATTCGTGCAGAGTTTGTGATAGGAATATGTAGTCGATGATTGCAGTTGAGGATCCTCTGGACCATTTTGGCATGTACGAAGTGGAGTTGTTCCTTGCATGGTTTAGGAGGATGAGATCACGAGTAAGAATTTTGTTCATCCATCTGGTTGCTTTTGGTGATAGTTGAGCTTGGATTTGAGGAGTGCCATTCTGTGTGAGTAAGTTAATGTTGAGATCCCCACAGAGTATTATTTCTAGTTGGTAGTGAATTCCAGCTAGTTTGTCGATTGTTATAAATACTCCATCAATGAATGCTTCAGTTGTTATTGCTGCGGGATTCCAGTAAAGGTTTAATATTGAAATTGTTGTTTCGTGTTTCTTTTGAGTCTGGTGATTCTCCATTGTCCTTATTATTGTTGAGGGTTTATTTTAATTAGGGTGAGAAGGCCTGATGCTGGTCTTCCTTGTTTTTCGACTATTGCAGGGTTGAGAAAAGTAAGAAAGTAATCGCACGCTGGCGTTTCACTGATCCAAGTCTCTTGCAGGCATATGATTTGGTAGTTTTCTAGATCAGTTGAGGGATGGGTGAACAGATGTAAGTTTCCTCTAGTGTTTCATGAGCAGATGTGACTTCTGGTTTCAATGATTGTTATGATTGGGAGTTGAGTGAAATTCTCGAAGATACGGTTTCTGTAATTGAAGTTTCGAAGTCGTAGATTCTTTTGGCCGTTCTGTTCTGGTCCATTCTTCTGATTGTTGAATGTGAGTCCGAGTTACAACATTTCCTGTGAGATCATGAGTGTGGTTACTCACCTGTGTCCTTGGTTGATATTTTCTTGTTGATGTAGAGGCCCAGCATCTAAAGCCAAGTTTAAGGAGCTGGGCACGCTTTGATAGAATCAGTTCTTGGTAATTTGGGTCAGAAAGTTCAGCAATGATCTTGTCTAAGTGCATGTCATCTTTGAATGTTGATTCTATTGAGTATTAGTGGTTCGAGTCTGTCGGTATCGTTTTTGATATGAATTTCGTAGATTTGTTTTTGTTGTAGTGGATTGACGAATGATGGGAGTGTGCAGTTGGTGTGCCCAGATGCTCGTGATCTGATAGAAGCGTCTGAAATTTGTTCGTATGATTCTGATGTTGTTGAGTCCATTGTATCGTTTTTCAAAGATGTATCTGAGAATTCTTGTAGAGAGTCTTCAGAAATGTCTTCGCACATGTCCGGTATTTGTGGTTCGTGGACGGTAGTGTACTCGTCTATTGTTATGAAGCTTGAGTGCACTGTAGGTTGTCTGGAAGGTGGTGTGTCATCTGTTATCTGATATCCGTGGGTTGAAAGGTTAAGGAGGTCTTTATCATGAGTGGTTTGGTCAGGTAGTGGCTCTGCTGGAGTCTGTGATGCTACAGGGTGCCGCTGAGTTTTAGGGTTGTTGTTGTCCAGTGTGAAGGGGCCATGTGTCTTATCTGTTGGTAGTAGGTGAGTTTGATCTGTCATTTTCACTGTTCTCAGCAATACTCTTGAGCCTGCTTGTTGTTTTTTATTGTATTTTGGTTGTGCTGGTTTCATAGCGTGTGGTAGTTTCTCCTTAGAGAAAATCTGGTATTGCTCTGTGGTATTCTTAGTTGGATGATTAGGTTCTTGGATCTCTGTTTGTGAGGTTGCGTTAGATCCGGTCATTCGTTATGGAGGACACTCATCGATGATCGGGACTCCACAAGTTGGTTTTAGGGGTGTATTGTTGACAGGAGGAGCTAGTGTCACTTGATCAATCGTTGTGTTCATTTGAGGCACTGCTTGATGTTGATGATGTGCTTTGAGCAAGGCTAGTGCATCTGTGTTTAATTTGGTCTTTTCTTGGCGATCGCTTCTTGCTATTTCTGATAGTCATTGTTGCCAGCGATTAGATTGTTCTGCTTCCAAGTTCAAACGGGATTCAATTGTGGTTCTGAAGTTCTCTGTGTAGATCTGTTTGGAGTGTATAAGTGCTAGGAGAGTTGCTTGATCTTTGATGTTATCGTTCATAGATTCGTGTAATTTCAAAAAGGGGATCATCGATTGAGACAGCACTGCAATAAGCATATTTTGTAAGTCTAACATGGTAGTCAGGATCCTGGGATTGGTGCATTCCTCGAGGTCATGGTTTTTTGATGTAGTATTAGTGTTTTTGGTTTCTGTTGCGCTCAATTGAGGAGTAGGCTGTTGGTTCTTGGTTGTGCGATCAGTCGTATAGTAGAATTCATCTGTGTCATAGTTGAAGGGGGTTGGGATATTTTGGTTTCCTGATGAGTTTGTTTCAGTTTCTCTTTTGATGAGTCTTTGGCCGGTTCCCTGTGTCATGCATGGGGTCAAAGTTAAATGCGGTTGGTGGTTTCCTGTTATATTACCAAATATTTATTTTCGTTTGTCTAAGCATAACATGATTGATTCGATTTCTGTGATGTCCATTGAAAGTCTTCTTGCGTTGGTTATGGTTTTGTTGGCAGCAGTTTCTAAGGGTTGAGCGAGTTTAATTGAGTTATGAGTATGTAGCCAGGCGAGTTTGGCTAATATTGATTTTTCTTTCTTTGTTGAGTTTTACTGCTTGATGGTTTTTGGAGGGTGGTGTTAAGTCTGGGTTCATCTGATTGAGGTTTGGAAGTGTCTTTAACAGCTTCATAGGTGTTGGGATCTTTCGTAATCGCGCATAGTTCTTCTTGGATGGCAGACTGGGGCGTGGGTGTCTGAATGTATAGCTCCTTTGTTGGTGTGTTGATAGTATCTTCTGCAATCTCGTGTTTGTGCAGATCAATTGTTGGAGCAGATGCTTCTTCTTGTGTGGCAGCAGGAGGCTTGACAGTTGTTTTGGTTTTTTCATCTTGTAATACAGAAGCGGGAATGGGGGCTGTTGTGGCTCCTCCTGATGTTGTGATTCGTTCGTGTGGGATTGATGCCTTGCTATTAGGGTTCGTTGCGTAGTGATGTTATTCGAGGTGTCATTGTTGTTGGATTCCAGTTTTCTCTTTTCCGGAGTCACAGAGTTGTTTTGATGCTGGGGAGATTGTTGATTGCAAGGTGTCGGTGCTGTTATTTCTTCCAGTTCCATGCAGCTTTGTGAGTTAGCTTCTGTTCATTGGACATCATTGGAAAGCTGAATATTAAGGTTTGTTAGTTGAAGGGATGCTGGTTCGGCAAGGTTATGGATAGTAGTAGGTTGTGTTTCATGGTGTTCAGTCGTGATGCCGGCACTCTGGGCCTCATTACACGTTGTGCGCAAAAAATCTCAAATTACCGGCATTGCGCTCTTAACGTGTCCGCCCTCGCTAATAGCATACCATTACAAGTACGCAGACACGAGCATTGCGCCATGCCGGTAATGACCCTACCGCCATGCCGCTAAAGTCCCCAAAAAGTCTCTTACCGGCTTCGACGAAAGTGCAGATAGCACCTCCGCCCTCACGCTGCATGCAAATAGTGGTCACCACTATTAGCGGTGACCGTTAAATTGCGGAACCGGAAACAGCGTCATCGCACAGGAACGGGAAAGAGCACGGCGGCCATCTTTAAAAACACAATCCATTGCCATCCTCTGCCCCCTGGACCTTTTCTGAGTAGTTTGCAATAGGAAATCCAAAGGGACAACCTCGACATGCCTAAGGCTGTAAAAAAAAACACCGACCGGCAGCGGAAGGAAAGATTTACCACAGAGGAGCTATTAATGCTCACCCAGACCCTAGCTGACAATGCCGCCGTGGTCTTTGCCAGCGACATGCGGCGGGAGACACTCATCAAAAAGAAGGCAATCTGGGCTGTGGTCGGCTTGAAAGTCAGTGCTGTGGGTACCACCACCCACAATGTGCGTGAGTGCAGAAAGAGGTGGGATGATCTCAGACTCCGGGTGAGAAGCATCCTTGCAGAAAACCACAACATTGCCACAGCAGGAGTATCTGGTTCGCCCATAAAACTGAAGGAATGGGTGGAGACCTGCGCCAACCTCATTGGAGTGGAATCAATAGAGGGAGTCGGACAATGGAGCATGGCGTGGCAACCACTTCAGATGGAGTTGAGTGTACACATGAAAGCATGCAATGTGAATCTACTGGTCCCCCCAAATGTGAGCCCAGAATCACCTCATGGATGGCCAAACATCCACACATGCATCCAACCCTGGCCATGTCAGTGTCAGACTCAAACACACACACACACACACACGCACACATCACCAGAGACAAGTGCCACACACAACCATGCATGGATGAGCCACTGAACTGACACATCACCTGCATCCTTAACAATGAAGTCCAAATGCCCACAACTGCATTATTGATGTATACTGCATTAAGTACATAGAACAGTAACCAATGCCATCCCCCTTCTTGTCCCCGACAGGCTCACATACAGACAGTGAGGATGCTGGCAATGCATCTCAGGCACCCCCTGCGAGTAAGAAAACAAGGGCACAGGACACAGACGACACCCCCACAACATCAAGGGGCAAAGGTAGAAGGGTCCAGATGCAGAGTGTCAAACATCGGTGGAGCGCCACTGCCAAGACACAAGTTACCACACCACCAACAACTGCCCCACCTCCGGAGGTGAACCCACCACCACCGATCCCAGCCACGGAGGGCCCACCCTCAGATGCAGCTAGTTCTGCAGGAGAGGCGGCAGCCACTGCACCACTATCAGATATGGCGGATACAACCGATTTCCACATGGAGATGCACACCCCAACCCCCCCTGGAACCTCTGAGCCATCACCACAGCAGACACCTGGGTCTAATGTCACTGGCGAGGACAACATGGGAGGTTTTAGTAGCCCCCAGGTGGCTTCACCTGTTGACCTGGTTGCATCAGAGGGCACAGCAGCCACACCACCAGAACCCAACACTGCCCTCGACCTGGCCAGCATCAGCCAGCGGCAACAGGAAATAACTGTGCTGGTTGGGCAGCATGTGGAGGAGGCTGCCCGTCTCAGGGTGGAGATTACGGAGACAGCAAGGCACTCCAGGGAGGGCTGGAGGCCTGTACAGACAGGCTGTGTGGGGAGATTGTCCGACTTAGGGAGGTCCTCACATGGATAGCGGACGCAATGGACTGCCACTTCCCACCACCACCACCAGGACAGTCAGCCACTTCCTCATCCGCCAATTCGAGGCAGACAAGCCCCCTCCGCCGCTCCTCACGCACCACCAGGCGCACGTCTAGGCAGCCTCCCAATGCTGGTGTTGGAAATGGCCAATAGGGAGTGCATGGTCAAGCTTCCGCGTGCATGGCTGGACGGAAATATTGTGGCAGACACATGAGGAACTGTTGTGGGGGGTGGGGGAAGGGTGTCATGGGACTGTTGTGGGGGGTGGGGGAAAGGGTGTTATGGGACTGTTGTGGGGGGTGGGGGGAAAGGGTGTTATGGGACTGTTGTGGGGTGTGGGGGGAAGGGTGGTGGGATGTTTGGGGACATGCACATTTTCATCTTTACATTCCTTAATACACTGGTGTTTGATCAAAACACAGGCTTGGACTTCTTCATTGTGTATGTGTACTTTATTGATGACAGGGTCCATTGTGCGCTTCCAAACAGACACCAGTGCATTACTACCCATATCCATGTGACAGTAAGAAACCATGTTACTCAGAATATTTGGTTGATCAGATGCTGTCTCACAGCACATCCCTCCTGGCCTTCCCCTCTTGCATGACCTGCATCCCCTTCACCTCCGTCCTCATCACCATCATCATCCTCATCAGATGCTTCTATTTCAACGTCAGGGGGCAGTGGCACATTCCGTCTGATACACATATTGTGCAGCATGACACATGCCATGGTGATCTTGGCCACCTTCTCATGGCCATACAGGAGAGCGCCACCAGACCTGCTAATGCACCTAAACCGTGTCTTCAAAAGGTCAAAAGTCTGCTCGATCTCGATGCGGGTACGGGTATGTGCACGATTGTATTCCTCTTCGTGCCTGTTCTGTGGGTTCCGTACAGGGGTGAGAAGCCACCTCTTCAGGGGATAGCCGGCATCACCTGTATGGGGGGGGACGTATGGGGCCCTGTTACTGTTCACCTCAAGAGCGGCCTGCTCATATCACACAAATTGACTTTCCATTGTGATTGAAGTACACAATTAACAGCATACATGCAGACAGTCTGTGTGACTGCAATGTGCAAAAGTGAGCTCGACCCTGCAAGTAGACATGCCCCATTAATGCCTCCAACAGTAATTGACATGTCCTGGGTGAGGCCAGGTCTTAGGTGTCCCTGGGCCCAGGCAGATTTGGTACCACACTGCTGGTGTACTGCCATTCCAACATTGATGTTGCCATGCTGAGAGGCATCACTTCAGTGGTGCTATAGGTGCGTGATGCAATGCTATGGCTAGGGGTGATCCCTTTGCATGCATTCAAGAGCACATTGCATTATTGATGTTGTCCTGCGCAAATTCTGTATGACTATCTTGACGGCATGTATGAGATTTGTGTATTTTGTGGCGTGGAATGTTGTGCAATGTGGATGTGGATGGATGTTTAATGTTTCTATTCCTGGATTGTCATCTATGTTGTGTAGCTTATACTTGCATGTCCGTTCATCTCAAGTACGTGGCGGCCTTCCCAGATGGACATTGGCGTACATCTGTATGTGCATTTGTCCGACGGGCGACAAGCTACACCCATTTCGAGTATGTACATCCCCCCCCAATCACACCCAGTTGGAGTAAGTATCTCTCCCCCCCACAATCACACTCAGTTGGAGTATGTATCTCCCCCCCAATCACACCCAGTTGGAGTATGTATCTCTCCCCCCCAATCACACCCAGTTGGAGTATGTATCTCTCCCCCCCAATCACACCCAGTTGGAGTAAGTATCTCCCCCCCCCCCAATCACACTGCCATGTGCTTGCCCTGCTACTCACCAAGTAGCCACGAAGTTGTCCGGCTTGTCGCTCCATGTAGCGTGGGATAGTTGAGTTCCGCAGGACCATGGAATCATGGGTTGATCCGGGAAATCGGGCACAGCAATGTGTGATTATCTTGTTGGCGTCACATACCATTTGGACATTGATGGAGTGGAATTGCTTCCTGTTTCGGTAGACTACTTCATTGTGATGTGGGACCACCAATTCCACATGGGTACAGTCGATGGCCCCGATGCAACTTGGGATGCCTGCCAGTGAATAGAACCCAACTTTGGTGTTTGCAATCTCCTGGGCAGTCCGTGGCATGAATATGTGTTCAGGTGCATGCTTCAGGAGGCCATTGAGAACCTGGTTCAGCGTGCGTGAGAATACTGGTTGTGAGATGCTATGCATCTGCCCCACTGTTTGCTGGTAGGTGCATGTGGCCAGGAAGTGGAGCACAGTCGCCACCTTGAGTAGAGTGGGGATGGCAGTTCGGATGTCTATGAGGCTCACAATGTCGTTGTTTATCATGTCCACGATGCTGGTGATGGTGTCCCGGTCCAGACGGTACAGGGTGTGTATCTACTCAGGGGTTAGGTTAAATGGACTGGCTCTGATCCTGGGGATTGGTGGGTGCCTCTGTGGTATGATTAGGTGCCGTGGTGGTGCTTGCTGTGCCTGTCTTGCCCTCCTCCTCATCCTCCTCCTCCTGCGTCTCCTCTGTGCTGCCTGTTGTTGTTGTTGTTGCTGCTGCGCTGCAATCATGTCCTCCAGCCCATGTAATGCTGCTACTATTGGGAGCATCTTGGTGTGTGAAGGGGTGTGGTGTGCTCCTTTTGTGCTGCCACAGTCTCCATTGCCTCCACCTGTGCTGACTGTGTCCACCTGTGGCAGGTGGGAACACTGCTCAGTTCTCTTAACGGGTGGTTCGCGATGCCGGCATTAGCGCCATGGCGGTAAGGGATTTTGGGGGCTTTACCATGCCGCTATTGGCATGTCCGCTTGCCTTGTGATGCTGTGCTATTAGCGGCATGGCGTTATTTACGGGATGGAGGGTGGCGCGCACATGGCCTGGCCGCTATTAGTGGCACCGTACTTAGCGGTGCCGCTAATAGCGGTGTTCCGGGTCATAATTGGCATGTGGATTTAACGTTACCGGTATTCCATTACCGGTAACGTTAAATCCCTACCTCCTACCGTGTAATGAGGCCCTCTGTATTTGTGCTTGTATGTTGAGCTGATTCGATAAATCTACTTGATCATTGGATTGTCGGTTGGTTTCTGGATTCGATCGGTTCGTCTTTGCTTGAGATGATAGCTGGGGTGTGCTGAGAATTTTGAGGGGGTCATCTGTTGTGGTGACATGATCGTTATCCGGCTCTGCATTCTGTTGTAATTTGAGTCGTTTTTTGCAGCATGAGCTCTTAAGAGTGATTGTTCCAAAGTTAGTTGCGAGGAATCTAAAGCGGACATGGCAGCAGTGTTAAGTTTTGTTCTTAGTCTTGTTTTAGGGTGCACAGCGGTTTGATGTTTGGGTCGGGTTGTAGACATTTCTTCTTTGATTGTTGAAGCGTCTGTGTTGGGATCCGAGGAACGGACCCTGTCAGTCTGTTTGCAGTGGTAGCAGGTTTCTATAGGTGCAGGATCCAAGGGCCGTGCCCTTTCGGTCTCCTGGTTAGAAATGTGACGGTAGTTCTATTAGGGTTGTTGTTCGTTGTCCTTTCGGTCTCCTGGCAGGATAGAAGGAGCGTTGTTGTTTCTCTGATGCAGGATCCAAGGGTTGTGCCCTTTTGGTCTCCTCGGTAGAAGTGTGACGATGACTCTGGTAAAGGTGTTATTGCGTCTGTGTTACGATCCAAGGGCCGAACCCTTTCGGTCTCCTAACAGAATAGAAGGTACGTTGTTGTATCTATAGCATGCAGGATCCAAGGGATGGGCCCTTTCGGTTTCCTGAGCAGAAGGTGTGGCAGTAGCTCCAAGGGACAGACCCTTTCGGTCTCTTAACAAAGGTGGTCGGTACGTTACTATTTCTATGAGCTACGGGATCCAAGGTCTCCTGTGGAGAATGTAGCAGTAGCTCTATTTGGGGTTTGAGAAGGATGAGCCAGGGGAGTAATCTTCTTGTGTGAGTGATTTTTCTTGTTAATTTGAGTTAGGCCCAAGGAGCAACCCCGTTAGTCCCTTACTGATAGTGGAAAATCTGGGTGGGCAGATGGTAGGTACTCGGTTCAAAAGTGCTTGCCGTTTCGGTCTCTTGATCAGTTGTCTGAGTGAGCCCCTCGGTGGGCTACGAAATTGCAAATTTCAAATTGGTTCTTTAGCTTTTGCAGACTTTTGAGGTTTTGAAGGTGGGGTCCAGGGGTGGAATTTTTCGTTTTCCCACCAATGATGTGTTGTTGCTGAGAGTATTGTAGAGCTTATAGTACAGGGGTTCGAAGAGACTGGACCAGGGTGTGGTTAGAGTCTGTGTGGATTGGACCGCGTTCGTGAGGGCTCCCAATGTTGCCGACTCACGCCAGGGAAGAGAGCGCGAGCGCTGGGCTTTCTGTAGCGGTGGTAGTGCACAGATAAAGTTCTCTTAATCCCGTGGGCAGGAGATAGGGCTTGTAGTAGTGGAGGGTGTCACGGTAACTTGGGGTGTGCTATGGCTCTGCACAGCGAGGTAATGCTCACGTAGTTCCGGTGGAGTGGGGAGGCTCCGCCTCCGAGTGATTTCCAGACGCTGCAGGCAGGCGGGGGTGCACTGGAGCTTCTCGCGGTGCTTTCGCATTTAGTTTGTTGTAGTGTATGTGGGCGGCTCCAGGAGCTTCAACTTTTCGTCGGGGATAGAAGCGCAGGAGGTGAGTTGTTTGCTGCGAACTGTGAGAAGTCAGGGGTGGGGGAACGTTGCTGTTGTTTAGTCCCATTCTCATCCGCCACTATCGTGACAGGTTTGTTAGTATGCAGAGTCGCTGGTGTGTTCTGTTCTGAGGGCAGCACTGTTGCGAGTCGGCCCACGACAGCTGGTCAGTGATAACGGAAAGTGCTGGTGCCTGGGGTAGTGACAGTGGGCGGCCTCTGTGGGTTACAGAGCCGCTGGGTAAAATCTGTCCGTGTCCGTTGTACGGACCGCGCTTTAGTGGCACGGCTGGTGGCGGTGAAGCGGCTTATGCTCTGCGGTCTCCTCTGTTTGCCAGGAATGCTGGCATGCAGGATCAAAGTGGGGGTCGCTGGTGTCTCGTTGTATCTCGTTGTGGGGGGGAGCAGGGAGGGGCGGGAAGGAAGGTTGTAGACAGGGTGCTGGTTGCTGACAATTCGAGCTCAGTGTATAGTTTGGGTACGGTCCACAGCCGCTCGAGATTGTATAAGTGTTGCCAGATGGTATCCACGTCGGTGCAGTGGTGCCCGCAGAGCCCAAAGACAAAAAGACTCTGCAGCAGACTCTGCAGCCGCTCTGCGGTGTTCTGGGGGGTTTAGGCTGGTAGGTAGTAGCGATAGAAAGTGGACTAACCCAAAAAAAAGAAATTGAAGTCAGCAGCAGCAACAAACGAGAGGTCCTCCTCTCTTGGAGACAAAAAGACTCTGCAGCAGACTCCGGCTTGTAGGTATTCTTTTGCTGTCTAGAAATATATGCCTGGTGTAGTCTTCCTGGAATATAAAAATGTGATAGCTACCGTCTGATCTCCTACTGTCCCAGGCAAACTGTCAGTGAAAGAAACCATATTTGTAGCGCCAGAAAAGCCTTGACTGTCCATGAATATTCCTGACATCGGAAATCTGCCCTCTCTGACACAGGACTTTGTTGCCCTAGTGTCAACTAAGAAGGAAAGAGTCTGGTCGCCTATAGATACCTCCACCCTTGGTTTGTGTTTAGGGTCTGTGGTTACTGATAGGATAGGGCACATCAAGCTATTCTGTGGGCTGTCCTATTAGGGATACATGTTCAGTCCTGTCCCTGTAAAAGGGTTCCCCCAACCGCTGTCACTCCTCCTATCCGTGGTGTCTGTGGCAGAATATGGTATCCCACTGTGTCACTGCTTGTTGTGATTGCACTACACTCTGTGGTTGCTTTGTCAAAGTCTGCTGTGGTTGTTGTGGCACTATCTGAGGCTGCATCTGTAGCCCTTGGGGTTGCTGCTCCTGCTGTGCTTGTGTCTGATCTGGTGAATATTGTGTGTAGTCATAGTACTCATAGTTTTGCTATGGTGCACCATATGGTGCTGGCTATGCCATCCCCCCTCTTGGCCCATACTGCATTGCACCTTGCTGCATTTCTCCTCTACTTCTACATACTTGTGAAATGTGTCCTACTTTCCCACATGTCCAGCATACTGCTCCAGTTTCCCCAGGTCCTCCTAAACGGGCTGTCCCCCTACCAAACCCAAATCCTCTCCCTCTGTGAACAAATCCTCTTCCTCCTCTGGGGTAAAAACTACTCTCCTCTCTTCCTGCAAAATAACCACCCATGCCCTGCTGTGGCATGACAGCTGCCTGTCCATTATTCACATCTTCTATATTTACCGATGCCACTCCTTCTACTGCCATTTTGAATAATTTCTTCTGTACCAATTTTGCCTCTTCCTCTATTTTCTGTTGATCCTTCTCCTGCTTTAACCTACAATGATGTTTGATAGTTAATTGTATCTCTGACCATGGTCTCATTTCAATCCCCACAATCTTTTTTAACTGTCTCTGTACTTCTTCAAGTAGACCCTGACATAGAATATGATAAAACACTGGTATATTTTTATCCCAATGGTGTTTAGTTTCTAAACACCAACGCTCTTTAATCTCTTGAATATAGGCAGCGGGTTCTTCAGTAGTCCCCATCTTCCTAGTCATTATGGCACTCATGTCAGATTGATCTGGAAATAGCACCCTCAGTGCCTTCCATACATTAGCTCTACAATTATTAAAAGGTGACCCGTCATATTTAGTGGTGTTATGTTCCGTCACTGCAAAATAGCCTGCTCGCTTCTACACATTCTCTGCCTGATCACCCGGTAGGGATGCAAATAGGCTTTTCATGTCACCTATAGTTAATGCTATCCCAGCTGTCTCTCGCTCTAGCTTGTAAATCCACCGCCCTCCCCTGCTGTCAGTGATGGAAGATTATCCACAAGTTAATTTTGTCTGTCCGATTCCATGGTGTATAGTGGGGTTGCCCTAATCCCTTGTGGAGCGGTGGGAATTGTGTTACCCCTTTCTTGCGCAAAGCTGATGCTGCGCAAGTTCTCCTTTTCAATGTCTCAGCTACATGGTGTTGCTGGTGTTTTGGCAAGTTTCTTAAGAAATATGGTGATTTATGGTCTTCATTTATGGGCAGTACTGATGTTATGTTATGTTATTTGGCATTTATATAGCGCTCTATATATGATTGGTATGACCTCAAAGAGCTGGTGGGTTCGAACGCCCTCGGGGACCGTCGTCCAGGTCAGTCAAGAGAGTAAGGTGTCATAGGGTGCTTGGGTGCACCGATTATGTGCACAGCTCATGCAATTGCCTGATGGTAGCTGCATCCTGACATTAGCTGTGGGGGGATTTGATATCAGTTGAATGTGTGCAGTCTGGAGGTTGGTCACCAAGACTGGGTTCCGGCTGCATTGGGTCTGTGTAAGACGCTTATGTGTGCAGCTAGGCCGGTTTCCGTGGAGTATAGCTGCGTTTTAGCAAAATGTTGAGGTGTTCATGAAGTATTGTTCGTATGTGAGCAGCTAGGCTGATATTGATCAAGGGGTGTAGCAGCACTCTATTGTGTGTTGGTGTAGAGTAGAGAGTGAGCATAGTGATAGGATAGGCGAGTGTTTGGGTGGAGGTTTTGATCTAACAAGCTCACTATTCCGGATTTCAATTGTGCGTTTGCTGCATTCAGAGTAAACCTATTAGGGAGGGGTGGATACAGGCTTAAGTTTGGCCCCAGTAAAGATGCTATCTCTCCTACGCCTGGTCCTGTGGTATCCATTGTGGGGCTTGCGCTGCCTCTTCTCTCCCTCTTCAACATCAATGTCTACCCAATCTGTCTTCCTGTCACTTTCTCCCCTCTCGTCATCCTCAAGTATGAGATCAAAACTCACTTCCTTAGCAGGCTCCCTTACATATGTTCCAATCATTATCTCTGGCAACACATCTCTGCCCCAGGTCTCTGGGGTTATTGTCCCACTCCCTTCTCCCGACATCTCTGGTATCATATTTCTGCTCACCCGTTGGGTCATCTCCTTCCTAATTTTTTCAATGTCTTCCTTTTCTCTTGCCATTCTCCTGTTGTTCTCATTTAGCCTCCTTACATACTCATCCCTTTCTCCTACCTCCATCTTCCTTCTTTGTCTTTCCTGTTCCTCTGTGCATCTTCTCTGCTGCTTCTCTCCATTCCCTCTCTTTCTCCCTTTGTGCATTTCGCTATATCTCTTCCTGTGTATCTCTCCTAACTCCCCCCTAGCTCCTTCCTTCATTTCTTCATACTCCACTACCTCCACATAATTATTTTCTGTGCCTTTCCCATCGAGTTTCAACAATATTTTTCCTATTTTTCCTATTTTTCCTCATAGTCTCCCCACTCTCTACATTACCTATGCGTACGCTTCTTGCCCTGTGACCATCTATCTGCATGCCTCTCGCTCTTCCTTAGCCGCTCTTAGCTGCTTTTCTAAGTTCTGTAGCACTCTATATTCTTCCTCATCCCTTAACTGTGTCTTTGAGCTGCTCATACCTGGGATTGCTATATCCTACAGCTGCTGCTTGTACCGGATATATTTTTGGGATGGTCGAGGCTGGTGTGCTCTCCTCATACAGAGGCGGCACTGTGAATTGTGTGTGAATACCTGCCTCGGCTGGTGTTGGCGGAGCTGTTGGCTATGTGTAAGCGCTTTCCTCAGAGGGAGGAGCTAGCGGCACTGTGGGCTGCTTGTGCACTCCAAGACACATATTAAGCGTCCATTCCTTCCTAGGCCCCTCTGTTTCTTCCTCAAAGGCCTTCCAGAGTTCTAATACACCTAGCCTATTCTTAAGCTTCCTGCCTTTGTGTGTGGTGTGTAAATATGTGCACATCCTTGACGTTCTTGGTCTCACTGAGACATGGTTCACAGCCAGCTCTGTCACTAGCTTTGACACACTCCTACCTGATGGTTACATGATCCTCTCCGTGCCCAGGCCTAACCGTGCTGGGGGGGTGTTGCCCTTATCTTCCCTGAGTGGATTCCTGCCACTGTCATTCCTACGCAGACCTACTCCTCTTTTTAATGTCTTGTCTGCCGACTCTCTCTCTCTCCCAGCCATTCCCTTACCGTGGCTACTATCTATCAGCCACCTGGTCAAATTTCCTCCTTCCTCTCTGAGTGGGCTGACCCCTCCTCCTCACTCCTGTCCGCTACCACTCAACTCCTCTTTCTTGGTGACTTCAACATCCACCTGGATGCCTCCTGTCCCCCCACTGGACTCTTTCGTGACCTCTGCGACTCTCTCTCACTCTCTATTCTCCCATCTGGGCCTACTCATTCTGCAGGGCACACTCTTGATGCTCTGATCTCTTCTGACCTTCCCCTCTCCGTCCCTCTCTCCATTCCTCTCTCCTGGAGTGATCACTTTCTCCTATCCTCCCACCTCACCCTCCCTACCCCTCAGGCAAAGCCACCCTCATCATCGCCACCCACCTTCTCGGCCATCCGACCCATGAAGCGCGTGTCAGTTGAGGCTTTCGCTGCCACCTTCTCGCCTCCCCCTCCCCCTTCGGCTGACTCCCACCCTGACACAGCCCTCTCCATGCTCCACTCTGCTATATCTGATACTCTTGATATCCTTGCCCCTGTCATGAGAATCCGCCTGAAGCCCAAAGCCAAATGTAACTCCTGGTATGACTCGGATCTCGTCACCCTTAAACGCAAGTGCAGGGTGGCAGAGAGGAAATGGCGTGCTTCGTGTTCATCCTCTGACAAACTGGCCTGCCGCCTGCTCCAAAGGCAATACCGTCTCTCCGTTCTCATCAAGAAGAGAGCCCTTATCCAAGCCCGCATCTCTGCGGCATCTAACAACTCGGCTGAACTCTTTAAAATCTGCAAGGAGCTTGCAAACCCTGCTGCAGTCTCTACCTCTCCTGTCCCCTCCCAGGCTCTCTGCACGGAACTGGCCTCTCACTTCATCTCTAAAACTCAGGACATCCTGTCCTCACTCTCCTCCTATCACCTCCCTCCCTCTCTTCCCGGCTCTTCCTCTGGCCCTTCTGCAGCCACCCCTCCTCCCTCCTTCTCTGCCTTTCCCCTTTTTTCTGCTGACGAGGTCTCCAGACAAGTCCAATCTATGAAAGTCTCGTCTAAACAGGTTCACCCCTGTTCCTCCAAAACTATCAAGGACCACATCGACTCCCTGGCTCCCGCCCTGGCTGACTTTTGCAACCACTCCTTTGCCTCTGGAGTCTTCCCATCCCCCCTCAAGCACTCCCTTGTGCACCCTCTTCTTAAGAAACCCTCTTCCGACCCCTCCTGCCCGTCTAACTATCGCCCAATCTCCATCACTCCCTTCCTGGGCAAGCTCCTGGAGAAACTGGCCATCTCCCAGCTTAACCTCCATGCTGAATCTGTTGGTAGCCTTCATGACCATCAGTCTGGCTTCAGAGCTGCCAGAAGCACGGAAACTGCTCTCCTGAACATCCGTGAAGACTTGCTCTCCAACCTTGACTCTAACACTCCTTGTGTTCTCATTTTGCTTGATCTCTCTTCTGCCTTTGATACTGTCAACCATGCCATCCTGCTCAACCGTCTCCGTGATAACCTGGGTATCACTGGTCAGGCTCTGGCGTGGCTGACTTCTTTCCTTTCCAATCGACCCTCCCAGGTCCAACTTGGGTCCTTCCTCTCTGACGTCTTCTTCTCCACCTGTGGTGTTCCCCAGGGATCTATTCTCTCCCTGGCTTTTCAACCAGTATCTGTCACTCCTTGCCCACTGCATCGCCGTCCTCTGCCCCAACTTTCAGTGCTATGCGGACGATACCCAGCTCATTTTCAGGCTACCCTCGGCCTCCTCCTCTCCTTCCCTCATCTCTGACTGTCTGTCTGCTATCCAGGAATGGTGTGGCGCCAATGACCTCTGCCTTAATGCCAATAAGACTGAGATTCTACTCATTGGCACACCCACTCTCTCCTTCCCTACAGCTCTCTGGCCGGCCTCTCTTGGCCCTCTTCCTGCTCCTACCTGCAAGGCTAAAAACCTCGGGGTCATCTTCGACTCTACACTCTCCTTCTCTCCTCACATATCTGACGTCTCTAAGAAGTCACACTACCAGCTGCTCCTCCTCAGAGGTATTCTTCCCTTCCTCTCCTTCCCCCAGAAGCTCACTGTCTCCCGAGCCCTGGTTCTCTCGAAGCTGGACTACTGTAACAGCCTCTATCTTAATCTGCCTACCTCCACTCTCCGCCCTCTGCAACTCATCCAGAACAGAACTGCGAGACTTGTCCTTGGCCTCAAGCCCAGGGACCGTATCTCTCCAGGACTGAAATCTCTACATTGGCTCCCAGTGGCTGCGAGGATTAAGTTCAAAACCCTCTGCATTATCCACAAGGCCTTCTGGGGCCTGGGGCCAAAATACCTTCAACTCTCTCTTCCTAAATATCTTCCTTCCCGAGCCCTTCGCTCATCCGTCTCCAACTCCCTCAGGGTCAGCCGCTTCTCAAAGCAACGAGCTGGGGGTAGATCTCTCTCCGCGGCAGGGGCCTCCCTCTGGAACAGCCTTCCTGCCTCTCTGAAACTTGAGGAGAACCATCTCCGGTCCTGGAAGCACCTCAAAACCTTCCTCTTTGCTTCTGCTTTCTCTGTCCCTCTCCCCTGCTAAATTCTACACTGAAATTGCACTGAATCTGCAACTGGGCCACTCTCACCGACCTCGGTCCTGGGCCCAGCCACTCTCCACTTGCACTGCCTCCCTGGCATCCCCTGCACTGCAGGACTGTCTCTGTATCCCTACAGCCCCCCCTTCCCAGCACTTGTCTGCACTTACCTTGCACTTGCCACCAGCTGGCCCTATTTATTTATTTATTTTTATTCTACTTACTTGTACTGCACTTCCCCCTCCCCTTCCCCTTGCACTTTTCCCTTCCCCTACCGCTGCACTTGCGCGGTCTGAATGATACCTGGCCTAGTAGGATCGTTGTCTGTCTTCCCCTTGTTCCCCCCTCCCTGCCTCGTCGCGCCTTGAAACACTTGTGTATAGGCGCGTTACAAATGCCATATCATATCATATCATATCATATCATATCATGTGTTGGAGTACATTTTTACAGTGAGTGCCCTCTTGTGGCCATGACAGGTACATCTCCCCAGCAGTCCCTTTCACCCACTCAGCATGATGCTTAATGATTCTGGCACTATATCTAGGCAATGCTTTGCATAGGTGAATTATTGGGGTATCTGACATGGTGACTTTTAAGCAGCGTGCAGCTTGGCACTTACACAGAATAAACAATGCAAAATAGTGGTCAGTTTAGCAATAATTAGAACAGAAATATTTTTTGCAATTATCTCACACTTTTCCCTTACTCACACCACCTCCCCACTTTGAATGTACACCATCTATTAAATCCGTTTTCATTGTCTAGGGCCACAACCCTATATCCAAATCCTACCTCTGGGTAACAACAACAAAACTGCTCACAATCTAAATGTTCATACTTACCCCATAAACCTCTACAAAACAATACTATCTGCTTCTCTCACAATACACAAATAATATCCACCTCTAAAGGCCCTGTCTCACTGCACACACAATGCCAGCAATCAACAATGTAATCAATAAAAGCACAATGCAACACAATAAAATACAGCTGTCTTTAGGTTTCTTTCTTTTGCCCTGGGGTATCCTTACCTCTCTGTCTCTTTAACTCTACTCTCAAAAGAAGGTTGGGCCCTCAGGGGCCCTACTGCACAGTCTTCCATTTGTAACCATGCACATAGCACACTCACTTTTCCGTGGACCTTTGAGGGTTGTTGGTCCTGGGGTACCCTCAGTTTGCCAGCTCCTCTTTTTACTTCCAGCGGGTGATGGGAGACCAGGCAGGGTTCCACTCCAAAGCCGGCCCATGCTGTCCTTCCTGTTAAGTTGTGCACAACCGAAAAAAGAAAATCTGCTCTCCAGACCGATCTGCTGTCCAAAAGGAGAGGGTGGCAGGGCACTCCAATGTACACAGCCCAACCATCCTCTGCTACCAGATGATAACCAGAGGTCAAAAGCTAAATAGCCATCTAACTGGTATTTGTCAAAAAAAGAGACAACACAAAGTGATTGTGGTATGCCAAATTCAAGGTAACCCTGCTTTATTGCAATATAGACTGGGGGACAAAGCAAAATTAAAAGCCAAGCTCTTGCTCAAGAATTTCTCCACATATTAACAGGAAACAGCAGGTTTTATAGGCAATATGATGTCACAGTTATGAAAACCTATCGTCGACTGTTCATTGGCTCCCTCACCTAAGCTACATATATAATTATATATGTCCACAACTAGTGATTGGACAATCCTTATCTAAGATCCCACCCATAAACCATCCCATAAAAAATGTGCTACTCATAATACTGGAATATTAGTGGTAGACCCTAAATTACTTCTGCAGTGAAAAAAATACATTTGCTCATTGGTTAACAGGCAGTCACACTCTCCATGAACTAGCTACATGATGACATGTTTTATGTAGATGGGAGGAGAGAGAGGGCAAGCGTATCGCCTTGTTCTTAATTATATCAAACAGGCCATGTTATCACCTTCCGCCATGAAGTTGTCGAGTCTCAAGGACCTGTTCTCGCAACAGTGACTGTGCCATCCTGTTCTTGACACATTTATAAATAACTATTTTGTGAGTCATGCTACTTCCACCCTGTTAAGCTTTCATCTGAGCAATTAGTCGTCTTTTTAGTTGCATCACGTTTCTCTGTCACTCCTAGCCGATCGCAGAGGCATTAATCAGCCAACTACTTATGAACTTCCTGGGGTGTTCAGTATGTTCCATAGACTTGTATTGTTATGCTGTGTTATCATAACCTAATTTACCTTGACAGCTAGATGCACGCAATGGTGTCTTGTTCTGCCATGTAACCCTCCCCTACGAAGCCTTGGGTTTTGACATTCCTTGGTAGAAGCTATGCCCAGCTACCACAGTATCTCCCAGAATTTAATGTATTTGTTAAAGCGTGCTTAACTGGGGCTTTTTCTTAAAGCTGCAGAGCTCAATTCTCTGCTGTGCTGGTGCAATTTAAAATGGCAGCTGCTTGTCACATTATTTTCCTCTGTAGTACACATTTGCTCTTGCATTTATTTTGCTTTCTACCGAGTCCTGGTGCATACCTGGCACATGATACCTCTACGTATGGGTAGCTGCAACCTGATCCTACCTACAGTCATTCTGCCCTACCTGTGTAGTGAGCCCCTATCCTGGGTACACGCTTCCTTGTCACCTAGTCTATGCTATTTAAAAACACACTAATTGTGCAAGCTAATGTCCTATCTGTCCCCTGCTTGTGTAGCAAAACGAATTATTCTTTGTGACAGCTCCATTTCAGAACAATTTAAAGTGCAGTTTCCAATGTGTCCTTGTCATGATCCCTGCCCCTGACCCCCTCAGGTATAACGCCCCCCTGGCAACAGTGGGGCTAACGCCCTTCACACTGGCCCCAAGGGCCTTAAAACTCCATCAGAAACATACATGGAGTCAGTCCTGGCGCCTTTGGCGCCAGGCTCATTATCAGGAATAAAGCAATACCAGTTTTGGACCTTAATCCAACATGGAGGCCTATTACACAGCTCAGTTCTTTAGAACCAAGCCATGCGGTCTAGTGTTTTGGGTGTGGCTGGGCCTGGAACTACATGGCCTGGAACTACTTTACCTAGGCTATTTAAACCACACCCAAACAGCAGAACACGCTTTGCGTTATTCTGCACTCCTGCAGCGTAACGCTCACCGTGTCCAGCTCCTGTTCATCTGCTCCTCCGGTGGCCCGATCCTGAAGCCCTAGATCCGGATTCCATTAATAACCTGGAAGAGCAACAACAGCATTAGCGAGCAAGAACACTTACCTGTGAAGTAACCGGCCTTGAATCCATCCTGCGCTTCGCTTACCTCGCCCATCTCCGGCATTCGCCGAAACCTGCAAAGGTAAAGAAACAAGTACAGCATTAATAACAATTCATACCTGGGCAAGCAGCAAGTCCTGGCAGCACCCTGCGCTTCTTTTACCTTGCCCATCCCCGGTTTCACCGCAACCTGCAAGGGAGAAGGAACAAGGTCAGCATTAACAAAGCACTTACGTGGACAAGCAGCGCTTCGATCGCTCATCACTCCGGAACATCTCCGCAACCTGCACAAAGAAGGGAAGAGAACACAGGTTAGCAATTAACACCAATAAACAGTGCAGCGCTCTGCGCATCAATAACTCACTGTGGTCTTCGCCATCGGCGTGGCAACTCCAAGATTGCAACCATCCCAGTGAAAACAGAAAGAGACATTGTTAGGGAACTGCGTAGTGGAGCAAGACGCAGAGAAAACAGAGAAGACGGAGGGAAAGAAAGAGACAGAATAAAGACGGAAAAAGACATTATAACTCACCTGGAAGACAGCAAGCAGAGTCGGAGTCACAGCCGGTTTGGACCCGACATAAGGGCACACGGACCAGTGAAGCAACTAGGTCCACAGAACGCCCACACCAACCACGCGCCCCTGCGCAGGGACACAGGACGGAGAGTTCAACGCACAAAAACTTAAGGTGAGAAATAACCCCAAGGGAGGGGATTTGGACCAGAGGGAGGTGGGAGTCCACCCATCACAGAACCAGTATCTTAACCCTCCATTCTACCGTTATAGGCGCTACCCAACGTCTGGCACATAAACAAGCAGAGAGGGGTCCCGGATAGCGCTTAGACCTCCATCCAGTATCGTGTGGCACCCCGTGGATACCAGGTGAGTGTAACAGTCCTTTCTGATTTTATAATTCTATTTCTTCTGAGTAAGGCAGTGGCGCACATTCTCTATAGTCAATAATTGCCACACTACACCTGATCCTCAAAATATCTTTTACTTCCCATTCCCATCACAGATCTTGCAGTTTGCTCGTCGCCTTGGGGGATGAATTGCAGGCCTCCACTGTCCTATGCCAGTCAGGATCCAAGACTGCATTGATGCCCCCTCCCCATATGATCTCCTGGGTGGCATCCTCTCCAGTTGGTGATCAATCCAACCCAGGGATTTAACTGTGCCTTGGTTAGGCCCATAGTAATTTATTAAAGTGGGTAGTCGACCCTGTATAGTGCTGTGCACCAAGAGGCACCCCCCCTTTCCTGGTCCTTGACCAGAGAGTTCAGGGAGGGTTCAGGAGAAAGCATACCCCCTCTAGAATATGAGGAGTAGGAGGAAAAGTAACAGTGACCCCCCCAGTTCTTTCCAAATTTCGATTCCCCTCCTGCCATTAAGTGAGTATCCTGGAGGAATGCCACATATACCTGGTGACATTGCATATGCAATAAAACTCAGAAGCATTTGGACGGGCATTTCAGGCCCCTGACATTCCACGCCATGTACCTAAGTGACTGAGCCATATTGCATCAATAATGACATTATACCCTCTGGGACTTTCCAAATTGTAGGCTGTGATGTAGTTCCAATCCTCAAAACAGTATAGGAGAGTAACCACCAGTACCACCGTGAAAACCCAATTACCCCCTCATTGTTCCCCCTCCACTCCCACCAGCAACCCCAACCTGCAGTTATCCCCCACCCATCTAACCATAATAACCATCATATGCTCATGCTCGGGGGCTCGCCAGGGCCCAGCCATCCCGGCAACCTATAACTGTATCCGACCCCTAGTCTGTCAATGGCAATCAGATACCCATAGCTCCGTATCATACTTAACCACTGGCACTCCTGTCAAGAAGCAACTCTTCCCAGTTCATTATTCTTTTCAGCAACGTGGCTCTCTAGATAAGGTTTCCAAAAAGGCATTCGCCTCCTCCTGGGTGTGAAAAAAGAGTGCATGGTCATCATGTTCTACTTATAGCTTAGCCGTGAAGAGCATAGCATATTTTAAGTTCCTTTCTGTGAGTCTCCTCTTGACATCGATGAACGTCTTCCTGGATGTCTGTACTTTATCCAAAAAGTCTGGAAACAAATGGACCGAGGAATTCTGATAGGACAAGGGACCCTTCTCTCTGGCCCTCTGCTGCGCCAGGTCCATGTATCTAAGTAAAGCAGACGGTGATCAGCGGTCAAGCTGGGGTGTCTAGTACTGGCTCCTGCCACTTGGTATACGGTGGGCTCTCTCTACAATGAACACCGCCGAGAACTCCTCCCGCCAGGACCTCTTTCAGCAGGTTCTCTACCATCCCTTCTATGTTGCGCTGATCTGCTGACTAAGGTACCCACACAATGTGCAGATTATTCCTCTGAGACCTAGATTTGCGATCATCTTGTTTATCAGTCAGCTCCTTAATTGCCTTCTTTATTGTGGTCAGGTCGCTTGTGGCTGTGTTGGGGTCAACCTCAACTGTGGACACTCGGCCCTCCATCTCGTCCAGGCACTCACCATGTTTATCCAGGTGGACCTGCATGGGATCTTCTTTACATGTGAGGGTGTCCATTTTGCCATCTAATGATTGAATGCCAGCCTGTAATTGCCCAAGCATCATTTTAATGTCACCCAGTGCCCACACCTGGATCCAGCATCACGGCTTGTGAGGCCTCCCCTGTGGGGCACTCACTCATTGTTGTCATTTTAGCTGGGGTCGAGGCTTCGAAGTGAAGTTTCGACTGTTGTTTCCCAGATTTTTGAGATTTGTATATGCTGGTGTTTTGTGTTCCTAGTCGATGTGAGACTAAGGGTCCTCAAAGCTTTACTTCAGAAGGATTTCCTGGGAGATAAGCCGTGTGTGACTTCCCCCAGAGTTTATACCCTTATCTGGTATAATATGAGGTCCTAGGCTGCTATGTTCCTCCACCCGCTGATGCAGATTTCAAAAGTCTGAGATTGTGTCTGCCCTGAGAGCCCCACCATACGACGTGCACGCAGTGGCTTGCCAACGCACACACTTCCAAGTTCTTACACCCCCCTAGCCGGTGCCTCTGTCCTCTCGAGGACCACCAGGTTGGAATGCCTATTCCTCTTCTTCCAGGCAAGTCTGCAGTACCACACTCCTCCACGGCTTTGTTTCCTTCAGGAGCACTCTTCAGTTGCAGTGTCCCTGTGCGAGGCCCACAGCAGTGTCAGTGCCTGCTAGGCTACCATACCATGCCTGACTCCTTCCTGTCCCAGGACATCTCTCTGTCTACCACTGAGGGGTCAGCAAACAGTTGGTACTGTAGCTCAGATCTGCTCCATTGCTCCGCAGCTTTGGGGCAGCTCCGACAGGAGAGGACAGCCCTCCCCGGTGCCCGCTGCTCTACCAAGGAGGGTTGGGGGCACTGAGTCATTGCACCCACCTTTCAGGCTCCCAGTGCCATGAAGTGGGGAGCACCCAGATGTTCTGCTCCTTCTCCTGGGGCGCTTGTGCCGTCTTGGCCCTCCCTCGTCAGCGGGGATGTAGGCAGCCTTGATCAGTGACTCTGTGTTGGTAATGTGCTCTGAATCTGGTCCCTCACTGGGTCGTTGTTGCAATTTTCCATTGCATGTAGGGCCCAGACTCCCCACATATCTGATCTTCAATCCAGTCAGTGCTCGGTCAGCTTCCGATTTTTCTTATTTTTTTTAACTCTTTTTATTAGTGTTTGCAAAAGATACACTGCACTCTTCCACACTGCACCTCAAACATTGTGCAAGAATATATTACATTGTTCGTTAATACATTAGATATTACAGAGACTCATCGTTATCAGAAATCATGTCACACAAGTACATTCTAAAGGGGCCGCAGATGTCCTTGGGCCTACTTTTCACCAGCTGGGTCAGGACAAATTGTTCTTCTGATTCATTAACATGTGTTAGTTCACGGAGAAAATGGTTCATGCTCGGTGGCCCGGTGCTTTTCCATGTTTGTAAAATGCATTTCTTGGCCACGGCACATGAGATGTTGAACAATCTCCTGGTCTTTTCGGAGCACTTGCCAATATCTCCAAACAAGTATTTTTGAGGGGTTAGGTCAGGGGGAACCTTCAACATTACAGCCACATTCCTCCAGAATCCCGCTACCACCGGGCACTCCCAATACATGTGGAAGGATCAGCTTCTGATTTTTCTACCACAATCATGTCAGCGCCGCAACTCGGCCGGCACCGTCTCTGTGCCCCGATTAACACAAGCACCGGTATCTCGAAAAACACAGCATCTCGGTTTTCCAATGTTTCCACACGTCTCCAATAGGTTTTGTACAAACATACCTGTGCCAAATGGGGGTCACAGCAGTATGGATGAAGTAGGCTTCAGAACAAATATAATTTGGGTTGCACTGGAGCTCACGGGCCTGTGGCCATCTTGACCGGGCTCTTTTGCAACCCCCTCTTTCCAAAAAGATTTGCTGGGGTGTCTGTACAATACAACAAAGGACAGATAAAGTTTGAGTACCTACATTAATAAGAAGGTCTTCAGTATAAGGAACCAACAGGATATCCCCAGAGAATTCCTATTTGTCCATCTTTTTGCCTGACCAGGGGAACTCACCTTTCTCAATGCAAGATTTCAGAGCCCATGTGTCAACCATGAATGAGAACGCACAATCACCTACTTGCACAACTATCCGGGGTTCCTCTTCCAGATCGGCGGTAACGGACAGGACTGAAGACAACAGAGACCGCTTGGACTGTCCTACTACTGGTACATATTTGCACCGGGGAGCGGAAAAGGACTCCCTCCAAAAACACTTGCTCCAGTATAAAAAAACGTTCCTTGGGTTAAAGGATTCTTCTCCCAGGTTTGCGCAGATGCTTGTGCTGGCATGGTGGGAGGGATCCCAAAGGTCTGTGCAGCCCCAGTTACTGGCTTCTTTTTAACCCATTCCTGCTGCGTTTGCACAGAGCCTGAGCAAATGGCAGGCTCGGGATTGCATCTGCTGAGCTCTTTTGTTGAAATACTGTGGCCTGTCACGACAATCTCGTGACACGCGTCCCAACGTTCCACATGACCGACATTGAATCCCATAGAATCCTCCATAATTATTTCCCATTGGTTCGTTAAACCGGGGACCCACTCCTCCGAACCCGACAAATGTCCCACTTCCCCGTGGGAATCCTCCCAAGCCCCATGGAAACCATCTCATTGGCCTTGGTCTAGGAGCATACCCGATTCAACCTGTCCCTGTTGTCCCAATTTCCCCTGCTTTCTCTCCATAATTTTAGTGATTACTGCCCCTTCCAAACACATCCTTGCCAATTTCTTCTGAACAAGCTTAGCCTCTGCGCCTGCTCTATAGTATCCTTTTCTTTTTCTTGCCTCCTTTTACAAAAGTGCACAATGTGTGCTTGAAATTCCAGCCATATCTTGCCCTCCATTCCTACCACCTTATCTAAATAATTCTGGACTTTCTTGGGGAGTCCCTTCTTTAGCAAGTGGTAAAAAATCACCACATTCCTGTCCCTACCTTTTCCCATTTCTGCCCTCCACATCTCTTGAATTAACTGGATGTGTTCGGCAGGATCATCATCCAATTTCATTGTTTTAGCTAGAATCGAATTAATATCAGGCGTATCGGGATACATAATCCGCAAGGCCCACCATACTTCTGCCCTGCAATTATCAAAAGCTGCTCCATTGTGGGATTCCTGGATACCTCGATACCCTCCAAAGCTCGTCTGACTGGTCCCCCATTAGGGTACTGAATAAGCTCTTCATTTCCCCGATGGCCAACATGACGCCAACAGTATGTTTCTCCAATGCATAAATCTACTTCCCCGTCCCTGCAGTGAGCAAAGGGGGGTGTCTTCATCAGGTTATTCCCGTCCATGTGTGACCACGGGACATTGAACAATGACAATGAACACTTACGAAACTAGAAACACCAGTAAGCTCTCAGCTGAGAACCTTAATCCTATCTTTAGAAAAGCCCTAACAGCCAACTTGATCTCTAGTAACAATCCATGTCTCCTGGCAGTTACCTACCATAAATGCCTCACCACGACTATAGACTCCTTTAGCACCTCTCATAACTAAAACGAGACGTGCAGACAAAAAAAACCTCCTTCTGGTTCAACGATGAGTTAGTCTCACTTAGACTAACTTAACGATCACTTGAACATATTCACAAAAAATCTCTTACCATAGAATCCGCCAATGCGTTCAACGCAGTGAACAAAACGTACAAAGCGTCAATCATTACGCACAAAGCTGATGCATACAATATCCGCATCAGCAATGCCTCCTCAAACTCAAAGAATTATTTTCCATCCTCAGGGAGCTGGAAAATCCTATTCCAGCATCCACCCCAGCCAATACTAGCAAAGAATGGTGCACCACCATCCAAGATGCACTCGCCTCCAAAATTGAATTGCTGCAAAAGAAAATAATTACAAAAAGAAAGATACTAGCTGAAAAAAACACCCCTTCCAATACTCTGACTAACACCGAGGTTTATAATACCTCATTATTCCACTTCACTCCAGTAACCCAAGAACTAGTGAATAATACTATTGTAAAGTTGAAAGCTTCAAACTGTAAAGGGGACAACTTCCCAGCCCACCTTGTCAAATCATGTGCATCCACCCTCACCCCAATCAATCCCAATTTTGTCAATGCCTCCTTCAGCACCAACTTGGTCCCAGCCAGCATCAAAGAAGCCTGGGTCACCCCGCTTCTAAAGAAAAACCCACACTAGACCCTGCTGTACCCACTAATAACCGACCAATAACCACAGTCCCATTTTTACTTAAAATCATAGACATAATAGCTTACTCCCAAATCCAAACCCACCTTGAAAATAACCATCTTCTGGGAGCTAAACAATCCAGATTCAGGCCGAACCATAGCATGGAAACGGCTGTCATGCCTGCGCCATGGGCGCATCCATTTGCGCTCAATATGGACTATTTGTTTATCATTTATTTACAAAAGACTCTTGGATCAATCTATATTTAGTTTGGGGACTTTATTTCCCATTTGCGAGACTTTGGTGCTTTATTATTTTTTCCAACAAACTACGCATACCACAATGCACTTGGCTATAAGCATCGATTCCTGGCTGTTCCTATTGGTCATCAAAGGAACTACACCCCCCAGAAGCCCTAGGGATTGGCTCTGCTTCCACCAGCTCAGGAACACAGAGGGAGGTGGCCGATTGTCTGCAGGTGTGCTTAGCCAGGTGCAACCAATTAGCCTGCCTCTGTGCTGGGCTAGTCAGTATAAAAGGCTGCTGCCTGCAGTGGCTCAGCCTCTTGCATTGAGAGACCTTCCTCCACCTTTCGTGTCTTTCTACGGATCTTTGTATGCTGTTTACCATCACTCCTGCTTGGACCCTGCCTTGCAGCTTGCTACACCCTGCTGCCTACAGCCCTAGCCTTCTGGGCTCCCTGCCTCAGCCCTGCTCCTCCGGGCTCTCCACATTACAGCCGATCACGCTCTGCTGCCTTCCAGCCTCCGCCCTTGCCCTCCGGGCTCTCCACATTGCAGCCGATTACGCTCTGCTGCCTTCCAGCCTCCGCCCTTGCCCTGCCGGGCTAGCCACATTGCAGCCGATCACGCTCTGCTGCCTTCCAGCCTCCGCCCTTGCCCTGCCGGGCTCGCCACATTTCAGCCGATCACGCTCTGCTGCCTTCCAGCCTCCGCCCTTGCCCTGCCGGGCTCTCTACATTGCAGCTGATCACGCTCTGCTGTCTTCCAGCCTCAGCCCTTGTCCCCTGGGCTTCCTGCTCTGCAGCCTGCCTCACTCCGGCTGCCTACAGCCCTTGTCCTCTGGGCTTCCTACTTTGCAGCTTATCACGCTCCGCTGCCTACTACCTACCTTTTTCCGCTGGGTTCTCGGCCTAGCAGCCCTCTACAGTCCTCTGCAACCTTCTACGGTCAGCGGCCCTGCCCCTCAGGGTCCCCTCCTTGCTGCCCGGCCCTTCTGGGTTCCTTGCCGTGCAGCCTGCTTTACTCTGTTGCCCTAAGCCCTTTTCCTCTGGGCTCTCTACCCTACAGCCCTGCTCCTGTGGGCTTGCTCATTGCTTTCCTGCTCCTCTGAGCTCTCAACCTTGTTCCTTACTGTCCTCTGCTATCCTATCCTGTTACACGACTTTCCCTTCATTTCCTTCTGCTAGTTTGCTATCAACCTCCTTTTCCTGGATTTGTCTGTAAGTATCTTCTCTTGTCCTGTTTGTAGACCCTTTTGTACAGAGCTTGTCTGTTGGTTCCCATCAGTCAACCTCTGCCCCTTCCCTTGTCTCGTTTCTACATTACAGACACCCATAGCTGCTGTTCCAAGCCATGAGCAAACAGCGTGGGCCTCTGTTATAGCAAACTGTGCAGAAGGCTTCAGTATTTCCTAAGGTTCGTGGAATACTCTTTTCCTATATCTGCATACACCCCAAGAGGGAATTCATTCTGTACCTTTTCCTTGCTACTCTTGCCTACTCTTCGTTCTCTTTCCTTTCAGCTGTGTGTGTGCTTCTCTGTCCACTTTTTTAGGCACAACCACCCAAACCCTTTTTGGGTGTCCTGTGCCACTCTTAATAGAGTGCCATCCCTGACAACGGCGCTCATCGATTTGAAAATGCAGATGGACACCATTAGAGATTCAGGGAAACTCTGTATACTTCTGTTGCTAGACCTATATGCAGCTTTGACCTTGTAGATCATGATAAATTATGCTCCACTCTAGCCAAGGACTTCAGTTTTTCTAATAATGCCACCCTCTGGGTAAAATCCTTCCTATGTGAATGTACATCCAGAGTCTCCATTGGCAAAGATGTCGCTGACCCCATAGCAGTCCCCATTGGTGTACCGCAAGGTTCATGCCTCTCTCCAACCCTTTATAATGCCTATACAAAGCTTCTATTCTTGGTACTAGATGATATGGGTGTCAGCTACACTAATTTTGCAGATGACACCCAGATCCTGATCCCCATCTCTGGAGACTATAGCCAAGACACACTTACTATTAACAGAATCTATGCCATCATCCAGAGTTGTTTGTTTGTTTGTTTATTTATTTATAGCGTGCACCAGACCCAAGTGTATCAGGGCGCAGAAAAGGCAGGAGAATTCTCAACTTGGTTACAGTGCTGTACAAATATATACAATAGGGTGGTAGTCATAGGTATGTGCAGACATAGACAACAAGGAGCATGATATACAAATGGAGATAATATACAAAAATAATATACAGGCGGGGATAATATCCATAATTTGAGACTATGTACAGTATAGTAACTAGACACACCTGCTTAACAGCCTCCCTGGTGATTATTTGAGATAAGAAAGCGCTAGGAGGAGAACAACCACAGACCACAGAACTGCAGCTGAGGGATCTAACCCTGTTATTACTGACTACCTGATTTGCAGCAAGGGATCTAACCCTGTTAATACTGACTACCTGATTTGCAGCAAGGGATCTAACCCTGTTAATACTGAGTACCTGATTTTCAGCAGAAGGGATCTAACCCTGTGAATATTTGTTCATTTTGGGATGTGACCCAGCTACCTATTTTTTGCAACAGGTTTAATTGACCAGGACCGGGAGTGCGTGCCTCACCCACCTTCTTTTTTGTACTGAATGCTATGGGAGTCCCGGGCTCGAGAGGCAGCGCCACGGGGTGACTGTGCCCCACTTTGGAGAATCATAAAGATGGTTCTCTCCCCTCCCCCAAATTTGGGAAGGACTTGTGCTTTGGAGGGGTGTCGGTTGCTGGCAACCTGAACAGAAAAAAACTTTTTTCACTACAGCTACCAGAATCCTTTGAGTCTAATTAGACACACCTGCTTAACAGCCTCCCTGATGATTATTTGAGATAAGAAAGCGCTAGGAGGAGAACAACCACAGACCACAGAATTGCAGCTGAGGGATCTAACCCTGTTATTACTGACTACCTGATTTGCAGCAAGGGATCTAACCCTGTTAATACTGAGTACCTGATTTTCAGCAGAAGGGATCTAACCCTGTGAATATTTGTCCATTTTGGGATGTGACCCAGCTACCTATTTTTTGCAACAGGTTTAATTGACCAGGACCGGGAGTGCGCGCCTCACCCACCTTCTTTTTTGTACTGAATGCTATGGGAGTCCCGGGCTCCAGAGGCAGCGCCACGGGGTGACTGTGCCCCACTTTGGAGAATCATAAAGATGGTTCTCTCCCCTCCCCCAAATTTGGGAAGGACTTGTGCTTTGGAGGGGTGTCGGTTGCTGGCAACCTGAACAGAAAAAAACTTTTTTCACTACAGCTACCAGAATCCTTTGAGTCTAATTAGACACACCTGCTTAACAGCCTCCCTGATGATTATTTGAGATAAGAAAGCGCTAGGAGGAGAACAACCACAGACCACAGAACTGCAGCTGAGGGATCTAACCCTGTTATTACTGACTACCTGATTTGCAGCAAGGGATCTAACCCTGTTAATACTGACTACCTGATTTGCAGCAAGGGATCTAACCCTGTTAATACTGACTACCTGATTTTCAGCAGAAGGGATCTAACCCTGTGAATATTTGTCCATTTTGGGATGTGACCCAGCTACCTATTTTTTGCAACAGGTTTAATTGACCAGGAACGGGAGTGCGCGCCTCACCCACCTTCTTTTTTGTACTGAATGCTATGGGAGTCCCGGGCTCCAGAGGCAGCGCCACGGGGTGACTGTGCCCCACTTTGGAGAATCATAAAGATGGTTCTCTCCCCTCCCCCAAATTTGGGAAGGACTTGTGCTTTGGAGGGGTGTCGGTTGCTGGCAACCTGAACAGAAAAAAACTTTTTTCACTACAGCTACCAGAATCCTGTGAGTCTAATTAGACACACCTGCTTAACAGCCTCCCTGATGATTATTTGAGATAAGAAAGCGCTAGGAGGAGAACAACCACAGACCACAGAACTGCAGCTGAGGGATCTAACCCTGTTATTACTGACTACCTGATTTGCAGCAAGGGATCTAACCCTGTTAATACTGACTACCTGATTTGCAGCAAGGGATCTAACCCTGTTAATACTGACTACCTGATTTTCAGCAGAAGGGATCTAACCCTGTGAATATTTGTCCATTTTGGGATGTGACCCAGCTACCTATTTTTTGCAACAGGTTTAATTGACCAGGAACGGGAGTGCGCGCCTCACCCACCTTCTTTTTTGTACTGAATGCTATGGGAGTCCCGGGCTCCAGAGGCAGCGCCACGGGGTGACTGTGCCCCACTTTGGAGAATCATAAAGATGGTTCTCTCCCCTCCCCCAAATTTGGGAAGGACTTGTGCTTTGGAGGGGTGTCGGTTGCTGGCAACCTGAACAGAAAAAAACTTTTTTCACTACAGCTACCAGAATCCTTTGAGTCTAATTAGACACACCTGCTTAACAGCCTCCCTGATGATTATTTGAGATAAGAAAGCGCTAGGAGGAGAACAACCACAGACCACAGAACTGCAGCTGAGGGATCTAACCCTGTTATTACTGACTACCTGATTTGCAGCAAGGGATCTAACCCTGTTAATACTGACTACCTGATTTGCAGCAAGGGATCTAACCCTGTTAATACTGAGTACCTGATTTTCAGCAGAAGGGATCTAACTCTGTGAATATTTGTCCATTTTGGGATGTGACCCAGCTACCTATTTTTTGCAACAGGTTTAATTGACCAGGACCGGGAGTGCGCGCCTCACCCACCTTCTTTTTTGTACTGAATGCTATGGGAGTCCCGGGCTCCAGAGGCAGCGCCACGGGGTGACTGTGCCCCACTTTGGAGAATCATAAAGATGGTTCTCTCCCCTCCCCCAAATTTGGGAAGGACTTGTGCTTTGGAGGGGTGTCGGTTGCTGGCAACCTGAACAGAAAAAAACTTTTTTCACTACAGCTACCAGAATCCTGTGAGTCTAATTAGACACACCTGCTTAACAGCCTCCCTGATGATTATTTGAGATAAGAAAGCGCTAGGAGGAGAACAACCACAGACCACAGAACTGCAGCTGAGGGATCTAACCCTGTTATTACTGACTACCTGATTTGCAGCAAGGGATCTAACCCTGTTAATACTGAGTACCTGATTTTCAGCAGAAGGGATCTAACCCTGTTAATACTGAGTACCTGATTTTCAGCAGAAGGGATCTAACCCTGTGAATATTTGTCCATTTTGGGATGTGACCCAGCTACCTATTTTTTGCAACAGGTTTAATTGACCAGGACCGGGAGTGCGCGCCTCACCCACCTTCTTTTTTGTACTGAATGCTATGGGAGTCCCGGGCTCCAGAGGCAGCGCCACGGGGTGACTGTGCCCCACTTTGGAGAATCATAAAGATGGTTCTCTCCCCTCCCCCAAATTTGGGAAGGACTTGTGCTTTGGAGGGATGTCGGTTGCTGGCAACCTGAACAGAAAAAAACTTTTTTCACTACAGCTACCAGAATCCTGTGAGTCTAATTAGACACACCTGCTTAACAGCCTCCCTGATGATTATTTGAGATAAGAAAGCGCTAGGAGGAGAACAACCACAGACCACAGAACTGCAGCTGAGGGATCTAACCCTGTTATTACTGACTACCTGATTTGCAGCAAGGGATCTAACCCTGTTAATACTTACTACCTGATTTGCAGCAAGGGATCTAACCCTGTTAATACTGGGTACCTGATTTTCAGCAGAAGGGATCTAACCCTGTGAATATTTGTCCAATTTGGGATGTGACCCAGCTACCTATTTTTTGCAACAGGTTTAATTGACCAGGACCGGGAGTGCGCGCCTCACCCACCTTCTTTTTTGTACTGTATGTACAGTATAGGCTGGTCATGGAGGTCCATTAGTGGATCATTGAGGGTTAGTGGTCATTTTCTATAAACCAGTTAATGATATTCCGACGGAAGTGAGGGTAGGTTTGGTTTGTTCTTGGGGCAGGCAGTAGGGAGTTCCACAGCTGGGCTGCTTTATCTAGGAAGCTACATCCTCCTGTTTGGCTCATTTGAATCTGGGTATTGTTAAGAGGTTTGAGTTGGCCAGTCTTGAAGGGCGATTCGCGGATTGTCTTGTGAATCTTTCTCTGAGGTAACGCGGGGCAGCGTTATTGAGGCATTTATGTGTAAGTGAGGCTGTCTTCAGACGGATTTTGTCATTAGTCGTGAGCCAAGTGTTCAGTGTCCTTATCTCAGAGATATACATTTTTTTAGAAATACCCAATGCCGCTCTGAGGGCGTTATTTTGTAGTATCTGGATTATATTAATTATTTGTTTGTTGGCGCCCAGATATAGGGCATTGCAGTAGTCTAATCTTGAAAGGATCAGGGCTCTGGCCAATGCAAAACAACTGGGATTTGAGTGGAAGGGTTTGGCCGCTCTAATGAGCTTACATGTGTAAGCCGAGGCCAAGGAGTTAACCTGTTTAGAGAGAGATAGGGTGGCGTCTAGGTAAAAGCCAAGTGTTTTAACTTCTTTGGCAACTTTGATTACGTTACCATCGATGTTAAAGCTGGAGTATTTGTGGCTGAGTTTACTGATGTTGGTGGTGAAATTGGATGGCCGTGAATAGCCTTTGCCTCAACGATGAGAAGACAGAGCTTCTCATCATCGGCTCCCAATCCAAAATAGGAACCCTCCACCCAGACTACTCAGCAATAAATATTGATGGCACTGTGATCCCAATACTCAAACAAGTTAAAACATTAGGGGTATACCTAGATGCCAACCTCACCATGGTCAAACACATCTCAGCACTCGCGTCCTCCACATCTTACAAGTCTAAACTAATTTTGCTACACCGCCAATTCCTCACACCTACAAATTGCATTACCTTAGCCAGAACTCTGATACTTTCAGAATTGGACTACTGTATTGTCCCATTACTAGGAGCTTCCAATACAAACCTCTGCAAATGACAACTAATGCAGATTAAAGCACTACGTGCTGCACTAGGGATAAAAATATCAGACCACATATTTAACATCATGAGGGAGACGCACTGGTTTCCCATCAAGGCCAGAATTATTTTCCAAACCTTATGTGTCACACACAAATGTCTTGCCAACAAAGCCCCTATTTACTTTTTTACTATTTACAATTCCATCATGAAAAAAACATCCAGTAGGATGCTTAGATCCAACAACAATTCCCTCCTTGATATCCCGTGGTACAAATGTTCCAGAGCCGAAGGTAGTAGTTTCCAAGTCCCTCCCCCCAAACACTGGAACTCACCGCCTCTAAATATAAAAAAAGAGGAATCTTTCCTAGGCTTCAAAAAATCCTTAAAAACTTGGTTATTTAACCAATATTAGTTAACTTAACTCAGCCGCCTCAGATTCTATTAGTAGTCCTAAGACTAATAAAACAGTCACAGTTTGTGAACTGAAGAGAAGGTTGGCAGCGGGAGACAGAGTGATATTACAGCGCTTATACTGATGCATTTAGGTGTTGATTGGCAGCAGATGGAAGCAGAGTGTGGGTCGCCTGCCAAGCTCTCCACAGTAACAGGTAAAATTTAAACAAAGAAGGTTGCTTCCACGCTGCTCACTTGATCACATGTTTCAAACATATGCAGTTTACGCAGTGACCTATGTGATCAAGTGCGCAGTGTGGAAGCAACCTTCTTTGTTTACATTTTAACAGTTTGTGAACCCCTGTAAATAAATATGATTGCTGTATTTTTTCCCCTGTATATTAACTGACTATGCCTCAATGAGCATTTCCGTAATCTTTCCTATCTGCGAATATGTATGTAACTATTTCTAATTTTCAGTTGCTTAAGATGTCTGTAACTGCGCCGTGGTACCACCGGGTTTGGGCGTGTAATAAATAAATAAATAAAATATGACACCTTTTCCAGACACTTCTGGATCAATGGAAACTGAGATACAGCCATTTTTACTGGGTTTTCCCCCCATTTCTCCCCTACTACCTTCTACAGCCATGTGAGTACCCTGGGTTGTCCTATGGCTCTGTAGTGTACTATCTGTCACTGCTACTGGAGCAGAAGGCAGGGTGACTACACCCTACTCTCCCTGCTCGACATTCAATTCCCATCCCTCTTCATCTCCTACACTGGTTACCACCTCCCCTGACCCTTCTACAGGCACAGAAGCATATTCAGCACTACCCTAGGGTGCCGTCTCCCGCCCTCCCTGCTCAAACCCTGTTCCTGGGGCAGCATCCCTGTTCTCCATATCCACTTCAACCGCTCTGATAACTGATTTGTCCAACCTAACAAGAACCTGCCTGTGTCTCCACCTTCCTTCTTTTACCTCCCTTACCTGTCTTCTCATTTCCTCCCACTCTTCATCTCTTTGCCGCCGTAGCAGCACTACCTCTTCCTCCTCTAGCCTTAGCGTTTCTTTAATTTTTTTCCCGTTTGTGTCTCTCTACCACTTCCCACAACCTATCCTCTATCCTAGCAGGAAAAGGTCTGACCTCCTCCTTCTCCCTAATTCTCGATTCTTCACCCGCGCTTCTAGCTGCTAGCCCTAATCTTGCTCGTTCCTCCAACCTTAATCTGTCTGCTAATGTAGCAGTCGAGGGAGTTGTTACCTTTCCGCTCTCCATTCGCAACTTCTCTGCTGCCTTAACCATTGAAGGAGTTACTTTTCGACTTCCCTCAAGATCCCACTTCATAGGCCTCTCAGCTGATGGGGGCATCACCCATGTCCGTCTCACAACCACTGGAATGGCCGCTGGGGAAAATGAAGGTTTGAAATCAGGGAAAATGGAGGTTCAAACTCAGGGTCTGTGTATCCCATTTCGGGCGATAAAGGATAGTACCCATATCGGGGGCGGTGCAGAAGGAATTCCCGCACCCTCCTTTTCCGGCCCTCCCTCCATGATCTCAACATTATGACCCTTCCTGCCTTTTTCATACCTCCTCCAAAGTTCTAAGATATTGAACTGCTTCTCTAGTTTTGAGCCCTTGTGCTTTGTAGTCAAGAAAGTGTGCAAGTTCTCCAATAGCCTCGTGTCATAGGTCCCCTCGATAAGCCAAGAATTGAGCATTCTCCTCTTATTTTTCCGCAGCCATTCTCTATGGTATTTTAGAATTTCTGCCTTATAGCCAGGCAGTACTCAACACAAATGATTCAACAGCGTCTCCATTCTCCACCCTAATTTATCCATGGTGATTTCACAAAAACAATACCAAGCCAAACTCCCTGCAAAAAAATATTTCTCCCTAAGAACCCCTCTTTTTACCCCTATCCAGTTTCTCGGTCTCTCCCCACAATCACTCACCATCCTCGTTTCTATCGCAATTAACTTGCTCAGCTGTTTGCTTTAATTCTTCTTCTCACTCTCACACAAAAGACAGCATCTTAACAAAAACACTTGCCTGCCAATATTTTGGAGATATCTTCCACCACTCGAGCATAGGAGGAGTGCAATGCTTTTCACTACAGCACCTCTGTTCTCTATCTCTTCACAGCCAATTTATTGTGAAGACTGCCAAGGGTATACTTCAGAAAGTTATTTACGGTTGAATTTACCATAAGATGCCACACCACCTTCGGGTGAGGGCTCCAGCCAACCAGACAAGCAAACTAAAGGGTATCAAGACAACCCTCACAATGGCCATGCTGGGTGGGATACCACCTCACACCTCCAACAAAAAATAAACTAGGTAAGAAATATATGCAAGGGACTTACAATGTAAGACAGTTCACTCACTCCCTCAAAGCACCCACCATTTCAAACCTCGTAACCCCGACTAACTTTACACACACACTCCAAGTCTACCCTTACCAAACCATTCTTAAATCACCGAAGCGACCCTTATTTACACCTATTTACCCTCTTGCCAAATGTGTACTCACATGAACCCGAAGCGCTCCTATGTAGCGGTCCATCAAGTCGTTCTGCACAGCCGGCCAAGGCACCATACCTCCGGGGAGCAGACGGACCTTTAACCAATATGGCGTCCGCAAACCCTCTTTTTTCCGTGCATGGAAGACTGGTCCCCACAATGAGGCGCTGCAGCTGAGTGGTGAGGACAGAAATCCCCCAACATCTCGGAAAGCCTGGACTCGCCACATTTGTAGGGGTGGGCCTCTTCATCACCATACCACATACGGGCCCAGCACCTGAGAAACAAGTGCACGTTTGTCCGTAAAGCAAGTTTATTGTACAATCATCCGGGGAGCAGTTAGATGGTGCTGTAGAACCAAACTAACCAAAAGTCTCAATGAACCACATCAGTTCACATCTTATATACATTTATGAAACAGTTAAAACACTTGCAGATACTTTATTACAATCCATCCTCCACATGTTATTGGACAAAAACCTCTTCAAAGAAATCCCATCTTTCTCCAGTTCCTACATTCTCATTGGCAGCTGTTATCTTAAGTATGATTTTTAGCTCATGTGTAGAACACACCCCCTTTTAGGATTTGTCTGTGGTAGGTCATGACATCATCAACCAGTTAAACATTTGTATGCAGACATAATTCATTACTAGTAATAACTGGCCTAAGCCCTTTTAACCTTAGCTTTTAATTGCATGTGGTTTGCATAAATATTTCAAGCGAAATGAAGAAGGGCAGGTAAACAAGTTCTCTTTGAATTAGCAATGACTATCTCATTTCCCAGGTCACTGGTTCCATTGAAATATTCAAATCTAAATAATTGCCATTTCATCACACACAGCACATCTGAAAATATAATTGAAGTTCCTGCGTTTCAATCACTTTAGCCTTGAGCATTGATGCGCCCACTGTTTATTGCTGGTCAGCACAAATAGTGAAAAACCTCTGTCAAGCTACAATGCATTCAGGGGATTACATCGCAAGTCTGTGATACTTATCAGACCATGAGCCCCATGGCCAGCTCCTTTAGTTGAGCTTACCGCGAAGGTTGAAGTTACTTATTTACCCATCCTCTAACCTCTGAAACTCTGCAGAATCAGTTTCCCAAAAGTCAAACTTCACTTTGCAAAAAAGCCCTGACTGTCATGTTTTAATCCATTTGTAAAAGAGCCCACTACATTTAGATACACAAATTCCCCATATATTTGTATCAGTGTGCATGCATGTTTAATAACTGTCATATTTTCTTTACAGTGGGTTCTCTATGACCAGTCCTCTTTCCTGCATGTGCATTAAAAACCCTCCCAGTCTCTGTTTCCACGTACTTCAGAGCACCCCAACATTTTATCTTTCTGCACGCGTGTGAGCTAATGTCTATCAGTTCTAAACAAAATGTAACACTACAGTAATTTATACCATCCATAACTAACTACACTGGATACATATGAAGTTGCAACATCACTCTCATTTTGCTTGCAACATATACCCCCTTTGCTCATGGGGACCTTTCTTGACTATCCAACACAGCTAACATTACAGCTCGTTGCATTGTGTGAATACACTGAATAGCAGTGATTAAAGGAAATGCACTGCCCAATGTGCTGTTAGGCATGGAAACCTGGGGTACAACCAGATTTCCATGTTTGACAATGTATCATACAATGAATATTAAAATTGCACCAGAAAGAGCCTGGAAAGGGATGCGTGCACCCTCTTTTCGACAGATTATCTAGTGGTTGTAAATTGAGCGCATGAGTGTGCCTCAAATGTTGATTGAATAAAAATGTTGTGTACCAATATAACCTAGATAACCGATGGACAATTAGGAATCGGTCTGGGAAACTGTAAAGTATTTCAGAAGCCTTTTTAATTTCATTTTAACAGAAAATAAGGAACAATGCATTAAATTACAATTTCTTACTGGCCACAATTTCTCTATAGAATCTAGTTTCTTTCTTCCTAATCTTGAAGGTTGTGTCAGAGCGACTCCACCAAGAAAATATTTGAAACTGAGATTTGGTTAACCAAAGTCATGGATGGACAAGGTGCATGGAGAGGGATTTCGTATAAAAAGGCTTTGCCCTTGCTTAGTAGTCTCAGTTCAAACTTTCGAAAATAACACTCTACACTGCAATGAAGTAGATGACAAAGAAACTTAGAAAACATTAAGCATATAACCTTTCTAGACATATAGAAGACTTTCATCAGAAAAACATAATTTGTTCAACAGATATAAATCCAGCAAAAGAGGAAAGCGTGCTGCATTTCCAAATGTTAAAGTATGTAACATGGCAAAAAGACTTTGATTTGCTAAGGTTCTTACAATTGGAAAAAAATTATCTTTAGAAAGCGGACTTGTAAAATAAAAGAGTAAGCTGCAATATGATGTCTTGGGCCAAGACATATTAAACTTGCCAAGTATGAAAAAACATTTACTCAGCAATAACGCAATAGAATCTCTTCTAGGAATTTTAGAGCAATTTCTTAGACTTGTGTGCATAATTATGATTGTTTTGAAATGATAGGCTGTTTTGTCCTAGACATCATCAAGTCAACATGATGATTTCTTTGTCTCCTCAACATAAATATAAATGACTACCTTGAAAACAGTCCCCTCCTCATTGCTCTTTCTTCTACTTCCCCATCCCATTTTTTCTTTTCCCCTTCTTCATTAGATTTAAAGTTTTAATCAAAATGCATATATGTTAAAGCAGGAATGCAATTATTTACACCAACTAAGAAAATTCATACACGATGTCCATATACGCTGTTCATTTATAATTATTTTAGAAATGTATATGTACATGGTTATAGTAATTTGCTTACTTTTCTTACAGACAAAATATCTGTTAGTAATATTGCTTTCATTGAAGCTGTTTTTAACCTGTTCCAAATAAAGAGCTTTTTAATAAACATTTTAAAAAAAGTTAGTAGTCTATTTGACTTAAAACAATTGATTTAATGACCAATTTGATCTAATTTTGCATGGGTGATTTGGCCTTCGGGGCAATTTGGTCGCATACATTGCAAAATACCAACCATTGAGAGCAGGGGTTGCGGTGGTGTCACCCGCTTCCCATGTTTGATATTTTGCTATTTTGGGTGTGCAGTGCTGTCCCCCACTTCTTTAAAATTGGAGGTGGGAAAAAATGCCAAAAAATGAATGTGTGTTTAAATTGGGCCCCGAGCAAATAAATTGTAGTCAGTTTGTTGCGATCATAAGAAATTTGGTCAAACACACTCAAACCAAAAAAAAAAGTCTTGTTGATATATGAGATTCATTATCTACTGAAAATGACTGGTATACGTGTGATTAAGTTATGCTTGCTTGAAAATAATGATCCTATAGTGCAGGGGTCAGTAAACTGCAGCTCTCCAGATGTTTTGGAGTACAAATCTCATGATCCCTCGCCAATGACTAAGCTGACTGCATCGATAGGAGTTGTATTACACAACATCTGGAAATCCAAATGTTGCAGGTCTCTACCCTAGCCAGAAATTAAACTCATGTGTTGATTGTGTCGTTTTGAATTTTTTCTTACTTTTAGAGTGTGTAAGGTTTTCATTCCAATGTATTTATGAAACATGATTTAGGGGAAAGACATAAACTGCCCGATTTATAGAATTCATTGCACCTAAAAAGGGGGACTTGCGCGTGAAAACGTGCCCAAGCCCCCGTTTGTCGATTCATGGAACACAGTGCGCATGGCTTACCGGGGACTAACAATGAATACGCGCAGGTCCAAAACGTCCCTGCAACACTACGAATGCCTTGCGCGAGACTCCCAGCTAAGCGGCACACCGTCTTGCGCAGTCACCTAAAAAGGGTACAGAACACGTGGAATGGGGAACAACAAGCGTAAATGTGGCCGTTACGTGGGAAGTACCACAGTAAAATACTCACAAAGCCCTCATGTGCGCTTACAACACATATTCATGGAATCAAACAGGGCTCACCGGCGCACGGGAAATGACACGCTAATCTGGAAACACTTCCGCCAAGCGAAAGCTGGCGTAAGCGGCACTGTGCACAAATACAGTGCTTAAATAGACACGCAAAACACAAATGCGCATATACAGCTACGATGAATATGCCATTTCTTGCAGCAGTGATCGTAGGACGCCGCAGGAGGAGGAGGATAGCCAGGGCTCGCATTTATTTTTACCCAGGACCAGCCTTTTTGGGATGCCTGATGACCAGGTCTATTCCCACCTCATATCATCCTAGACCTGGTCAGGGAGTGGGAAAATGACCTCACAAGCACTGAGCCCCTTGGAAAAGGTGGTCAATGTACTGCATTTTTTGGCCACTGGGTCATTTCAGCGGACAACTGCCATTGTCGGGGGCATTTCACAGGCCATGCAGTCACGCTGCCTACACCAGGTGTTGTCAATCCTGATTACACCCCCCTCAGTCCGCAGGCACATATAGATGCCCAGAACACCCACATAAAGACAGGCCGTGGTCCGGGACTTTTACAGGGTTGCCCAATTCCCTAAAGTGCTTGGTGCCATTGATTGCACCCATGTGGCCCTGTGTCCACCAAGGGCCACTGAGCACATCTATCAGAATCGCAAGTACTGGCATTCCATCAACGTGCAAGTTGCATGTGATGCCAAGGGAATCATTACCTCTGTATATGCTAACTATCCAGGTTCCACTCACGATAGTTTCATATACAGAATCTCACCCCTACACCGGAAACTGGAAGCTGGGAGGCATGGCAACACATGGCTCATTTGTGAGTACAAATTGCCCTGCAAAATGCATGCATGTCTCACACAGACTAAACCACACCACTGACAAGCCATCTCAACTCCACAGGAGACAGTGCCTACCCACTGAGCAGCTACATGACGACGCCAATACGGATCCCCACCACACCACCCCAGGTAAAATACAACACAGCTCACATTGCAACTAGGGGCATAGTGGAGTGCACATTCAGAATGCTAAAGTCACGCTTCCGCTCCCTTGACCACCCTGGTGGAGAGCTACTATATGCACCATCAGTAGTGTGTAGGATCATTGTGGCAGCAAGTGTCCTGCACAATGTTGCAACATGGCGGGGCGTACCGGTGGACATGGTGGTGCCCCCTCATCCCCAACCACATGTACGGCCGCTGCGCATGTGAGGGGAAAGGACACATGGCGAGGCTGCCCGTACCCAACTTGTGGCACAATTTTTCACCTAAATTCCAACCCCTGCGGAGTGCACACTGGCCTGGCACATTCAAGGTGACAATAGAGGATGACAAAGGGACAATCATTTGTCACAACCTTACCACCCTGAGAATCCGTCCTTGGATAAGCTACATTGTGTGCATCTCTTTTTTTTTTCCAAACTTATTTTTATTAGTTATGTACAAACAGTGTTATAGCATGGCATTATATTGCTTACATCATCTTATACACATGTCTGTTTGGCGGTAGGCAAAGGCGAAAGGAAAAAGAAAAGTCAGGTACAAAACCATCAAGAGAACCAGATAACAATAATAACACGATCATAAAGTCTTCATGAGGACAGGGGAGGGTGCACGGGAGGCCTAGGGATGAGGGGAAGCAGAGAGCGTAGGACTGTCATTTATGGTTCAACCGAGGTGCGGGAGGGCGCTGTGACTTTATGGCTCTGGGACCCTGGTAGTAGGCTCCGAGATTTCCTGGGGGGGGGAGGGAAGAGTTATGTGGTCAGTAGTTCCCAGCTGATTGTCAGAGCATGCCCCATGGGGTTCAGGTGGAGCTGGGTTATGTTACGTTCCTCCGGCCTCCTTACTAGTCCTGGTTCTCCATCCATCGGAGAGTGGGAGGTTGTCTGGCAAGCCCAGGGAATCATTGTGTATAGTCCATGAATGGAGCCCAGGTTTGGTAGAATTTGTCCCTGTTTCTGAACCTGAGGGCTGTTATTTTCTCGGCCGCTATTATGTCCCAACATTTCGACCACCACATCTGAGTTGAAGGCCCGTCTGGGTTTTTCCAGAGCCTCGCTATCGAGATTTTAGCAGCAGTTAGCAGGTGGGAGCATAGCTCTGCTCTATGGCCTGTCTGGGGAAATTGGCCTCCACCTCTAGCTCCTAGTAGGACCAGTCCAGGGTCCCATGGGATAGTAAGGCCGGTGATAGCTGTGATCTGATCAAGTACCAAGTTCCAGAATTGGGTGGCCTTAGGGCATGACCATAGTAGGTGGAATAGAGAGCCTTTGTCCGGGCATCCTCCCCAGCACAGCAGAGGGATCGAGGGATTGCATTTGTTGAGCGTTTCTGGGGTAAGGTACCAATGGTAGCATACTTTGAATGCCCCTTCCTTGTTGGATGTACACTTGGAGCTTCTATGTGCTCTATCCCAGATGTGGCCCCATTCCTCAGGATCAATGACTCTACCTATGTCTCTTTCCCATTTGAGCATGTAGGGCTCCTTGAAGTCTGGGTCGGTTCTGTCCAGCAGCCTGTAGAGGGTTGATATTTTCCCTTTTGGGGGAGTGGCTGTCAGGGTGCGCTCTAGGGCTGTGAGATCTCTGCTTCCGTAGTTTTTCATAGGATTACTTGATAGCCAGTGCCTAAGTTGAGCATATCTGAACCTCTCCGTCCCAAGAACCTTGAAATTTGCTTTGCAGGCTTCGAAGTCCAGGGGGTTCCCATTCCCAAAGAAGTCTTGGACCCTCTCCAGCCCTCCCTCTTTCCAGCTAAGGAAGCTATTTGAGTTAGCCCCCATGGTGAAGTCAGGGTTTTTCCAGATGGAGGTAAGTGGGCCTATCGTGCTGCCGCATTTCCAAAGATGAGCCGCTTTCCTCCAGCTCAGGATCGTGTTTTCGGTTGCATACAGGAGATTCTGCGCCGCTGGGTCCATTGGTCTCTTCGTGTGTGGCAGGGAGCTTATCGGGATCAGGCTCCAGGCTTCCTCTAGCTCCAACCATGGTGTTTCCTGGGAGATGGTGTTCCATGAGAACGCGTGTGAGAGCTGAGCTGCCTGGATGTATCTCGCTATGCCTGGAGCCCCAAGGCCCCCCACCGCTCCTCCCCGCAGCATGATCCTTCTCGGGATTCGTGATTTATTTCCTTCCCATATGTAGTTCATGACGTTCTTTTGCAGTTCCTGTGCTACCTTCTTCGGGATAGAGGCTGGAAAGGCTATGCAATGGTAGAGCATTCTAGGGATTAAATTAATTGTTAGGGCTGTTATTCACCCAAACCATGAGATCTCTTGTTTCCTCCACCGTCTCAGGTCATTTTTGAGTTCTTTGAATAGTAGAGGGAAGTTTGCTTTATATATCCTGTTGTGTTTGTCTGGGAGTTGGACCCCTAGGTAACTCAGGTGGCCTCTCGCCCAGGGTACTGGGTAGTCGCTTTCCAACCCTCTGATCATTTTCTGAGGCAGGTTGATGCTCATTGCCGTGGATTTAGAGAGATTTACCTGGAATCCTGATGGCTTCTTGAATTCTTCCAGTTCTGACCATAACGCTTTCATGGACTCCTTGGGTTGGGCAAGTGTTAACAGGACATCGTCGGCGTAAAGGGGCGCTTTATACGATTGCTTGTCGAGGTTTAGTCCGTGAATATTTGGGTTGTGGCGGATTCTATTGGGGAATGGCTCCATCGAGAGTACAAATATGAGGGGGGAGAGGGGTCACCCTTGTCTAGTGCCTCTCCTAATCCTGATTATGTCTGATCTGGCTGCATTCATTCTGAGCCTGGTGGAGGGATGCTGGTAGTTGGCTAGTGTCCATTTTATGAAATTTGGGCCAAACCCATAGTGCCTTAGTGTTTCTTGGATATAACTCCAGTCTAACATGTCAAGGCATTGTGTGCGTCGAGCGATAGGACCATCATTTGGAGGCCAGTCCTGTTGGCCGAATCAATGATATTTATGGTTCTTCTGATATTGTCGTGGGCGTTACGCCCCGGCATGAATCCGGTTTGGTCCGGGTGGATGATGTCTGGGAGTAGGCGTGCCAATCTGTTTGCTAATATTTTCGTGAATATTTTGGTGTAGTTATTTAATAGGGTGATAGGCCTGTATGAGGCGCATTTGTGTCTATCCCTTCCGGGTTTCAGGATGAGGACTGTTAGTGATTCTTCCATAGAAGGCGTGGTGGTTCCCGACAGGAGGAACGAGTTAAACAGGGAAGCCAGGTGAGGGGCGAGGATGTAGGCGAATTTCTTGTAAAATTGTGCCGACAGCCCATCTGGGCCCGGGGTTGTGTTTTTCAATGTTCGGATGGTGTTGCTCACTTCTTCAGTAGAGATTGGGTCTTCTAGGGCTTCCATTAGAGGGTTTGGAGGGGCTGGTTGGACCCCCGTTAAGTATCAGAGCTGTGCAGATTTTGCAGTGGGAGGCCCTGACATGATGCTCCTGTAGTGTTCTGTCATGATTTCCAATTTGTTCTTGTTAGTGAAGTGAGAGTTACCTTTGTTGTCAGTTAGGGATTGGATGTAGTTTCTCGACTGCAGTTTCTTGAGTTTGTGGGCTAGTAGCCTGTTTGCTTTGTTGCTGTTTACGTAGTAGAATTGTTTTGTGTAGGTTAACGCTGTAGCTGCTCTGTCTGCTAGGTGCATTTCCAGGGTTCTCTTCACTTTCTTGAGTCTGCGACAGGCCTTCTTCGTGTGCCCTCTCTTGAGGTTATTTTCTGCCTCGGTAATCTGCGCCTCAAGTTTGTCTTGTTGTATTTTGTTCAGCGGTCTGAGCCGTGCCATACAGTCCCCCATGACTCTCCGGATGACAGGTTTCATTGTATCCCAGATGACCGGCAGCAGAGTATCAACGGTAGTATTCTCTCTGAAGTAATTCTTGTGGGCTTCTGCTATTTTGGTTCTAATGGTCAGGTCCGTTAGGATTTGGTCTTGTAGTCTCCAGTAACGTTGAGTCTGTTCTGGTAGGCCCTGCACACTTAGCTTCATTGTGACCGGAGCATGGTCCGATAGTGCTCTGTGTCCTATTTGGATACTTTCTACACAGGGAATGAGGACTCTGGAGAGCAGCAGTAAATCAATCCTCGAGTGCCCAAGATGGGTGTGTGAGAAGTGCGTGTAGTCTTTCGCACTTGAGTTCGATAACCTCCATAAATCAATAGTTTCAGTCTCCCTCAGAAATTCGGCCATAGCGAGCGCCTTGGCAAAGTCCTCTTTCGTTGGGGGGAGAGTCGTGTCCAGGTTCGGGTCTGGGGTCAGGTTGAAATCTCCTCCCGTAATTAGATGACCCTCAGCAAAAGTGGTGATTATCGGTAAGAGATTGCAGAGGAAGGAGGATTGTGCGGTGTTCGGGCAATGGATTGCTACTAGAGTGATTGGTAATTTGACTAGAAGGCCTTTCAGTAGGATGTAGCGCCCCTCTGATTCTTTTTTGATTGAGATTTGGGTTAGCGGAAGGTCTCTGCTTAGCAGTATGGCCACCCCTCTTTTCTTCTGTCCTGCAGAGACAAAGTAGCATCTTGGGTAGCGGTGGAAGGAGATACGTTTTTCATCTGATGCCAGGAGGTGAGTTTCCTGCAGGAAGACGACATCCGCCCCCATCTGGGAGAGCCTGTGTTCTACGGACTTCCTTTTACGTGGGGCGTTAAGGCCTTGCACATTCCAGGTGGCCACGGAGAGTTCATTATTTGGATAGGTCATGTTTGTTCAGATTGAGTGGCCAGTTGGCCTTTCCCCTGTAGAAACGTGAGTTGTTGGCCTCCCCTTTCCCTGGTGGAGGGGTTTCTCTTGATGAGCCTCTTTTATCTCGAAGATTGCCTTTTTTGTGGTATGTATCGTGATTGCTGTTTCTCTCCCCCACCCCGCCTTGTTCCCCGAGCCTCTCTCCCCTTCATCCCCCCCATCATCGAAAAAAGAAAAAAAAACTGAAACAGGTATTGCGGACCAGCCTTCTACCAACGGGGTACTCGGCTGGGCCAATGCTGCAAGTTCAGTAGGGGGTCATGGGACCTCTATTTGAGTCGGTGAGTTTGCTGATATTGAGGCTTGTGTTATGGTAGATCCTTTACAGATCGGCCTTGATGTAGGTGATTGAGAACCTCGGGAACTCGGGCTTCCAGGTGGGCTCTGTGTTACTGGAGCAGCAGGATTCATATTGAGTGCCTATATGGAAACGCCCAGGGTCAGGAAGGCTCCAGGATCGGAGGATTCCGGCTGCCGAGTTTCGCTGAGATGACCCTCTGGGAGAAGTCAGATTACTCCAGGGTAGAGATCAGTAGTTATTCTGCTTTTTCCCCTTAGATTGTGGGCCCCGCACTCTGTGGCAGCTCTCGACCCTAGACCTGGCGCGCAGGGGTTCCCTCTCTATCTCCTCTGGGCCTATGGCTGGCTTGTCGGTGGGGTCATCTTCTGCCTCAGGATTCATGAAGGTTTCAGATTCTTTCAGAGAGAGGGTCTGTCAAGGTTTTCCTTCCCAAGTGAAGGCGAGGGCCATGTGGAAGTTCCATCGATAGATGATTTTGCGTACTCTGAGCCAGTCAGTCATGGGCCTGAGAGCCTTACTTTTGGCTAGTGTGGATGCAGATAGATCCTGGAAGAGGGATGTTGTGGCATCTCGGAAGTGAATCCGCTCGGTAGTTCTGGCTTCACGCATTATCTCCTATTTAAGCCTATAAAAGTGGACTCTGGCCAATACATCTGCTGTGGCGGCAGAGCTCCGTCTGGGCCTCGCCCTGTGAACTCGATCAAGTTCTAATGGCGAGTCGTCTGGGAGCGTTATGATGAATCGAAATAGGTCATTTACGTAAGCTCCAAGCTCCCTGTCTGGGATTGACATTGGAATTCCCTGTAGGCGAATGTTGTTGCGCCTAGATCGATTTTCAGCGTCTTCTTGCTTGACTTCTAACGCCATACACCTGGCTTCCAGGGCGCGGATTCTGTCTGCCCCTTCTCCGATCTCGAAGTTTTGTTTGTGCAGTGTGGTCTCGATTTGTTCTGTGCGCGCTTCAACTTCCCCCACACGCTTGTCAAGCATTGCAATCTTGCTCTTCACTTCTTCCGTTCCTTTCTGGAATTCCTTAGTGAGAGCCGATAGGAGATCCTGTAGGTTTGACTTTGTGACAGATTGAGTTGCCATCTTGGAGGGGTGCTCCGGCAGGTTATTTGCTGCTCCACTGGCGGTGCAGTGGTTTTTTTTGGCTTTTTCGCCCATAGGAGTTGTCAGTAATGCTGCAGTGTCACTTTGTTTAGTGGATTTGAGGGCTTTGGCCATAATCCATAATGTTGTGATCTATTCTTTTACCCTTCGGTGTAAGGGGGTAGTACAGCCAATTCCCACGACGATCGCTTACTTGATGTGGGACTTGGCCTTCGATTGGGACAAACAGTCTCGCAGCCCCCACCGGAGGTTAGACTTCTGCAGATCTGTGGGACCTGCGGTCGACTAGCGTTGCTACTCCAAAGTTTGCTGGGGGGTGGTGTAGTGGGGTGTGAGTCGTATTATGGTTAGTAACCCGGCTGCTTATCTCGCCCTTCCGGGGCCAGGTAGATCACCGGCTTTAGGATGTGATGTTCATCACAGACTCTAGTTGGGCAAAGTCTTTCTGTGGTAGTGCGACACAAATCTGGAGCACTGGCGGGTCGAGGAAGTAGAGGCTGGGTAATCTGATGGATAGATTGGGGAGAGGGGCAGGGCCCCCACTCGCTAGGGGCTTCAGGGGCCTCATCAGCGGCCTCATCAGCCTTCTTAGGTTTAGTTGTAGCTTCAAGAGCTGCACGTTCAGATTGGTAGTGCCTCGTACCCCCGCAGAAGTTTGTGGGGTATCCCTTTGTGGTTGTGGTTCTGTGTTCCCCTTGGACCCGTCACCGGTGGCAGCCCCAGATGTGGTGTGTCTACGCTGATCTGGTGCCTATGGAGGAATAGGGCTGACACCAGACGGGACCCGGTGACTCCGGCAAGCTGGTGCCACAGGAGGCAGTTCAGTTCAGGGCGCTTGAAGAGAGCGGCAGGCGCCACCTTACCTTGAAGGATACTTTGGCTGGACTGTTGAGTTGGCCGCCCTTAGGAGGGGATCCCGGACACTCAGGGTAGGGAGGTCGGATCCTAGGAACGATGTATCAGCCCAGCTGGAGCCCCGCACCACTCTCCTCCCGTCCGAGAGTCAGGCGGAGTCTCTTTGTCCTCTGCCGGGCCGGGCTGATGGAGGTGACACCTGAGGGACCTGTTATCGGCGGCAGCCCCAGAAGTGGTGTGTCTACGTTGCTATGGTGCTTATGAGGTTAAGGGCTGACACCCGGCAGGGCTTGGCAGCTTCGGAAAGCTGGCACCATCAGAGGCAGGGCAGTTCAGGGCTCTAGGGCACTTGAAGAGAGCGGCAGGTGCCGCCTTACCATGCAGGATCCTTTGGCAGGTCCGTTGAGTTAGCCGCCCTTGGAAGGGGATCCCAGACCCTCGGGGCAGAGGGGTCGAACCTTCGGCCCAGTGCGTTGGCCAAGCTAGTGTCCCACGCCGCCCCTCCTTTGCCCGGAAGCCGGGCAGATTATCTGGAGTTCCAAAGTTCGGCCGTCGGAGGAAGCGTCCACCAAGCCCCTGGAGCTATGCGCTATGAGGATGCATGCTCCCCTGATGTGGAGGAGAGGACACCCCCCGATAGGGCCTACCCGACAGCCGTGGTCAAGTGTTGCCGAGGGTTACCTCCACTCTTTGTGCATTGCGCGTTCCGGGGCAGGGCGGACCAACCTCCTCCCCTAAAGCAGTCTGGATGTGGAGCTCCGGAGACTCGCTGTGCTGCTGTTCGGGAAAGCTGTCACTCCTGACGTGTGAGGGGCCTCACTTCCTGCTTCTTTGGGGGAGTCGGAATTCCCACTGTGTTCCTGGAGCCTGCTCTGCCGGGGGTCCGTAACTGCTGGAACCCCCTGCTTCACAGATGTTGGGATGAGGGTCCCCACCGCCTGATCTTGTATTCGCCCTCGGGGCGGGCATGGAAGGGCGAGCTTAATGTCTTCTCCCAGGCGGCAGAACCGCAGACTCCGTTGGGGAACAGCCGTATCATCCAGCACTAATGGGGGAGGCTATACGGGGGAATTTGCCTCGCATCCAGCTTCAAGGGGCCTTCCATGGCTCACAGGGTTGATGTCGTGAGGGATTCCGCCGATGATCCCTTTGTTGCTCTCAGGGTGTAGAGGCGGGAAGGCGGGTAATGCGCGGGATGACCGGGGCCACTGCTCCATAGGGGCCCCTCATGTGGGGATAGACTGAGGATGGATCGCTTACGGAGGAGGGATGGCGCCGAGGTCCAGAGGCTGCTTTTCTCTTGACTGCCCGTCTATTTCAGCCACCCTCACCACGAGCAAATTCAGGTCGCACTGCAGTCCGCCATTTTGTTGGCTCTCGTTCGCCATGTACCCCACAGCTTCAGGTTGGCAGAATCACCGGTCCCGAGGTCGTAGACAGACTGAAGTACGATCACAGCATGCCGCTTCGCATTGGATTCGCCTCGAAACTCTTGGGATTGATAAAGGTCGGAATTCACCGGAGCATTGTCTTAAGCAGCATGGCACCAGCCGGGAGCTCTTACAGAGCCGCTCTGACCACCATGGCTCAAAGCCACAGCAACCTTGTGTGCATCTCTTACAACTAAAACAAAACCAATCTTGTGTGCATAAAAGGCACACATGGAAGATGCAGTATGCCACCAACCACATGCAAAAATACACATCCAAATGACGGTATGTCACCTAAAGCCTCCCAAACTACATGTCAACTGTTTGGCATGTGATGCCATGCCAAGCAACGTCAACAGTGACACTTAAATGCCCAATGCATAACTTTACTGTCACAAAGCACCCAACGATAAACTGATCCAAGTACTGAAATAACTCACTCTCACACATCAAAACAATCATGTACACAGGAACATCAATTGGCCAGTATGACATACCCGAAACACAGGACACAACAGTGAATGGCCCTCATTACGACCCTGGCGGAAAGTAACTGACCTGACCGCCATAGCGTAAATAGCGTTTCCGCCATTGCACGACGAGTAAAGTGCGGCTAATTCTGACCCATCGGGCACGAGCACTACGCCATGGCGGAAGTGCAAAGTCCGCGATGGCGGAAATGTCCCCAAAACGCCCCTCACCGCCGTCGTACGGCGCCCTAGGTGCAATTCCGCCACCCATCATAGCGGTCACCGTAATGAGCGGTAATCGCAAAATACGGTGACCGTAAATATACGGAAACGGAAGTAAAAACATGGGGCCGGAACGGGAAACAGCACGCCGTACACCTACAAAATCAGAATCCCAACACAACCATCAAAAATCCTACCCTGAGACACATCCCAACCAGTTAGCCACCCTAGTGAAAACAATAAAAATGGGAAAAGTTGCTAAAAAAGCGTGCGACCGCAAGCGGCAGGTCCACTTCTCCCATGAGGAACTCACCGTGCTCACAGAGACCCTCCAGGAGAATGCTGCCGTCGTCTTCTCGACGCAAATGACCAGGACGGCACTTGCGAACAAGAAGGCCATATGGGCCCTGGTGGCACAGCGGGTAAGTGCGGTGGGGACCGCACCCCGCAACTCACAGCAATGCAGAAAGCGATGGGACGACTTGCGGATACGCGTACGGAGCATACTATCAGCCAACCGTAACATTGCCACAGCTACCGGGGGAGGATCGGAATCACCCATCAAGTTGACCCCCTGGGAAGAAATCTGTGCCTCCACCATTGGAATGGAGAGTATAGAGGGAGTCGGAGGGATGGAGAAAGGAGTGCAGACATCCGAAGAATCAGGTAGGTGGGCCAAATAAAACAATGCTAAATCCACAATGTCCAATCATGTGAAGTACCATGTGTCCATGTGCAACAGCAACACATGTCCAGGAGAACGTCCACATACATTGGCCTGATAGCGCACTTTAAAAGTCACTTTAAATACATAAATAATTAAAAATCCTAAAAACACCCTCTACACGTGCAGCATGCACACCCTAACTGCAGGCTGCAAAACAACTGCATCCTCAATCCACACAAAAATGAAACCACCTCCAAGGCCCTGACCCAAATCACCCTCAGGTACCACCCCGATGCATGTGATACATTGCCATTCCAATTTCCACAGACCCATAAATAACGCTCGCCCTCCTTTACTCCAACACAGGGTCCGATTCAAACGACGAGCTTCAGGACACCCCTACCAGCACACCTGCAAAGAGGGCCAAGACCAACGGCCAAAGACCCTCCACCTCAGCTGCACGGATCAAGACACGGCAGCAGCACAAATCAAGTGGCAGCACACAGGAGGGGACTTCAACAGGCACCCCAGCAGCCAGCATGCCCACAACAGCAGCACCACAGGTCCCCCCAATGGATGCCACAGAAGGCACTGCTTCTGGTGGCAGCAGCACCATAGGTGACACTGCATTAATGGCAGCATGCTCCGACACAGAAAACTGTGCTGTCGATGTAGGATCCATCCATGACCTGTCTCAATCCCCCTGTTTGTTTCATCCCGTACACCATGAGGATACCACGCAGGGGCACCCACAAGACGACTGGCCATCCCCCACAAGCCCTGTGGCAAGGCAACGTGAGGTGATCAGCCCCTCTGTGACACCACCGCAAATGGGCATGGCCCAGCAGAGGCAACAGTCCCTCGACCAGGTGATCGTGCAACAGCAGCAACTGGCCACGCTCCTCAAGGAGCATGCTGATGAATGTGGGGGTACTAAGGCAGCCATAGAAACATCAACTGAGACACTTAGGTCAGAAATGGAGAGAAGCACAGAGACACTAAGGGCACAAATGGAGAGAAGCACCGAGAGCCTGAGGGTACAAATGGAGAGAAGCACCGAGAGCCTGAGGGGGGAACTGCATGCGACGTCCAAAGACGTATGTGCTGAACTTGCCGCTGTGCGCCGTGTGCTCACTGAGCTCTCACAAACCCTTAGGGACATGCATGGACGTGAGCAGGCAGAGACATCATCCGTTGCAAGTTCCGTCCAGGGCAGCCCCCAACGTAGATCTGGGAGGAACCTGCGCTCCACAGGCAGGGGTGCCCCTGATACCCGGAGAGGGGGCTTGCAATAGGGTCTGCCCACTGACAATGAGCATCTTTGGACACTGGTGTTCGGGGGGGAGGTAGGAGGGTGGAGGGGGTGTGTTGGGCTTTCTTGGGTGGCGGGTCGATGGGGTGTGTAACATAATTTCACATATGCTATAAACATTTCACAATCATCCAATGAGATGTGTGGACATTGATCTTTGTGTACGAGGCCTTTATAGGCGTACAGTCCATATTGTGCATGTTCCAGACACACACAGTGCCACAAGTCCCGTGTCCATGTATCAGCCACCAGGCGTGAGTGCTAGAAGCATGAATCTATGAGAATCTGACAAATTTCACGGCCCTCCTGTGCCTCGCGGACTCCTTGAGGTGCTGCCACATCCCCACCCTCATCATGACCATCTTCAGGTGCTTGCAGTTCTGCGTCAGGGGGCATGGGCACATTTCTACGTACGCACATGTTGTGTAGCATGACACATGCCATGACCATCTTTGCAACCTTCTCATGGCGGTACAGGAGTGCCCCGCCAGACCTGCTGAGGCAGCGGAAACGAGCCTTCAGTAGGCCGAATGCCTGTTCTATGACTACACGGGTACGTGAGTGGGCATGGTTGTAGTCCTCCTCATGCTGGTTCTGTGGGTTCCGGAGTGGTGTAAGGAGCCATCTCTTCAGTGGATACCCGGCATCACCTGTATGTGGACAATAAAGGATGTTTGTGGAATGACATTGCTACGTACGCATCCCCCCCCCCCTTCCTGCCAGGTCATTGCCGCATCACATACCCCACATTATCATGCGTGAAATGAGACTCACCGAGTAGCCAGGATCTGTTCCCTGCGCGTCGCTCCATGTAGCGTGGTATTGTAGAGTTCCTCAAGACCATAGAATCATGGGTTGATCCAGGAAATCGGGCACAACAATGTGTAATGATCCTGTTGGAGTCACACACCATTTGTACATTAAGAGAATAATATTGTTTTCCGTTGCGGTACTGGGCCTCCATGGCATTTGGGACAACCAATTCCACATGGGTGCAGTCGATGGCACCAATGCAACCCGGTATGCCGGCAAGTGCATGGAATCCCACTTTTGTGTTCGTAATTTCCTGCTCCGAGCGTGGTAGAGAGATGTAGTCGTCTGCGTGCTTCAGGAGGGCATCGAGCACTTGCAATAGTGTCCGTGACAACAGTGGCTGTGAAATGCCATGCAACTGTCCGACTGTGTGCTGGTAGGTGCCTGTGGCCAGGAAGTGTAGTACAGACACCACCTTCAGTAGGGGTGGGATGGCGGTTGGGCTATCTATCATGCTGGCAAGGTCAGCGTGTGTCATGTCCACAATGGCGGTTATGGTGTCCCGGTCCAAACGGTAGAGGGTGTGGATCTGCTCATCAGTGAGGTTGAACGGATGAGCTCGGAGGCGTGGGATTGCGGGCTGCCTGCGTGGTGGTAGTGGCTGTGCTGGTGGGCCTTGCTGGCCCTGCCTTGCCCTCCTCCTCCTCCTGCGTCTCCTCTGTGCGGCCGGTTGTTGTAGTAGTTGGTGTTCGTCTTCTTCTTGAAGTTGGAGTACTTGCAGTGCTATCAGGTCCCCCAGGGCCAACATCGCTAGTCCTGCCGGTAGAATTTTGGAGTGGGTGTGGTTGTGGGAGGGGGTTGGGTGTGCAATTTATGTGTTTTCAGGCAGTATAGCCTCCACCTGTGGTGATTCATTCCACCTGTGCAAGCTGCAATCCCCTTTGGGCGAGCACGTCCCGCACACAACGCTGCAATTCGACGCATGGCATCTTGCTATTACAATCATGTATTTAATCCCGATGGCAGTGGAATATTGGTTCATATGTTCATTCTGCTATGGTCCCATTGTTTCACATACTATCTTTACAGTCGCGAACAAACTTGTGAAGGGTCAGTGGAATGTAGTACTCGATTAACGGTGGACCCTCATGCAGCACTGTACCGAGGTTCACCGACGGGCGGGGCGTCCCATTTGTGAGTGAAGGCAGTTGCCATTTGCACACACTGCCACACTACATGGATGAATTTGTGATTTCAAGCGGTCACAGATGCCTTTTCCGACGTGATGTTGCAAATGAGGAATTCGAAGGACAGCGCTTTCGGTTTTCAGCTAGCGGCGAGGAGACGCCCACAGGTCTGACTGCAGATATAAAGTTCTATTGTTTAATGTCCTTCGGACAGGGGCCATGGCGAGAATGCAATGATTGATATGAATAGTATGGGATGCGCAATAGCGTAGTGGACGATAAGGCAGGACGTTCCCAAATACATGTTACTTCACAGCACTAGAATTCCGGGCTGGAGCACAGTGGATTTTGCAGACTGCATTACGCACAGACTCAATGGAAATTTCACATGTTATGTGAGTAAATAATCAGGCGTTTTCATACCGGGATGAGGGTATGATGTATGGATGCATGGACAGATGATTTAATTGAGAGTTTACCATGTACATGGCTTTTTGGAATCTATCCACTTCCCCTGCGCTATGTGATGCAGAGCTGCCATAGTGGGACCATCGTCTATCTGCCCTTGTTGAACCCTCCCTGTCTCGACGCGCCTTCAAACACTTGTGTCTATGCACGTTACTAATCCCATCTAATGGATTCTGTTTTAACAGACGCATGCACACAAAGACTCGTTTGTAATAGTGTATTCACCTCGATTTATATAGTTATGATTCGCAAGTGATTTTTGGGTGGGAATAATCCTTTTGAGTGGGCTAACATGCATATGGCTGTAGATTTAGTGTGATCATTGAAGTGAGTAATTCAAATTAAGTTCTGATGCCCATACCATTCTTTTTCATTTCATTTGGGTGACAGGTATCTCCTCCCCTTTTGCCGCTGCCATCTGTATGCCACTCCTGCAGATGGCTTTTACTCCCGACACCTGCTGCTTCGTGTTAATCAGTGGAGCACCATTACGATCTTATGGGACGATCGCCAATGGGCCACATGCCCTTACGCAGTACTAGTGGCTAGGAGCAACATATCGACCTTTCAGCTGGACTAGTGCCTACCTAATGGGACGGCCCTGCGGTTCTAGGCGCTTCCATGTTGCCTTTTTGAACGTGAATGTAGCCCCTGTGTACCATGAAGGAACAGGGCGTCACACAAGAAGAAGCTGGTCATTTATTGCGGATGCAGCCCACAATAATGAAATATATTTTGGAGTTCATGACCTAATAGCTGTATGGGCTTGGTGATTTTGTTGTGCATTAAATTTCTATTATGATATTAACCGTGTAGCGTTATTCTTTGCAAGTAATGTAGCATATTCCTATTTGTGGAGCGATGTATTGTGAGAAGATCTGCATTGGGTTCCGGCTTCTGAGTATAGTTGCGTGGTACTGTACTTGGCGCGTTTGCCAACGAAGCCCAGTGAGGTCAGGGATAGGGGCTGCCATTATGACTGTTTTAATGATGTCATGCTCAGGGGCGGGGGATTAGCTTTTGTGTAACAGATGCCGGTCAGCCAGGTGGATTGGTGGAATGATGTGATTATCAGAATATGGCTGGTCACAGGTGCCTGTGTTTGCGTGCGTTTCTTGGAGGGAGACTGAGGTCATGTCCATTGGAATAGCTTCTGTATTCGTGCCATCTGTGCCCTGCAGCTCCCATTGGCCCCTCTTGAGATGGGTCTGGCTGCTCAGTCACTCTGCCAACTTGTGTGGTACATGCTTGTGCTGATGGTTGGTTTGTTTACTGGCAAGAGTACAGGGCTGGTGCAGTCTCCCTCAGGTTACTGCTTTGAATGTTGCCTTACACTGGTGTCAAGCGATGGGGGCCTGTTGTTGTTTTGTCTCATATTTCAGTTCATATTGCTGTACTTGAACCTTCACATGCCTGTGCTGCATCAGTACGGCAATGGTGACATGGCAAATATGGATGGCCACTCACAAGGCACTTGGAGCCCCTACATTCATTTGTTCGTTGGCATGCATGGGTGACTTGTACATTTCACTGGTTGCATTGTGTGACTTCATTGCACCTACGAGGAGTTGTGCAATGTGGCCAGGGAGTGGTGTACAGGCACTCAGTAGGGCCATTTACGGTTGGTTCGCGTTGCCGTACTTCTCACCATGGCGGAATGGTACTTTCCGCCATGCTTGATGGCGTTAGGTAAATGTCCGCTAGGATCAGAATTCGCGTACCGTTGCGTCATGGTGGTAATTACGGTTTTGCATGGTGCGCGTGCGCGTACTTGGTGCAGTTAGCGTTGGCGTTCACTACGGTGTCGCTAATGGCATCGTACTTTACGGTGACGGGTCATAATCGCACCGAGCGCTATTTGATGGCGGTATTGCATTTCCGCCATCGTTTTTCGATTTCCGCCAGGGTCGTAATGAGGGCCAATATGTCTTACAGTCACCAATCAGAACACAACACCACAAGTGCCTCAATGTGCCTTAACTACCACATGGCACCCTTCCATTAGTAGTGTTGGCTTGCCAACTAAAGGTGGCATGGAAGCGCATACAGCAGGAAGGCCAACAACAATGGAGACCGGCAAGAAAATACATGAAGATGGAACATGAACAAAGGATGTATCTCAATATCAAAATAAAAAGGGATGGCAACCATGCACTGGACAAACAATCAAGAATCCCACTAGGGGTGTATACACAGTTTGGACTTGAGACTGCCCACAGGTGAAACCGAAACTCAATGTCTCTGTGTAAGTTACTTTCACACGCTGCACTCCTTGCAAGCCTATGGAACGGGGAAGCTGGAGTCGCATATGGGTCTGGACCCTAAGGCATAAATAAGGGTCATCCGCACCCCAGCGTAATCACGTACCCCAGTCACACCAGCCAAATTGTGTGTGGAAAAGCCCGCGCATACCCCAGTCACACCAGCCAAATCGCGTGGAAAGGCCTGTGCGTACCCCTTCCGCACCCCAGCGTAATCACGTACCCTGGTCGCATGTCATGATTACGGGGTTCCCTCGCAAAAGAATTTCCAAGAGTTCCTGGTTGGCCGCTTACAGTTGCTGGTCTAAGAATAGGCAGGTTGACTCTTCCTCATCACTCAACATGGCTGCCTGTAGTTACAACCTCTAGGTGGGCCAGCAGTCTAGTTTTCTGTCACTCGGGAGTATTTAAGCCCCGCCCCTTTGCTCAACGGCGCTTCGCGTCTTCAGCTGTCTCAGCGAACGCTTACCGCGGTTCAGCCCTCTGACAGGAATTCCTCAGCTTCCCTAGTATTCCATGGAAACCCTTTTCTGTAGTGCCCTGGAATAGCTTTTCCCGTCCAGTCCGCTGTCCCAAGTTGTGAATTCTGTGTAAAGTTGGCTTTCTTCAGTGCGGTGTTGGCGGTTACGCTTTTCCAGTTGGCGTTTATTGTGAGGAGAGTTTTCGAGGCGCACCTCCCAGTTCTGTCGCCCCTGTTGTTTTCACAGCAAGTATCTTTCCCTTTTAGTTCTCGCTATAGATTAATGGTTCCTATAGTAGCAACTGCTTTTCACACATTAGTTCTTTCGCGCAAGTGAATGTTCAAACCATATTCACCTCACAGAAGTTAAGAGGGTTGTGTGGAGAATTGTTTCTAGGAACATTAGTGTTCGTTTTTTCTGTCGTCATCAGGTACACTAAGTTTACGCATTTTGGAACCAAAAATGTTGCGGGTTGTGCACTTCAGTTTTTAGACACATTAGGGTGTTTCTGCATTTAGAGGGTTAGTGACACCATTCCTGTCTGACACTGTTAGGAAGTGTACCCCTTTAGACATTTCTGGAAGTTTAAGGATAATTCCATTCTCCTCACGTCCCTTCTTCAGAACACGCACCCCTGCGCAGAAGCAGGATGGAGAGCTAACCAAATCACCAACTAAGATAGAGAGTCCAATTGGGATAAGATAACAGCGCACCCTGAGAAGTTTCCGAATATCAAGTGGTGTCCCCGAGGAGTCTAAGGTAAGCGTTACAGAACGCGAAGCCAGTCATAAAAAATACTCCGCCTGGGCATCATGGGAACTTCTGAGGTAGATCAGTTAGCTCAACTACTGGGAGAACTTAGAGCTGAAGTCCATGCAGCCCGGTCCGAAACCGGCGCTCTTAGAAGGGAACTGGGAATCAATAGGGAACGAACTGAAGAGTTGGCTCGCCAGTTATTACAGAATCAGGCGGGACAGGTTCCCCTTCCCCAAGGTAATGCCCAAGCTTCCTCTTCTACATCGCCCTCAGTTCCGTTCCAAGTGGTAATTCCAGGAAATATTCCCTTAGCCCCTCCTGAGAGATTCACGGGGGACCCGAAAAGGTTTGCCGTGTTTTTAAATCAGTGTAGACTACATTTTTTGTGCAGACCTGGGGTTTTCTCCACTGACCAATCAAAGGTTGCTTTCGTGTTGTCTTATTTGGGTGGTCATGCAGCAGATTGGTCCATTCCTTTGGTTAATCGGGATGATCCCGTGTTGCAGAACTTTTCAGAATTCCAGAGAGAGTTAGAGAAATTGTTTGCTCGCCATTCACAAGGTCAGGCATTGGACAATGAGTTACTGTCACTCAAGCAGGGCAATCAGGAGCTGCTTGCTTACGTGGCTACTTTCAATCGATTAGTGGCAGAAACTAATTGGCCTACAGAAAAGAGAGTGACACTGTTTTATCGTGGTCTGCGCAGTGAGCTGAAGGATGTTCTCGCTCAAGTTGTCAATCCGCCCGAATGTCTCACAGAATTCATAGACCTGACAATCCAGTTGGATCATCGTCTTCAGGATAGGAGAACGGATCGAGCTCGTCAGGACAGTCGACCCTTTGTAGTCCGCTCCCGAGAACCAACGTCGAAGTCAGGATTAGATGTTCCCAATGAACCCATGCAGTTGGGCGGAATTCGAGGCCCAATTTCCCAAGCAGAGAGAGAGAAGAGACGACAGTTGCAGTTGTGTTTGTATTGTGGCAAGGCCGGTCATTTTTTAAAGGATTGTCCAGTAAAACCTTCACGGAGGCCTTTAGGAGGAATCAATCCGGATAAAAAAGAACAGACGGCGGAAAACTCCAGTGCCCGACAAGTTTAGAGGTCCGCTTGTCGAGCATGGAAAAGGTTGCAGCGACCTCACACTTCGTGTGTCCTATTGTCCTTTCTTGCCACAATAACCCCACACAGAGGCATGCATTGGTTGCGTACATAGACTGTGGGGCCATTGGCAACTACATGGATCAACATCTGGCTAGTAAATTGGGATTCCCCTTGAGGAATAAGTTGGAAGCTGAAAACGTCTCCGGAGTGGATGGTACACCTTTGGTGTCAGGTCCCGTGACCCAGTGCACTGACCCCCTCTTAATGCTTTGCCAGGAAGGACACAGGGAGAGGATCTCTTTTGACCTGATTCAAGCTCCTCAATTCCAGATCATCTTGGGAATACCTTGGTTGGAGAAGCATAACCCTGTGATCGATTGGTGTTCCCGGACATTGAAGTTTGACTCCAAGTGCCAAAGTATGTGTTTTTCTGCAGAAGGTCCAAAGGACGCCAGGCAGTCTGAGATGACTATCTACACCACCTTGGGTCTCATAGGTTCATTACCAGTAGAATACAAAAAATTCCAGGATATTTTCCAAAAAGAAAAACAGGCAGAAATTTTGCCCCCTCACAGACCCTATGACTGTCAAATTGATCTCATTCCAGGGGCTCAGCTTCCTTGTAGCAGAATTTATGCCCTCACTGAAAAAGAAAATGCTCATCTAAAGGCTTATCTGGATCAATACCTGGCCAATGGGTTTATTAGACCGTCCAAGTCACCGGTGGCATCTCCTCTCTTTTTTGTGCCCAAAAAGGAAGGGGATTTGCGAACCTGCATAGATTACAGAGCACTGAATCAAATCACGGTGAAGAACCGCTATCCTCTTCCCCTTATTTCGACCTTGCTGGATCAGGTGAAGCAGGCACAAATATTCACCAAGCTTGATCTAAGAGGTGCCTATCATCTCATTCGAATTAAGAAAGGTGAGGAGTGGAAAACCGCCTTTCGGACACGATTCGGGCTCTTCGAATATCAAGTCATGCCCTTCGGGCTTTGCAATGCTCCTGCTGCCTTCCAGGCCTTTATGAATGATATCTTCAGAGATCTACTGGACATCTGTGTGGTGGTCTATGTGGACGACATTTTAATTTTCTCTGCAAACCTGGCGGATCATGTAAGGCACGTGACATCGGTGCTTCAAAGGCTCCAAGACAATTCTCTGTATGTGAAATTGGAAAAGTGTCATTTTCACGTCCCTGAGATTGAATTCTTGGGGTTCATTCTATCTTCTAGTGGAGTCAAAATGGATAACAGAAAGGTTGATGCCATCCTGTCTTGGCCTGCTCCAACTTCTGTCAAAGGAGTTCAGAGTTTTCTGGGATTCGCGAATTTCTATCGGCGTTTTGTTTCTGATTTCTCTGGCCTAGTTCATCCTATCACCTCACTACTTCGAAAAAGCAGGAAATTTGAATGGACTAATGAAGCTGATGAGGCATTTAAGAAATTAAAAGAGCAATTTACTGCTGCACCTGTTCTACAACATCCAAGACCTGATCTTCCGTTTGTAGTCGAGACTGATGCCTCTAACGTGGCTATGGGAGCCGTATTGTCTCAGCGTGATCCTGACACCCAAGAATTGCACCCCGTAGCTTTCTGGTCAAGGAAGTTCGCTGCTGCAGAATTAAATTACACCATTACCGATAAGGAGTTTTTGGCTATAATTTGTGCCTTGAAGGAATGGAGGCATCACTTGCTGGGCGCACGACACACGGTGACCATCTTCACCGATCATCGGAACTTGCAATACTTACGCTCTGCAAAGGCACAATCTTCAAGACAGCTACGATGGGCCCTCTTTCTAGCGGAATATGACTTTGTTATTACTTTCAGACCAGGAGTGCGAAATGGTAAGGCTGATGCCTTGTCTCGAATGGGTAATGGAGAAGAAGCCTATGTGCCAGTGAATCCAGTGGAGATCATTTCTGGAGAAAAGATCCTGGGAGTAATGAACACAACGGACTCTGCCTTTGAAGAGTTAAAAAGGGAAATTCAAAACCATCTTACGCAGGATGAATTGTTGAACTGGGAGTCCAGAGGAGTAGGCTTTACAGTGCAGGAGGGTCTTCCCTTTTATCAAGAACGGTTATACTTGCCCACGCCTCAACTACAAGAAAGAGTGGTTACCAACTATCATGACGCTCTTTTGGAAGGTCACCCCGGAATCAAAAAGACCATGGAGAAAGTTAAAAGATCTTATTGGTGGCCTACCTGGAGAAAAGATGTCATTCAGCATTTGAAAACTTGTGGTAACTGCGCTCAAAATAAGAATCAAAAGAGAAAACCTGCAGGCTTGCTTCTTCCATTGAGTGTGCCACCAACCCCCTGGCACACCATCTCCATGGACTTCATCACCGATTTACCTCCTTGTGAAGGGTTTGACACGATCATGGTGGTGGTGGACTTGTTCTCCAAAATGGCACATTTTATCGCATTGAAAGGATTGCCGTCAGCCTCAGTTCTGGCAAAAACCTTTTTGGAGAATATTGTGAAGCTGCATGGCTTTCCTGCGGTGATAATCTCTGATCGAGGTAGCCAATTCGTCGCCAAGTTTTGGAGAAGATGTTGTGAATTGGCCAAAGTTGATGTACGTTTGTCCACCAGTCATCATCCCCAAACTGACGGTCAAACTGAGCGAACCAATCAAACTCTAGAGCAGTACCTCAGATGTATGTTGCATCAATTGGAGAACACCTGGCTAAATGTTTTGTGGATAACCGAATATGCATATAACAATTCTGTTCATTCCTCCACTGGTTTGAGTCCTTTTTACACCTTACATGGCCGACATCCACGCACCTCAGCTTACGATCCACCTGAACCGTTAGAAATGCCAGCAGTAAAATCCCTGCATGAGAAAATCACCTCAGCCATCGCTCAAGCTCGAGAACAATTATCCATGGCCAAAAAATCCCAGAAAAAATTTGCAGATGACAAAAGAAGTGTTGCACCAGAGTATGAGGTGGGGAATTTGGTTTGGTTGGCCACCCGAAACCTGACCTTGAAGGGAGCTAGAAAGTTCCTTCCCCGCTTCCTGGGACCTTTTGCAATTGAAAAAATCATCAATCCCGTGGCCATCAAGTTAACCCTTCCAAAGAACATGAAAATCCATCCAGTATTTCACGTCTCTCTTTTAAAGCCTGTTAATCCAAACACACGAATCTCCGAAGCACCAGCCCCTGTGGTCATTGATGATGACCAACTAGAATACGAGGTCAAGGCCATTTTAGATTCCAAAATTGTGCGTAATAGGCTATTCTACTTAGTGGATTGGAAAGGTTATGGCCCTCAAGACAGAACTTGGGAACCCTGCGAGAATGTTCATGCCCCTAGGCTACTCAGAATGTTTCACCGCAACCACCCATCCAAACCAGGGAGAGGGAATTTCAGTTTTGGAGGGGCCTTGGGGGGGAATACTGTCATGATTACGGGGTTCCCTCGCAAAAGAATTTCCAAGAGTTCCTGGTTGGCCGCTTACAGTTGCTGGTCTAAGAATAGGCAGGTTGACTCTTCCTCATCACTCAACATGGCTGCCTGTAGTTACAACCTCTAGGTGGGCCAGCAGTCTAGTTTTCTGTCACTCGGGAGTATTTAAGCCCCGCCCCTTTGCTCAACGGCGCTTCGCGTCTTCAGCTGTCTCAGCGAACGCTTACCGCGGTTCAGCCCTCTGACAGGAATTCCTCAGCTTCCCTAGTATTCCATGGAAACCCTTTTCTGTAGTGCCCTGGAATAGCTTTTCCCGTCCAGTCCGCTGTCCCAAGTTGTGAATTCTGTGTAAAGTTGGCTTTCTTCAGTGCGGTGTTGGCGGTTACGCTTTTCCAGTTGGCGTTTATTGTGAGGAGAGTTTTCGAGGCGCACCTCCCAGTTCTGTCGCCCCTGTTGTTTTCACAGCAAGTATCTTTCCCTTTTAGTTCTCGCTATAGATTAATGGTTCCTATAGTAGCAACTGCTTTTCACACATTAGTTCTTTCGCGCAAGTGAATGTTCAAACCATATTCACCTCACAGAAGTTAAGAGGGTTGTGTGGAGAATTGTTTCTAGGAACATTAGTGTTCGTTTTTTCTGTCGTCATCAGGTACACTAAGTTTACGCATTTTGGAACCAAAAATGTTGCGGGTTGTGCACTTCAGTTTTTAGACACATTAGGGTGTTTCTGCATTTAGAGGGTTAGTGACACCATTCCTGTCTGACACTGTTAGGAAGTGTACCCCTTTAGACATTTCTGGAAGTTTAAGGATAATTCCATTCTCCTCACGTCCCTTCTTCAGAACACGCACCCCTGCGCAGAAGCAGGATGGAGAGCTAACCAAATCACCAACTAAGATAGAGAGTCCAATTGGGATAAGATAACAGCGCACCCTGAGAAGTTTCCGAATATCAAGTGGTGTCCCCGAGGAGTCTAAGGTAAGCGTTACATCGCACCAGCCAAATCGTGTGAAAAGGCCCGCACATACCCCTCCCGCACCACAGCATAATCACGTACCCCAGTCTCACCAGCCAAATTGCATGGAAAGGCCAGCGCATACCCCGGTCGCACCAGCCAAATCACGTGGAAAGGCCCACGCGTTCCCCTTCCGCACCCCAGCATAATTGCGTACACTGGTCGCACCAGCCAAATCACGTAGAAAGGCCGGTGCATGCAGCCATCAGCCACGAACGCACCATGCCTGCAGCCTACACCAATGGGCCCCCTGATCACCCATGACCAGTGTGCAGCACATTGTCGGTATGCAGTCTGTATGTCAACAAGCACATACCAGTCCACCATGACATGGTCAACCCATGTCAGTCATGAAAATGTGGAAATCACTGCAAAACAATCCTTAAACTTCATCCAAGCAACATACACACGTCCCGGACACACACGCATCACCACTCACCGGACGATTCCTCATAAATCGACAGGTCTCCCACACCTTGGATCTGCTCCACATCAATGAGATCACTGACAATCTCCTCATGTGGAGTGAGTTCCTCGTCCTCTGGTTGCATCCCCCCTCCAGTCACCAGAGTAGAGGCGTAGGCGGCACCCAGGTTATCCTTGCCTCTGCGTCGGAGGTCATTCCAAAGCTTGACCACTTCCCGAGCTGTGTGCCTCTCTTGGCCCATGGAATTAATATGATATGTGATGGCCTGCTAGTGGGCCATACGTTGAGCAGGCTTATGTGTGCTCCCTGCCCGCACAAGCATGTCACGTTCATGCTCCAACACATAGTCCACGAGAATGTCGAGTTCTTCATTACAGAAGCTCTTCTTCCTCGATGTGTGGTGCTCCTGTGCCATGCCTTGGGTTGGAGCCTGTCCCACTACTGCACGCTTTTGCTTCTTGCAAGGTCATGCAGACCCGGAGTGGCTTGGACCACGTGGGTCAGTAGGGGCTGGAGTACTGGTGGACTGGCCCATGGCATCAGCCACTGATGGGACGACAGTAGGCTGCCTTGCAGGAATCCGTACTAGGGTGCTGGGGACAGGAGCTTGCACCGCACGTCTCTTGCCCTTACGGACAAGGACATCTGCTCCTGAGTCACTGTGGGCCTGGGACGGGACCACTGCAGTCCGGGCTGGCTGAGCCGGGGTGGTGGTAGCCACGGCTGCCCCGGCAGCTTCCACACCCTGGCAGCTCTGTACAGCAGATGACACTGATGGTCTGTGACCCAGGATGCTGGTGCCAGTAACTTGCACTGCACATCCCTTGCCCTTACGGACAAGGACATCTGCCCCTGATTCACTGTGTATCTGGGCCGGGACCACTGCAGTCCGGGCTTGCTGACCCTGAGCCTGGCTGGTGATAGCCACAGCTGCCCCTGCAGCTTCCACACACTGGCAGCTCTGGACAGCAGATGACACTGCTGGTCTGTGACGCTGGGTGCTGGTGCCAGTAACTTGCACCGCATGCCCCTTGCCCTTACAGACAAGGACATCTGTCCCTGAGTCACTGTGGGCCTGGGCTGGGACCACTACAGTCTGGGCTGGCTGACCCTGAGTCTGGGTGGTGGTAGCCACAGCTTCCCCTGCAGTTTCCACACCCTGGCAGCTCTGGACAGCAGATGACATTGCTGACCCGGGACCACAGGTGCTGGGGATGGCAGCATCAGCTGCATCTTCCTGACCCTGTTGGTTGGGGGCATAGCTCTCCCTGCACGGGCCTGGACACATCGGACACTTCGCCCACGTCGGCCACCTCGTCCACCTCGCTCACCTCATCCACCTCGCCCACCTTGGCCTCCCTTCCCACTTGTTGCCCTCCCAGTCATGGCACTGATGGATTAGCTCAATGTGAGGTGCAGCTATCAATTGTCCTGGGCAATTGGAGTGAGGGGGCAGGGTTTGTGATGTGATACGTACCACTGTGCACCAGCAAGTCTCTATGTAACCCCTGGTGAAAAACTAACAGGTCGCGTAACGCACAGGCACACCAAAAACAAAAATTAGGGTGTATGCATCCCCTCGGTAGCCCATGTGGGAAGTAAAAACATCATGCAGTACGCTGTGGCACACAGCAACAGAAAATATGCAGACGCGAGGAACACGTAGGGTACTAAGACCTTGAAAATGGGATATGCGACACACAGGGCAAACACAGTATGAAAAATGCGTGCGCGAGGCGTGTGCCTCGTAGGAAAAAAATAAATTACACGCGCGTAGGGAACTCCCCGCCAAGACAAGAAGTACGCACTGTCACAGTAAAACTCAGAAGTCCATGTGTCTGTCCCCTCGAAATACACGTACATTGCACAGTTGTCCTACGCTCACCTTTATCCCGATACTGAACGGCAACGCCCAACGTACAGCGCATGTCACATAACTTATGCGCTTAGGGCCTTTCCTCTGATTCCACGCTAGCGTGCTGTTTCCGCACGTGCGGAGTTACTCTGTTTCCAACTGGCCACGCGAGTAACATGGAAGACCAACGCTCCTGCCTACCAGCCAACATACCTGCCTGAGCTGCCTCCTACAAGCCATCTGCTGCTGCCTGCCCACTCTGTGTGCCTGCTGCCCACATGCGCTGCCCACGTGCCCTGCATTTCTGTGCCTGCTTATCAGCCATTGCCAGTGATCCTGTCGTCGTGACCACCTCTGCTGATCCTGAAGACTCCATACTGCCATACCACCGCTCCACAGCCCAGCCCCAGGACCACCTTGCCCACCCACACCTGCCTGAGGGGTTGCCATGTCTGACACAACACCATCTGAGGCAAGTGGCAACCCCCCGGCAGCGAGGCAGAGGGCTGCCAGCTTCTCAGCCAGGGAAGTTGCCATCCTGGTGGAGAAAGTCCTGGGGCATCATGATGTCCTCTTCCATGGACCATCGCAAGTCGGCAAGGAAGGACAGAGGAGGATCTGGGCGGACATTGTGGGTGCTATCAACACAGAGGGTATGGCACCCCATGACTAAACACATGTCCACAAGCGCTGGGAGGACTTCAAGGCCAGGACCCACAACAAGGCCCGGCGCTTCCTCCAGGCTGGTGAGGCGCTGGGGCCGGTTGACCAACAACAATTATCTGGTCCTGGAGAGGTTCTATCCAGCTCTGTACACCCAGGTCCAGGATTTGGAGTCGACTGGTAAGTGTCCGTGTGTTCTCGTACACCATGGTGCATGTGCATGTTGATGTGTGGTTGGAGTGTGCACCTCATGTCTGGCATGCCTCTTGTACAGATGTCTGTGTACATGTCCCAGACAGTGCTGCATGTGAGTCCGTTCAAACATGTTTGTTTGTTTGTTTGTTTGTTTGTTTTATTTATTTATATATCGCTCCAGACCTGGAGGTAAAAGGGTGCTTCGGGAAACGGTTACATGGTACAAAACAGGCAGTTTGCATTTATACATTTATCCATATATACAGTTTACAGGTAAAAAGCACAATTAAGTGTAGGCAGTATTGTCAGACATGGGAGAGAGCAGAAGGACAATGCTAGTATTTATCCAGTAACCATCTAATAACCTGTTTCCTGAAGGGTTGAAAGGACTCGATAGATTTGATGTATGTTGAGTGGTAGGGTGTTCCAAAGTTGGGAGGCAAGGACCGTGAAGCTGGATCCTCCAGCTCTTTTTAAGGTGAATCTGGGCAATGTTAGGCATATGGTATTGGAGGATCTAGTAATTCTGGTGGCGGGTTTTAAGGTGAATTTGTTGGTGAGATAAGGTGGAGCTAGATAGTTTAAGGCTTTGTATGTGAGGCAGATAGTTTTAAGGTCGATTTCTTGTTGTATGGAGAGCCATTTGCACGATGTTCTGGTGGTAGAGATGTGCTCTCGCCTGGGTATGTTTAAAGCAGCTCGTAGCGCATTATTTTGGAGTACCTGTAGTTTATTAATTATGGATTTGTTTGCGCCTAGGTGTTGACTGTTACAATAGTCCAATTTGGATAGTATGAGAGCCCTGGCCAGCGTGAGGCAGCTATTAGAGGACAGGAAAGGTCTACAGGCCCTAATCAGCTTACCAGTGTAGGCAGTGGCTGAGGCAGTTAATTTGTTTGGATAGGGTACAGTTGGCATCAAAGTAAAAGCCAAGGGTCTTCACACTTTTAACAATGGGAATAGTGTTACCATCGATGATGATACTATTGTAGTTAGGGCTGAGTTTCGACAAGTTATTGGGTGAACTGACGAGGAGAAGCTCAGTTTTCTCATCGTTCAGACAGAGGACGTGTTTGGCCATCCATACCTTAATGATGGAGAAGATTTCATTAATCTGGGTGACGTCAGCATTGTAGTTGCCTGAGAGGGTAAGGAGTATCTGGGTGTCATCTGCATAATTGGTGTAGGTGACACCCATATGGTCCAGTTTGTCAAAGAGTGGCTTTGTCAGCAATGGTGTTTGGATTGCAATACGTGATGCGCGCAGGCATGTGGCAACATGCACATGTTTGCATGCATGTGTCTGTGCTGGGGCATGTGAGGGGTGTTACACATGTGTGCTTTCATCAACATCACGGGCATGCATGGTGTACATGTGCGTGTGTCTGAGTAGTGAGTTTGTGACTGGGCAACACTCTGGGGTGTTACCAGAGGTTTTGATTGTGTGATTGCCTCATGCTGCCAATTTGACCTCGAGTGCACTCTGACATGATAGCTCCATAGCCTGCTTCATGACTGTCAGGTGATGTGTGTGATTGATATGTGTATGACCCATGATGCGTGTGAGCTGGAATCACAATTTAGAGGTGCTGCCAGTGCCTTGTCCAAGGATGTGAATGTCTGTTGTGAATGACAGACATGATTGTGCATGTGTGTGAATAGCACTTCCCTGTGTGTAGTGGATGGTGATGATGGTTGTGACTACTGACAGTGCCACTGATGTACATTAGCATTGTGACAAACACGTGTTCAGTACCCTGATGTTTGTGTACTATGTTTCCCTATCCACAGCGACGATGGAAGAAGAGGGCGAAGAAGGCACTGTGGAGCGCGGCAGCAGGGATGCCTCCACCAGGTGTAGACGCAAGGCCCAGTCATTCTCCCAGGTACTGTCATCTCCCGGGAGCAAGAAGACTGGTGCCGTGTCAGAGTCAACTGCCTCAGCTGCTGAGGATACGTCCAAGAGGGCGAAGGTGCTGGAGGACTCCTCAGCAGTGGGAGGGACAGGTGAGCCTGCACAGGGGCAAGACACTGCGGAAGACAGTGGGGAGGCATCCAGGTTGGCAGGGGAGAGGGAGGAGAAGGAGGCCACATCAGCCCAGCCCATGGGGCCCGGCGGGAGTGATGACGTAGGTGTTACTGGTGCAGTCCAGGATCAGGGTCTGGAGGCAGTGCAGGTCGCTGTGGAGGTGCCTGTGCCTAATCCTATCCCTGGGACTGCGACTGCACCTGTATGCACCTGGGGGCATGCCTCAGGCCAGACCCATCCGCAGGTGGCGGATGTATCCACGCAAAGGGATACACCAATACCTGCGGATGAAGCAATTTGTGACAGGGTGGAACCATTGCTAGCCGGTATCACGAGGCGTACAGGCACCTTTCGTGATGATGAGCAGGCTTCCAATCAGGGGCTTGCACATCATCATAATGAGGTCTGTCGCCTCATTAACTGGCTAGCTCAGTTCTTGGTCACGATTCGGGTATGTGTGCTGGGCACTTCTGGGACGCCCTCCTCGTCTGCCCTGCCTCGTCTGTGCACCAGTCATCCTCCCTACCATCTTCCAGCCCAGATACCACCATGGCCCCCTGTGCACCTGTCCAAACACTGGCGGCCAGTCTGGTGAAGATCACATCCCTGCCAGAGTCGGGAGTCGAAGGAGGATCAGCAGAGGTGGTCACCACGGAGATACATCTGGCGACAGGACATGTGGCAATGGAGGAAGAGCAGGCTCCAAGCAGCAGAGCACGTGCACGACTTCCCCGGGTGTTGTCATCATCCCGGAGGCTGTCCTTGAGGCACAGACACCAGGCTACTCGGCAGCGGCAGGCTCAGCGTAGGAGGCGACAGGACTCGGGGCTTCCAATGGAAGCGAGGCAGGTATCGGCCATCGGGCAGGAGGAACATGTGGACCTTACAACAAGGACGTCTTCCGTGTTGGAGCGTTTTGGCCAACAGATCGGAGCAGAGCGCAGCGGGCACGGGAGGCTAGACTCACCATCGCCAGGACAGAGAAAACACTGCGTTGGGCAGAGAGGCGGGCAGAGGTCCTCGAGGAGACTTGCAGGGAGTTTCGGAGTAGCATGTTGGAGTCCCTGCAAACTCTCGAGGGGAGAGCTGAGGCCCGCCTAGGGAAAGTGGACGCAGTGTTCGATGATGCCCTGGTGGAGACTTTGAAGGGACATGGTGAGCCGAAGGACTAGCCCGCTGCCTTTGTATATAGTTCTTTAGGTGTGGGTTTCATTTATTTATTTTTTATTTGGAGTTATTGGACTTTGCTCCACTTTTTGTACATAGTTCTTTTTTGATTATATACTTCTGGATTTTTGGACATGGTTTGGGACAATGGACCCTGGTTGTTTGTATATAGTTAGCTTTTTCACAGTGTTTTATGTTCACCATGAAGTAATGGTTTTAATTTGTGTTTTCATTTGAACCTACATTCATGGACACGGACCACATCTTTGATTTCATTTTTAGTTTGTTCACGTCCAATGTTTTTGCTTTTGACACTCTTATTTATTGACTCATTTCATGGTGCTTTCATTTCATTTTTTATATGAGTATAACTTAAATACTGTTTTTAATATATATTTGTTCATGGTAAATGAAAGTGGTGTCTGGTCTGGATGGTTTAGCCCAAGTTTCACTCTTGCTTACTCTGTTCTATGTCCACGATGCTGGCCTATGTTGTTCACGTGTGGCATGTGGCAAGTTGTGGTGTGCATGAACAATGGATGTGTGTTAAGGTGCGCTTGGAGTGTGCAGCGTGTGGTGGCATTTCATTTCACATCTTCTGCATGTATGTCTATCGGTCCACAGTGTGTTGGGGGCTGGGGGTGTTCCAGGAGGCGGGGCCTGCCTGCAGGTTGCTGTCACAGGTGTGGGGGCGGACATGAGTAGGGGCCTGCCTGCAGGTTGCCATCACAGGTGTGGCGGGGGACATGAAGCGGGGCCTGCCTGCAGGTTGCGGTGACTGGGGCTGGGGGTGTCCCAAGAGATGTGGCCTCCCTGCGGGGTATGGTCATGGGTGATGGGGGGACGGGGGACCATGTGGTGCGGGCTGCCTGTGGGGTATGGTCACGGGTGATGGTGGCGCCATGTGGTGTGGACTGCATGCGGGGTATGGTCATGGGTGATGGTGGGGCCATGTGGTGTGGGCTGCCTGCCGGGTATGGTCACAGATGATGGGGGCCTCCCATGTGGTGTGGGCTGCCTGGGGTATGGTCACAGGTGATGGGGGATACCATGTGGTGTGGGCTGTCTGCAGGTTATGGTCACGGGTTATGTGGGGTCCCATTTGGTGTGAGCTACCTGCGGGTATGGTCATGGGTGATGGGGTCCCATGTGGTGTGGGCTGCCTGCAGGGTATGGTCACGGGTGATGGGGGGTCCCATGTGGTGTGGGCAGCCTGTGGGGTATGGTCAAGGGTGATGGTGGGGCCATGTGGTGTGGGCTGCCTGGGGGCTATTATCACGGGAGATGGAGGGTCCATGTGGTGTGGGCTGCCAGTGGGGTATGGTCACGGGTGATGGGGGCCTCCCATATTGTGTGGGCTGCCTGGGGCTATGGTCACGGGTGATGGGGGGCCTCCCATGTGGTGTGGGCTGCCTGCGGGGTATGGTCACAGGTGATGGGGGTTCCCATGTGGTGTGGGCTGCCTGCGGGGTATGGTCACGGGTGATGGTGGGGCCATGTGGTGTGGGCTGCCTGCGGGCTATGGTCACAGGTGATGGGGGGACCATGTGGTGTGGGCTGCCTGCCGAGTATGGTCACGGGTGATGGGGGGCCTCCCATGTGGTGTGGGCTACCTGCGGGGTATGGTCACGGGTGATGGGCCTCCCATGTGGTGTGGGCTGCCTACGGGGTATGGTCATGGATGATGGTGGTGCCATGTGGTGTGGGCTGCCTGCGGTGTATGGTCACGGGTGATGGGGGTAGTCCCATGTGGTGTGGGCTGCCTGCGGGTATGGTCATGGGTGATCAGGGGGCCCATTTGGTGTAGGCTGCAGGCATGGTGCGTTTGTGGCTGATGGCTGCATGCACCAGCCTTTCTACGTGATTTGGCTGGTGCGACCAGTGTACGCAATTATGCTGGGGTGCGGAAGGGGAACGCGTGGGCCTTTCCACGTGATTTGGCTGGTGCGACCGGGGTATGCGCTGGCCTTTCCATGCAATTTGGCTGGTGAGACTGGGGTACGTGATTATGCTGTGGTGCGGGAGGGGTATGTGCGGGCCTTTTCACACGATTTGGCTGGTGCGACCAGTGTACACAATTATGCTGGGGTGCGGAAGGGGAACGCGTGGGCCTTTCCACGTGATTTGGCTGGTGCGACCGGGGTATGCGCTGGCCTTTCCATGCAATTTGGCTGGTGAGACTGGGGTACGTGATTATGCTGTGGTGCGGGAGGGGTATGTGCGGCCCTTTTCACATGATTTGGCTGGTGCGACCAGGGTACGTGATTACGCTGGGGTGCGGAAGGGGTACGCACAGGCCTTTCCACGCGATTTGGCTGGTGTGACTGGGGTATGCGCGGGCTTTTCCACACACGATTTGGCTGGTGTGACTGGGGTACGTGATTACGCTGGGGTGCGGATGAGGTATGCACGGGCCTTTCCACGTGATAGGGTTGGAGCGACCGGGGTACGCGATTATGCTGGGTTGCGGAAGGGGTACGCTCTGGCCTTTCCACATGATTTGGCTGGTGCGACCGGGGTATGCGATTACGCTGGGGTGCGCTCTGGCCCTTTCCACACGATTTGGCTGGTTCGACTGGGGTACGCGTGGGCCTTTCCGCGTGATTTGGCTGGTGGGACCGGGGTACGCGATTATGCTGGCTTGCGGAAAGGGTACTCTCTGGCCTTTCCACGTGATTTGGCTGGTGCGACCGGGGTATGCGATTACGCTGGTGTACGTGCAGGCCTTTTCACGTGATTTGGCTTGTGCGACCGGGTATGCTGGGTTGCGGAAGGGGTACGCTCTGGCCTTTTCACGTGATTTGGCTTGTGCGACCGGGGTATACGCGGGCCTTTCCACGCGATTTGGCTGGTTCGACTGGGGTACGCGTGGGCCTTTCCGCGCGATTTGGCTGGTGAGACCGGGCTACGCGATTATGCTGGGTTGTGGAAGGGGTACGCTCTGGCCTTTCCACATGACTTGGCTGGTGCGACCGGGGTATGCGATTACGCTGGTGTACGTGCATGCCTTTTCAAGTGATTTGGCTTGTGCGACTGGGGTATACTCGGGCCTTTCCGCGCGATTTGGCTGGTTCGACTGGGGTATGCGTGGGCCTTTCCGCGCGATTTGGCTGGTGGGACCGGGGTACGCGATTACGCTGGGGTGTGGAAGAGGTACGTACTGGAATCAAAAAATAGGGCTCCTGGTGTGGAACCTATTCTACCCAGGAGGGTTAACTAGGAAAACAAAAGATACAAATGAATAGGTCCAAGGATGCTAGGCTCAGAACAACACCTCCACATGTATTATCAAACTCTGCATTGCTAAGGAAGGAATCACTCTTCAATAGTATGTTGTAGAGATAAATCTCATTTTTTTATATTAAAGTTGTGTGCAAAAAGACATAAATCCAACATTTAGAGAAATTAAGACATCAAAATGGTTTGCTAAAACAGAACAATCAGACAAAAAAATATATTTACAACACACAGTGCCAAAAAAAACATTTTTTGGGACAATCTCCAAATTGTGTGTGTGTAACAAACCCGACTCCTATTAGGATTTGCCAAGAAATTCACATATTGCAGTGTACATATTCAAGTCAACATTTGTGGAAAACACATAGAACAATGGTAGGTACACAAAATTATTTTTCTTGCGAAAACAGCATTAATGTGCTGTAGTTTTGGGGGGAGTAGTGCGTCTACACCAGGTGTTTCAGCCGTTTCTAGGTGGGCTAGGTGTGCCTCATCTTTAACACGGCCTTCATCAGGACGGAGTTCTGTGTAGATTGACGTCTGTGCTGCAGGGGAAGGAGACTACAGTCAGGGGGGTGTCTGAGCCAAAATTATTTAGTTTGAGTGAATCACGTGTGGTTGATGTAAAATCAAAAAGCACATAGCTTGCCTTTTTAAACGGGGACATGTTTAGCTTCAACCTCCCTTTGCTTCTCTCGTTCTCTGTTATTTGCAACAGGACCATACAGAGACCAGCCCATGCGGCTAGCAGATCTCAAATTCAGCGCCTGTGAAATCTATTAACCCATAGGTAAGCTATGTGCTTTTTGATTTTACATCAACCACACGTGATTCACTCAAACTAAATAATTTTGGCTCAGACACCCCCCTGACTGTAGTCTCCTTCCCCTGCAGCACAGACGTCAATCTACACAGAACTCCGTCCTGATGAAGGCCGTGTTAAAGATGAGGCACACCTAGCCCACCTAGAAACGGCTGAAACACCTGGTGTAGATGCACTACTCCCCCCACAACTACAGCACATAAATGCTGTTTACGCAAGAAAAATAATTTTGTGTACCTACCATTGTTCTATGTGTTTTCCACAAATGTTGACTTGAATATGTACACTGCAATATGTGAATTTCTTGGCAAATCCTAATAGGAGTCGGGTTTGTTACACACACAATTTGGAGATTGTCCCAAAAAATGTTTTTTTGGCACTGTGTGTTGTAAATATATTTTTTTGTCTGATTGTTCTGTTTTAGCAAACCATTTTGATGTCTTAATTTCTCTAAATGTTGGATTTATGTCTTTTTGCACACAACTTTAATATAAAAAAATCAGATTTATCTGTACAATATACTATTGAAGAGTGATTCCTTCCTTAGCAATGCAGAGTTTGATAATACATGTGGAGGTGTTGTTCTGAGCCCAGCATCCTTGGACCTATTCAGAGGTACGTACTGGCCTTTACACATGATTTGGCTGGTGCGACTGGGGTGCATGCTGATTTTTCACGCGATTACGATGGGGGGCTGTGTGCTGGCCCATGGATGGCGCAGGGCCTTGCGCCGTATTAGGCAGTTCACTGGTTTTTTCCTGCACACGGGGTGTGTTGGGGCGTAACTGGCGCTGATTGATGTTCATTGTGCCACGGCGACTGATGCCTCGGAAATACCATGAATACGCGTGCTGTGCCACAGCTGGCGCACACATGCCGCACGCTCCTTCTCGGCACGCGGCGCTTGTGCTACTTCTGCGCTGGATTCCATGAATTGGGCCCAATGTATTTTTGATTGGATTGAATATTATATGCTTAATGTTATTTTAAATGACGTGGAATTGATAATGAAAGTTGGATACATTTCCTAACCTTCTCGGCATGTGGCCCTTGTGCTACTTCTGCGCTGGATCCCATGAATTGGGCCCAATGTATTTTTGATTGGATTGAATATTAGCTTAATGTTATTTTAAATGAAGTAGAATTGATAATGAAAGTTGGACACATTTCCTAACATAGTGATTGATTTTGATCTAATGCAACATTTAACTTTTTGTAAATACTTAGTTGACCAATATTCAGCACACCTTTCATCAAACATCTCCACGAGAAATACATCTACCATCAGCTTTGGGAATACATTGAGATCAACAGCCTCCTCTGTGAATCACAACATGGTTACATACTGATGAGAGTAACAGCATCCACACTGTGCTCTGTTTGGGACATGCTAAAAAACAATGCGGACATCGGCATAACCAGCTTTCTCGCTCTACTGGACATCTCTGCAGAATTTGACACCATCAGTTGGCAGATCCTACTAAAAACAACCTACGTTGCAACTCCTTTTTGAAAGAGAGATCAGAAAGAACACTTATGGACCCTTTCAGAACACAACTTTGCAAGTTGACGTGGAGTACCTCAAGGGTCCACCCCGTTGCATCTTCTCATCAATATACACATGATGCTCTACTTTGCTGTACTTTGATCTCATCAACAACATGGCCTTGTATGCTGCAGCTATGCAGACGACACACCAGACATCTAAAAACTCAACAACATATACACCTGCCCTCAACATATGCCTTCCATGCGGTAGACTCCTGGATGAACTCCAACAAACGTACACTAAACCCATCCAAAAATATACTCATGATATTAGGGGCAATACCACCTGACCCTGCAGCTCTTCCCTGACCGGGCATAATGGGCACTACCATGAGAGATATAGGATCCACAATAGAGATTGATTTTACACTAGAATGACATGTTCTTCTTCCAGCTCCGCGCTATATAACGCATCATGCCCTATGTATTCTTCATTCACAGCACGATACCAGTTACCTCACGGGCACTAGCAACACTTTATGGCCATAGCCTTTACCTTTCACTCCCAGAATATCTACTCAACAGACTAAAATGTGCACAATGGTAGCATCCAAATTACTCATAAGACTGAGAAGATACCCAGATTACTCCTAAAACTGAAATGATACAAACATACCAAGACATTGGTAACAGTAACAAATCTCAACTAAATCTCAACTAGAACTGGCATGGAGGTTCCGCATTCTCCTTCCTTACAACCAAACCATGGAACTCCCTACTAAAACACCCCCATGCAGAGGAAAACCACTGTACCTTCAGAAAACAGCTATAAACCTAGCTTTTCAACTATCCTCCTCGTGGTACCGACCTCAGAAATGACCAGAAGCACCTACACATCATGTCAACTAACTCACTGGAAATGGATTCCCTCAGGGCAGATTCCACAGGATTGAATTAAAATTTCACAACTTTCACGGTTTACACGTGCCGTAATCACTTTATCAGCAGGCGTGTACTACCTCACTACCGGAAGACTCCCTGTGTTTATTTACCCTCCGCCACTACTTCTTCCCTGATCCGTCTACTCCATTCGGCTGGCTCCCTTCTCAGATTTCCTAACACCTTACATGACACACTTACTGCCACCCACCAGCCCCACAGAAGGCAGCAACAGCAGGGCTTGCCGAATGCCACACGAACCTCATTACGCTATGACTACGTGGTATTTCTTCAGTCCTACTACACTCCCCTCATCAATGGGTAACACTGCCCAAAGCACGCAGAGGCTGTCAGATCCCTTATGAGTGACCTATCCCGGAGAGCTCTGCCAAACCCGTAGAAGCACATGTGCACACAGGACCTGGGTGCATTTGACCAGCACCCATCAGCCCTCAGGTTTTCCCCTCTTGCTCTCCTGCTATCCCACTAACAAACCACCTCCCCTCCAATTGTCTGAGAGAGAGCCACGCACAGAGTGGACAACCACAGCAAAGGCCAGAATGGCGCTATAATTTACTTAATTACTTTAAAAAAGCCCAAAAGATTTGCATCAAAAATTGAAAATAAAGGATATTTTAATATTGTTCAAAGTGTTTTTATTATGTTTATGTTGCCTTTGTGTTGTAGGTTTTATGCTATATCTGTGTTCTCGTGTGCTACTACTTTAATACAAGTGATGCTAAAGTGGACTAATTAATGTTTGCTATCTATCATTGTAGGTGATCTGGTTGCTATGTACATTTGAAAGGCCAAGATAGTCAATGAAATAAAGCATATTATTGTAATGCAGATATTAATCTCAGAGCAGCTTCCTGTTTTTGCAGGAAGTACCTTACACAAGACCGCCTATGCTCTACTCCATGGAGAAGCTGGGTGAGAAAGCTATGCCCACTTGTGGCTTTTCCAGGTGAACAAGACAAGTGTATAGACACAGGAAAATACGTGGACAGCAGTCAATTGACACATTACCATTCAGTGGTGACAGGGATGGGAACATAATGGGCCCGATTCATGGAATTAAATTGTGACGAAAAAGGGGCGCTTGTGTGCAAAAAAAGGCTGCTGTCACCACCCTCTGGTGTAGCATCAGAATGTGGTTGTGGCAAGGGAGGTTCACCACGCATAGCCCTGGCCTGGTCCTCCATGGCAGTAGCCATGTAGGACTGAGATGATTGCATCTGCACATGATGGCTCGGAGGTCCCCATGCAACACCTCACGGGATGCACAGAGTTCCTCTGTGATGGTATGAGTCACTGTTGCATCTGCTGTTCAGACCGTCTACTGCGGGCTGCCTCGAGTGCAGCCAGTGTAGTTCTGAGGGGCCTATACTCTTCCCCCAGGGCATCCTTGTGGGCCCGACCCTCTGCAACCAGGGATGCCTGCAGAGCCGTCAGTTCTGACCCTCGGCTCCTGTTGCTGGCCTTCATGTGCAGCCTGTGTGAGTGGCATGTGGACCGCAATGCCTGCAGCTGGTGCTCCACCTTTCTTTCTGGGGGGATCATGGAATTGGCCACCCTATCCATGCCCTGAGCCAACATCTCATATGAAGCACTTGTTGTTGTGCACCAGTATACATGAACTGCTCCCACACAGTATCGCCAGCTGCTACACGGCCACCACGTTGGTGGACGCCACGCCTGCCTGGCCCAAGGGAACCTGGCCCTTGATGTGATGCCGCTGTCTGTGGCTGCAGGACTGCATACCCCCTTAATCAGCTGGCCCAGGGCCAGGAGTCAATACTGTGGAGTGCGACCTTGCAGCCGTAGCCACCACAGACGGACGTACCAACAATGACTGGTCCTGTGAGGGGTTGCCCACCCCTGCAGACGTTTGGGATACAACAGAACCCACACTCGATGCACTCACCTGCGACAGCACAGAGGAATCAAATTCCGTTTCACCACCAGAGCCATAGGTTTCATTAGAGGCGGACTCCTACTGAGTCAGGCCCGGGATGGACTGTAGCACCAATGGTTCATCACGTGCTGCCACAACACATCCTCCACTGGTGCTCGTTTGCGGATCAGTATCCTGTTCCTCCTCCACCTCCTCAGCATCCAGTGCCTCATCACATACACATGGACAGAATACATGAAGACCCATTTAAATAGCATACCCCACACACAGGTATCACAATGTTGTCACACAACACATTAACCTGCCATGTCACTCATGACACAAACTCCCGCACGTACACAGTGTCAATGGAAGGGAAAGGTAGCATGAAAGCAGCCATTGACGTGTGTGGAAGGGCTCAATACCACATGTAGTGCATGGTGCATAGCACCTGCTTCACAAACGAGCGCCTGACTGGCATAGTTCAGTCAGCAACATCACTGATGCAAAAACACAGATGCCATATAGAATAGCCATGCCTGAACTGTCAAACAGCATGAGATGTAACTTGCTGACTGCTGTCCCAGAGCCATGTACAATGAATATGACATGACATGACATGTAATTCACAAACTCAAAACACACAGACATCACAAGGTGCAACGATGCAAGGATGGTGGAATAGATTGAAGCCAGACACACCCAACCCATAAGGCCAGGTCACATTGACATCACGCAAGTGAATAGGCACGGTGAAGGGGAGACTTGGGGTTGGAAGTGGGAGTGGGCAGTGCAGTATATGGGAACGGCATCCAAATAAAATACAACTATATGATCAGCAATGAAAATGTGGCGGGCTGGTGGCATTGGAAGTGTAAGTGCATACATCAAGTGTCAATTGCTGGAAGTGGGTTGTATGGATACAGGAAACAGCCACCAAGTGCGAGGGATGGCAATGAGGCAGTGCATGGGTTCAACTGGTGGCTCAGAAGCCCGCGTCGGAGATCAGAGTGTGGACATGTGACCAGTGCGTTCTCTCAGTCATCTAGGACTCCAGCAGGGAAAAGGCGGAGAGAAAGCACAACACATGAGGAAGCATCAGAAGTGCCTCCAGACCCGGAGAAGGTTCACCTCAAGTTCCATTTAGGCAGGGAGGCTGTACCAGAGGGAGGCCCCAGCCGAAGATAGACATTAACCACCAACTAATTGCTATGAGAAGCTACTGACCCTGAGAGAGTAAGAAAGGGATGATTAAAGACCATGAGAAGAAAGCAAATTTGGAAGATGGAGTTGAAGGAATTACAGCCCCAGTATCCATAAGGTCTTGTGGACAATGCACATGGTTTGGAAATGAACAGTCGTAGCCAGTGCCATCATCACAGTCCTAGGGAGATACAATACCTGGCCCCAAGACAAAAGGACAATTCCCAAAGTCCAGTTCTGGATGAGTTGCAGAGGTAAGAGAGTAGAATCACAGAAACGTTGGTAGAGGTTGTTGCATTAGCACACCATTGGAATGACCAGTCCTCTGGAGACAGTGAGCTGCTGGGGGAAGGAGAGGAAAGGAAGAATACCTCTGAGGAGGTGCAGCTGGCAGGTTGACCTCTCAGAGACGTCAGAGATTGAGGAGAGAATGCAAGTGTGGAGTGGAATGGTATCACAGACTATCCGCCATCACAGGTTGGAGCAGGAAGAGGGCCAAGAGAGGCTGGCCAGAGAGTGACAGGGAAGGAGTGAGCAGGTGTGGAGATGAGGATTGTCACGGTGTGCAGCACATCGTTCGTATGCAGTCTGCAGGACCACAAGCACGTATCAGTCCACCATGACATGGTTCACCCATGGCAGTAATGTGAATGCAGCCAGAACTGGCAGACAATCATTACACTTCATCCAAGCAACATACACATGTCCTGGATGCATTTGCATCACCACTCACCAGACATTCCCTCATAAATTGGCAGGTCTCCCACGCTTTGGATCTACTCCACATCAATCATATCACTAATGATCTCTTCATGTGGAGTAAGTTCATCATCCTCTCGGGGTGAACCACCCCCAGTCATCAGAGTAAAGGCATGGGCGGCACCCAGCTTATCTTTGGCTTAGCGTCGGAGGTCATTTCAGTGCTTCACTACCTCAGGAGCTGTGCGCCTCTCATTGCACAAGGCGTTGATTCTATCCATGAGGCGCTGCCAGTGGGGCATACGCTGAGCAGGCGTATGTGTGCTCCCTGCCGCACGATCATGTCACATTTGTGTTCCCGCACATAGTCCACAAGGATCTGGAGTTCCTCATCACTGAAGCTCCTCTTCCTCGGTGTGTGGTTCTCCTGTGCTGTGTCGCTCGGGTTTGAGCTTGTTCTGCTACTGCATGCTTTGCCTTCTTGCAAGGTCGTGCAGACCCTGAGTGGCTGAGACCACTTGGGTCAGTAGGGGCTGGAGCACTGGTGGACTGGGCTATGGCATCACCCACTGATGCTGGGACAGTAGTTTGCCATGCAGGTATCCGTACCTGGGTGCTGGTGCCAGGACCTTTCACCACATGTCCCTTCCCTTAGAGACAAGGACATCTACCCCTGCGTCTCTGTGGCCCTGCGCCGGGAACACTACAGGCCTGGCTGGGGGACCCTGAGCCTGGTTGGTGGTTGCTGCAGCTGCCCCTGCAGCTTCCTGAACCTGGCTGGTGGGGACAGCAGATGGCAATGCTGCTCCAGGACCCTGGGTGCTGGTGCCAGGACCTTTCACCGCATGTCTCTTGCCCTTTGACACAACGGCATGTGCCCCTGTGTCACTGTGGACCGGGGTCTCGACCACTACAGGCCTGGCTGGGTGACCCTGAGCCTGGATGGTGGTTGCTGCAGCTGCCCCTGCAGCTTCCTGACCCTGGCTGGTGTGGACAGCAGATGGCAATGCTGCTCCAGGACCCTGGGTGCTGGTGCCTGGACCTTTTACTGCACGTCTCTTGCACTTTGACACAATGGCATGTGCCCCTGTGTCACTGTGGACCGTGGTCTCGACCACTACAGTCCTGACTGTGTGACCCTGAGCCAGGGTGGTGGTTCCTGCAGCTGCGCCTGCAGCTTCCTCACCATGGCTGGTGTGGACAGCAGATGACAATGCTGCTTCTGGACCCTGGGTGCTGGGGACGTCAGCATCGGCTGCATCTCGCTGACCCTGTTGGGTGGGGGGAATAGCTCTCCCTGCATGGCCTCGAACACCCTTGTCCACCTCGGCCACTCTTCCCACTTGTTGCCCTCCCACTCATGGCACTGATGGAATGGTGCAATAGGAGGCGCAGCTATCAATTGTCCTTGGCAATTTCAGTGAGGGGGCAGTGTACGTGATGTTAAACATACCAGTGTGCTCCTGCAAGGCTCAATGTAACCCCTGGGGAAACTAAACAGGCCGCGCAAAGCACAGGCACCCCAAAAATGAAAAATTCATGTATGCGACCCCTCAGTAGCCCACGTGAAAAGAACAAACATTATGCAGTACGCTGTGGGACACTTAAGGTACTGTGATGTTAAGAAAGGGGGTACACGACACACAGGGGCGCCCACAGTATGCAAAATGCGTACGCGACTCACCATCAGCCTCACATAAAAAGGAAAAGTACATGCGCGTGTGCAAGGAGGCAAATCCCCCACCAAAATAAAAAGCTTGCACTGTCGCAGTAGTGAAGAGATAGCGTGGAAATTAAGTCCATACATCCATCCGCTAAAATTCGCACAAGCGTGTGATGGTCAACTACGCACTACTTTATCCCGATCCTGAATGCCACACCCAACGTTCAGCGCATGTCACGTAACTTACACGCTTAGGTCTTTTCCTCTGATTTCACGCTAATGCACTGTTTCCGCACGGGCGGAGTCACTCTGTCCCGGCTGCCCACGCGAGTAACACGGAAGATCCACCCTCCTGCCTACCAGCCAATTTAGCTGCCTCCAACTGCCCTGAGCTGCCTCTTACGAGTCATCTGCTGCTGCCTGCGCAGAGTGTGTGCCTGCTGCCCACGTGCAGGGCCATCTTAAGCACTTTGGGGGCCCGGGGCACGGACAGCTCTGGGGCCCCCCTCCAGCAGACCAAAGGAATTAAGGGATATGGAATATCCGTATGTCGCATACCGTGTCACGATAACAAACCATAGCTTGATATGCTGCCTGGCAGAGATCAAAATAAGCATGGCAAACGTCCTTTCAGATACCTTACACTCTTCATTCACGTTGTAATCAGAGTGATAAACAAGTAGCATTTCAAGGGAAACATTAACAGTCTACACGCGGGTACTTGTGTTCAAGCATAGGTACAGCAAACATGTCATCAAGAGCAGCCCCTTGGAAGGTATACTGGACATAGTATAACTGCAGGATAACAGATTTTATGACAAAGGTACACATAATCCAGAATAGTCTGAGATTAGCTGCCTCAGAGACAGCATAAGTGCTCAAGCATGGATACAGACGACCAATGGGAAGCAAGGATAAAACTACACATACCATAGCATAGAGATTTGAAGATACCAAGAAGGTGTCTCTAGCCAGATAGACTGAGATTAGAATTGGGACATGGTTTTCAAGCAGTGTTGCCATTTGAGAGCAAAGAAATAGGTGTCTGTGGTGTGATATATATCAGTGTTCACTATCATTATAGAGGAGCAACACTAGATATAGCCAGTGAAACCATGAAGGAGTCTTTCTTAAAGATCATACCCTGAGAACGAAATCACTCTGGAAGGCTGACAATTTTGAAAGGTTTAGGGACTTGCAATTTTGACTGGTGAAGAAATACAAGATTAAATGAGGTACCCAGGATCACACATTGATTAAGAGGCGAAGCCGGGACTCGTACCCACAATTTCTGCTCTTTACCAATTTATTTTCTAGTTTTTACCTTGAACTAAAATAATCCCATTTTACAGAACTGACTTGGAAAATATGAAAATCTCATAACCCAATATAAACATTTTAAAAAACAAAACATTATAGAAACATATTATTCAAAATGGGAATGATTCTAGCTTCATTGTCTCCATCATCAAAGAACGTATATAAATACCAGCATACATGGATGTGATCTTAAAAGATTTCAGATAGGTTTCTCTTTTGTATTGTAAAGCTTTAAAGGCATACTCTAGTAAAAAATGTTATTGTCCCTATGGGTCGGCCATGTTTTTTTAAGGCTAAGTGGCTCGATTTTAGAAAACTTTCCTATGGACCTTACCCGAGTTTTCGTCCATTAAACGCACGCGAAAACAAGCACCTGGGAGCCGCCATTTTCTGATAATCCTATCCTTTCCCCGATCGCCCTGGCTCACCTGCTTTTGCGGCACTAAATCAATTCCCCCGCCCCTGAGCCTGTCATCAGCAGACTCGTACCGCCCATTTCCCAACGCCAAAGCACGTCTCGTGTCAACATTCGCTTCGCTTCAGCTAATGACGTGTCGCAATGGAAATGGCAGGACGCCTCTTTCCTCAATAAGTATAAACAGACCGTTTCACAACACACAGCAGCAGGTTTTCGATTCCATTCCTCTCTCTGTGTTACTTTGAGTATTCTGTGACTCGTTTCAGTGCTCTGGTCAGCTACCTTCGCCGCTTGTAGCCCGTGTGAACACCTGTACCATCTCGGTAAATTATTTTACTCTGTTTACCACACAATGGCTACAATAATGCCCTACATGTACGAGCCTGAGTATACCGAGGAGGAACTACTGGAAAGGGAAGCACGTGAAAACGATGGGTATTCGGACGGCAGTTGGGAGGACGATTCAACAGATGAAGAGCCTGGGCCTAGTCGCATGGACGGCGTCTCCACCTGGTGCACATGCAATCGGTGCGAGCTAATGCCAACCGAGGACGAGAACTGCTGCTGCCGAGAAAACTCGGGATGCCTGGCCTACATTTCGGAAGGCGAGCCACGACCGCAATGCATCACCGAGCTGCCAGACTTCAGGGCAGCCTGCCTCACACGGGCCGTGTTGAGAATCTTGATGGTGCTTATGCACGAACTTCGAGCAACTGTTCGTCCTCGTAATCCGAGTAACGAGTAAGTATACTCTGCTCGTCATGCCACTCCTATTTCATGTTCTTCTACTATATCCAAAATTACATCTACATATCATTGTAACGCATGTAAGGCGTTGAATAGTGTGCATTGTCTAGATAGCATTTGTCCGTGTAAAATGCCATTAGTTACAAGAATTGTCATTGACAACAAACGTTTATTAAACTTATCTGGGTCATTTAAAAACAGTTTGTTTCATTCCTTTTCACAGGTGGTACAGGCTGGTGGCCTATCGTTCCTATACATGGTGGCTTCACGGGAGGCTTGGACACCGCGTTCGAAGAGTGATACCCGCCTGTGCCGTTCGTGCCATTAGAGAAACGTTCCCGAGTGACAGCGGTCAGTACAGGGGATTTTCTCTCGCTGTGCTGCAACCTGACCTGTATAATCTTTAAAGTCTTGTATTTTTGTGTCATGAAAATAAGATACAAAATAAAACACCACATTTATTTTAACAACGTTTGTCTCGATTTTTTAAATGAATCACATATATCTATACTATCAATTACCATTGGATTATACAGACCTACGGGTCTTGGGCCACTATAATACACTGGTTGAAGTGTGGGACTGTGCTCACAAGAATCTGCGGTATGTGGCATTTGTTATTGATAAGCAACAATATACTATCATTCATATAAAGGCGATATACTGTATATTGATATAAAGGCGGTTCGCGCCGGTGGATGCTCGCTGGCATGGGGGGGGCTGTCCGAGGCGCGAAAGGCCAAGGTGCCAAACAACATGTACACTTCAAAAGGTGTCCCACGCCAAGGGGCCATCGGTCACATGGCCTCCCCAGACCCCGTGTCTCCAGCCAGGCCTCCCCTTGAAGCAGGCCGCCCCCCTAAGACCACAACATACATACGTCATTCATTCACAAACACACCCCTGTTCCAAATACTTTATAAACCACTTGATATGTCTCATGAGAACATCTTTGTGTTTTGCAAGTCAACTCCTGAACGTGTTACCTGGCAACCACCGAGATCTACGCTAATCTGGTCGTCGTCGTGCTATCCGTGAACTTCTGTGACCGCTTAGAGCAAACCCATACGTGTGCTACCTGTGGCCACCCACCTATTCTCCTGCAACATACTGCTCTGCTTGCTGAATCCGACTGTTTGTTGGTCAAGGTAAGGCCATGTATCCTAGTCATATTTCGCAGATTTTTAAATTTCTATCTATTTGCGAGTAGAGTACACAATAGTGCTATGTTCATTGGTCTCATTGCTATTGACTAGAGTTTCCATTGCTATGCTATCAATAGATCTATTTATTTTCATCTGTGTCTATTGTCATCGAATTGCATCCTTCGGGGATCCAGTCTATGATGTAAGCATGTTTCCTTCTCGTGCAATACAGAACATCCAAGGGATGAGTCACATGTTCAGATTTTAGTCACATCATTTATACATTTCTGCAATTTATGCAAATACTAAGCTGCACATAATGAACTGGTACAGTTCCTGCGACCAAAACAAACCTTGCATTGATCATTGTATGATTCATTTACTTTTGTATCAAATCTTCATTCTTGAAGATTGTATAATAATGTCAACATTTACTTTTCAGATTTATCAACAATGCCTGCCTGTTCGATTAGCGGTTGCCCTTCGAAGACCCATGCGAAATCGGAAGGAACTACAATGCATGTATTCCCGAAAACTGTCGATCGAATAAGAGAATGGGTCAGACATTGCGGATATCCACTGGATGAGCTGGAAAGTAGAGTCCAACAAGTCTTAGAGGACAAGAGGGGCGACCGATACCGCATCTGCAGCCGGCACTTATCCTTGGACATGTACACAACTTCTTGGGTAACAAAGAAGAATAAACGGCGAACTACACGGAAATTGCTCGAAAACGCTATTCCCACTCTATTCGTCCACATTCCGCCACCGGTGAGTCAAGTGTCCGGATTTAGCTTTCGGCCTTGCGGTAGTGTGTAGCCGAATGGATTAATTGATATTGTAAGTGTTCTATCCCTTGTAATAATTTCGATATTGATATGAGTGTATAGTTTTTTGAATAATGACATTCATCAATATATTCTTTTTTGATTTCATAACCCACAAACGCAATGTATATATATATGGGGACAGGGAACTGTGCTGTATTGAGCATTTTTCAAGTATTCTGTCGGCTTACATGGCTATTTTCAATATTGGAATTTCATTATCAATCATTAATTGACCTTTACAACTTCTTGACTATCCCTTGAATCTGAAGCAAGAACATTCTACATCCTTGACGTGGTCGCAGTTATCAACCACTTCTAGCGCGTATCAGGTAATCTTATTAGGCTAATCCGCTACATACTTGTTTTATGCATTTCAAGTAATAGTTTTATTCTATCGTGTAATTATTTTACCGAATGTTTGGTTACTGCTTTCCAATTGATATACACCTTAGTTATCGTCCACTGGTGTTTGTTTTCAGTTATAATTAGTGTTATCCATACTAATGCAAGTACTGTCTTTCAGGGAGATGCTGAAGCGTCCGCCACATCTACAACATTTCTAGATGTTTTTCAACATCAGGAGGTATGGATACTGACAGCTCCATCGAGCATCATCATCAGAGCTGGAATTCTTGTCGTTTGATTGTTCTACACAATGTTTCATTCGTGGTTAGCCGTTGATATGTACCTGTGCTGTCGACCCCAGGTGTATGTTATGTTTTCAGAATTGTAATCCTCACTAATGCAAGTACTATGTTTCAGGCAGTCGATGGAGCGTCAACCCCTACACTTGATGCAGAGCCTGACATTCAAGTATACGAATCAGCGCAACAGCTTTCGGAAGTGCGCCCTACATTTGCAACATCCATAGATATTCTTCAGCAGCACGAGGTATGGATACTGACAGCTCCATCATGCGTGATCATATAACGTGATTCCATTTGCTATACTTTCTTCCCTATAAACGCAAGTGCTGTGTTTCAGGGAGACGACGGAGCTTCCACCCCAATCACAACATCTCATTTAGATGATGCAGATGTAAAGGAATCGTTGAAATAAGTCGATGAAATGTGATCATATTTGGATTTTCCTTGATTCTTTTGGACAATGCATCTTTCGCGGTTATCTCTTTATATGTACCTGTGCGTTCGACCCCAAGTGTGTGTTATGTTTCCAATATTGAAAACCATACTAAGCCAAGTACTGTGTTTCAGGGAGACGACGGAGCTTCCACCCCAATCAAACCATCTCATTTAGATGATGCAGATGTAAAGGAATCGTTGAAATAAGTCGATGAAATGTGATCATATTTGGATTTTCCTTGATTCTTTTGGACAATGCATCTTTCGCGGTTATCTCTTTATATGTACCTGTGCGTTCGACCCCAAGTGTGTGTTATGTTTCCAATATTGAAAACCATACTAATCCAAGTACTGTGTTTCAGGGAGATGACGGAGCTTCCACCCCAATCACAACATCTCATTGAGATGATGCAGATGTAAAGGAATCGTTGAAATAAGTCGATGAAATGTGATCATATTTGGATTTTCCTTGATTCTTTTGGACAATGCATCATTTGCGGTTATCTCTTTATATGTACCTGTGCCGTCGACCCCAAGTGTGTGTTATGTTTCCAATATTGAAAAGCATACTAATGCAAGTATTGTGTTTCAGAGAGATGCGGATGCCTCCTCTCTAATACAACCATTCATGGCTGTCCATGCAGAGCCGGAGGTATGGATACTGACAGTTCCATCGAAATAGATCATCACTGGTCGAATACTTGTCGTTTGATTGTTGCACACAATGTTTAAATCGTATTTGGCTATTGAGATGTACCTGTGTGTTCCTCCTCACGTGTTTTATGCTAACAATATTTTGATACATAGTAATGAAAGTACTATGTTTCAGGGAGACGATGGAGCCTCATTCCTTGCTGTCTATGCGGATACAGAAAATATACCCGTTGCAGCGCAAGAGGAAGGGAGGACATGCGGAAACGAATCGGAGCTACAGCGTGCAGATGTTGAAGGTCGAGTCAAAAAAGTTGCAAAGAAAAAAAAAACAAAAAAAGGTTAGTTACAAACAGTTAATAACTTTAAAAAATGTTTTGTGGTGGGGACTATTTTATGTTTTTTTCTAGTCAATTCTACTACACTCCATCTTGTGTTTAAACTGAACATCCCTTTTCCAATCTCTCCTCCAGTTACCCGTGGGCATCAGAACTATACACACACAGACATTGAAGCGAATGAGAGATGTGGCTTGCCAGACCATGTACACTATGGAGGAACTATTAATTGAGGCGAGGCGTGTTCAGGCTCGAGATGCTCATGTCCAATGGCCAGAACATGAATTAGCTCTGTTTGGAGACTACAGAAAAGTTGCATTGGACCATAGCTACTGTGCGACCGGACCACTACAAGAAGATGTTATTGAATGTATTGGAGATAGCTCTGAAGTAGTGTCAGATCAATTTACACAATCTACACCAGCCAAAAAATTGCCACCAAAAAATATGTCGACATTGTTGTGTTCTCCCATCAATGTTGAATTAGCAGATGTTGAAATGAGAGAGAATGAACCAGCCGCAGCATCCATAGACGCAACAATACTTGATAGCAGCGATATTACTTTCCAATGTGTTGACATCTCCACAGCGTCAAAAGCTGAAACAACGTTGACGCAGGATGACAGTCTAATGAAAGAGAGCAAATACATTGTATTCGACAGTTGCTTGATGGAAATTATAAGTATGCTGAAATGTGTGCATTCCGTTAGAGGGAAAGTATGTGGGAAGCCATTGATTAATGTGACTCGTAAAATGAAAGGCACTAACGTCAAAATAAAAGCCGCCTGTAGATTAAATCATAGGTTCTCATGGTCTGCACAACCGATGCTGGGGAAACTGCCAGCAGGCAATCTACTGTGTGCAGCTGCATCACTTTTTAGTGGCTCCAGTTTTAGAAAGTTAGAGGCTTTTTTTCAGTTTGTGGGACTCCATTTCATTTCTAGTGCGCTGTACTACACATACCAACGTGATTATCTGTTTCCGGCCATTAGTGATGCTTGGAGAATTGAACAATTGACTCTAGCAAGTACATTCGAAGGCAAACGATTCAGGCTAGCCGGCGATGGACAGTGCGATAGCCCTGGGTTTTCTGCCAAGTACTGCACCTACCACTTTCAGGACATGGATAGTAAGAAAATTGTGAGTTCGGAGGTCGTGCAGGTAACACAATGTACATCCTCAGTGGCCATGGAGAAACTAGGATTTATAAAATCAGTGGAACATCTACAATCGAGGGGGATGGACATCGAGCTCATAGCCACGGATAGACACGTTTCAATTGCCAAGACAATGAGAGAGCAGTTCCCACATATTAAACATCAATTTGACGTATGGCATCTTGCTAAATCAATCAATAAGAAAATCTCGGCTGCAGGAAAAAAAAAGGTTTTGAAAGTATTTTGCAGTGGTCACATTCTATCACCAACCATCTTGGGTGGAGCTCAAAAACTTGCGAGGGGTCAGTGGAAATACTACTTGAAAAATGGCGGTCACTGATGCACCACTGTACCAACGTTCACCACTGGACAGCAAATGAACATTTCCACCAATGTGAACATGGCCCTTTGTCCCCAGAGGAGGCACGGAAGAAGAAGTGGTTGATTCCATCATCACCGACACACAAAGCCATTGAGAAGATTGTTTTCGACAAAACTCTATCAAGAGATTTGAGAGGACTGACAGAATTCTGTCACACAGGAGATTTGGAGGTGTTCCACAATATGTGCCTAAAGTACAGGCCAAAATGCTTGCATTTTAGCTTTCGGAGCATGAAACATCGCACTCTACTAGTGGTCTTGGCCCATAACAGCAATGTCGGACGTGAACAATCTAGGACTAGGGGCAAAGTAAGGATGCCTCGCTACACCAAGGTGTTTTCAAAACGAAGTAAGCAATGGGTGATCAAACCAGTCTATGATGAAATGCAGTTCGACTTTGTGAAAGGCCTTATTGTTGCTGTGTTAGAGAAGCACAGATATGGAATTTTGGACGTTTCTGTACAGAGCAGTGATCCATTGCCACCAAACATTGCGACTGTGCCATGCCCACCCGATGCACAGCTGATTGTAAAGTACAAATCGCGGTTTAAATAATTGCAATAGGATTGTATTTTTGTAAATAAATGTTATTGTACAGTGTACCAGTAAACCTAACCCCCAACTTCACCATCATGGGTGGCGAAGGAGCTGGGTGTCATCTTTGAATTCTCTCTATTCACCTCACATATGTGTATGTATATATTTTTCTCATGTCTCATCTCATGTAAATGTAAATGCTGCGCACTGTTAATGGAGGGGAGGTTTGCGTATTGCAAAAAATAAAACAAACAAACAATAAATCTCACTTTTAACTCAACTCCTGTGGTACTTTATACTTTCCCTGACCTTCCACCAAAAATTAAATGTTTCAATTTAGGCTGCAAAGCTCGCAGACAACAGGGACAAAATTGGGGCACTTAGAACGCGCCAGCCAAGCGGGCCGTGGCATTTGGGAAAGAAGCCAGTTCGCATTTGCACATTGAGGCGCACTACATAGACGGATTCTAAACTTCAAGTTCTCACAGATGCCTATACTACGTGATGTTGCAAATAAAGAATGCGAAGGACAGTGCACAGATGAGGCCCACAAGTCGCACTGGAAGTATAAGGGTCTATTGTTTTTTGACCTTGAGACAGGGACCATGCAGAAAGAACTACATTTGAAGGGAGTGCGCAATAACGTAAGAGACGATAAGGCAGAAAATTCAGAAACTAGACCGAGTTTCAGTTTTAGGTCAGTATACGAAAAATCATTGTCAAGAGCATGGTCCGTTTTACAGACTGCATTACGAAGAGACACAATGGAAATTTCAAATATAATGTAAGTAAATCTTTACACGCTTTTATACCGGAATGAAGATTTAGTGAATGGATGCATGAATAAATGAATGAATGATGACTGTAAAAGATGTTAAAACTGTTCGTAGTGGGCACATGGGCATGCAGGTTCACTGGTGTCACCGATCTGGCTCTTTGGCCCAGCCACTTTTCCCTGCACTACGGGACTGTCTCTGTATCCTTCAGCCCCTTGTCCCGGCATTTACCTTGCACTTGCCACCAGCTGGCCCTATTATTTAATTTGTATTCAACTATCCTTGTACAGCCCATCCCCATGCGCGATCAGAAAAAAACACCTGGCCTAGTAGGATCGTTGTCTGTCTGCCCTTGTTCCCCACCTGCCTCGTCACGCCTAGAAACACTTGAGTATACGCGCATTACAAATGCCATATCATATATCATATCATTCCTCATGCATGTAGAGTGTCGTTTATCATTGTGTGTTGCCCTAGATTTATCTCGTTACTTTTCGCATTTATGTTAGAGAAGAACATACTCCATTGAACTACCCTTGCAAGCAAATAGTTTCTGATCGGCCGTAATGAATGAAATTAGTAATATTAATGAAGTTCGGCTATTGAGACTAATTATAATTTATTTGTTTTCTTAACAGGTATTTGATCCCGTTCTGCAACTGCCACCTGTTTGAGACACCGGCGGACGGATTCTTCAGCAGACACCTGCAGCTTCGTGTCAACAACTGGAGCACGATCACCATATTATGGGACGATCGCCAAGGGCCCACATGCCCTTACGCTGTACTAGTGCTTAGAAGTAACATAACAAACTTTAGGCTGGACTAGTGCGTAGTTGATGGAACAGCCTTGCGGTTCACCGTGCTCCCAAAGTGATTCTTTTTACGAAAATGAACACCCTGTGTGCCATAATGGAACAGCGCGTGACCCAAGATGAAACGGAACAGTTATTGCGGGTACAGATAAAAGAAAATAAATGTCTTCCGGAGTTCATATGAATATTCTCTAAACATTTGATGCCAAATAAATGTACTTTACCAAATGTACCGTGTTGCTGTTTAATTGTAAAGTACAGTTTCATATTCCGAATTGTGGCGCGCTGTGTTGTGAGTTGATCTGTGTTGGTTTCCGGGTTCTGTGTGGAGTCGCGCAGAAGACGACTGGGCGCGTTTGCCTACGCAGCACAGTAACGTCACGGGGAGAGGCGGGGAATATGAATGTTTTGATAATGTCAGGCTCAGGGGCGGGGGAATTGATTTAGTGCCGCAAAAGCAGGTGAGCCAGGGCGATCGGGGAAAAGATAGGATTATCCGAAAATGGCGGCTCCCAGGTGCTTGTTTTCGCGTGCGTTTAATGGACGAAAACTTGGGTAAGGTCCATAGGAAAGTTTTCTAAAATCGAGCCACTTAGCCTTAAAAAAACATGGCCGACCCATAGGGACAATAAAAATTTTTACTAGAGTATGCCTTTAAATACACCCCAAGGAAAACGATGATACATTGGACCTTGGATTCTTTAGTATTTCCATTTTTGTAAAAATGGTCATTGATACAATTAAAATCAAATAAACAAAAAAAATACATCCCAAACACAGACTTGTGCAATGGTATTTTAAAACATGCAGAACAACCTTTGAATTGTACAAAAAAGCAAACCGTTTTGTTGTCACATAAGCAGACCTTAAAATATGCTGGTTAGAAGCCTGCAATATCTGGCCTGCTCTCTTCTGTCTAGAACTCCTTTCACTCAAATGGCCTACATGATAGGAAAGATCAGGTAATTGGTCAAGAAATGCCACCAGTATGTGAGAAGAAAACCTTTTCATAAAAGGCAGTGCAGTACTGTTAGTGATATAAGATTTGTCCAGGATCACTGTATCGTCTGCTGGCAAAGCCAGGATCCAAGCACAAACACTTTGTTTCCACAGTCTGGAATTTGGATACATAAACACCTCTAACACTTCATTGTCATCATTGCGGGAGGATAGCTCAGCGGCAATGTGCTCGCCTTAGACGCAAGACGGCATGGAGCAACACAGGTTCGATCCCCGAGTCCACGCTTAGAAACCTCTGGGTATTAAGCGCGTTATAAGTAACCAATCATATCATATCATATCATTGGAGGTGTCTGCCTAGGTTTTACAACTCCCCATCTAAACAAACCGATTTCTAGACCATCACCATACTGACACTATGTTGGTTTCTATAGCAACCACAATCTAGTGCATGTACATTGGCGATAACACCTGGAGAGCTATAGAACAACGTACATATACATGCAGGTGTAACAACTTCCGACTTTGGAAACGGTGAGTCAGCCTAGCTGGAATTTGGTATTGTAAATCTCTGCAATGAGTGCTTAACACACTGAGCTATCCTCTGAACCATCGGGACACTCAAATGTATCAATATGTAATTCAACTTTGGCAACTGCACATGATCAATATAATCCCCACAGAAAGGTGAGAATGCTACAGGTATTGTGCCACGCAAACTATGTTTACCACAGTGAGCATAGCATTACAGGATGAAAAGATCAGAACAAAATGTACTTGTCAACAACAGACAGAAAATAGGTTTAGCCTTAGCAGCACACCCTTGAAAATCCTGAATTGTGTTATTTAATTTTGTTGACTTAGGGAAACTGACTTTTTTTAATAAGGCTACTTTTTTGGGGCCCCCTCCAAGGTGGGGGCCCGGGGCAAGTGCCTCTTTTGCCCTCCCATAAAGACGTCTCTGCCCACGTGCCCTGCAGGTTTTGTGCCTGCTGCACAGCCATTGCCAGTGCTCCTGTCGTCGGACCTGTGATCACGTCTTCTGATCAAGAAGACTCGCAATGTGCCAGACCACCGCTCCACATCCCAGCCCCAGGACCACCTTGCCCACCCACACCTGCCTCGGGGATTGCCATGTCTGGACAAACATCTTCTGAGGCAAGTGGAAACCCCCCTGGCAGCGTGGCAGAGGGCTGTCAGCTTCCGTGCCAGAGAAGTTGACATCCTGGTGGAGCAAGTCCTGGGGCATTATGATTCCCTCTTCCACGGACCAACACAAGTTGGCAAGGAAGGACGGAAGATGATCTTGGCTGGGATCGTGGGTGCCATACACGCGGAGGGGGTGGCACCCTGGGACTACAACCATGTGCACAAGCGCTGGGAGGACTTCAAAGCTAGGACCCACAACAAGGCCCAGGGCTTCCTTAAGGCTGGTGTCAAACAAGTGGGGCTCCAGGGCCGGTTGAACACCAGAAACATGTGGGCCCTGGAGCGGTTCTACCCAGCATTGCACACCCAGGTCATGGATTTGCAGCTCCGGCTGGAGTCGACTGGTAAGTGTCCATGTGTTGGTGCCCTCAACAGTGCATGTGCATGTTGATGTGTGGTTGGAGTGTGCACCTTGACCTTATGGCAGGTATGGCTCTTGTAGGGATGTCTGTGTGCATGTCCCAGACAGTGCTGCATGTGTGTCCATTGAGGCATGTGTGATACCAACAGTGTTACTGTTGCAATGCATGATGTGATGCAGCATGTAACGATGTGCATGTGGTTGCTTACATGTGGCTGAGACGTGGCCGTGTGAAAGGTGTGACACATGGGTAACTGGCAAAGTATGCAGTAGTCCATTTCTCTATCCACATCAGGATTGTCAGATCCAGATCCAAAATCCCCGGTCTATACATCTGATCGGCTAGAGCTGGCTGAAACGGTGCAGAATGTGCACCAAGTTGGCTAGGCAGATCCCTGGTCTATATATCTGATTGGCTAGAGCTGGCTGAAACTGTGCAGAATGTGCACCATGTTGGATAGGCAGATCCCTGGTCTATACATCTGATCGGCTAGAGCTGGCTGAAACAATGCAGTATGTGCGCTATGTTGGATAGGCAAATCCAAGGCCAGCACAGCAAGTCACCAAATGAAAATTATATGCTAGACCACAGGGTGTCATACCAGAGCATGACCCCTAAATTCCGAATGTTCTTCTTTGGAGGGTGTCAGGTTGGCTACCCCTGCTCTAGATAATCACAGTGTGGAAAATAGATTATATATTATGGGCTTGTTCTACTTTTTGAATGATAGACACAGTGAACCGACTCAAGCTGTCCACTGTGTGTGCCTAACACCTGAGTCACAACCCAAGGTTGCAGGTGGTTTTCCAGATTATGTGGGTGGTACACACACCTTGCGTGACACACACATGCACTGCACATACAGCCAAACGTGTGTCCGAGGAACATGTGCATTCTCAAAGCATTGTGTGTGGTGTAGCAGAGCAGTAGACGCAGTGCACCTCTACAAACCATGCACAGTCCTTGGCACAAACATGCAACAGACATGTCCTGTCTTTGGGGTTATACGAATGTTACACAGGGTCCACTGCTGGCCAGGATGCATAGAGAGTTATATTTCAGATGTGCCATAATATATTGTTACAGAACCATTGTGGGGTGCATTTACAGGCCCTAAATAGACATCCCTGTCACCTGAAAAGCTGCATTTAAACATGCCAGTAAAAACGGCTGTGCTTTGATTCCCTGGCACATTTGTGGCAAGCATTTGAACATTTCACCAAGAACGGCTCTGCGTTTTCTTTTCTTTCATCTGAATAACAAGGAGTTATGCCCTGCATTCAAAAACGGCCCTACGTTTGCTTTTCTTTCACCTGAATAACAAGAAGTTATGCCCTGCATTCAAAAAAGGCCCTGTGTTTGTTTTTTCTTGCATCTGAATAACATGAAGTTATGCACTGCATTCAAAACGGCCCTGCATTTGTTTTGCTTTCATCTGAATAACAAGAAGTTATGCAGTGCATTCAAAACAGCCTTGTTTTACTGTTAATTCACATGCATGAAGGGCAAGGATTTCAACATTGCAACCCGACACAGCTTTTGTTTTCCCTTTCATGTGAACAGCAGCGCACGAAAACACTGCAAATGAAGAAAAAAAACGGTTTGGCTTTTTCTTTTATTGCATGTCAAATCAAAGAATCCTGTACAGGGGGCCTACCCCTCCATGTCAATGGACCAACAGCAGATGCAAACTCACTCAAAAAGGAGGAATTAAAGAATCCCATGAGATACAGAACAGCAATTCAAACGTTAGAGGAAAAACGGTTTGCACACGTGTGAAATAAAGAAAAATGACTTTTAAAAGCCACTGTGAAAGGATGGCTTTGCTCGCACAGAAATATCAGTGAAATATGTTGTGGGTGGGGGGTTGACTAAAGCGATGTTTATTTATTTTTATTTATTTATTACATTTGTTACACGCCCAGACCCTTGGGTATCACGGCGAGGTTGCAGACAGCTTGTTAAGTGATATTCGGTACAAACAGCAAACAATAATACAATCATAAAAGCAAAATCAGACAATCATAAGAGCATATTTACAAAAAACAGATAATACAAGAAAGTTACAGTATATTTAAAGGTATTGGGGTGGTGGCGTTTATTCAAATTGGTTAAATAGCCAGGTTTTGAGTGATTTTTTGAACCCCATTAAGGATTCCTATTTTTTGATGCTGGGTGGGAGGGAGTTCCAGTGTTTTAGAGCTAAGTAGTTAAAGCTACTACCTCCCGAAAATTTAATTATGAGCATGCTTAATCATTTGCAGAGTGATAACTGTTATATATTTTATGATAAGGACAGACATGTGCCAAAGGGTCATGCTACCTCACCCAGAGTTGGCGATCAGCTTACCTAATTCCCCATGACTAACTGAAACCGCATGTCTATTTCTTTGGGTGGTGGCTAGTATAAATATGAAGTTAGCAAACATAACTCAGTTTTGCTAAAAAGTTGACCAGAGAAACAAAGAACTGTAATAAATGCCAAACAGACGGATTGAGCTCCCTCCCCTGAACCAATTATGCCAGGGGGCAGGGAGAGGAATGGTAGGCTGTACTATCCCAGGGTAGGAGTCATTCTAGAGTACTCCCCTTAGATTGTAAAGTGAATGATGTCATTGAGGCTATATAAGGGGGGACTGTACTCGGAGACAGGGACCCACACAAAAATACAGGGAGACAGGAGAAGGAGGATGGAGCAAAGGCAGCTGAATCATACTAGGGAGAGTACAGAGACCAGACCCCTTGCCCATCTTGCCAGGGTGTCCTGAGATCCAGATGGCTGTCCAGAATCCCATCCAGGATAGTGCAGAGACCAGACCCTTTGCCCTAGCTGTCCAGAGTGTCCTGGGATTCAGCTGGCTTTCCAGAATCCTAAACCAAGGCTTACTTTGTATGTAGCAAATAACCCCAGCCCTAAATTGCATATTTTCCTTTTTGCCACATAACCCCATTGAAAATCCCATTGAAAGTCCCAAATTACCAGTATAATTCATTCACCTTTCCATAGAAGAATTGGTGTTTGCCTGTGTGTGTTGGCGTATTCCTTTGATAAATCTTTCAGTTGTATGTATAAGTTCTCAGTATAATTTTGAAATACATCAATTAATTGGGTTGTCACTGAAAATCGCCTGGGAGTCTAATGTTTTGCTAAAGATAGGATTGAGATTTTCAGGAGTGATCTTACGGGGGTTTCTGGTTTCATAGGTGTTAATGGAATTGGGTTTAGTGGGCGTGGGTGCGTCGGTGATGATGGTGAACTGGATATTGTGGTGATCTGTCCAGTTTAATAGAGAGATGGAGTCGATGGTGAGGGTAGTATTGTGAGTGAGGATGCAATCTAAGGTTCTTCCCTTAGTGTGGGTAGGGGCGTTCACTTGCTGTATGAAGCTCATGTCCTTAAGGGCAGAGTGTAGAGCTTCGGCTTTAGTGTCTAGGCTGTCGTTGAAACCTAAGTTGAAATCACAGAGGATGATACATTTGGTGTTAAGTTTGATGAGTGGGGCTAGTAATAATGGTAAATCTGTTTCGGGGTGGGTGTTTGGGTTGGGTGCTCTATAAATGACTGTAAAGTTGATAGTGGTTTTGGCATTATTGGCTAATTTAGCGAATAAAAGTTCATAGCCTGCAATACTTTCAATGGTACTGGATCTCAGTTTGAGTTTGGTTTTGGCTATAATGGCTACTCCGCCTCCGTTGGAGTGAGATCTATTGGTTCTGAGGGTGGCGTAGTCAGGTGGAATAGCGATGGACAGGAGAGGGCCTGAGGCTTGGTGAAGTCAGGATTCAGTGACTACTAGTAGGTCTAGATGTAATTCTGTAATAAGATCATGAATTTCAATGGTGTGGGCACCTAGAGAACGGGCATTAATGAGGGCCCCTTGAAGATTGGTGCTTGGATTCAAGAATGGAGTGCCTGCCACTGCGGGGGTCTCTAGGCATACCATAGTGGAATCAATTTTAGGTGTGGATTTGGGCTTATGTAGACAATGGGTCACTGTGGGAGGTGTCTGTTTGGGAGATGTAGGGTGTGGTTTTGCATGGTGGGTGTGGCATAGGGCACGTGATCTTAAGCGTAATCGTCTAGTTCTGCCAGTGACTGGATAGGAGAGATTATTTACAGTGATATTTTGATTAGGTGTGTGCCTGGGTAGAGGTTTTAGTTTCAGGTGTGGCGTGGATGGTAGATGGGTGGTTGGTGTGGGAGGGGAAAGAGGGGAGTGATGGCAGGAATGGTGTAGGACAAGGGATGGGGTGGTGCCGGGGACTGGCCGCTTTGGAGAGGCCGTTGTATGTGCTATGTACTGGTCCCCTAGGCAGGGTACGCTGTCCTGGATGATGCAAAAAGGGAACATGAGGACGGTTATCCAACCTAACATGGCTGAAAGACACTCTGCATAGGCATATAAAGGACTAATGCAATTTGAAATACAAGTATATAGGAGAGCAGGATTTGCAATTTCTAAGAGAGGCATAAAACGGCTAGATGCAATATGTGGTGATTGTATCGGCAGTGGGTAACATATGCATTAGATATATACTTAGGGCTCAATATAAGCAACATTTAAGAAAGACAATAAGATTGGGGAAGCAATCATACCATTATCCAGTGTGCAAAGAACTGGGGGCATAGCTACTAGTATGGGCGCAGATAATGCATTGTTGCATTTTAGGTAACGACTAAAGAATACAGTAAAGCAGAGTCAGAGTGGAGAAGGCTAAATGCAACTGCATCGTGATAATGTGCTCTACATGAGCCGTAGCGAGCACTATTTTTCACAGCGTGGAACTGTGCGCTCGGTGCTGTAGGAGCACTGTCCGTGCGAATACCATGCAAATGTTTTACGAATTCAGTGATGTGCAATTGCACGACGGTCGGATTGTTGTTGTAAGGCAATAGGCATCATACGGAGGGGGAGAATAGGGGATGATACTTACTGTTAGCGAAAGTGCAAACATTAGCCTGTGCCTAGTGTCCCGACGCGGACAGACGCAGACAGGCCCTTAGAACGCGGCCCTTTGAAGTCGCGGCTTCCGCCTCTGGTTTTGAATCCGAGGTAATAATGCGTGCAGCAGCCAATCGGCGGGTGGGTGGTTGCTGTGGATAAGTCCAGCCTACTACTGAATCGCAGCTTTGGCCATTTTGAAGAGGTATTAGCTCGTAGCAAACGATATGCAAATTCACCCTTTCAAACGAAAAGGCAGATCAAACGGAAGCACAGATGATTCCTGATGGTTGTTTCTTACTGTGAAGATAGGGGGTACGATCGGGTGATCGCTCCGGGACGCTGCTGCTCATCCAGACCGGGATGGCAGTCAGGAGGGTTAGGCAGGGGGCTCCTGCCCTACCCAGCACAGCTGATCGAGTGCTGTACCAGACGCAGACAGGCCCTTAGAACGCGGTACATTATGTTTTCCACCACAAGACTTCAATCACCTTGGAAGAGGCTCAGAATACTAGAAAAACCTGTTTTTGGGATCAGGCACAAACCTCAATTGAAAGCCTTGCCTCCCACTGGAAGTTGCACCTATAAGTGAACTATTCCGCAATGATATGTGATGTGACTGAGGGCGTTACAATTCCCTCCTCTGCCAGACTTGGAGGCAGTACTATCAGGGAGGACAAAGAAAGCAAGTGTGGCTATAGCTTGACCAGGAAGTGTGAGTTCCTCCTGCACCCACTACCAAGGGGAATGGGGCTGTGGCGGATGAAGCACCTCCCTCCCATAGGTAAACGCGCTGCCACCGTTTTCTCCGGACCGGCAGACTACGAGTTCTGCAGGTGGGTGGTGTCACTCCCGCCAGACCTGGAGTAACGCCACCCGCCTGCAGATGGAAATGGAAACACCGGCACCGTTATTTACAGTGCCGGTTTCCATTGTCTCCATCCCCATGGAGTCCGCTCGGACTCCATGTGAATGGGGATTAACAGAATTACGCCTCCGGAATTACCTGGTCACCAGGGTTGTAATGCCCCGGTGATTCCGGCAATCATGGAGGCTGTAATTCATTCCGGGTCCGTTGGCAGCCTGCCGGTACGGCTACCGCCAGAGTCGTAATGAGGCCACTCCCTTATGAGTCAATTTAATTGTTTGACCTCTACTGACAAAAATTCGGAGGCTATTGGTCATTAAGATAGCATTGGAAATAATAGGTAGGACATCATGCCACGTGAATAGCAGCGCATCGTCGGGGACGGTAAGGAAAGGTCGCATTGGCAGCTTCACGCTGGAATTTGTACTGTTTTGTGACTTTAAATTTTAATATTTTTATTTGAAATAACCCTTGCAGTTCACAAAAATTAAGTTTCGCTTCCCACTCTTAGCTTGGGACACAGGGGCAACACGTACTCATTGAGAACCTGACGATGCAACGCACCATGGGTTCAATCACCGGTTGAGTGCTTAGAAGCAGCAGCCCGGCATGAAGCACTATATAAACCACCAACGATAATAATTTGTTGTTAGATGTATACACATGCTTGCTGTTAGTTGCAGGATGTTGCCACTTTTTAGAGGTTGTAGCATGCAGAAAATTCACTTGGTCAAATCATAAAGCAACTAAGCCACTAGTGCAGTGTACAATGAGTTTTAAATTGGTCAGGAGAATGTGAGAGTCCACTAGAGCAAGATAACTCGCCCCAGGTTACATGAATTTCTCCTCCCTCCTTCAGTTTAAAGGTGACACATTCCATACTGGGTTTTGTGTCTTTACATTATAACACAGGGGTCTGCAACCTGTGGGCCTCCAGATGTTTTGGACTACATCTCCCAAGAGGCTGAGCGGAATTTTATTGGATTTATTTCAACTAATTCTGCCCCAAATATTAGTGGGTGGGGGGGGCTTGGGATATTTACTAACGTGGGTGAATTATGAAGGGAGGCTGCAGTGGGTCTCTCTCCCGCACGTATTTGCTGCAAAATCTACCCCAAGAAAATAAATTAGATGAAATCGAATTAGATGGATTCTTTTGGAACAAATCACTTAGGAGCATAAACATCTGGGGAACTAAAGTTTGCAGACCCATGTTGTAACACGAGTTCGATGGGTTTTTGTGGGCCTTTTTCTAGTTCTGGTATTCATACTGTATCCATTCCGTGGTAGTCTTTTTCTTGCACAGTTCACAGTGGTTCGAAAGCCGTGGTTACTTTACTCCTGAATTATTTTCCTTAAGTACCTGATCAGCCCCCAGGGGGGAATTGTTACCAACCAAAGAAAGCTGTGCTATTTCTTTTTTACATGGGCAGTAAAACGAAATGTTGTGCAAGAGTTGTTATGGTTCGATAGAACCATCTTGGAGTTCTGATGAGAATTTTCCATTCAAGCTGTTTTAATAGTAGTGTATGTAAAGCGCTTTAGATAAAAGCGCTATATAAGAAGCAAATTATTATTTCTGCCCATGTATCATTATGGTACTGAAGCCAACAATAGGGAAAGACTCCGTGGTGGACTGGCCTACAGTGAACTCTGGAAATGTCCCTGTGGGGTAAATGTGTGTGGTTCTGCTCCTCTTTCCCTCTCTTCCAGTCAGCCATCACTCGCACTGTGTAATATAGGATAACTTTGCTACCTGATCCCAGGCCAACCCTGTCCATCATACACAGTTTCTTGTTATGTGATTATTTACAATGCTTCATGCCAGATCCCTCCCATAATACGTCTTATTATTAGCACATTTTTCAAAGTTCTCAATGTATTTTCCTGGGAAAGATGGAAGACTAATTCCAACCTGTGCCCTGGAGGCTAAGCACAGATCTCCAAAGCAAGTGCTTAACTCGCCAAGCTATCTCACTGGCCCTGCCTTTGGGCAGATCGTTATAGGAAATTGAATGGGAAACTCTCTTCAACTTTTGTTCCGCTTGAACATTCTTTGGGAAGCACACCATAAATACTATTACTCCTACACCCCGTCCCCATGGACGTCATTTAGGGGTCGCAAATGCGACCTCCGAGGTCTCCCTTGCCATCCCTGTGGTGTCCCTTGCTACCCCTAAAAAAAAGAGAAAACCTTTTTTGTTGTTGTAATGCAAGCTCCTGGGCTGTGGCCAGCACCATGTGGCTCCTTCTGGAGTGGCTGGCTTTCTTGTTCAGGCATCTTAAAAAAAAGAACAGAGGTGCCCCAAGTTTAACACTTCCATCACTGACCCTAAATAAAAAAGAATAGGAATACCAAATAATGTGTCTTTCTGGAATTCTATACAATAATTGCTAGACACTTTAAAGGTTTATTTAAGGCACACTTCAGGGGGTGAGTCACTAGTTAAGTCTGTTCTTAAACACCTCAACTCAGCCTTTCATCCTTCTGAGGTTGATAAATGAATACCAACACAGGTTGGGTGATATTGGGTGTATATTTTTTCTATATAAAGCGCTTAAGCGTAAGTGCTATATAATAACACATCATTATCATTTGGCCATGGACGTCTGCTTGCATTCACAGTAATTTGGTAATATGGGTCTATACGCACTGATCTTAACGATACATATGGTGATCCATTCTTGTATGAAATGTACATCACATTATGGTGATATCGTAACCATATTTTTCGTAGTGTACTTAGGAACAATGCTATGTGATGCCACTTCCTGTTTTCTCAAGGGGTGAAAGGTCGTGATCCATAGCTTCCTGCGATATCACTTCCTGTGATGTCATCAGAGGTCAAGGGTCATGTTATGTCACTTCCGTTACCCCTGGCATTTTGGTGAAATGACTCCCTGGGGCCGTCTCCTATCCTCCCCACTGATGGGATGCCTATGTCTCATGAGGACGGGACTAGAGCCTGAATGCACGAAGGGCGTGCCAGGCGTGCCTGCCCATACTGACTCCACCCGCATTTCTCGCTCACCATTACTTTTTACCGCTGAACAGGAATGGATGCTTTGCACCTGTTGCAGGTTTTTTTTTTCCCTTTTGTCAATACTTTCCATAATTATTTTTCTTTTGCTGCACGCTAGCCTATCTCACCGCTGTATCCGTGTAAGCCAGTGATAATCGGTTTTTGTTTCTTCGCCTGTTGGCACTTGGCAGGAAGATTTCTTCTTCCGATGCCCATAGCCTCTGCCTGAGGTGTTTTGGCCCTTCCCACAAGTGGTATTCCTTTTGGACTGGAGCAGTGCTTGGTGCTTGGGCATGGCGATGCCACATCCCACATGAGTCGTTGGCAAGACTTCTTCAGCGATTCTCCTTCTCACCGGATTAAGTACTTCATAGGCACAATAAGGGACAGATGTTTGCACCCCACTCAGGTAAGTTTTATAGGTTTTCAGACACCCCTACCAGACTTGTTTTGAACAGGCGGGGACAATTGGGCCCTACTAAAACTACTGCGTCACTCCAGAGGCTGTAAATGCTAATACCGACCAACGGGTTGCGGGCTCTACAAAGCCTATTACCAACCAGCAGAGAGCCCTTCGGGACCTAGTGGAGTAGCTACCGACCTCTGGGTCGAGAACTATGGTACCAGACAACCGCCTGAGCGGGCGAGAGTTACCAGTGGTAAATCCACCAAGGGCACGGCATTGCCTTCCAGTCATTGTTCCGAGACTTCACAAACGTCTGCCAACCGGGCACAATATTGAGGGTCATCAGAGACCTTCGCCTCAGGGCACCACATTGGCGGACATTAGCCCTCATGTCCCTACCAAGGCAGTTCACATGCTCGGCCCTAAAATGGCGGAGAGCCTGGACCAATCTTCAAAATCCAAAATGGCGGACTCCAAGAAAATGGCACTCTCTGGAAAGGAAAAATCTGGGGCCGCTCATCGACATCTCTAGGGCCACAGCAGAAGCAGAGTGAGGCGACGGGGTAGTCCCTGCATCTTCGTCCCCGGGCGAGCTGGCAGCAGAGCAGACTCACCTCAAAGAGACATACTCCAATTGTCTCTCGCGAGTCATTTGTACTGTGGACCGCATGGAATATGGCATATGAAAGCACAGCTTATCCAGCCCATACCACTACTCCTTTGTCCTCGTGCGATTATCATCCATGGCAACTGTACTGGGTCCATGCAGCTCCACTAAATAGAATGTCTCCACCTCCCACAGTGACCCCCACTTGGACTACTACAACCTCGTTGTCTGTCTTGGCTGCGCAAGAGGACAGGTTCTTTTGATACATTTCAGACTATCATTAGATCATGGGCAATAGCAGAATATTTCAAGGGTCTGATAAGGGAGCTCATACCTCAGCCATTAACGCCACCCGCTCCTTCCCCGCCGACAGCACCCCTTCCACTGCTGCTGCCTCTGTCCCCTTTAGGCACACAAGCCCTGGCTCTGCCGCACCTGAGCCCAATCTTGCCAACACAGACGGCAGTGCCGCCTCAGCCCATGCCAGCATTGTAGGTCTCAAAGGCCGCTGCTCCTTGTGCAGAGAAGCCAAGGGAAGGAGCTCTTGCCACTGCAGACATGACTGGTCAGGACACACAAGACATGGGTTCTGATTCCAATACAGAGGAGGAGGTCCCACATTCCATCAAGGCTTTCCATGAAAGAATGACATGTTTGGCTGATTTTCTGGGTTTACCTCAGCCGGAGCAGCTATCGAGACAGCTACTCGTAGAATGGCAGTGGGTGTGGACAAGTCAAGGGTCTCTTGGATGCTCCCCACCAAACTTGCGCAGGGGGTACAGCAACACATGATCGATCTCCCCTTTGATGGCCAGGATCTGTTCCACTCCTCCACAGATGAAGAACTCAATAAGCGCAAGACTTCCACCCAGAAGGCCCAATCCCTGGTAGCCCTCACCAAGACTAGTCAGCGGCCCGTTCAACAGCCCTCCTTTGCCAGAGACTCCAGGCAGTAGTCCTTTGGCAGTTTCCAGGGTGGTCAGCAGGGCCGGCCTTAAGGCCAGCAGTGCCCTGGCCGAACTGGCGCCCCTCGCCCACCGCGCCCCCCCTAGCTAATAGGGGTTGGGGCGGAAGGGGCGGGTCCAGGATGCGCAACTTATTTTTTTTTTTACCTCCTCGCTCTGGCGAGGAGGTGAAATAGGTGCCGTTAGCACCCCATTGTCACTGAAGGAGCCCGCCATCGCGGGTTCATTCAATGACAATGAGGCGCCTGCCACACCTTCTGCCACTACTCCAGCTCGGGGGAGCGCTTGAAAGAGTCCCCGGAGCTGACGTGGTGGGGGGCTAATGGCGCCTTTTCTTGTGAAAAGTGTCCACGGCGGAGGGGCGCATTTAAATGCACCCACTGCCGCGGGCACCTTTTACAGTAAAAGGTCGCCTGCTGTGCCTTGTCCCACAACGCCAGCTTGGGGGAGCCCTTGAAAGACTCCCCGAGCTGGCGTGGCAGGGGCAAAAGGTGCCCTGGGGGTGTGGCTCCCCGGGCGGTCGCCCTGCTCGCTCCCCCCCCCCCCCCAAGGCCGGCTCTGGTGGTCAGGATCAGAAGGCATGGTATTAGCACTAAGGAAAAGGCTGCCCTCGTGCAAAAAACATTGGGGCAGTATTAGAAAACATTTGCACAGTGACAAGTGGACATTTTAATGGTATAAGCGCTAAGGCAAAAATTGCCCTAGTGCAACAAACATGCACTTGCAATGCATTTTTTTTTTTTTACCAGTGCAAAGTTTGTCCTAGTGCTAATACCATGAAAAATTGCACTTGTCACGGTGCACGTGTTTTCCAATATGGCTCCAATGTTTTTCGCACAAGGGCACATTTTGCCCTAGTGCTAATACAGTGCAACTTGGCACTTGACCAGTGCAAAGTTGCTGTACTCTGGCCCCAGGAGGCCATTAAAATGGCAGCGGTTTGCGATGCAAATCCCAATGACGGAACCCACTGGGAGAGAGCCAAAGCTCGCTGCACATCGGTGTGTGTGTGTGTGTGTGTGTGTGCGCGCGCGCAGGAATGCGCGTCCCCTCGCGCTGCTTCCGCTCCCTCGCTCTAACAAGGCGCTCTCTATGGCACACATGGTTTCCATCCCAGTTTCCAGATGAAGTTTCGCGCCCCCCTCTTTCGAAAAACACATTTGCTCTTTTACAGCTTCCTCCGTGGTCTTCACTGAAAGCCTCCAGTAGACCAGAAAGAGGGTCTCTTGGAATGTGAAGTGGGCTTCATCTGGTGCCCATATACCCACGCGCATTATGATTCTTATTTTATCACTTAAAGTGTGGGCCAGTCCCACGTGTGTGTCAGAGCGCTGTGCAAATAGTATACAAATAGGAAGGCCATTTATAAAGGCAAACACGATCTCCTGACTCACAAGCCCCACTGTTCAGTGTTCTTACAATAAATACAGATAGTTTCAGTAAAAATAAAAAAATAAAACAGCTGGAAGAGAATTGCATCTTTTAGAGATATAAAAGCAAGACTTTAAATGTGCCAACTTCATATTAAATGATTCTGGGCACATTAATGTATACCACCTGGTCGGCTTCATCCATTTTCTGCGCCTGAAAGCGTAGTGCCATTTTCTGACGTGGGACTGTATAGGGAGCGCATCCAAAAACAGAACAACCTTGTTTCTAAGGGCATCATCACGAGTTGGGCTGTATTTCCGGCTGTAATACCGCCGACTGTAATAGCCCTAGCACCGACTGGTCCGGTGGTATTATCACCGGATCGCGGGTTGGGTCTTAACGGTAAATCCCCATTCCTGATTGGGTCCATTGGATCCAATGGGGAATTTTCAGTGCTAATACTGCGGGCTAATACAGCCGGCTGTAATACTGCCAAAAACAGGGATTTTCACCTCCAGAAAAAAGCTGAAGGTAAAGCAGCCGATTTAGTGCCCAACTCGTGATGGGACAAACACTTAAATGCGGTGGTAATACTGTTACCACTACATTTAAGGGCTACAGCCCAACTCGTGTTGAGGTTCTAAAACTATTGGAAATGCTCCGAATGTTAATGGCTTGCGGGAGGCCTGGTATATGGCGGTGCATTGGCTGGCGATTATGGGATCGCTGACAGTATGGTCGAAGGTCTCCCCTTAAAGCCCCAGCGAGAATTTGCTTTAATTGAAAGATCAGAGATAGTTCTTTTAATTTTCAAACAAAGAAAGACCAGGGCCCTCATTATGAGTCTGGGATTAATCTGCCGGTGCTGCCGGTGCTATCAGCGGGCTACCGGCAGCCTCCACTACTGCTTCCACCGCCTGATATCCCGGTGATACCAGGATATTACGTGCGGCGGAGGATGATTACCTGCACCTTTTCCAGACCGGCAAACATGTAATGAGGGCAGAAGTCATCTACACGTTTTCTTTTTTGGCAATAATATTCTTAACATTGTCAACTAATAAGTCCTAACAAATATATATATACACAACACACTTACAAACCAACATAGAAAATACAAAATCTACTTTTAATTTAAGTTCTGCAAGTTTACTCAAAAATGTAATTTCTATTATTATTGTTTCGGCTAATAGGGTTCTCCTTTTCGTGCAACAACCTTCTTCAGGGATGCACAATCTTTTGTGTAGGCAGGCTGCTGTTTCACAAATAGCCTAATGTTGCTTCAAGCTCCACACATTTATATGAAATGTATCGACAAATCAATTATGGTCTTGCACATATGCTGATGTTATTAATTGCAATGACTCAATTTCACTTAAACACTTCATTTAGAGGTCACATTGTTAACTGACATCCCAAAATCAAGACTGTTGTCATAATTGTATGGAATCAAGCATTCCCTTGATTGCATCCATTGATCATGATCATATGAACCACGTAGACGCCATCCAAAAGTACTCAAAGATTGCCTGGAGACGAGGCCATGAGAAGGGGATGTTCTGAAAGGAGCTGAGCGATCCAGTGGAGAGTTAACAGAGGATGATGCCACCAGCATTGTATTGGTATCCCTGAAGGTCAGGTCCTGGACCCACTAGGACGCCTGAGCTGCACGGAGAAATCGAGCACTCACCAAGAGGGAGCCTACATTCCCCATCCGTGTGGGGTCTCTGGACCACGTTTCCTCTGCCACCCACAAAGGGGGCTTCCAAGGAAATGCCACCCACAGAAGACTGCACACATAGAAAAGGAGGGCGCAGCATGCGGGTTTGGACCAGGAGGGTGAGGAACAGGGATGTTTGTGAAAAAAGGAGGGCATGGCCTCGCAGGTGGGGAGTAGTGAGGCGCCAAGGTTGGGGGGGGCAATTGTTTCTGGCGAAGCAGGACGGTGGTGGGGATCGGTGTATGGAATGCAGGGTTTTAGGTGGATCCTTTGATGACCAAGCTCCAGGTGGGCAGGTGTAACCGGCGAAGCAAGACGGAGGTGGGGATCGGCATGTGGAATGCAGGGTGTTAGGTGGAATCCTTTAATGACCAAACTTCGGTTGGGCAGGTGTAGCCAGTTAAACAGAACGCCGGAGGGGATGGGCATGTGGAATGCAGGGTTTTAGGTGGAATCCTTTGATGACCAAGCTACGGGTGCGCAGGTGTAGCCGGCGAAGCAGGACGGAGGTGGGGATCGCCCTGCGGAATGCAGGATTTTAGGTGGAATCCTTTGATGATAGAGACGGGATGGCTGTTCATCCCCTGGTAGAGGCCGCATCGAAACAAAGAGCGGCAGAAAATAGGAAGCCATATTTGACGGCAACCTCTACCTAGTGACCAGCATACGTAGAGCTTCCCTATTAGCTGGTTTAAATGGACCCAGCTAACAATGCAGCTTTGCTCCTTAGCGGTTTCCTGTTATGGTTGTACCCGGAGCTGTGTTTCTTCGGCCTGGCATTGCACTGATATTCATTGTCCCCTGCTTGCTGAATATTGCATTGCCTCAGGAATTGCATCCTACCCGAAACAGAGTCCCCTCTGCCCAGAAGATGTTCTCCTGCCTCTGGAATCCCCCCACCCCCTCCTACCAGCCTATGGGTGCCCATCAGGACTTTCAGCGCCATGTCTGCACTCTGATTTCCTCTTCCAGCTTCGGACTGTCTGCCTGGCGAGAGTACTTGATTTTAGAAAAGAAAAGCACACCAATGTTCATCACTTTCACATTGTGTCCCGATTGGATCAATAAAGGACAGCTAGACAGCAGAACCACCTGCGGATCAATGGCACACTGTTTCACTCCTACACCTACTGGTTGATAAAGACCCAGTCATCCATTTTTGTGAATTTTAAACTTCATTCAATTCCAACATCTTTTTTGCTTATTCATTAGAACAAAAAGATATTTTTTTCCAATGGTTCTCCACACCACATCCAGTACTCTCATCATTGCTTGGAAAAGCCCTTGACTGCTGATAACTACTACTCGCTGACCAATCACCAGCCACTTCAGCAAGTGGACAACGGGTACTATTTTCTAACCCGTTCGGCGTGGTTTCATCGACCACACTTACCACATTGGCCCTCATTACGACCCTGGCGGAAATCGAAAAACGATGGCGGAAATGCAATACCGCCATCGAATAGCGCTCGGTGCGACTATGACCCGTCACCGCAAAGTACGAAGCCATTAGCGACACCGTAGTGAACGCCAACGCTAACTGCACCAAGCACGCGCGCGCGCGCCATGCCAAACCGCAAACACCACCATGGTGCAACGGTACGCCAATTCCGACCCTAGCGGACATGTACCTAACGCCATCAGGCATGGCGTAATGTACCATTCCGCCATGGCGAGAAGTACGGCATCGCGAATCAACCGTAAACGGCCCCACTGAGTGCCTGTACACCGCTCCCTGCCCACAAAGTACAACCCCCGTAGGTGCAATGAAGTCACAATGCAACCATTGAAATGTACAAGTCACCCATGCATGCCAACGAACAAAAGAAACACAAGAGGGGCCAATGGGAGCTGCAGGGCACAGATGGCACGAATACAGAAGCAATCCCAATGGACATGACCACAGTCCCCCACCAAGAAACGCACGCAAACACAGGCACCTGTGACCAGCAATATTCCGATAATCACATCATTCCACCAGTCCACCTGGCTGACCGGCATCTGTTACACAAAACCCAATCCCCCGCCCCTGAGCATGACAACATTCAAACTGTCATATAGGCAGCCCCCATCCCTGACCTCACGGGCTTAGTAGGCAAACGCGCCCAGTACAGTACCACGCAACTAAACCCCGAAGCTGGAACCCAATGCAGATCTCCTCACAATACATCGCCCCCCAAATAGGCATATGCCACATCACTTGCAAAGAAAAACGCTACACGGGCCAAATCAGAATAGAAATTTATGCACATCAAAGTCACCAAGCCCATACAGCCATCAGGCCATGAACTCCAAAACACTAATCACCATTGTGGGCTGCATCCGCAAGAAATGACCAGCCACTACTTGTGTGTCGCCCTGTTCCCCCATGGTACACAGAGCCACATTCACGTACGAAAAGGCAACATGGAAGCGCACAGAACCGCAGGGCCGTCCCAATGGGGAGGCACTAGTCCAGCTGAAAGGCCGAAATGTTGCTCCGAGCCACCAGTACTGCGTAAGGGCATGTGGGCCATTGGCGATCGTCCCATAAGATCGTAATGCTGCTCCACTGATTAACACGAAGCAGCAGGTGTCGGGAGTAAAATCCATCTGCAGGAGTGGCATACAGATGGCAGTGGCAAAAGGGGAGGAGATACCTGTCAACCAAAAGAAAAGAAAAAGAACAGAATGGCCATCAGAACCACATTCGAACAACTCACTTCAATGATCACACGAAATCCACAGCCATATGCATGCTAGCCCACTCAAAAGGATCATCACCACCCCAAAACCACTTGCGACTCATAAACATCTATATCGAGGTGCAAACACCATCACAAACGAGTGTACCTGTGCATGCGTCTGTCAAAACAGAATCCATCAGATGGGAATGTTAACGTGCATGGACACAAGTGTCTGAGTGCGCCTCGAGACAGGGAGGGCTCAACAAGGCCAGATAGACGATGGTCCCACTATGGCAGCCCTGCATCACATAGCGTAGGGGAGGCGGATAGATCCCAAGAAGCCCTGTACATGGCAAACTCTGTATCAAATCACCTGCCCATGCATCCATTCATCATTCCCTCATCCCGGGATCAAAACGCCTGAATAATTACTCACATAACATTAGAAACATCCATTGAGTCTGTGCGTTATGCAGCCTGCAAAATCCACAGTGCCCCAGCCCGTAATTCCAGTGTTGTGAAGTAACATGTATTTGGGAACGGCCGGCCTCATCGCCCACGTAGCTATTGCGCATCCCAAACTATTCATATCAATCATTGCTCCCTCGCCATGGGCCCTGTCTCAAGGACATTGAACAATAGAACGTTATATTTGCAGTCAGACCTGTGGGCATCTCCTCGCCGCTAGCTGGAAACCGAAAGCGCCGCCCTTCGAATTCCTCATTTGCAACACCACGTCGGAAAGGCATCTGTGGCCGTTTGAAATCACTAATTATTCCATCGAGTGCGGCTGTGTGTGAAAATGGCAACTGCCTTCACCCACGAATGGGACGCCCCGCCCGTCGTTGCAACTCGGTACAGTGATGCATGAGGGCCCACCGTTACTCGAGTACTACGTTCCACTGACCCTTCACAAGTCTGTTCGCGACTGCACAGATAGTATGGGAAACAATGGGACCACAGCAGAATGAACATATCAATCCAATCTTACACGGCCATCGGGTACAAATACATGATAGCAATAGCAAGATACCATTCCCCGAATTGCAGCGTTGTGCGCGTGACATGCTCGGCCAAAGGGGAGAGCAGTTTGCACAGGTGGAATGAATCACCACAGGTGGAGGCCATACAGCCTGAAAACACATAAATTGCACAGCCAGTCTCCTCCCACAACCACACCGAAATGCTACCGGCAGGACTCGCGATGTTGGCCCTGGGGGACCTGATAGCACTGCAAGTGCTCCAACTCCAAGAAGAAGACGAACACCAACTACAACCAGCCGCACGGAGGAGACGCAGGAGGAGGAGGAGGCCAAGGCAGGGCCAGCAAGGCCCACCAGCACAGCCACTACCACCACGCAGGCAGCCCGCAATACCACGCCTCCGAGCCCATCCGTTCAACCTCACTGATGAGCAGATCCACACCCTCTACCGTCTGGACCGGGACACCATAGCCGCCATTGTGGACATGACACAGGCTGACCTTGTCAGCATGATAGATAGCCCAACCGCCATCCCACCCCTACTGAAGGTGGTGTCTGTACTCCACTTCCTGGCCACAGGCACCTACCAGCACACAGTCGGACAGTTGCATGGCATTTCTCAGCCACTGTTCTCACGGACACTATTGCAAGTGCTCGATGCCCTCCTGCAGCACGCAGACGACTACATCTCCCTACCACGCTCGGAGCAGGAAATTACCAACACGAAAGTGGGATTCCATGCACTTGCCGGCATACCGGGTTGCATTGGTGCCATCGACTGCACCCATGTTGAATTGGTCGTCCCACATGCCATGGAGGCCCAGTACCGCAACCGAAAACAATTTCATTCCCTGAATGTACAAATGGTGTGTGACTCCAACAGGATCATTACACATTGTTGTGCCCGATTCCCTGGATCAACCCATGATTCTATGGTCTTGAGGAACTCTACAATACCACGCTACATGGAGCGACACGCAGGGAACAGATCCTGGCTACTCGGTGAGTCTCATTACATGCATGATGATGTGGGGTATGTGAATTGGCAATGACCTGGCAGGAAGGGGGGGGGGGTGTGCGTACGTATCAATGGCATTCCACATCATACGTTTCTCGTCCACATACAGGTGATGCTGGATATCCACTGAAGAGATGGCTCCTCACACCAGTCCGGAACCCACGGGACCAGCATGAGGAGGACTACAACCATGCCCACTCACGTACCCGTGTAGTCATAGAACAGGCATTCGGCCTACTGAAGGGCCGTTTCCGCTGCCTCAGCAGGTCTGGCGGGGCACTCCTGTACCGCCATGAGAAGGTTGCAAAGATGGTGATGGCATGTGTCATGCTACACAACATGTGCGTACGTAGAAATGTGCCCATGCCCCCTGACGCAGAACTGCAAGCACCTGAAGATGGTCATGATGAGGGTGGGGATGTGGCAGCACCTCATGGAGTCTGCGAGGCACCGGAGGCCCGTGACATTCGTCAGCATCTCATTGATGTATGCTTCTAGCACTCACGCCTGGTGGCTGATACATGGACACGGGACTCGTGGCACTGCGTGTGTCTGGGACATGCACAACATGGACTGTATGCCTATGATGGCCTAGTACACAAAGATCAATGTCCACACATCTCATTGGTTGATCGTGCACTTTTAATGGCATATGTGATGTCATGTTGAACACCCTATCGACCCGCCACCCAAGTGAGCCCAACACACCCCCTCCACCCTCCTACCTCCCCCCCGAACACCAGTGTCCAAAGATGCTCATTGTCAGTGGGCTGTCGCTATTGCATGCCCCCTCTGCGGGTATCAGGGGCACCCCTGCCTGTGGAGCGCAGGTTCCTTCCAGATCTACGTTGGGGGCTGCCCTGGACGGAACTTGCAATGGATGATGTGTCTGCCTGCTCACGTCCATGCATGTCCCTAAGGGTTTGCGAGAGCTCAGTGAGCACACGGCGCACTGCGGCAAGTTCGGCACATACGTCCTTGGCCGTCGCATGCAGTTCCCCCCTGAGGCTCTCGGTGCTACTCTCCATTTGGACTCTCAGGCTCTCGGTGCTACTCTCCATTTGGACTCTCAGGCTCTCGGTGCTACTCTCCATTTGGACTCTCAGGCTCTCGGTGCTACTCTCCATTTGGACTCTCAGGCTCTCGGTGCTACTCTCGATTTGTGCCCTAAGTGTCTCAGTTGATGTTTCTATGTCTGCCTTAGTGCCCCCACATTCATCAGCATGGTCCTTGAGGAGCGTGGCCAGTTGCTGCTGTTGTTCGATCAACTGGTCGAGGGACTGTTGCCTATGCTGGGCCATGGCCATTTGCGGGGGTGTCACAGAGGGGCTGTTGTCCTCATGTTGGCTTGCCACAGGGCTTGTGGGGGATGGCCAGTCGTCGTCTTGTGGGTGCCCCTGCGTGGTATCCTCATGTTGTACGGGATGGGACAGACAGGGGGATTGGGACAGGTCATGGATGGATCTGACTTCGGCATCCCCGTTTTCTGTGTCCGAGCATGCTGCCATCAATGGGGTGTCACCTATGGTGCTGCTGCCACCAGAGGCAGTGCCTTCTGTGGCATCCATTGGGGGGACCTGTGGTGGTGGTGTTGTGGGCATGCTGGCTGCTGGGGTGCCTGTTGATGTTCCCTCCTCTGTGCTGCCACCTGATTTGTGCTGCTGCCGTGTCTTGATGCGTGCAGCTGAGGTGGAGGGTCTCTGGCCGTTGGTCTTGGCCCTCTTTGCAGGTGTGCTGGTAGGGGTGTCCTGTAGCTCGTCGTTTGGATCGGACCCTGTGGTGGAGTAAAGGAGGGCGAGGGTTATTGATGGGTCTGTGGGAATTGGAATGGCATTGTATCACATGCATTGGGGTGGTACCTGAGGGTGATTTGGGTCGGGGCCTTGAAGGTGCTTTGATTTGTGTGTGGAGTGAGGGTGCAGTTGTTTGGCAGCCTGCAGTTAGGGTGTGCCTGCTGCACGTGTAGTGCGTGTATTTGGGGTTTTTAATTATTTATGTATTTATTGTGGGTTTTAACGTGCGCTATCAGGCCGATGTGTGTGGGCGTTCTCCTGGACATGTGTTTCTGTTGCACTATGTGGACGCATGGTACTTCACATGGATGGACTGTGTGGATTTGGCATTGTTTTATCTGGCCCACCTACCTGAATCTTCGGATGTCTGCACTCCTTTCTCCATCCCTCCGACTCCCTCTATGCTCTCCATTCCGATGGTGGAGGCACAGATTTCTTCCCAGGGGGTCAACTTGATGGGTGATTCAGGACCTCCCCCGGTGGCTGTGGCAATGTTGCGGTTGGCAGAGAGTATGCTGCGGACGCGTATCCGCAGGTCGTCCCATCGCTTGCGGCATTGCTGTGGGGTGCGGGGTGCGGTCCCCACCGCACTTACCCGCTGTGCCACCAGAGCCCATATGGCCTTCTTGTTTGCAAGTGCCGTCCTGGTCATTTGCGTGCAGAAGACGACGGCAGCATTCTCCTGGAGGGTCTCTGTTAGCACGGTGAGTTCCTCACGGGAGAAGTGGACCTGCCGCTTGCGGTCGCACGCTTTCTTCGCTACTTTTCCCATTTTTCTTGGTTTCGCTAGGGTGGTTGACGGGTTGGGGTGTGTTTCAGGGTAGTGATTTTAGTGGTTGTGTGGTTTTAATGTATTTATAGGTGTACGCCGGGATGTTTCCCGTTCCGGCCCCATGTTTTAACTTCCGTTTCCGTATATTTCCGGCCACCGTACTTTCCGGTAGGCGCACACTGCGGTGACCGCTAAGTGGGGTGGCGGTATTGCACCTAGGGCGCCGTACGGCGGCGGTGTGGGCCGTTTTGGGGTAATTTCCGCCATCGCAGACTTTGCACTTCCGCCATGCCGTGGTGCTCGTGCCCGATGGGTCGGAATGGGCCGCACTTTGCTCCTTCGTGCAATGGCGGAAACGCTATTTACGCTGTGGCGCTCCGGTCAGTCGCTTTCCGCCAGGGTCGTAATGAGGGCCATTGACATTTACTTCACCTTATGTTCCCTGTGTGATCAAAATAGATTATGTGCGAGTGTGGAGTGGAGGGGACTAGGGTGGCGAGGCTGAAAGGGAGAAAAGGGATATGGGAGACACCACCATTAAAAGAAACAAACAAGTTGAAGTCGAGCTGTAAGCCACCGAGGTAAGTGTGGTTGATGTAATGTCACGGTTTTAATACATGGCACACTCCAGCCAGGGATTCCTTCCCCGACAATGAATGTGGCGTACAATAGAACGCTTTTTATCTTTTATTATACTACGGATTCCTTCTGAGTAGGCCTCCAACCCGTCTCGCACCCAACCTTCACAAATACCCCATCTCACAATGGACCAGGAACCAGGCTGGTGTGTATTAATAGGATCGTTATCAATTTATTGTTTAATGAAAAAGTAAAAATACTCAAAATACAACCACCAATATGTGGCACCACAAATGCAATGATTTCTACAGAAAAATTAGGTTCAGATATACTATCACAGTTTACACAGATCTTTAATGGCAAAACAGAAAAAGAACAGTTTTTAATCAAATGATAGCACCAGTGTTTAGCAGTCCCCCCTGCAACACCCGCCCCCAAACATCAGCTATTTAATTCCTTTGAATGCAAGGCAGTGGCAAGGAGTAGGGATAGAGAGAGAAAATCGGATTTGGAATAAAGCCCCCACCCCAAGATGGCAAGCCAGAACAGAAAGTGAAAACCCGTTTTTGGAGCAAAACGGCAGAATCAGATTTTGATATTACTCGCACGGCTACTCACAACTGCTATGGGACAGCTAGAAAGGAAATTCGTTTTGCTTATACTTGAGGAGATAGGGAAGCTTAGAGACTACTAATCAGCGCACAGGCCAACGTGGAAAGAAAAGGAACAGTTGGTTTTTAGAGAAAGCAAATGCAAAAGGAAAAATACAAAAGGCAAATGGAAATTCACTTTACGCAGGATTTACGACAGGCAGCTAGGGATGGGGTTTAGCTTTAAAAATCTCAAATCGGTTTCAAAGACAAGGACAGAGGCACATAACAAGTCAGATTCTAGCAAAAGGGATTGCTCTCAATGGGACTACGGTTTGGGTTTTTAACAGGACAGATGCAATTTAGGAATTCGTGGGGTGATGCACACAATACACGGGTAAATTCAATTTTCAGTACACAGAGACTAATTCTGTTGAGGCTATACTTTAATGACTATAGTTATTAAAGAAAGACACTAGGTACAAGGGGGTTAATTTCAAATTTTAACTAACTCGTTCCATGAATTTCAATGGGGAATTAATTGATTTACTTCAAAATAATGCTAAGGATTTATACAGACAACTGAGAGATTTATCAAAGGTATATGCTAACATACACAGGCTAATACAAATTCTCCTATGGGAAGATGAATTAATTATACTGGCAATTTGGGGCTTTCAATGGGATTTTTAATGGGATTTTCAATGGGGTTATCTGCTACTTACAAAGTAAGCCTTGGTTTGGGATTCTGGAAAGCCAGCTGCATCTCAGGACACTCTGGACAGTTAGGGCAGGGGATCTGGTCACTGCACTCTCCTGGGTGGGATTATGGACAGCCAGCTGGATCTCAGGACACTCTGGTCTGCTAGGCAAGGGGTCTGGTCTCTGCACTCTCCTAGGGATGGTTCAGCTGCCTCCTCTCTGTCCTCCTTCTCCTGTCTCCCCGGATTCTTGTGTGGGTCTGTTTGTCCCTCCGTCTAGTACAGTCCCCCCTTATATAGCCCAAATGACATAATTCACTTTACAATCTAGGGGGAGTACTCTATAATTACTCCTACCCTGGGATAGGTCAGCTTACCATTCCTCTCTCCGCCCCATGGCATCATTGGTTCAATGCGAGACCGCACAATCTGTCTGTTTAGCATTTATTACAGTTCTTTGTTCTCAGGTCAACTTCTTTTATCAAAACTGAGTTATGCCTCATAACTTTATACTTATACTCGCCCCGGACATGTGAACAAGATATGCAGTTGTGTCTGGTCATGGGGAATTATATAAATCGATTGCCAAATCTGCATGATGTAGCATGGCCCTTTGGCGCATTTATGTCCTTTTCACACAATGTATAACAGTTATAACTCTGCAAATGATCAAGCATATTCATAATGTCCATCTCCATCTTTCCACCAACTGACATATTTGTCCCATTTTTAAATCAGCCAGAATCTAGTTTTGACTTGCCATTTCAGTCCACAAAGTCCTAGGAACATGCACTTAGGGCCTCATTACACGGATGGCGGTAATGGTTAACGGTCACCGTTAATGGTAACGGTGACCGTTAACCATTACCGCCTTACTACGAGGTCCCTTAGCGGGTTGGTGCTTTAATGCCTGCTTTTTGCAGGCGTTAAATACCAACCCGCTAAGGGACCTTGGTGCTAATTACGGCACCGCAAAATTGCGGTGCCGTAATTAGCACCTTCCCCATTCCCATTATGCCCTATGGGGCAAAAATGGGAATGGGGAAGGGCAGTGTTGGAAGGGGGAATTACCGCCCCGCCAACCTTGGAATGGGGCGGTAATTCCCCTTTCCACCAAGGCGGTGCAGGTATTTTACCGGCATGGACCAAGGTGCTAATAGCACCTTGGTCCATGTGCTAATACCGCCATCCGTGTAATGAGGCCCTTAGTCTCTAAAAATCCGTCTCAAAATTGCATGGAGAAATAGCATAAAATTATTTCGTATTCTGCGTTCTGTGAAAAATGGCTAAATTGAAATCAATCTGTAAATGTCAACTGAAAGGATCTGTCCTCCTCTGTGGGAGGGGTGCATCATCCCCCACAGCCCTCTGTCTTCCTGGGTCAGCTTGCAACCAAAGATTTTTATGACCTTATTTGAAGTTTGGCAGTTCATATTTAGTAGGGGTTGCAGAAGGTCTCACCCCTCCTAGTCATGCTCCATCCACACCTCACTTACTTTGTTCTCCCTGAGCCCCTGCCTTAAAGTCGGGCATAGCAGGGAATTATGTCACCCTTAATCACATCACATGTTACTGGGCAGTGGTTCACTGGTAGGTGCGACTTTCAGGGAGAGCGGAGCATTTCCTTGTGAAGTTTCATGCTTTAGGCCGAACTGGTTTGTCCGCTGTTGCGGGCCACTTCAAAGGTGATTGAAGTCTCGTGGGGGAAAACATTTACTAATTTACTAAATCGTATGGTGTGCTGCTGAAATCCACTGACCAAATAAGGCAGACTATATGTGCAACAGGGATGAAGACAGGGCTGTGCTGTTTGCCCCAAGAGGGAGTACCTCTAATCCCTTCAGAAGCAGTTATAATACTGCAGAAACTTTGAAACAAAAATTTATCAAATTGTAAAGACTTTCCAAACGAGAAATTAACAAGTATTGGGAACATGCGTCCCAGGCAAATTATCTTGAAAATGATATAATTCCCAGAGGTTTACGGATCCAAATATTACCTAATTTTGAAAATAATGATGATGCTGATTTAGCAGAGGTTTGGGTAAAAAACTTGAACCAGAGTTCTAAAATTATGTTAAAATGATTAATTACACATGCTACGAGAGAACACAAAAGAGTTATAGCACAAATTAATGATTTAAAGGAAGAGATTAAAGGTATGCCAAATGCAGAGATGACTAAGGATAAGAATTACTAAAAAAATGATTGAAATCTTACGGGACTATCAAGATGAAATTAAAATGAGGAAATTTAGAAAGTTTTTCAGAGACAATAAAGACTGCAGACAGGATCGGGTTTACACCTTTCAACCCAAGTACGACAACATTGCTCCAAGAACTAAAGTTAGTTCAAGAAATACGATGCCTGCAAGCTCGGATCCGGAATCAGAGGAAGATATCACTGATACTGGCTCGGCCAGTAATGATACTAATCCCACAGACAAAGCAAATCAAGAGCCTGCTCCAAAAGCAGGTCAGAGTTTTTTAGACCAGATACGCAGACACAGGAAAGGAGACGCAGGTTCAGTAAATCTCAAGCAGGTCAGGTTTACAATACCACCTACGGTGCCTACTGCAACAACAAATGTCACACCAGGGGCAGGAGAAGGGGGATGCGGAAGTGGCAGTGGAAGTTCCAACGAGGATAAGAGCCAATGAGGAATACTAACTAGGTCGACAACGAAAAAACGACAAGTCAAGTGACACAACAGAACTTGGTCATGAATTTGTCTGATAGGCAATTAACGAATGCAGATGTCTCTGTGCTTAATAAAGGTTTTTCTTTTGCACCAAGTGTGGGCACCAATTATGTTAACTTCCGAATAGATTTATTTAAATTTCTGAGGAAACTCAAACTGAAAAAATTCTTCTCTACTCAAGTTCAGACTTACAAACCCAAGATCACCTTAAACCCACTTAGCACATACTCTATTGCAGATGTTATTAACATAGAAACTATCACAACACTTAACCAAGAAGTGACCACAGATCTGGATACAATATGCAAAGATTTAGATGTGAAACCGAGACATTTACCAATAAAAGAACTCAAGACCAGATCCAAATTTACACCACAGTTGGGATCAGATAATGTCATACAAACCTTTCACAAAGAAATCACAAAGGAAATCCATAACTATTTGGATAGTAACCCAAACAATCGCAAAAAATGTAGATCGAATCTTACTACTAACGAATTACAAGCTTTAGAAAATTTGGCTAAAGACAAATCTATCACAATTAAAGAGGCAGATAAAGGGGGTAACATTGTGGTAATGAATACTAGAGATTACATCTCCATGGCTAACACACATTTGAATACACCACAATGTAATATCACCCTGAAATGGAATCCCACCAAGAAAATTGTGAAAGAAGCACTTACTCTGGTTCAGATGTGGTATGACAAAGGGTTTCTAAGTGAGGATGAAAAGGACTTTCTAACTAACACAGACTCCACAGTACCCACCATATATTTTCTACCGAAGATCCATAAACCTTCTGATACATTACCATCAGTCAGGCCAATAATGAGTGGTATAGGATGGGTTACTGAGGGTTTCTCCCAATATTTAGATGAGGCATTGAAACCCTATGTTCTCAAGATGCAGTCATATATCAGAGACAATACACATGTACTAAAATCTTTCAAGACAATGAAATGGGAATCAGAATATCTGTTGGCCACATTAGATGTTTCGGCATTATACACGAGTATTGATCATGATTTGGCATTTCAAACAATAGATTATGTCTTTAGAGATGCTTCTGCATCATACTTACAGCATGTACAGATGCTTAAGAGTTTTTTAAGATTTACTTTGGACAATAATGCATTCATCTTCAATGATCAATATTACGTACAAGCCAAAGGGGTAGCAATGGGTGCTAAATTTGCTCCCTCTTTGGCCAACTTATTCATGTCACAATATGAGGAAACTCACATCTTCAATAATGAATCATTTAAAACAAGTCTCGTTGAGTGGAAACGCTATATTGACAATGTTTTGATTGTGTGGAACGGTACTTTGACGACTTTTGATTTGTTTGTTGAACATGTCAATACTAACAATTTTGGTATTAAGCTTACTGGATCAGTAAGCAAGAGTGCTATAGATTATTTTACATCTCCATATTTTTGTAGACAGAGATACAATACAGACTAGGACATATCGTAAACCAATGTGACTTGACAAGTACCCTTGGCTGAGTTTCCCCTGTACCCACGTTCTCCTCACCTGAGCTTTCCGAGTCAATGGTTCTTTGCAGTCCTCGACGTGCCAGGTAGTCTCTCTCTCTTTTCTGATGCGTGGGCTTGTCACGGGGAGAAGCCACTGTGGCCGCTGGGTGAGAACAGCGGCACAGTGACCTCCTTTCCGGGACCAAGCCAGAAAATGCAGGGAAAAACCCGCAAAGGGGAAAAAACCCTGATAAGAGGTGCCAAGACTTGTCGGTGAAGGCCAGTTGTTCCCAGATGAAAAGAAGGAAGCGAAGGATCTCCAACAACTGACGGGGGCAATAAATGTCCAAGTCCAACAATAGCAGTAGGCCTGAAGTGCAGGCGGAGAAGGCAGCGGCTGAGGAGGCTGCAGTGGAGGTCGATAATGTTCCAGGAAAGCACTGCGGAGGAGCTCGGAAGGAACCCTCACGCTGACTGGACCAAAAAGAGCAAGGTGAGGGAACAGGAGAAAAAGTGAGAGAGAGAGAGAGAGAGAGAGAGAGAGAGAGAGAGAGAGAGAGAGAGAGAGAGAGAGAGAGAGAGAGAGAGAGAGAGAGCGCCGGAGAAAAATGCACAGCTAGTGCCGCCCAGGGACGGCGGCGAAGAAAAAAGGGAAACAAGTACGGTGTTCTGAAAAGCCGGAACCCCGGAGTAAAGTATCCAAGGGGAAAATCCCCTGAGAAATTCCAAAGCGAGGTGTAGAGGAAGAGCGAAGGACCCAGAGTCAAAAAGTAAACAACAGAGGAGGGTTGCAACGCAACGACCTGCCGGGAGGCGGGGATTTAAATACTCCCGGCAGCGTCGCGTCCCGCGTTCGGAGCTGCGGAGCGAAACACAGAAAAAGGACTAAAGTAATCCTCCTCTACGTCCTCTCAAACTCCAACGCGGAAGAAATCGCCAGTCGTGGTGATGACCGCGACTGCGAGTGACAGTATGCCCCCCCCTAGAGTGCAACCACCCGGGCTTACCCGGGTGCAAGCGATGGAACCTAGCCAAAAGCTGAGGGGCATGGACTTGAGAAGCAGGCTCCCAGGAATCCTCCGATACCGGGTAGCCCTTCCATGACAGGAGGTATTCCAACCGGCCACGAAGAAATCTAGAATCGCGGATGGCAGAAACTTCGTATTCCTCCTGGTTGGCAGCAGTGACAGGAAGATTCCGGTTGAGAGGCCGGCGATGTGGATCAGAGTAGTAGGGCTTAAGAAGAGAGGTGTGAAAGACAGGGTGTATGCGTCTGAGAGATGGAGAGAGTATTAGACGGTAGGCAACCGGATTGACCTTGGAGAGGATGGGGAAAGGTCCCAAGAACCGTGGAGACAGTTTAGAAGGTCTCGTCCATCTGGGAAGGAATCTGGTAGACAACCACACCTTGTCCCCGGGTTTCCATGAAGGTGCTTCCCTGCGGTGTTTGTCGGCTTCAGTCTTATTCCGCTGTCTACAATCCTTCAAGCTTAGCAATGCACTGTCCCTGGCCTCCTTGACATTTCTTAGCACCTCTTCTGCAGTCGGAGAGTTAGAGAACCTGGGCACCTCGGGCATTAGATAACGCGGGTGAACACCGTAGGTACAAAAAAAAGGGGATAGGCCTGTGGCAGTGTGCCTGGAGTTATTGTTGACGAATTCTGCAGTAGGGAGTAGAGAAACCCAATTATCTTGACGCTGGGATATAAAGCATCGCAAGTACTGCTCTAAGGTTGCGTTGAGTCGCTCCGTTTGGCCGTTCGTCTGTGGGTGAAACCCAGAGGAAAGGGCCCTTTCCACTCCCAAACGAGAACACAAAGCTGTCCAGAATTTGGAAATGTACTGGCTTCCTCGATCGGATATTATCTTGTTGGGGAGGCCATGAAGCTTGAAGATATCTCGGGCGAATGTCTCTGCCATCTTGGTGGCAGAGGGAAGTCCAGGAAGAGGAGAAAAATGGGCTAACTTGCTTAGAGAGTCCACCGTAACCATGATACATGTGCATGACTCAGACTCAGGAAGCTCCACTATGAAGTCCGTGGAGATGAGTCCCCATGGGCGAGTCGGTATCTCCACTTGGGTGAGAAGTCCTAGGGGCTTCCCCGAGGCATATTTGATTCTGGCACAAGTTGGGCAGGTCTTTATGTAGTTGAACACGTCTCTCCTGATGTTGGGCCAAAGGAATGACCTCGAGATAAGTTCCATCGTACCATTTCCGCTTCTGTGACCGCCTAGACGAGAGTCGTGACACCATTTAAGGATCTTCCGGCGCAACGACCCTTCAGGGATATACCACCTCTTCTTGTAGAAGACCCAACCGTCCTTGATTTGGAAAGGGGAATCAGCTGAAAAAGAGATATGAGGAGCCTCTTGCGCAACAGCAGCCTTGACCTCCTGAAGAAAAGAACTCACCATGGCTAGGATCCGATTTCTGTGGAACATTGGCTCAGACTTGACAGCTACCGTTTCCAAGTGGGAATCCTTGCGAGACAAAGCGTCAGCCAGATGGTTGAGAGACCCAGGGATGTACGTGATCTGGAAGTCGTACTGCGAAAACAGGTAGGCCCATCTGGCTTGTCTGGAGTTTGAACATTCCATGTCCTGTAAAGCCTTTAGGTTCTTGTGATCGGTGCGAATGAGGAACCGATGGCGGGCACCCATGAGAAGGTGCCTCCATTCCTCACAAGCCAGTTTCATTGCTAACAATTCTTTCTCCAGAACCGAGTAGTTGAGTTGGCTGGGAGAAAGAGTCTTGGAGAGATAGGCGACAGGATGCTCTACCTGGTTAAAGGACTGAAGCAATACTGCTCCGACAGCTATGGCAGAGGCGTCTGTCTCCAGAATAAATGGAAGAGTTTGGTTGGGATGCTGCAGAATCGGGGCAGAGCAGAAGAGGGTTTTTAGATAACAGAAACTCTTTTCCGCCTCAGTAGACCAGGAAAAAGGATAGGCCGTCTTCTTGAGTAGGCGGGTGATGGGGTATACCACATCCGAAAAGTTAGGAATGAATCTCCTGTAGTAATTCGAAAGACCTAGGAACCTCTGGATCTCCCGGACGGAGGTCGGGGCTGGCCAGTCAAGAATAACGTGTACCTTGTCAGGATCCATGGCTATCCCTCCTTCTGATAGAACATATCCCAGATAATGTACCGATGGTACAGCGAATCTGCATTTCTCCTCTTTGACCAGTAGATTGTTCACCTTAAGACGCTCCAAAACTCGTCGTACTTGTGTGATGTGTTCTCTCATGTTAGGGGAAAAAACCAAGATATCATTTAAATAGATGATAACCGAGATAGAAAGCATGTCAGAGAACATCCGGTCCATAAACCTCTGAAACACCGCTGGGGCGTTCACCAAACCGAACGGCATAACCTTATACTCAAATAGGCCCAGGGGAGTACGAAACGCGGTTTTCCATTCGTCACCCTTGGCAATCCGCAACAGATGGTATGCGTTGCGAAGATCCAGTTTGGTATATACTCGAGCACCTTGCACCGCCTCAATAATGTCCGTAATAAGGGGCATAGGATACCGGTCACGGACTGTCACTGTATTTAGGCCCCTGTAGTCAATGCAGGGTCTAAGATCGGTGGAATCTCTCTTTTTAATGAAAAACAAAGGGGCTCCTGCTGGAGACTTTGAAGGTTGAATGAGACCATTTTCCATGTTGGTATCCAAGTATCTCCGTAGGACTTGTCTCTCGGTTTGGGTGAGAGCGAACATCCGTCCAAAAACGGAACCAAGGCATTGGGCTCCAGATCGATAGTGCAGTCCTCTGGCCGATGGGGTGGAAGTCTGGCATGGAGGCACTCCTGAAATACCTCAGAGAAACCAGAGCAGAAATTGGGTAAAGCATGGATACCAACATGGTTGTTGGAAAACACCTTGACTGGCTGCAGATCAGCTCGACCTTCCAGTAAAAAACAGTTGGTTGCGCAATACGGGGAACTGAAACTTATTTGATTTTCGGTCCAGTTGATCAGAGGATTGTGTCGACGGAGCCAAGTAATGCCCAATATGATAGGGAAATGGGCGGCCCTGATAATATCAAAACTCAGGACTTCCTTATGTTGGTTAATCGTCAAGGAGAGATCTTCGGTGGTATGGGTGATGGGACCTGAGGACAAAGGTGAACCGTCCACACCTTCCACCTTCTGACCTTCTGCCCGGGGAATCCTACGGAGACCCACCTTGTCTGCCCACAGGGTGTCAACGAAGTTTCCTGCCGCGCCACAGTCTAATAGGGCCAGTGTCTCCACCTGATGTTTTCCGAGGTTGAGCTGTACTGGAATGACCATCAGCCTGGAGTCCTCCTTGGTTTCAGAAGAGGTCACTGACAGAGAGACATAGGGACGATGAAGATTGCTCAAATACCCTCGGTCGCTTGTCCCTACTGACGCCGAGGGTAGTCGTTTTCCGACCTCTTATTGGACAGCTCTGTACAGTCTCTGAGAAAATGTTGATCTGATCCGCAGTAGGCACACAGTCCTTTCTCTCTTCTGCGACGTCTTTCCGCTGCGGACAAGGGTGCCCTGGTGGCACCGATCTGCATGGGTTCTTCAGTAACGATGTTAGTAGAGCGACTAGGGAGAACGGGTACAGAGGGGTCTGTGATATGGCCAGGAATCCTTTGCTTCCGACGTTCAACTCTTCTCTCTTGAAGGCGATACTCTATATGAAGTGCAGCAGAAAGTAGATCTGAGAAAGTAGGGGAACGAGGAGATCTGGCCAGCTCGTCTTTAATTTCCTCCTTCAGCCCTCTTCTGAAAATGGCATACTGTGCTGTCTCGGGCCATCCTGCTCCGGCTGCTAATGTCTTGAAAGAGGAAATATATGATAAAACGTCAAGCGAGCCTTGCCGGACATCCAACAGATCTTCGCAGGCTGTGAAGGAGAGCTCTGGTCGTTCAAAGGCCTGTTTGAGAAGATTCTGAAATCCCGAATAGTCTTGCAAAATGGCGTTTCCACTAGTCACCAATGGGGTGGCCCAGGACAGAGCGTTTCCAGTCATGTTGGATATTAGGAAACCCACCCGGGCCTGATCCGTAGCAAAGGTACGAGGTCTGAATGTGAAATGTACCAGGCTTGCTTCAAGAAACTCCTTCACCTTCTTGGGGGAGCCATCAAACTTCCCAGAGGACAGCGCCATGGGTGGCAATTCCGAGGGAGTCGGTTCCCTAGCCGTAACCATTTGTTTAAGCAAAGCGTTTTCAGTCTTGACCCCTTGTAGTTCCTGGGACATAGCTTGAAAAGCCTTCCACAGCTCTTGGACCTGTTCCTCAGCTGACATCGTGATACTCTTTGGCGTTGCAATCTGTGACTTGACAAGTACCCTTGGCTGAGTTTCCCCTGTACCCACGTTCTCCTCACCTGAGCTTTCCGAGTCAATGGTTCTTTGCAGTCCTCGACGTGCCAGGTAGTCTCTCTCTCTTTTCTGATGCATGGGCTTGTCACGGGGAGAAGCCACTGTGGCCGCTGGGTGAGAACAGCGGCACAGTGACCTCCTTTCCGGGACCAAGCCAGAAAATGCAGGGAAAAACCCGCAAAGGGGAAAAAACCCTGATAAGAGGTGCCAAGACTTGTCGGTGAAGGCCAGTTGTTCCCAGATGAAAAGAAGGAAGCGAAGGATCTCCAACAACTGACGGGGGCAATAAATGTCCAAGTCCAACAATAGCAGTAGGCCTGAAGCGCAGGCGGAGAAGGCAGCGGCTGAGGAGGCTGCAGTGGAGGTCGATAATGTTCCAGGAAAGCACTGCGGAGGAGCACGGAAGGAACCCTCACGCTGACTGGACCAAAAAGAGCAAGGTGAGGGAACAGGAGAAAAAGTGAGAGAGAGAGAGAGAGAGAGAGAGAGAGAGAGAGAGAGAGAGAGAGAGAGAGAGAGAGAGAGAGAGAGAGAGAGAGAGAGAGAGCGCGCGCCGGAGAAAAAAGCACAGCTAGTGCCGCCCAGGGACGGCGGCGAAGAAAAAAGGGAAACAAGTACGGTGTTCTGAAAAGCCGGAACCCCGGAGTAAAGTATCCAAGGGGAAAATCCCCTGAGAAATTCCAAAGCGAGGTGTAGAGGAAGAGCGGAGGACCCAGAGTCAAAAAGTAAACAACAGAGGAGGGTTGCAACGCAACGACCTGCCGGGAGGCGGGGATTTAAATACTCCCGGCAGCGTCGCGTCCCGCGTTCGGAGCTGCGGAGCGAAACACAGAAAAAGGACTAAAGTAATCCTCCTCTACGTCCTCTCAAACTCCAACGCGGAAGAAATCGCCAGTCGTGGTGATGACCGCGACTGCGAGTGACAACCAACGAAGGTGAATTCCGTATTATGTGCACAAAGTAGCCATCAGAGGGCAACAATCAGCAGGAGAATTCTATCAAGCTAGGAGTAATTGCAGTAAGGATGTAGATTTAAAGAAAGAATCTCAGTTACTGGTTGGGAGGTTCACGAATAGAGGATACTCTTTGAAGGATGTTAATAAGGCAGCTTGTAAATACAATGATAAAAAGCAAACATAATTTTTGCAAGATTTTTCAAGAGTAAATTGGATGATGATCAATACCAATTATAACACAATTCTCACAAGATTCTTCAACTCTGTATCTTTTGGAATCCAAACACTGGCATATCCTGAGACTTCACAATGATTTGTTACCCTATTTGTCAGAGAAACCAAAGTTTACATATACTAGAGCGGGTACCATCAAACAGAAATTGAGTCCCTCTTCTTTGAATTTGAAGGAGGCTAATGAGTCTAATTGGCTTACCACGAACATTGGTTTTTACAAATGTGGTCAATGTAATCAATGTAAATTTGCTTATAATAACTGTAAGGTTTACACAGACTCTAATGGCACTACAATTGGTATTAGAGATTGCATTAACTGTAAAACATGTTATGTAGTATATGCAATTATATATGTCTGTGGTAAACTATACATTGGCAGTACGATCAGACAATTGAGAATCAGAATTAGGGAACATTTAGCAAGTTTGAAGAACGTGGAACCCAAATCTCCTTTGGCCATCCATTGGCAAGACCAGCATAAAATGAGTAACCAAGAAGAAATAAGATTCATAGGTTTAATGAAAGCTAAGATGTGTAAACGAGGTGGCAATCTTAAACTCACTTTGAGACAAATGGAAGCTAAACTTATTTGCTTAATGAGAAGTACACAGGTGGGTCTCAATTGTGACCATGAGATGCATGTCTTTCTGTAATTTGGTTCAATAATGAATGAGATGATTTCATTTCTTTCTTTGTTGTTGTTTAGCCATTCTGTTTGTATTTAGACTGATAGTGTAGAGATCACAGCTGTAGGACCAAAAACCCAGGGTAGTGTGTGGCCACATTAACACTAATTACAAAACAAGAGCGATCCTTCACTTAGACATCTGTGATACAATGTCCAGGTAACCGTTTGAGTGTCGAAAATTTCGATTTAATGAATCAGGACCATAATACATGGAGTTGGAGCAGCAACGATAGCGTAATAAAGTAGGAACGTGTTTATTTTAGGTATCACACAAATCCCCATTTGGGATATTAAGTATTATGATTTCTCTATTTTTATTGACTGTTCTGGAATGACAAGATCTCTGATGCCTTTTTCTAATAGAAATGCCCTGCAAGAATTTTAGTAAATAAACAGTGGCACTTAAGACTGATAAATTTCATGTCTGACTCACTTTAATATTCAGCGGTAGTAGAAGCAAGTCAGCATTTGCATTCTATTCAAGTGATCGTTTTTCTTTTAATATGGCAAATACTAATCTTTTCAGCAAATCAGCCGCAGCTTGGAACATAACCAATAACCAGGTGCAACAAGAGGTTGTTTACACCACAAGGTTGTGAGCGCATCCCATTTTAAGAAGCATTGTTTTTGACATTAGACGTCACGCGTAGTTATGTATGACGTCACCACTTAAATACGTGCCTTTTTCCCGTGATTCCATAGTGGCATGGCACTATGCCATTCCACGACGCGTAGCGTACGGGATAGAACCCTTCTTACTATGAAATAAGGTAACCTACAATAAGATAATGGTATTTTTATGCAATGCTAACCAGTATTTAGTCAATACGAAACATGTTTAAGTTTATAAAACAAAGGGGGAGAAACGTTATTGAACACGCTACAATGAGTAATGGGTTCTATTGTATGAGGAAGGGCCATGGCGATCACACATAACTGGGCACATATTATACTAATGCCAATCAGAAGGTTCCTTTTTGTAATGAAGAGTGGGTAATGATACCTTGTTAGAATGAGATGATTAAAGCACATTATTGCATTTATAGGCGACAGAAGCCACTGGCAGCTGGGATTATCAGTTTTGGCTAAAGGTAGCCGCACACCATTTCTGGTCTAAGGAAAGAAGCATTAACTTACAGAGTGTCTTTCCGGATATTATTCGGGTTCCTGGTAGTTTACCATTAATTATGATATCTTTTTAGGTCAATTCTAACAAATGTAGAGACACTAGTATTTAACACTAGTATTTAACACCAGGGTTTTTTTGATTACAGTTAATTATTAAGGAATTGGAAGACACCAAGCAGATAAGCAGAGTCAAAATTAACAGTAATTCTCCCTAAATACCAAAGTCCCATTTTCTCAATTACCAGTAATATCATAGATGGGAAAGTGATATACTTAGTCAAGAAGTAGAGAACTATGACCATACTATATTGATGCTCAACCACTATACCCACCTAATACTAAATGGAATGGCTAAACAATCATATAACAATATATAACGTGAAACATTAGTGTATCTAATTGCATTTAGCATCAAAAGCTTTAATATTGAGATAGAAATATTTTTGTAAAAATATTTTTGAATTGGAAATGTAGAATTGTTTTTCAATTCGTCCTTTTTCCTTTTTCTTTTATTTTCTTCCACTACCCTCAACTTACCTGTTTTTCCTGATCCGGTGTTGGAACACCATATGGTATGACTTTTACTTATGTTGTTTGATTTTATGGACAATCACATGTTTCTGGTAATGCACATGTAACCAATTCTGGATATCACATTATTCTCTTATGGCACTTCTGTTTGAAAAACTACATGTTACACACATTTATCCTGTGACCGTGCTATTATGAAAATTATATGTATGACTAAATATGGAACGTCCAGTGGTTGAAACACATGTCGGCTGTTAACCACATTAAAGAACTTTTTGAATACCTAAACTCCGTTGGAATGATTTCACGGCATTCTAAAAACCGTCATTGGGACTTTATAGGCTTTTGAGTTTGAGCATGGATTTTCAAATTACCCCCCAACCATTTTTGTTGAGTGAAAATATAATGTCCTTTGCTTTAGTCAACCTCCCCCGCACACACAGATTTCCCTGAAGCGGTGCTATCTTTTCCCTGTGGCTTTTAAACGTAATTTTTCTTTTGCTGTGTGTAACGTGCTGCTGTTCACATGAAAGGGAATACAAAGCCGTTTCTCGTGGAGTGTTGACTTTCTTGCCCTTAAAGTGTATTAAAAGTCAAACAAGGCCATTTTTGGATGTAATGCATACTTCTTGTCATTTAGATGAAATCAGAGCAAGGCAGGGCCATTTTTGGTGAACTGTTTAACTTTTTGTCATTCGGATGGAATAAAAGCAAACGCAGAGCCGTTCTTGGTGCAATGTTTAACTTTTTGTCATTCAGATTTAATAAAAGCAAACGCAGAGCCGCCGTTCTTGGTGCAATGTTTAACTTTTTGTCATTCAGATTTGATAAAAACAAACGCAGGGCCGTTCCTGATGCAAGGTGTTTGAATGCTTGCCCCACGTGTGCCAGGGAAAGCAAACCACAGCTGTTTTGGGTGGCAATGTTTGATGCAGCTTTTCAGCTGGCAGGGATTTCTGTTTCGGGCCTGTAAATGCACCCCACAGTAACCACATAGAACCTTCATAACCATATTCAGAGTAAGAGCAGTTGACACCCAGCACTTTCTGAGTTAGGTGCGAATTCTGAAAAACATTGTGGAAGTAAATAAAAATATCACAATAGCAAAATTAGAAATATTGATAAAATCTGTAGGTGGCCAATCAGCTGCTGAAGGTTTATAAGTAAAGTAATTTCACTGGGTCTTGTAATGCACACAGCTTGGTCCATTTGTGGCCAAACTCTTGGTGATGAGTCCTGCATAAAGGGAAGTGGCAAGGGTTTTCCAGGAAAAAGGGAGGAAGGTGTTGTGTGGCTTGATGTGTTGAGTGTGCAGATTGGAAGAACCCGTTCTTAGGTTTTTCGTCAAGTACTAGATATTTGGGTTAGGTGGGCACATGTTTTCATAAGCTCCTCCCACTTGTTATGGTCTCATTTAGTTACTCTGTGTCATTTCTGCTCCATGAGGATGGATGGAGGAGGGATGCGTGGTGTGGTGTAATGGATGGAGGAAGGATGAGTGGTGCGGTGTAATGGATGGATCAGGAATGTGTGGTGCAGTGTAGTGGATGGAGGCAGGATTTGTGGTGTAGTGGATGGAGGAGGGATGTGTAGTGCAGCATAGTGGATGGAATAGGGATGCATAGTGTGGTGTACTGGAACAAGAAAGAATGTGTGGGCAGCGTAATGGATGGAGGAGGGATGTGTGGTTCGGTGTATTGGATGGAGGAGGAATACATGGTGCGGTGTAATGAATGATGGGGGATGCGTGTGCAGTGTAATGGATGTAGGAGGGATGTGTGGTGTAATGGATGGATGAGGGATGTGTGGTGCGATGTAATGGAGAGAATAGGGATGTGTGGTGCAGTGTATTTGATGGAGGTAGGATTTGTGGTGAGGTGTAGTGGATGGAGGAGGGATGCATAGTGTGGTGCACTGGAACAAGGAAAAATGTGTGGGGCAGTGTAATGGATGGAGGAGGGGTGTGTGGTGCCGTGTAGTAGATGAAGGAGGGATACGAGGTGCGGTGTTATGGATGGAGGAGGGATACGTGGTGCGGTGTAATGAATGGTGGGGGGATGCGTGTGCAGTGTAATGGATGTAGGAGGGATGTGTGGTGTAATGGATGGATGAGGGATGTGTGGTGCGATGTAATGGAGAGAATAGGGATGTGTGGTGCAGTGTATTTGATGGAGGTAGGATTTGTGGTGAGGTGTAGTGGATGGAGGAGGGATGCATAGTGTGGTGCACTGGAACAAGGAAAAATGTCTGGGGCAGTGTAATGGATGGAGGAGGGGTGTGTGGTGCCGTGTAGTAGATGAAGGAGGGATACGAGGTGCGGTGTTATGGATGGAGGAGGGATACGTGGTGCGGTGTAATGAATGGTGGGGGGATGCTTGTGCAGTGTAATGGATGGAGAAACGATGCATGGTGCAGTGTAGCAGATAGAAGACGGATGCATGTAGCGGTGTTATGGATGTCGGAGGGATGCATGGTGCGCTGTAATGAATGGTGGAGGGATGCGTGTGCAGTGTAATGGATGGAGAAACGATGCATGGTGCAGTGTAGCGGAGGGAAGAGGGATGCATGGTGCGGTGTTATGGGTGGTGGAGGGATGCGTGGTGCGGTGTAATGAATGGTGGAGAGGTGCACGGTGCTATGTAGTGGATGGAGGAGGGGTGTGTGGTGTAATGGATGGAGGAGGGATGCGTGGTGTGATGTAATGGAGAGAGTAGGGGTGTGTGGTGCGGTGTACTGGTTGGAGGAGAGATGTGTGGTGCAGTGGAGTGGATGGAGGCGGGAGTTCTGGTGGGATGTAGTGAATGGAGGAGGGATGCATGGTGTGGCATAGTGGATGTAGTAGGAATGCATGGTGTGATGGATGGAGGAGGGATGTGTGGTGCGGCATAGTGGATGGAGTAGGAATGCATGGTGTGGTGGATGGAGGAGGGATGTGTGGTGCAGTGTAATGGATGGAGGAGAGATGCACGGTGCAGTGTAGTGGATGTAGGAGAGATATGTGATGTAATGGAGGGAGTAAGGATGTGTGGTGTGGTGTAGTGGATGGAGTACGAATGCATGGTGTGGTTCAGTGGGTGGAGGAGGGATATGTGATGTAATGGAGAGAGTGGGGATGTATTGTGCGATGTAATGGTTGGCGGAGGGATGTGTGGTGCGGTGAAGTGGATGGAGGTGGGGTATCTGGTGTGATGCAGTGGGTGGAGGAGGGATGCATGGTGTGGCATAGTGGATGGAGTACGAATACATGGTGTGGTGGATGGAAGAGGGATGTGTGGTGCGGTCCAATGGGTGGAGGTGGGATGCGTATTGCGCTGTAGTGTGTGGGTTGGAGAGCAGTGCACTTGGGATCTTGAGATTGTTTGAGCAGGTGTGTTCCGGCAGAGTGTGCTTACTTGGCCAGTGGTTGTCAGGTAGGGGCTATACATTGAGAACTAGGCTTGGTGGGATGATGTAGCTCATGTTCTGGGTGCAAAATCGCATTCTCATTGGTCGCTAGTTTTAAATGAAAATGCGGCACGTTTGTTTGCATGGTTCCGTACTGAAATGTTAAATACGTAGGGGAACACGACATGAAACCTCGAAGTACGTGTGCTGCATAAAGAACGTCTCTTGTGGAATTCATTCGTGTGGCATTGCAGATAGAGGGAGGGATCGTTAATGCATCCTTATACCCACAAGTTATTTGCCTCAGGCCAGACAGTGGGGAAGAACCATTACCCAAAAGGATAAGCCCTCCTCCCCAGGTGTATACGGTTAGAAGCACCTACTGGCAATAGCAAGCCAGGTTTCGCACTTGTGGCTGTAAAGTGGAAAACCTTGTTTAATAACGAGTAAAAAAACATACTCAAACCATGTTAGTGAATTAAATATTGTAATATTTGCTAACTTTATCTTCATAAATTCTGAATTTTAATTATGAAATAGATTGATCTGGAAAGGTTTTAACATGCCTATGAATTTGCAGGCCGATTCATGGAATAATTAGCGCGGCGCAAGTGGGCAAAAACGTGCGAATCGCAGTGGAATAGCGAAAATCGCAGTGCAAGTGCGAAAATCGCACGAAAAGCAGCGCACGTCGATTCATGGAAGGCCGTGCGCGAGAAAACCAGCGGATGTGCGATAAAAAAGTGCGCGGCGCACGTTGGCGCACAGGCCATCTAACAGCGTGCGCCAGGTCACAGCGAAAATCGCACAGGCCACAGCGAAATTCGCACATAGCGCGGCGCACGCAACAAAAGTAGGCGGAACACGGGCGTAACACTCGGAATGGGGAACAACTTGCCAAAACGAGGGCGTCACGGGGGAAGTACAGGGCACAAGTGCTCGGAACGCCCACACGCTCGCCTACAACACGTATTCATGGAATAGAATAGGGGAAAAAAGCACACGCTCAAACCAGCGCACAGGCACAAACACGACCGCCACAAGAAAGCAGGAGGTAGCGTCTCTGCGGCTGTAAGAAATGTGCGCCAAAAAGTGCGCCAAAAAATAGCACCTATATACTGCCATGATGAATGTCCCATACTGTGGCCCTCCAGGAAAAATGACGTGCAAAGGGGTACCCACAAACACGGACACCCGCTGACAAAAAATACGTGTGCGTGTATACCGGGGTGCGCGGGAAGTCCCACATGCGATTTCAGCAGGGTACGTGCATCACAGGGGTTCGCGTGAAGTCATTCACGCGATCGGGCCTGGGGGAGCGGGCTACGTGTATTTCAGGGGTTCGCGTGAAGTTTCTCAGGCGATCGGGCCTGGGGGAGCGTGCTACGTGTATTTCAGGGGTTCGCGTGAAGTTTCACACGCGATCGGGCCTGGGGGAGCGGGCTACGTGTATTACAGGGGTTCGCGTGAAGTTCCTCACGCGATCGGGCCTGGGGGAGCGGGCTACGTGTATTCCAGGGGTGCGTGAGAAGTTCCACACGCGAATAGCCTGGGCGCGTGTATTTCAGGGGTGCGCGGGAAGTTCCACACGCGAATAGCCTGGGCGCCTGTATTTGAGGGGTGCGCGGGAAGTTCCACACGCAAATAGCCTGGGCGCGTGTATTTCAGGGGTGCGCGGGAAGTTCCACACGCGAATAGCCTGGGCGCGTGTATTTCAGGGGTGCGCGTGAAGTCATTCACGCGATCGGGCCTGGGGGAGCGGGCTACGTGTATTTCAGGGGTTCGCGTGAAGTTTCTCACGCGATCGGGCCTGAGGGAGCGTGCTACGTGTATTTCAGGGGTTCGCGTGAAGTTTCACACGCGATCGGGCCTGGGGGAGCGGGCTACGTGTATAACAGGGGTTCGCGTGAAGTTCCTCACGCGATCAGGCTTGGGGGAGCGGGCTACGTGTATTCCAGGGGTGCGTGAGAAGTTCCACACGCGAATAGCCTGGGCGCGTGTATTTCAGGGGTGCGCGGGAAGTTCCACACGCGAATAGCCTGGGCGCCTGTATTTGAGGGGTGCGCGGGAAGTTCCACACGCAAATAGCCTGGGCGCGTGTATTTCAGGGGTGCGCGGGAAGTTCCACACGCGAATAGCCTGGGCGCGTGTATTTCAGGGGTGCGCGGGAAGTTCCACACGCGAATAGCCTGGGCGTGTGTATTTCAGGGGTGCGCGGGAAGTTCCACACGCGAATAGCCTGGGCGCGTGTATTTCAGGGGTGCGCGGGAAGTTCCACACGCGAATAGCCTGGGCGCGTGTATTTCAGGGGTGCGCGGGAAGTTTTACAAAAGTGCGTGTACACGCGATTGGCCTATGTACGTGTATATGAGGTGTGCGCGGACACTTACACACGCAAGTACGTCAGCGCACCAGTATCCCGGTGTACGGCCATTTCCACCAATCACACGCAATGAGACTCTGACGTGCAGTCTTTCCACGTGTGCTCTGTCATCACGTGCTGTGTGGGAAACACCCGTGCGGGTCACGTCACAGACGCGCTTACGCGCTGACGGCCTTTGGTCCAATGGAATCGCGTATGCGTGCTGACGCGCTTACGCGCTAAGGGCCTTTCCTCGGTTTTCACGCTGACGTGCAGGATTTTCACGTGCCAATTCACTCCGTACCAAGCTGGCCACGCGTGAGCACACGGAAGACCACGCTCCTGCCCAGAAGGCCGAATTACTGCCCCCCAGAGCCCCGAGCACGCTCCCACCTGCTATCTGCTGCTGCCTGACTGCCTGCTGCCCACGTGCACTGCCATTTGCTGCCTGCACATCAGCCAGGGGTGCTGTTGCTGTGACCACCCCTGCTGGAACAGAAGACTCCCGACTGGAATTCCATCGCTCCACAGCCCAGCCCCAGGACCCAGTTGCCCACCCACTCCTGCCTCTGGGGTTGTCATGTCGGGGCTAACACCATCTGTGACCACTGACAACCCCCGGCCAGAGAGGCAGAGGGGCACCAGCTTCAGTGCCACCGAAGTTGGTGTCCTGGTGGAGCAAGTCCTGGGGCAGTATGATGCCCTCTTTGGAAGTTCCCGCGCCGACAAGGAAGGACGGACTCGGATCTGGACTGACATCGTGACTGCCATCAACGCGGAGGGGGTGGCAGTCCGGAACTTACAACATGTCAGGAAGCGCTGGGAGGACTTCAGGTCCAGGACCCTGAACAAGGCCCGGCGCCTCTTGAAGGCAGCGGATGCCAAGGGGCGCCGGGGCCACTTGTCGGAAGAACAGATGGGGGTCCTGGAACGCATATCCCCAGCGCTCCACGTCCAGGTCCTAGAGAAGCAGAGCCGTCTGGAGTCGAGCGGTGAGTGTACATGCATCCTGGTTGTGAGCAGGGCGTGTGGTGATCATTCCCCATTGTGCCGGTTGCACATCTGTTTGTATGGGGTGGAGTATGGGTGGGGGTGTACAGGGCCGTGGGGCTGACACATGCGAGGGCTGTAATGTGTGAGACATGGATGGTGCTTGTGTGTGTGGGCTTGCATGGCAAATGCAGTTGTGCGTGCACACATGTTTGGATGAATGTGTATGTAAGTAGACATGTCCGTGATGTCAGGCATGTATGTTGTTTTCGGCTGCATGTATGAGCACTGTGTACATGTGCATGTGTGTGTATTTGTCAAGGGTGCAACAGTGATGCTACATGGATGCATGTGACAGCGGTATGTGGAAGCCTGATTGGCAGATGTGACATGGATGCCCGTCTGAACAGTGCGACACTTGGCAGAGGTGTAGACATGCATGCAAGTGTGGTGGTGTGTGTACATGTGTGGTGCACTTCCTGTGTTGCATGTGATGTCTGGCTCCCCTTTGGCTGCTGATGCTGTTGTATGTGTAGGGATGGTGGTGGCAGTTGCGATATGGCTGTGGTATGGCTCATGTGTGCCAGTTTCAATGACATGTGTGTTGGGGATTGTGATGACATGTCTGAGGTTTGCCAATGACACTCATGTGCAACTGTCATGCGTGTATGTGTCCATTGTACAGTGCCCTGATGCCTGTGTTTTGTTTCTCCCTGTCTGCAGCGTCAACTGATGAAGAGGGCGGAGAAGGTGCTGTGGAGCACAGCGGCGGGGATCCGACCGCCAGCCGGAGACGCAAGCGCCGGCTCCCCTCCCGTGTTGTCATCTCGTCGGGGAGTGAGGAGTCCGGTGCCGCGTCCCAGGCCGCAGCTGCCGGGGGGAGGTCCAAGAGGCGGAGGTTGGAGTTGGACTCCTCGGCAGCAGAAGGGGCAGCTGGGACCCCACAGGGCCCAACAGGGGAAGATGGCACGGAGTCATCCAGGTTGGTGGGGGGTCTGGTGGAGGAGGAGGCCGTGCAAGCACCAGAGACGGGGTCTGGAGGTGGGGATCCCACTGGTGCTAGTGGTGCAGTCCAGGACCAGGGACAGGAGGCAGCACAGGCCGCCGCGGAGGTGCCTGTGTGCAATCCTGTCCCCGATCCTGTCCCCGCATCATCTTGCACCAGCAGGGATGCCTACGTCCAGACCCGTTTCCAGGCAGGGGATGAGCTGACGTCAACTGGCCTTCCTCTGCCTGCGGACGTGGCTATCCAGGTCCGGGTTGAGCCTGACCTGGCTGGTGTGGCGTTGCGTCAACGGGCCATGCGAGGTGACCTGCAGTCTTTTCATGGAGAGACTGCAAGTCATCTCGAATGGCTCGTTGACCACGTCAGCCTGCTGGGACAGGTCACCCAGAGACCCCCTACGCGCCAGTCGTCCTCTGTGCCATCTTCCCACCCATCAGTCACCTGGGTGCCCTGTGGAGCTGCCTCTGACAGTGCGGCCAGGCTGGTGGAGGAGGCATCCCTGCCACAGTCGGGAGTCGGACGTCCAGCAGGGGTGGCCACATCAACAACTGCACCCCAGCCGGCGGAGGATGTGCAGGCAGCAGGAGGCAGTGCACGGGCAGAGGCAGAGCAGCAGCAGCAACATGGTGGGAGCCATGAAGGCTCGGGGCCTTCGACATCGGAGGGGCAGGCATCGGCCGGAGGGCAGGAGGACCCAGGACAGAGAGTGTCTTCCGTGTGTCAGCGGTTGAGCCACGCCATAGGTGCGGAGCGGCGGCGGGCGGAAGAGGCGCGGCTCACAATGGTCAGGGCGGAGAACTCCATGCGGAGGGTCCTGAGGCGGGCCGAGTGCCTCGAGGCAATCCGCAGGGGGTTGGAGGAGGACACGGCGTCGTCCCTGCGGACCCTCGGGGCCATGGAACTGGACCGCCTCCGGGACATCGAACAGGAGTTCGATGATGCCCTGGCCCGGAACACCACAGAGTGAGCCGCTGGACTTGCCCGCCGCCTTTGTATATAGTTCTTTAGTTTTAGGTTTCCTTTGTTTTTTCTTATGATTTGGAGTCGACGGACACTGCTCCACTTTTTGTATATAGTTGATATTTAGGTAGGTTTTTTAGGAGGTTTCCTTAGTTCAGTTGTGATGATGGACCCTTGTTATTTTTGTACATAGTTCTTTGTTGCACGGAGAGTTTTAACATTTCACTTTGGACAAAATTTTTTGGATTTGATTTTCTAGTTTTGTGTTTTTATGCGGACATGCAGCTTCTTTTTTCACATTTACATTGTAGTTAGTTTTCTTTCTTTAGCATTCGTATTTTTTTCCAATACATTTTTTTTTCCATTGTTCACTGTGTGGTTTCATCTCATTGGTTTCATGCATGTCATGTTGTGTGTTTTCCCATTCAATTGGAAAATATGTGTGTGACGGACATGGGTTCATTTGCTTCATGAACATTGGGGGTGTAACATGTGATTTCCATTTCCATGTGGGTGAATGGGTTACTTGGTAGGGCTTTTTGGCTGTGGAGGCTGACCATTACGCACATGATTGGGGATTGTGAGGACCTGGTGGGGGCTGCACATGGTGGAAGGGGGGTGGGGGTGGTGGGAGACATGAGTGGGGGCCTGGTGGAGGGTGCCCCTGCACTGCGGGGGGGTGGTGGGAGACATGAGTGGGGGCCTGGTGGAGGCTGCCCCTGCACTGCTGGGGGGTGGGGGTGGTGGGAGACATGAGTGGGGGCCTGGTGGAGGCTGCCCCTGCACTGCTGGGGTGTGGGGGTGGTGGGAGACATGAGTGGGGGCCTGGTGGAGGGTGACCCTGGTGGCTGGGGGGTGGGGGTGGTGGGTGACATGAGTGAGGGCCTGGTGGAGGCTGCCCCTGCACTGCTGGGGGGTGGGGGTGGTGGGAGACATGAGTGGGGGCCTGGTGGAGGGTGCCCCTGCACTGCTGGGGTGTGGGGGTGGTGGGAGACATGAGTGGGGGCCTGGTGGAGGCTGCCCCTGCACTGCTGGGGTGTGGGGGTGGTGGGAGACATGAGTGGGGGCCTGGTGGAGGCTGCCCCTGCACTGCTGGGGTGTGGGGGTGGTGGGAGACATGAGTGGGGGCCTGGTGGAGGCTGCCCCTGCACTGCTGGGGTGTGGGGGTGGTGGGAGACATGAGTGGGGGCCTGGTGGAGGGTGACCCTGGTGGCTGGGGGTGGTGGGTGACATGAGTGGGGGCCTGGTGGAGGCTGCCCCTGCACTGCTGGGGGGTGGGGGTGGTGGGAGACATGAGTGGGGGCCTGGTGGAGGCTGCCCCTGCACTGCTGGGGTGTGGGGGTGGTGGGAGACATGAGTGGGGGCCTGGTGGAGGCTGCCCCTGCACTGCTGGGGTGTGGGGGTGGTGGGAGACATGAGTGGGGGCCTGGTGGAGGCTGCCCCTGCACTGCTGGGGTGTGGGGGTGGTGGGAGACATGAGTGGGGGCCTGGTGGAGGCTGCCCCTGCACTGCTGGGGTGTGGGGGTGGTGGGAGACATGAGTGGGGGCCTGGTGGAGGCTGCCCCTGCACTGCTGGGGTGTGGGGGTGGTGGGAGACATGAGTGGGGGCCTGGTGGAGGGTGACCCTGGTGGCTGGGGGGTGGGGGTGGTGGGTGACATGAGTGGGGGCCTGGTGGAGGCTGCCCCTGCACTGCTGGGGGGTGGGGGTGGTGGGAGACATGAGTGGGGGCCTGGTGGAGGCTGCCCCTGCACTGCTGGGGTGTGGGGGTGGTGGGAGACATGAGTGGGGGCCTGGTGGAGGCTGCCCCTGCACTGCTGGGGTGTGGGGGTGGTGGGATACATGAGTGGGGGCCTGGTGGAGGGTGACCCTGGTGGCTGGGGTGTGGGGGTGGTGGGAGACATGATTGGGGGCCTGGTGGAGGCTGCCCCTGCACTGCCGGGGGGTGGGGGTGCAGGGGGACATGAGTGGGGGCCTGGTGGAGGTTGACCCTGCACTGCTGGGGGGTGGGGGTGGTGGGAGACATGAGTGGGGGCCTGGTGGAGGGTGACCCTGGTGGCTGGGGGGTGGGGGTGGTGGGAGACATGAGTGGGGGCCTGGTGGAGGGTGACCCTGCACTGCTGGGGGGTGGGGGTGGTGGGAGACATGAGTGGGGGCCTGGTGGGGGCTGCCCATGGTGGCAGGGGGGTGGGGGTGGTGGGAGACATGAGTGGGGGCCTGGTGGAGGCTGCCCCTGCACTGCTGGGGTGTGGGGGTGGTGGGAGGCATGAGTGGGGGCCTGGTGGAGGGTGACCCTGGTGGCTGGGGGGTGGGGGTGGTGGGTGACATGAGTGGGGGCCTGGTGGAGGCTGCCCCTGCACTGCTGGGGTGTGGGAGTGGTGGGAGACATGAGTGGGGGCCTGGTGGAGGCTGCCCCTGCACTGCTGGGGTGTGGGGGTGGTGGGAGACATGAGTGGGGGCCTGGTGGAGGCTGCCCCTGCACTGCTGGGGTGTGGGGGTGGTGGGAGACATGAGTGGGGGCCTGGTGGAGGGTGACCCTGGTGGCTGGGGTGTGGGGGTGGTGGGAGACATGAGTGGGGGCCTGGTGGAGGCTGCCCCTGCACTGCTGGGGTGTGGGGGTGATGGGAGACATGAGTGGGGGCCTGGTGGAGGCTGCCCCTGCACTGCTGGGGTGTGGGGGTGGTGGGAGACATGAGTGGGGGCCTGGTGGAGGCTGCCCCTGCACTGCTGGGCTGTGGGGGTGGTGGGAGACATGAGTGGGGGCCTGGTGGAGGCTGCCCCTGCACTGCTGGGGTGTGGGGGTGGTGGGAGACATGAGTGGGGGCCTGGTGGAGGGTGACCCTTGTGGCTGGGGTGTGGGGGTGGTGGGAGACATGAGTGGGGGCCTGGTGGAGGCTGCCCCTGCACTGCCGGGGGTGGGGGTGCAGGGGGACATGAGTGGGGGCCTGGTGGAGGTTGACCCTGCACTGCTGGGGGGTGGGGGTGGTGGGAGACATGAGTGGGGGCCTGGTGGAGGGTGACCCTGGTGGTTGGGGGGTGGGGGTGGTGGGAGACATGAGTGGGGGCCTGGTGGAGGGTGACCCTGCACTGCTGGGGGGTGGGGGTGGTGGGAGACATGAGTGGGGGCCTGGTGGGGGCTGCCCATGGTGGCAGGGGGGTGGGGGTGGTGGGAGACATGAGTGGGGGCCTGGTGGAGGCTGCCCCTGCACTGCTGGGGTGTGGGGGTGGTGGGAGACATGAGTGGGGGCCTGGTGGAGGGTGACCCTGGTGGCTGGGGGGTGGGGGTGGTGGGTGACATGAGTGGGGGCCTGGTGGAGGCTGCCCCTGCACTGCTGGGGTGTGGGGGTGGTGGGAGACATGAGTGGGGGCCTGGTGGAGGCTGCCCCTGCACTGCTGGGGTGTGGGGTGGTGGGAGACATGAGTGGGGGCCTGGTGGAGGGTGACCCTGGTGGCTGGGGGGTGGGGGTGGTGGGTGACATGAGTGGGGGCCTGGTGGAGGCTGCCCCTGCACTGCTGGGGGGTGGGGGTGGTGGGAGACATGAGTGGGGGCCTGGTGGAGGCTGCCCCTGCACTGCTGGGGTGTGGGGTGGTGGGAGACATGAGTGGGGGCCTGGTGGAGGCTGCCCCTGCACTGCTGGGGTGTGGGGGTGGTGGGAGACATGAGTGGGGGCCTGGTGGAGGCTGCCCCTGCACTGCTGGGGTGTGGGGGTGGTGGGAGACATGAGTGGGGGCCTGGTGGAGGCTGCCCCTGCACTGCTGGGGTGTGGGGGTGGTGGGAGACATGAGTGGGGGCCTGGTGGAGGGTGACCCTGGTGGCTGGGGGGTGGGGGTGGTGGGTGACATGAGTGGGGGCCTGGTGGAGGCTGCCCCTGCACTGCTGGGGGGTGGGGGTGGTGGGAGACATGAGTGGGGGCCTGGTGGAGGCTGCCCCTGCACTGCTGGGGCGTGGGGGTGGTGGGAGACATGAGTGGGGGCCTGGTGGAGGCTGCCCCTGCACTGCTGGGGTGTGGGGGTGGTGGGAGACATGAGTGGGGGCCTGGTGGAGGGTGACCCTGGTGGCTGGGGTGTGGGGGTGGTGGGAGACATGATTGGGGGCCTGGTGGAGGCTGCCCCTGCACTGCCAGGGGGTGGGGGTGCAGGGGGACATGAGTGGGGGCCTGGTGGAGGTTGACCCTGCACTGCTGGGGGGTGGGGGTAGTGGGAGACATGAGTGGGGGCCTGGTGGAGTGTGACCCTGGTGGCTGGGGGGTGGGGGTGGTGGGAGACATGAGTGGGGGCCTGGTGGAGGGTGACCCTGCACTGCTGGGGGGTGGGGGTGGTGGGAGACATGAGTGGGGGCCTGGTGGGGGCTGCCCATGGTGGCAGGGGGGTGGGGGTGGTGGGAGACATGAGTGGGGGCCTGGTGGAGGCTGCCCCTGCACTGCTGGGGTGTGGGGGTGGTGGGAGACATGAGTGGGGGCCTGGTGGAGGGTGACCCTGGTGGCTTGGGGGTGGGGGTGGTGGGTGACATGAGTGGGGGCCTGGTGGAGGCTGCCCCTGCACTGCTGGGGTGTGGGGGTGGTGGGAGACATGAGTGGGGGCCTGGTGGAGGGTGACCCTGGTGGCTGGGGGGTGGGGGTGGTGGGTGACATGAGTGGGGGCCTGGTGGAGGCTGCCCCTGCACTGCTGGGGGGTGGGGGTGGTGGGAGACATGAGTGGGGGCCTGGTGGAGGCTGCCCCTGCACTGCTGGGGTGTGGGGGTGGTGGGAGACATGAGTGGGGGCCTGGTGGAGGCTGCCCCTGCACTGCTGGGGTGTGGGGGCGGTGGGAGACATGAGTGGGGGCCTGGTGGAGGCTGCCCCTGCACTGCTGGGGTGTGGGGGTGGTGGGAGACATGAGTGGGGGCCTGGTGGAGGGTGACCCTTGTGGCTGGGGTGTGGGGGTGGTGGGAGACATGAGTGGGGGCCTGGTGGAGGCTGCCCCTGCACTGCCGGGGGTGGGGGTGCAGGGGGACATGAGTGGGGGCCTGGTGGAGGTTGACCCTGCACTGCTGGGGGGTGGGGGTGGTGGGAGACATGAGTGGGGGCCTGGTGGAGGGTGACCCTGGTGGCTGGGGGCTGGGGGTGGTGGGAGACATGAGTGGGGGCCTGGTGGAGGGTGACCCTGCACTGCTGGGGGGTGGGGGTGGTGGGAGACATGAGTGGGGGCCTGGTGGGGGCTGCCCATGGTGGCAGGGGGGTGGGGGTGGTGGGAGACATGAGTGGGGGCCTGGTGGAGGCTGCCCCTGCACTGCTGGGGTGTGGGGGTGGTGGGAGACATGAGTGGGGGCCTGGTGGAGGGTGACCCTGGTGGCTGGGGGGTGGGGGTGGTGGGTGACATGAGTGGGGGCCTGGTGGAGGCTGCCCCTGCACTGCTGGGGTGTGGGGGTGGTGGGAGACATGAGTGGGGGCCTGGTGGAGGCTGCCCCTGCACTGCTGGGGTGTGGGGGTGGTGGGAGACATGAGTGGGGGCCTGGTGGAGGGTGACCCAGGTGGCTGGGGGGTGGGGGTGGTGGGAGACATGAGTGGGGGCCTGGTGGAGGGTGACCCTGCACTGCTGGGGGTGGGGGTGGTGGGAGACATGAGTGGGGGCCTGGTGGGGGCTGCCCATGGTGACAGGGGGGTGGGGTGGTGGGAGACATGAGTGGGGGCCTGGTGGAGGCTGCCCCTGCACTGCTGGGGGGTGGGGGTGGTGGGAGACATGAGTGGGGGCCTGGTGGAGGCTGCCCCTGCACTGCTGGGGTGTGGGGGTGGTGGGAGACATGAGTGGGGGCCTGGTGGAGGCTGCCCCTGCACTGCTGGGGTGTGGGGGTGGTGGGAAACATGAGTGGGGGCCTGGTGGAGGCTGCCCCTGCACTGCTGGGGTGTGGGGGTGGTGGGAGACATGAATGGGGGCCTGGTGGAGGGTGACCCTGGTGGCTGGGGTGTGGGGGTGGTGGGAGACATGAGTGGGGGCCTGGTGGAGGCTGCCCCTGCACTGCCGGGGGGTGGGGGTGCAGGGGGACATGAGTGGGGGCCTGGTGGAGGTTGACCCTGCACTGCTGGGGGGTGGGGGTGGTGGGAGACATGAGTGGGGGCCTGGTGGAGGGTGACCCTGGTGGCTGGGGGGTGGGGGTGGTGGGAGACATGAGTGGGGGCCTGGTGGAGGGTGACCCTGCACTGCTGGGGGGTGGGGGTGGTGGGAGACATGAGTGGGGGCCTGGTGGGGGCTGCCCATGGTGGCAGGGGGTTGGGGGTGGTGGGAGACATGAGTGGGGGCCTGGTGGAGGCTGCCCCTGCACTGCTGGGGTGTGGGGGTGGTGGGAGACATGAGTGGGGGCCTGGTGGAGGGTGACCCTGGTGGCTGGGGGGTGGGGGTGGTGGGTGACATGAGTGGGGGCCTGGTGGAGGCTGCCCCTGCACTGCTAGGGGGTGGGGGTGGTGGGAGACATGAGTGGGGGCCTGGTGGAGGGTGCCCCTGGTGGCGGGGGGGTGGGGGTGATAGGGGACATGAGTGGGGGCCTGGTGGAGGCTGCCCCTGCACTGCTGGGGGGTGGGGGTGGTGGGAGACATGGATGGGGGCCTGGTGGAGGGTGCCCCTGGTGGCGGGGGGGTGGGGGTGATAGGGGACATGAGTGGGGGCCTGGTGGAGGCTGCCCCTGCACTGCCAGGGGGTGGGGGTGCAGGGGGACATGAGCAGGTGTGCAGGGTAGTCCCCTGTTTTGTGGGCTGCCTGCAGGGGCCGTGGAGGGTGTACAGGGAACACCTGTGAGGACCCACCCAGCCTAATTGCGTGTGATAATTCCCGCACACCGCTGTATTACACGTACCTGGCCAAATCGCATGTGAGAATTCCCGCGCACCCCTGTAATACACGTACCCAGCCGAATCGCGTGTAGAACTTCCCGTGTACCCCTGTAATACACGTACCCAGCCAAATCGCGTGTGATAATTCACACATACCCCTGTAATACACGTACCCTGGCCAATCGCGTGTAGAACTTCCCACGCACCCCTGTAATACACGTACCAAGTCAAATCGCGTGTGATAATTCCCACGCACCCCTGTAATACACGTACCTGGCCAAATCGCATGTGAGAATTCCCGCGCACCCCTGTAATACACGTACCCAGCCGAATCGCGTGTAGAACTTCCCGTGTACCCCTGTAATACACCTACCCAGCCAAATCGCGTGTGATAATTCCCGCGCACCCCTGGAATACACGTACCCAGCCAAATCGCGTGTGATAATTCCCGTGCACCCCTGGAATACACGTACCCAGCCAAATCGCGTGTGATAATTCCCGCGCACCCCTGTAATACACGTACCCAGCCAAATCGCGTGTGATAATTCCTGCGTACCCCTGTGATACACGTGCCCTGGCTAATCGCGTGTAAAACTTCACGCGTACCCCTGTAATACACGTACCCTGGCTAATCGCGTGTATAACTTCACGCGTACCCCTGATATGCACGTTACCCGCTTTGCGTTCCTTGTTTGGCAGCCCTGTGGACTGGTCCAGGGTTAGCGCTGCCCTTTGCGATGATTTAGCGATTTTGATGGCTTTTCCTTGCGCGAGGGCGTTCTTGGGGGCGTTACTGGCGCTGCTGCAGGGTCGCTGCGATACTCTGCGCCACGGCTGGTTTGGGAGCCTCAAATCCATGAATACGCTGTGCGCGGAAATCGGTTTTAGCGCACGTGCCTGGCGCAGACAATCGCACGCGGACACTCTGCGCCAGCCGCTTGCGACACTTTTCTGCGAAATTCTATGAATTACCCTGTTGGTGTAATGTAAAAGTAAACAGTCTCTCTTTTGTGCGTTACATTGGATATTGCAGTGAAAAAAAGAACCTCCCAGAGAGCAGGTGACTTGTTAAACAGAATCTTGCCTAGAAATTACATAGGGCCTGTTTACGAGTCTGGCGGTATCTCGGCGGCAATAATATTGCCGGGATAAGGCTAGCACAAATAGTGCTACATCTACTCGGTAATAAGGCCGGAATACCGCCAGCACAAATAGCGCTACATCTACTTGGTAATAAGGCCGCGATACCGCCAGCACAAATAGCGGTACATCTACTCGGTAATAAGACCACGATACCGCCAGCACAAATAGCACTACATCTACTCGGTCCGGCGCAATTAGCGCCGGATCACGAGTAGCAGTTGGGCGGTTTTTGGCTATTTCCCATTGGTTCGATTGGACAAAATAGGCTTTTCATGGCGCTATTAGCGCCGCGCTAATAGCGCCCAAATCAGGCAGAAAGCAGGATTTTTACCTCCAGCAAAAAGCGAAGGTGAAACTCCATACTTTCGGCCCATCCCATAATAGGACCAACCCTTAAATGTGGCAGAAATAGTAGTACCGCCGCATTTAAGGGCTACCGCCCAACTCATGATCAGGCCCATAGTTGCTTCCGTGCCTCCTTTTGAAATCAGACTATTCAGAATGCAGTCAATGCCAGCAGTTATTGACTGTGCTGTGAACATTTTAATTGGCTGGGGGGAAGTCAATAATGACTTCCATGTACTAACATGATCCTACAGAAACTCCTATGAAGAGTTAAGTTTGCTAAAACGAAGTAATTGAGACAAAGATCAATTTCATTCTACAGCAGAGACACTGCAGGAAAGACGCACAAAGGGCAACATCGAGCACGTTAGCACACATTCTTTCAGTTTTGTGATCCACATTCTGTTGCTGTGTGTTATGTTACAGGCGCCTACCTGAAAACCTCTTTTTTCTCTGATGACCTGGGGCGATTTTACAGAAGTATATACTAAAACCACCAGGGCGGTAAACACGTGAGTAAACACAAACGAAACACAAATGTGCAATTTGCCAATTTGCCTGGGCTGCAATGCGCGCATGCGTGGTAAGACCTGGCACGCCACTCATTGATCTGTGCATAAGTTAGCATGTTAAAAAGACTGGTGCAGCGCCGCAGCACGCACACTCTGTTACACCTTCTGTAACACAGCGCGTGTGGCCTCATTACAGAAACGTTGCACTGGTGCAGGTGCTCATTTCATAACAATATTCAGCTAAACAGTTTTGAACATTTAAGATTGAAATACTTGTTTGTATTTACTGGCAACATTCAAAAGCAGCATACTGCTTGTGTCCCCTTTTAATGGATCTTTCTCACTGCTGCAGACCGCCATCTCTTTAGCTAGGGACGGTCAGGGGCTGGGGTAGGGTGGTGCAGATTTGAGGGCTGTTTCTGGGTGCTTCATTAAACTGAACATGGGTTCATTATTCTGCAAACCTTTTAGCCCACTGAGCAAATCTGGAGATGTTTTGCATTCTCTCCTATCGATATGTTATGTTATGCTATTGTGATTTATACCGTGCAGTGCTGCCATTTTCATGGTATCTAGGCGCTTTGGCGGATCTGAAAAGGAAGGAGTGCCCGGGAGGGTCAATTAGTAGGATGGAGAGGGAGAGCGCAGGAGAGCTTTGTTATGCTGTTGGTAACTTCAGTTCGCAAAAAAAAAAAAAAAAAAAAAAAAAAAAAAAAACAGTCACTGGCCCTCATTAGGACCCTGGCGGTAAGGGGTTTACGCCAGCGTTAGCTGCGCCGACCCCTTACCGCCAACTATGAGTTCCCAAAGCGCCATGGTCACTTTTACGCCCGCTTTTTGCGGGCGTAAAAATCCATGGCGCTATGGGACCTTGGTGTTAATTACGCCACCGTAATGTACGGTGGCGTAATTAACGCCTTCCCCACTCCCATTGAGCCCTATGGGGCCGAAATGGGAATGGGGAAGGGTAAATGGGTCAATGGGGACTTACCGCCCCGCCAACCTCGGAATGGGGCGGTAAGTCCGCCATCCGCCATGGCGTAAACGGACTTTACGCCATGGCGGAAAAGTCCGTCGATGGCGGAAAAAATCCGCCAGGGTCGTAATGAGGGCCACTGTCTGTTGGGTTTGCTTTTAGTTGCTATTTAATTGGTCATTTATATATTTATTTAGTTTACAAATAAATAATCGTGTACATAATGAATTAATAATGATTTGGCTGTTTTTTGGTGTATCAACATGCATGAGTTGGTTTGTGTGTCTATTTGTTTAGTGTTATGTGGTGTATTGGTTTGAGTTGGATGTTGCATAGAGTGTGCAGTTTGTGGTGGTTTCACCTTCCGGCTGTGGTAGAGGTATGTGTGTGTTTTGTGTTTGAGGGTGAGTAAGTAGGATACTGAAAGGTTTTTAGTAGGGGTAGTGGGTGAGAGTGGTGTGTGTGCTTCTCTGTGAGGTTTATGTTGGTTATTTCCTTGTATGTGGTTTGCGTTAAAATGCTTTATTTGAGTGGGCATCCTGGTTTGGGTTCATTAGGTTTCAGTTGTGCTGTGAATGGATGTTTCTCTTCAATGGTATTTCTTGTTTAGCTCAGTGTGTTAAAGAGCCATGTTTTTAGTCGTTTTCTGAACTGCAGGGGCCTGATTCATGGAATATTTTGCATGGTGCAAAGTACTTTTCACTGGTGAAAAGTGACTTTGCACTGCCACCAAACACCCTGATTCATTGAATAGCACAAAGTGTCTTTTTGCTGTGCAAAGTCACTTTCACTGCAAAGATATACTTTGCACTGTTCCATGAATCAGGGTGTTTGTTGGAAGTGCAATGTCACTTTGCACCAGTGAAAAGTACTTTGCACCGTGCAGAATATTCCATGAATTAGTTCCTAGGTGTTCTTCGGTTCGTATTTCCCTGGGGAGTGAATTCCAAAGTCCTGCCGACATGCTGGAGAATGCTGATACACCAAATTTCAACTTTGAATACTGCTTTAGTTCGAGGCAAATATAATTGCTGGACCTCAATGTTAGGTTTGGTTTGTAGATGAAGATGTTTTCCTGTATGAATTATGCTCCTTGGCTGTGGATTGCTCTGTGGGTTATGCAGTGTGTTTTGAAGAAAAGTATTTCTTTCACCGGTAGCCAGTGTAAGGTTCTCAGTGCTGGCGTGAAGTGTTCTCTCTTAGTGAGCTTGAGGAGTAGTCTGCATTCTGTATTCGCTGCAGTTTTTTTGTGAGGTACTCAGGCATTCCAAGATTGATGCTGTTGGCTTAGTCTATTCTTGAAATGATGAGGGGTTGACAGCGAGTGTATTTTGTCGGAAGGTGAGAAAGGATGATATCCGATGGATTGTGTGTCGTTGGGGGAAGCGCTTCTTTACTAATGTGTTGACTTGTGATACGAGTGTTAAGTCGTTGTCCATTAATATTCGGAGGTTTGTAACTACTTTGGATAGATCTGGTCGATTTTCCATTTCGGTAGGCCGTGGAATGTGTTGGTGATCACAATTTCTGTTTGTCAGGGTTGAGTGTAAGGCTGTTGGTGCTCATCCATTCTTTTATTTGTGTGAGGCAGTTGATGAGGGTTTGGTCTGGTACTCCGGCAGTGTTCACTTTATAAATGGTTTGTGTTTTGTCTGCATAGTTGTCGCAGGTGAGTACATGTCTTTTTATTACATTCATGTGTGGGGTCATGTAGATGGTGGCGAGAGTGATGAGCCTTGTGGAAATCTGCAGGCTGTTCTGTGTGGTGCAGACTTGAAGGGGGCTAGCCACGCTGTTTCCATTTGTTCTGTCAGGAAGGATTCTAACCATAGCAAAGCTGTGTTGCTGAGTTCTATTTCTCTGAGTCTTTCGTGGTGGACTGTGTCGAAGGCTGCCGATGGGTCTAGTAGTACTAGCGCTGTGGTGATGTTGGATTTTAGGTCATGCCAGATGGATAGTAGTGCTGTTTCCATTCCTCTCATGTGTCTAAGACTGACTTTTGCCTGGTCTACTAACCGGTTGTTTTCTACATGTTCCAGGGTTTGTTCATATAGGTAGCTTTCTAGGAGATTCGCCGGGTACGGGATGTTTGATATCGGTCGGAAGTTGGTTAGGTCTTCTGTGTTCTAAGGAGTGATTTGATGTATGCCAATTTGAAGCTTTGTGGTACATTTCCTGTAGTCAGTGAATGGTTTAAAAAGATGCTGTAGTATTCTGCAGGTGTTTTCTGGATGAGGATATCCTTGTACATGTCTAATGGGCAAAGGTCTGCTAGTGAGTCTGTTCCGTTGCTTTGATTCACTAGGCTGGCAAATATGTCTGCAGAAATTGGTGTTAAGTAGTTTAGTCTTGTGCTTGGTTCTGGAGTTAGCTGGTTAGAGGTGTTGGTGTTCTTGGACATACTCTTGATGCCTTGCTGGATGCTTGCGATTGTGTTTTCAAAATGGTTTACAAGGTCGTCGCACAGTTTTTGTGAGGGCATGGGTGTGGTGCAGGCTGTCAGGTTTCTTCACTCGATGATGCTGAAAATTTCATTTTGGGTGTTGCCCGAATATGTCATATGTTTTGTGTAGTATATTTTTTGCTTTGAGGAGTTCAGTTTTGTATAGTAGTAGTTGTCTTTGGTTTGTGATTTTTTTTCTGTTGATTGCAGTTTTTCCTCCATTCTTGTTCCAGTTTCCTGTTTGTTTCCTTGAGTGTTTTGAGGTGAGGTGTGAACCATCTCACTGTTGTTTTCTTTAGCGAGGGGGCAATATCATCTTGTGTTTTTGTAATGCATTTTTGGATTGTCTGTGGTTTCGTGAATTCCATTTGCTGTTTAGGTCCATGGTAATTATGGATTTCCAGTTTCTTTTCTGAATTGGAGGAGTTTTTGGGAGGTTAGCTTGTGTTCGCTTTGGCAGATGGATCACAAAGGTTATTATAAGATGGTCACTCCAGAGGATCTGCATTGGGGGTGTCATTGTAACCAGGTTTCTTATGTTCTTATGAAAAAGATTGCACCTAGGGTGTGCTCTGCCAAGTGGATAAGACTTTTTCCCTTAGGTCTAGGCAAGGCTCTTGATAAGATTTAGAAGTGGCTGTTGTTTTGCTTTCTAATTTCAGAACTTGGGAGTGAAATGTTTTTAGGGAGCAAAATGTAATTTCCATTCCAAATCAGGATTTATTTTGAGTGAATTAAAATATATTTTAACTCTATCACAGATATAGTTTTTGTAATGCATACTTATTTGCATACTTATTTGCATACTTATTTGCCTCTAGTAATTAATGCAAATTGAAAGATGCATTTGTAGTTAGAGTCCTTCTTCGAATATGGCAGTAAAAATGTTGAAGTTCTTTCAATGTGTCTACATACTATTTTGTTTGTTTCTAGCATTTTTACCCTTTTTTTATGGCAGTATGTGTCTGTTTTTAGGGTGTACAGTATTTCCACTCTATTTTACTGTTGGGAGTATTTGTCTGTTTTGTGGCAGTACTAGATTTCTGTACTCTATTTCTTTTTGCTGGAAGTATTTGCCTATTTTTAGGCAGTACAGTCGTTTTCGCTTAGTTTTTTGCTGGGAGTATGTGCCTGTTTTTAGGGAGTACAGTATTTTTACTCTCTATTTTTTGTTGGGCTGAGGGTATTTGCCTATTTTAGGGAGTGCAGGTGGCTGGTGCGCCACTTGTATATAGGGAGACTACTAGGGTGTACTTATGTGAGCAGCTGGGAGTGGGTTTGTTGTGAAGTTGGCTTGTGTTGGGGAAGCGGGGGGCTCTGGGTTTTTTTCCGCATCCTGAGCCTAGCAGTTCCAGTGGTGGTGAATGGCCAACAGTATAACACTTTCCCTTCTCCGCCCCCCCAGGCCACTTTCATCAGTGCACCAGGGAACAGTTGTGATAGCATTAAAAAAGTTTTCTTTGATAGCTTAATCCCCCTTTGTAAATTAGGGACGTTTTATTGGCGAGTTTAGGGTCAGCGTCATCTGGTTCCGTTTAAAATGCCGGAGACATCCCTCTCCAGAGCAGAGCAGGAATCTCTCCTTGAGGCTGCTCTGCCATGCGGCTTTTATTCCTTGTAAAACTGCTACAACAGTGCACAGTTTAATGCGCCCCTTGGATGAAATGACTGATAACGGAGCACGCCTTTTATTCCCAAACTCTTGAAATTCAGGAAGTGCTGCTTTCGATCATTTGGCAGGACGGACATGGTTTTAGGGTTTGAACTCATTACATTTCATTACAAAATCAAACGTCTGGTCTTCCCATGGCATTTAATTTCAGATATTTAAATGTGATCTTTTTAACTGGGCTTCTCTTGCATATGTTCCCCAACTGGCAAGGTTTTCTCGTCATGCCACAGAAACTTCACTTCCCTTAACGTTTCTGAGTGCGTTTTTATTTGGGGTGGGGGGAAGGCGGTTTATATTATTTATCAAGCAACCACCATTCCTGCAGTGCGCCGAGTGCAAGGGCTTTGGCTCTGCTGATGCGGTGCCTGGGGCACAGCAAACCAACCTACAGTGCCTGCTGGGCATGGCGGCAAGGCCTATGCCATGCCCAGCAGGCATTGTGTCCGTGGGAGCAATTGTTGTTGTTTGTTTGTTTATTTGTTTGGTAATGCGCACCAAGCCCTTAGGTAGACGGGCGCAACAGAAACAAGAAATCTTAAAACTTAGTTACAGTACAAGGTAGCAATACATAGAGCAGTGATTGCAGTAGGAGCAAAAATACAGGTCCAAGATACATTAAATACGAAGCAATGGTCTTGGTAAGTCAAGGAGGCATTATCGTGAGTAACAATATATGCACACATACATATACAGATATGTATATACAACCATACATGTCTACGTTAACGTGTATCCATGGTGCATGCAAGTATGACAGAACAGACGACCATGCATGTATAGTTGACCAATCTACAGTGCAGTTTGAGGGAACAAAGGGTTGTGTCGGGGCTGGAGAGGTAGAAGTTTAGTTCGGCAGTTAGGTCATTAGTGTGTAGTCAATTGAGTATCTTATGTCTGAATATAGGGTAGGGTTGTTCTAGTCTGAGGTCAACTGGTAATTTGTTCCAACATTGTGCCGCTTTAACAAGGAAATTGGTTCCTCCTGCTGTCGAGCATTTGAACCTAGGAATCTCCAACATAAATGAGTTAGCAGATCTCGTAGGGCGGGTAGCTGTTCTCCTGGTAATTATATCCATAAGGTATGGGGGTGCTAGGTTATTCAGGCATTTGGAGGTGAGGGATGCTGTTTTGAGGATAATTCTGTCTGTTATTTTCAGCCAGTTAACCTTCTTCCTGAATTCGGTAATATGCTCTCTGTAAGGGATGTTCAATGCTGCCCTGAGGGTGTTATTCTGCAGTCTTTGGATCTTGTCTGTAATGTATTTGTTGGCTCCCTAGTACAGGGCATTACAGTAATCTAATCTTGACATGATAAGAGCGTTGGCTAGTGTGGTGCAGCCCGCTCTCGAGAGGTATGGTCTGGAAGCTCTGATGAGTTTGCAAATGTACATTGTGGATGAGGTTGTGGATGAGGCAAGGGAGTTGGCTTGCTTTTTGAGAGTGAGAGAGGAGTCCAAATAGAATTCTAAAGTTTTAACTACAGACATCACCTTGATAGGGTTGTTATCAATGTTGAAGGATGTGTAGTTTGGGCTGAGTTTTTGGATATTAACTTCAGAGCCTGATTAGTAACTCTGTTTTTTTGTCATTCAGGCAGAGGCCATGGGATGCCTTCCATGCCTGAATGAGGATGTATATTTTGTTCACCAAGGCTGAGTCAGTCTCGAAGTTGCCGAAAGGGGTATGAGGATCTGTGTGTCATCTGCATAATTAGTGTAGGTGACACCCAGTCTGTCCAACTTGTCAAACAGAGGCTTGGTGAAGATATTATACATAGTAGGGGATATGCAGGAGCCTTGTGGGACCCCGCAGGTTATTTTAATGGGGTCGGCAGAGGCTGAAGTAGAGAAGACTCTCATGGTCCGGTTAGCCAAGAAGGATTGGACCCACGCTATAGCATCTTTGGTGAAGTTGGCAGCAGTTTGGAGGTGGTTGCATAACACTGCATGGTCCACCAAGTCGAACGCTGCCGACAAGTCCAGTAGGAGAAGCAAAGCTATTTTTTCATTATCCTTTAGTTCTTCAATTTGTGTCTTAAGGTCTAGCAACGCTGTTTCAGTGCCATGGAGAGGGCGGAAGCCCGATTGTCGTGAGCTAAGTAGGTGGTTGGCTTCTAGATAGTCCTGAATTTGTATGTAAGCAGCTCTATCTAAAATTTTAAGTAGAAATGGCACAGTGGTGATGGGTCTGTAATTGGTAGGGATAGAGGGGTCCAGAGTTTGTTTTTTAAGTAATGGTAGAACCTAGGATTCTTTAAGATTGGCCGGTACTGTATTAGTTTTAAATGAGGAGTTTATCAACTTGGAGATAAAAGGGGCTAGGTCTCTAGCTGCATCCTTTATTATCTGTGTTGGGCACGTGTCGCCTTTACAGTTAGAAGGTTTGAGGGAGAGTATTATTTTTTCTGTTTCAATTATGGAGATAGTCTTGAATCTAAAGGGTGTGGTTGTCCTAGTCAGCGAAGGTTGACTAGTTTGTTGGTCAGTGAGTGGTAGTGAGGCCTTTTTTTTGCAATTTTGCATTGTAAGTACAGGATTTTATTCGATAGAGCATTTTGTATGTTAGTACACCATACTTTATCCTTTGGGGCATTGTCTACCGGTTGAATTGGGGATTCTAGTTCGCGCAGGATGGAGAATAATTCTTTAGTGTTGGATTTAGCTTTCTCAATCCTGTCATTGAAGGTGTTCTTTTTGGCGTTGGTTATTTCTTTTTTGTACATTCTCGCAAATTCCGGTTATTTTTCTTATTTACAGAAAGGGAGTGACGCCAAATGGACTGGAGTTTCCTTTTTAGTGATCTTAAGGATTTGAGTTGGGGGGTGAACCAGGCATTCAGGTTCGCTACTTGCCTAGCTTTGCACAGTTTGACAGGAGCAATCATGTCCAGTGCCTTAGTCATAGCATTGTTAAAGGTATTTACCAATGTGTCAGGGTTGTTATTTTCCATTCCAGAAATGGCAGGGAGGAGAAGAGGGATACGTTTTTCAGCAGTGATGTCCTTCTTACTTCTGGTAGGGAGAGGCGGTGCCATATTATTAGGCTCGGGGCTGAGGAGGTCTCATGCGGCAAAGAAATGTATTAAGTGATGATCTGTCCAGGATTGTGGGACGATATCGGTAATGTTGATGTTGATGTTGCAGTTTAGATCAGATACCCAGTCAAGGGTCCTTCCTTTGATATGCGTTGGTGGGAGGACTTTTTGCGTAAGACCGTGGTCATTTGGTAAGGCAGCAATAGATTCAGCATGTTTGTTGTCAGTATCATTAAAGCCTAAATTGAAATCTCCCAGCAGTAGTGTTTGGGAGTGATCTTTGGTGTTGTCGGCTAGAAGACTGGTTAGGTCATCTTCGAAGGTGCCTAGAGGCCCAGGGGGTCTATATATCAAATGGATAGTTAGAGTACGGTTGTTGGAGAGGGGCAATTTGGCGGTTAGTACTTCACAGGATGTAAAGGGAGCTGAGGTGGCAAGTCTAATAGGGTGGGCTGTTTTGAAGATGATGGCTAGGCCACCAACTCTGGCATTCGGCCGGTCCACTCTAATGATTTGGTAGTTGTCAGGAACTGCTAACATGAGAGTTGGTACTGGGGCCTCATGTAGCCAAGTCTCAGTTATGGCCAGTAGGGTACTGTCAGGGTTGGCAGTTAGCGAGGTTTTGTGAGAGAGGGTCTCTCGGGAAGTGTGATTTTTAGGGGGAGTTTTGTCTGTGGTATTAGTAGTTTGCGTTAGTGTGGAGAAGGGGTTCTTAGACCGGGTAGTCGTTCGAATCTTGACGTTGTTAGGGAAGTTTCTATAAGGTTCATAGATAGGAGACAATCTAGACCTAAGTCTCAGATTTCTATCCTTAGGAGGGATTGTTATGATGGCAGTGGCCGTAATGGTTATGATGGCACAGGTAAGTAGTGCCGTCTGGGCTAGTTTAGTCAAGTAGGCAGAGGTCATTGTCAAACTATGCTGAGGACATACTAACATCTAAGTGTTGATTCAGTGTAGATGAGTGGGGATGGGACTTCTGTGCTATACCTAGCCTATGTTGTAGTTAGAACACATCTAGGCTAGTCAATGCAAAACACTCATAAGATAAATGCAATTATGGGCGCAAGGCACATCTAGGCTAGTCAAAGGAAACACACGCAGGCTAAATGCAATTGTGGGCGCAGGGCACATCTAGGCTAGTCAATGCAAAACACACATAGGCTAAATGCAATTGTAGGCGCAGGGCACATCTAGGCTAGTCAGTGCAGAACACACATAGGCTAAATGCAATTGTGGGCACAAGACACATCTAGGCTAGTCAATGCAAAACACACATAGGCTAAATGCAATTGTAGGCGCAGGGCACATCTAGGCTAGTCAGTGCAGAACACACATAGGCTAAATGCAATTGTAGGCGCAGGGCACATCTAGGCTAGTCAGTGCACAACACACATAGGCTAAATGCAATTGTAGGCGCAGGGCACATCTAGGCTAGTCAGTGCACAACACGCATAGGCTAAATGCAATTTTAGGCGCAGGGCACATCTAGGCTAGTCAGTGCAGAACACGCATAGGCTAAATGCAATTGTAGGCGCAGGGCACATCTAGGCTAGTCAGTGCAGAACACACATAGGCTAAATGCAATTGTGGGCACAAGACACATCTAGGCTAGTCAATGCAAAACACACATAGGCTAAATGCAATTGTAGGCGCAGGGCACATCTAGGCTAGTCAGTGCAGAACACACATAGGCTAAATGCAATTGTAGGCGCAGGGCACATCTAGGCTAGTCAGTGCACAACACACATAGGCTAAATGCAATTGTAGGTGCAGGGCGCATCTAGGCTAGTCAGTGCACAACACGCATAGGCTAAATGCAATTTTAGGCGCAGGGCACATCTAGGCTAGTCAGTGCAGAACACGCATAGGCTAAATGCAATTGTAGGCGCAGGGCACATCTAGGCTAGTCAGTGCAGAACACACATAGGCTAAATGCAATTGTAGGCGCAGGGCACATCTAGGCTAGTCAGTGCAGAACACGCATAGGCTAAATGCAATTGTAGGCGCAGGGCACATCTAGGCTGGTCAATGTAGCCTAGTAACAATAATAGATTAAGATGCATGTAATTATTTGAAGCAATGAAGGTAAGTCTAAATATGGCGGGCACAGTGAAGGCTATGAGTACATATGACTGGTGAAGCAATGATGGTTCAGCTAAGTGCAATAGACCCCTATAAGGGCTGGTCATACAACAATAGTAAGGGCTGTTGTTACTTTCATCAGTCTAAGGTTAATAGTTAATAGTTAGGCAGTAATTCAGTGGATGCAGCATGTAGGATACATTTGTCTATTCATCATCTCGCGAAAGTGGGGGGTCATGTAAAAGCACTATGCAGGCACATGATATATTACAGTCACAAACGGGAGCATGGTGAGCAGCAGGACTTAGTGCAGAGAAGTCCTTGGCTTCGGCACCTGCTGGTGGGAGTAGATTGGGAGGGTGTACTGGGCACGGAGCACAAGTTAAATGCAGACACGTTCAGAAATTTTTAAAGACAGTCACAAAATGCCAGCCACTAGGCTTTAATGTTACCTTCAAGTCGCATGGGTGCTGGGGTAAGCCACACAGGGATTCCGGCAGAAGCAGAAGGCTGGTGACAGGCTGAGGACAGGAGGCAGCCTTGTTTCCTGTGCCTTGGTGAGGTGGGCCGGCATTATGCCTGCCGGCACCTGATAGGCCAAGAAGTAGCACCAGTAGCCTATCCGGAGCCAGGCAGCTGGGCTTAGGCAGGGGTAGGTGGAGGTGCTAGTCAGCCAGTTCTCGGACCGCCATCTTTGAATAGGCACTCCTCGTGGTTCTCAATGGTGGATTCAGAGAACAGGGGGCAAAAAACGATTTTGGCAACATTTTTGCATTTAAAATAAAAACGGATGTGCAACATGCACGCACTTCGGAATTTAGAGGTGCTCAGATGAATTTTCAAGCGCCTGTGCAAAGTAGCTGCAGAATGGCAATCTGCTTACCAGAAATGCTCTGGAGGGGGGCTCTTTCTTCCTAGCCTGAATACTGCTCCTGCAGTGCCCAGATGGAGCTCCTGCTCCACTGTAGGTCATAGGTATGTGAGGTCTCAGGCTGAGGACAGGAGGCAGCCTTGTTTCCTGTGCCTTGGTGAGGTGGGCCGGCTTTATGCCTGCCAGCGCCTGATAGGCCAAGAAGTAGCACCAGCCATTGGAGCAGTGACTCCAGCTGTAGTGCTTGCATGGACCACCAGCTCTGCTGGACAATCTATGGCCATCGGACTCTACCTGCAGTGCCTGACGGGCATGACCAGGACAGGCCTATGCCATGGCCAGCAGGCATTGTGTCTGTGGGAGCAATACCATTGGAGCAGTGACTAGCTGTAGTGCTTGCATAGACCATCAGCTCTGCTGGAAAGTCCATGGCCATTGGACTCTACCTGCAGTGCCTGACGGGCATGACCAGGACATGCCTATGCCATGCCCAGCAGGCATTGTGTCTGTGGGAGCAATACCATTGAAGCAGTGACTCTAGCTGTAGTGCTTGCATGGCTCGCCAGCCATGCTGGACGGTCCATGCCCATTGGACTCTACCTGCAGTGCTTGACAGGCATGACCCAGCTAGGCATAGAACCGATGGAGACCATGGAAATGGCAGCTGTGCGCGGTATAAATCAACTTAGCATAACGTGGCCTGTGCAATGCCTGCTTGTCATGGCACCTGCCATGCCATGGGATCGGAGACCCGACCCGCGGTGCTCGCCACGCCTGGCCTGCCTGCAGTGTCTGTTGGGAATGGCCTGAGACCAAGCACAGCAGGCATTCTGCCTGCTGAATGCAGTGAAGAGCGCACTGCTTGCCATGCCCAAGGGGCAATGCTGCCAAGTTCACTGTGCCCAAGACATTTCTCTGACCTGCTGTATGCAAGGCATGGTCTATGGGCAATGCACCGCAGACACTGTGCATTGGCGTGACCTTCAGCCCAGGAATGCCCGCCCGGCATGTTCCACACAGCCCAAGATGCACATCAATGACATCACACGACACGTCTCCAGTGGCGTCATCATGACATAACTGATGACGTTGCACTATATCCGTCATATCAATAGTTTCCACTTTTGAAGTTAAATTCTTTGTATTTGGCAGCTCCGAATGTCACGAATTGGCCCATTTTCTTCACATACATACAAGGCAGTAGGAGAAACATTTTTGACGAGCAGCATATATCAAGGATCTTATCCTATATACGTCGTTCTCTAAGGAGGCCTGCGCACTGGGGGCTAAGCCAGCGTGCAGAGTCCAACTTCAACACTGAGGCCCCCACACATCTAAAAGGATGGCTCCCCGCCAGTTGCACACCTGCACTGCCCCCCTGGCAACTCTTGCACTCTGGGGCTGTTTCTGTATCCGCACAGCCCCCTACCAGCATTTGACACCTGATGTGTGCACTTACCCTTGACCTGCCACCAGCTGGCCACACTTCTTATTTATTGTTTTTATTTATTTACTGTTTATTCTCTGTACTGAACTTCCCCAGTGTTCATTTAGGTCTTTCCATGCATTTCATTTAGTATAACGACAACATAATTTCCGCATTAGTAACAAGATACGTCACGCGTCATCACGTTGCTAATGTCAGTAACGCCCACGCACTTTGTAATGTAACATCGGTACGCGGACGAGTTGGGTGAGCATTTTCCGATACTGGGATTTACCCCATTTAAACTTTTCTATCCCATTTAGGGTAAGTGTAATTTACAAGAGGCGGCGGGAACTGACCCATTCATACTATGCTTGTTTTTTAGGAATCTGATTTGTTCAACTAAAGTACAGTGTTCATCACGTAAACTAATCCGCAACGATATTGTTCTGGGATTTCCGCGTTCTCCATTACAGGGCTTAAGGTACCGCATATATCTTTCATTTTTCCAATGGGGGTTCACTTTGCCATTTACTAACCAGTTCGATGTACTCCAGTGTTTGAATTTTTCGGTACAGAGTTGCCCGTGATCTCAGAAACACGCTGACTTTGTTCCATGCATTTCAGGAACATATTTTTCAAGTATACCTTCAGCACACCCAGGTACCTCTACACTTTCTTTCTTCATCTCACATTAAAGGATTCTTCTACTGTTTTATGGTAGATCACTAGTTTAGCAATCAGTCATGACCAACTTCTGTTCCCATTACCTTTCAGTCTTTCATCCCATCTCAGGGACCACTTGCGACGGTAAGACAGGCTATTTTCTCCTTGTTTTTCTTTCTTCACGGCATCACTCTTTCAGCTTCAGCCATCACCCACACAAATCTACTAATCACGTGGAGTGTTCCTATTTCAACTCTCTGTAGGTTTTCCTCTTCCCCATGGTTATTTAATTTATAATAACTCAATGTTGCATCTCACAGCACCTGGGTGTACTCTGTGGGAGAGCAGGGGGTTCTTTTCAGCAATCTCCTATTCTGTCATTTCATGAACCTGTTCATCCTTATGTCGGACTTCGATACTGCAGCATTACAATTTTGTCATAACTTTTCTAAATAATTGCTTTCTTTTTTCATGCAACATTTCCCTGAATCGAATGACAATCAATTCATGCGCCAATTGAATCTCTGGTATGGTTGGTTTTTTGATGTTGTTTTGTTCTCTTTACACTATTTGCATTTGTGGGTATTTTTGCACTTTATTGTTTGACTCACCAATGAATGTATTGATAATTTTTTCAAAATATTGATCATATTTTTTCTTTGACTTCCTGGTTTTGTTTCTCTATAACATTTGTGCAATGATCTCATGTTCTTTTGTGATGGTTTTTATATGTTATGAATGACACACAGCCTTGAGAACGACCATTGTGTCGAAATACGTGTCAGCTCTCCTTCAACTTGATTAAAAGAACTAATTGTCTATGGCAACTTATTCCTGTATTCACATTTGTAATTCTATACCAAACATAACAAGTGATTGGGCGCAAACGATCACCCCCCAATTTTCAAATTTAAAGTTTTATTTATCCAACCCAGGTGGATGGGCTGGAGCGTGTGGTCAGTTCGCTGCCATCGAATACTTCTTGACAACCGAACATTATTTTTCGATATACTTATGAGTATTTACTAACGCACAGGAACTCATTATCAAATCCACCAATTTTACTTAAATCTTTGTTGCCCTGCCCCGGTTTTTTACTTTTTTAATCTGGTTACCCTAGGATGGTTGCGCTTGGTGGGGAGGGTTAGGGGTGTGCAGCGCCAGGAATCTTTTTGAATGGTGGCTGGCTTTGGGGCTGTGGGAGAGAAAAGGGGGTGATGGAGAGATGAGGGGATGGTGGTGCTGATTGGTCGGGGGGGGGGTGCGGCATAGGCACACATTATGTAGAAACATGTTTCAGAGTTGCTACTCCTTCCCGCTATAACAGGAAGGGCTTGTACTCTGTGTCCTGCCCCAGCCAATCAATGAGGGGTGGTTGGGGGGGACGAGTTGGGATGGTGAGTCATGCAGCAGACCTCCTGTACCCGGTAACGTCACGTCAGGAAAGCCTTTTTGTTTTTTCAATTGTTTATTTCTGGACAGGCACCACAGACATCAGGTGGGGCTAGTGGTCTGCCCCTGCTTTGTCCCGGGAGGATAGCTCAGCGGCAACATGCTTGCAGCACAGGTTCGATCCCCGGGTCCGTGCTTAAAAACCTCCGGGTAGTAAGCGTGTTATAAATACGCAACTAAGAGACATATTCCTGTAACAGCGCCTTGATGTCCCCGGGCTGTGTGAGCGCTTTCATAAAAATGCAAAAAATAAGTAAGTAAGAAGGCACTGGGCTGAAATGGGAGTCAGGCCAGAGGCCCCGTCTTGACTCATGCCAGCTTGAGCCTCATCAGTCTCACCTAAATCTACCAGTCCCAGAGAAAGTGTGCCAAAGGGGGAGCGAATCCTTCAGCACAACCCTGTGTGTACTGAGTTTGTATTTAGTATTTCAGTTTATAAGGTGGGAACCTAGCTAGAAAGCAACGGGCGCCGTGAAAGCTATTTGGGGTAAACAGGTCAGTGAAAGATGATGTAACAGGTTATAGTAGCTGCCATATTGCAGAATTGGTATGTACCATGGGGTAGCAGGATACACGTGACCCATGGGTATTCCCTGAGGAGCAGTGGCCTGTGTTCCTTCCTGAACTGCAGGATTGCTGCCGTGGTCATGATTGTTACCAGGATGCTCTTCCAAATAGCAAGAGAAGGCCTGTTCCTGCTTTTCTCTTTGTGGGCCACTTTAAGCTCAAACCTTGCAATAGCCTGTCTCCTAGAGAAGCATGTCCCACCCGAGAACACATGCTTTGTGGTTAGGAAGGCTCGTGTCCAGGCACTGGTTGCCTTATTTAAGATGCAGGCAGTTTGAAGAGTATCCTGGCTGGGGTGGGAAGCCAGTGTAGTCCTTTTAGGATGGGGGAGATGTGGTCACATTGTTTAGTTCCTCTTGCAGCGATGTGTTGAATGGCTCGAAGAGGGGCCAAGTGTGTGGCCGAGATGTCGGTGAGGAGTGCTGGGTCAGTTGCGCATGTAATTGTTCCTTTTCAAAAAAGGTCCCAGTACATAGTTTGTTACTGTTCCCGTCTCACTTAAGTAGGGAAAACCATTTGCAAATCAGGACTAAGGTGCGATCATTTGTAACTGAGAAAACTCTTAATGCAAAACGATAACTGTCGGATTGTTAAGTAGGGCTATGCAGCCCGCCCACATCGTTGTGTGGGCAGACAGCCGTTGCGGTCTCAGTTCCCGGGCAGGGAAGTGACGTTGGGCTAGGGAGGGGGCGGGACAGGAAGGAAGGTTGGAGTTACAGGAAGAATAAAGTGGTTGCACGAATCCCCGGCTCCCGCGTACATTATTCCGCGGTTCGGGGGACCCGCGCAAAACCCCACAACTGGCGACGAGGAGCACACGAACCCGCAGGAGAACGGGTGAGGCGCTTTGGCGCAACGCCACAAAAGCTCCGCGGAGGTCCGCAGTCGAGCGGCGTGGCGTGTCGGCGCACCTCCCAGTGCCAGCTGAGGCCGCAGTCACGGGCGGCCGCAGCGTCAGGAGCCGCGAGGGAGCGGGTGCGGAGGCGCCTGCAAAAGCACGCGCAGGCCCGGAGGCAAGTCGCCAGGGTCCCGCCCCCCCTCCCCCAATCCCACACGCGATCAGCGGGAGGCCCTGAGGGGGGCCTCAAGAAAAAAAATTTTTCTTCCTTCTCCTGTCCTCGAGACCTGCAAGGCCAGCACACGCACCAGCCACGCCAGAGCCGGCAAAGAGGCTACCCATAGCCACGAGGCACCGCCGGCACGCACCAGCCTGGGCAGATCACAAGGGCAAGCTACAGCCAGCCAAGAGGCAACACACTGTCACACGGAGCGACAGGCACGGCGACCATGTCAGGCCCAGCAAGCCCCGTAGCCTCCTCGTCAGATGGGTCGGGAGCAGCGCACGATGGAAATCAACAGGCACCGACTTCAGGTACGGCTGCCCATAACTTACCACTACCGGGCCCATTTGATGTGAGAGACACTTCCAACCTAGGACCCAGATGGGTCATATGGCTCAGGGATTTCAAGTTCTACACGGGGGCAATAGGTTTGACAGACAACGCAATGCTGAAAAATACCCTCTTCATGACAGTAGGCCCCGCTGTCAGGGATATTGCAGGCGAACTAATGAACGTAGACACCGTCACCTATGCGGAACTACATGGGAAATTATCGGAATACTTCACGCCCCATACAAACATTGACTACGAGCGCCATGTCTTTCACACCACGCGACAGGAGAAAGGGGAATCCCTCGACAATTTCGTGATGCGTTTACGCATCAAGCTAAAGTACTGTGAGTTCCATAAGTACTCTAATGATGAAGCGTTAAGATCTCAAGTGATAGCGGGATGCATCTCACAGCCATTCAGGAAACAGCTTCTCCAGAAACAGAGGTCCCTGGAGGAAATCCTTGCACTTGCCAGGATGGAAGCAGCAGTGGAGTCGCAACTCGACAGCCTAGGCAAGGTCACTATTCAACACCCGCCACCGACCGCTGAGTCCATCAATAAACTATACACGGCCCCCTCACAGAGTGGGAAAGGAACGGACGCCACGTGCTACAGATGCGGATTCGAATATCCGCACGCGGGAGACTGCCCTGCACTTGGACAAAAGTGCGCCGCATGTGGCGGAATGGACCACTACAGAGCCGTTTGCAAAAATCCACCGGGGCAGGGACCCAGCAAAACGAGACACCTAGAGAGAAGGAGAAGCTCGCGACACAGCCCACCAGCAGGCAGAGGTGAGGAAGACCAGCCGGGACCCAGGAGAGAAGAAAAACCACGAAGGAGCGCATACACCAGAGACGACAGAAGGCCCCCGGACGGATCGAGGCGATCGCAAAGAAGACGGTTCGTCCGGTACATCGAGATGAGATCCCCATCAGGCAGTGAGTCCCAATCTTCAGAGGAGGATCAACGGAAAAAAGGGTATGTGTGGGTTCTCAACAATGCCACAGCCACCCAGCACAGCCCAACGCTCCAGCTTCAAGTAAACAACACACCGTTACAATTCCTCATAGACACGGGGGCAACTGTTAATATCATAAGTGAACAGGCGTACAACTCGCTCCCCAACCCCCCAAAAATCCGAAAGGCAACAGTGGACATTTACCCCTACGGTGCCACGACCCCGCTGCCATGCAAAGGAACCATATCAGCATGGTGCGTGCACAAATCGCACGCCGCAAAAATCACACTACACATCTTGAAGACGGAAGCCAATAGCGGGTGCATTCTCAGTTTCAAGACTGCCGTTGAGATGGGTTTAGTGCACATCCTATATCAGTTAATGGCCTATAAATACTTTGCCAGACCAGATGCCATCGAGCAAACATTCCCCAACCTATTCAAAGGCCTAGGAAAACTAAAGCATCGCAAGGTACAGTTGCACATAAACCCAAAGATACCGCCCGTAGCACAACACTACAGGGGCATTCCGATAAATATACAACGCCAAGTCGAGGAGGAGCTGGACAAACTGATTAAACTCAACGTTATTGAACCTGTCTCAGGACCCACTCCATGGGTATCCCCCATCGTCCCCGTCCCCAAGAAATCACCGGACGGATCGATACGCCTGTGTGTCGACATGAGGAGGGCCAACGTGGCCATCGAAAGGGAAAGACACCAGGCGCCCAGAATTACTGACATGATACACCTGCTCCATGGGGCCCAGGTCTTCTCGAAACTGGACCTCACCAAAGGCTATCATCAGATTGAGATCGAGCCTGAATCCAGGTACATCACGACATTTGTTACACACCTGGGTCTATTTCAATATAAGAGACTTAGCTTCGGGATATCCTCCGCCGCAGAAATATTTCAGGAGGAGATACACAGAGTCATTAGGCACGTACCCAACTGCCTAAACTACTCCGACGACGTCCTCGTTTTTTGGAAAGACGCAGGAAGAGCACGACACTGCTCTCCACAGAGTGTGTGCTGCATTGCAGGAGGCAGGACTAACGCTCAACAAATCCAAATGCGAGTTCGGGAAGGGCTCCCTACGATTTTTCGGCCACATATTTTCCGACAAAGGGATGCGACCAGACCCGGAGAAGGTGGCGGCACTCAACTCAGCTACACCCCCAACGAACACGACGGAACTTCGATCTTTCTTAGGACTGGCCAGCTACTGCTCCAGATACCTAAAGGACTACGCAACCATCAGTAACCCGCTGCGCCTCCTAACGCGCAAGGATCAACCATACACCTGGTCCACGGACTGTCAAAAGGCATTCGAGGCGATCCGTGATGCCATCTCCAAAGCTGAAGACATGGCGTACTACGACGCCAAAAGACACACCGAAGTGATAGTGGACGCCAGCCCCGTGGGTTTGGGCGCCATACTAACGCAAGTTGACCCGCTGGAACCGACAAACATATTCGTGGTCGCATACGCCAGTAGGAGCTTGACCCCGACAGAACAAGCATACTCCCAAGCGGAAAAGGAGAGCCTAGCGGTGGTATGGGCATGCAAGTATTTTCATCTGTTCGTATATGGCAAGGAGTTCACCATCATCACCGATCACCAGGCACTGATCACAATGTATGGAGACCCCAAATCACGCATGCCGCCCAGAATAGCCAGATGGGGCCTAAGACTGCAGGATTACAAATTCGTCATCAAGCACAGGCCGGGAAAAGAAGACAATCCCGCGGACTATCTATCACGTCATCCAATCGGCCCGGCCACACCACGCCCATCCATTGCTGACGAATATCTCAATTACGTAGTGCATCATCTACAACCACTACCAGTCAGCTGGGCAGACATCATCGCACACTCGGAACAAGATCCGGCTCTACGCATCGTGTGTCACTGCATACAAGCAGACAGAAGGGCGCACATGCGTCAACAGGCGCAGCACGAGTCGGAAGAGGTCCGAGCAGACGTCAAACTAATAGACCAGGTCCGGGACGAACTTTCCATCGTCGACGATCAAGTAATACTCAAAGGGTGCAAAGTACTCCTTCCGAAATCGCTACGCACCAGAACGATCCAAGTAGCACATGAAAGCCACCGGGGAGTGGTGGCCACCAAGAGACTACTGAGGGAAAAAGTGTGGTTCCCCAAACTGGACTCGATGGTTGAGGAAATCATAGGCCAATGCGCAACGTGTGCACAGGTAGCACCGCCCCCGCACCCAAACCCACTCCACATGTCGCCACTACCGGAAAAGGTATGGGAAGAACTGGCGGTGGATTTCTTTGGACCCCTAAGGAATGGCACATATGTGTTAGTGCTAATAGATGAACACTCACGATTCCCGGACGCACAGATCGTCGATAGCACAGCAGCAACCAGCGTCATCCCGGCACTAGATTGCATGCTGTCCACATATGGGATACCCAGGATCATCAAATCTGATAACGGAGCGCCATTCATGAGCACAGACTTCGAAAACTTTGCGAAGTACATGGGCTTCCACCATAGGAAGATAACCCCGCGATGGCCTCAGGCCAATGGAATGGTTGAGAGGTTCATGGCCAACGTCAAGAGAACTCTGCAAATAGCGACCATCCTCCACAAACCTTTTGAACAAGCACTGTACCAGTTTCTCCGGGACTATCGCCACACCCCCCACAGTACAACGGGCGTCTGCCCCGCTGACCTGATGTTCCGCAGGCCAGTACAGACACGACTGCCAGAGGATGCCTGCGCAGCCGAAGCCACGCCCCTGGAAACAGAGGCTAGAAGCAAGGATGACACCGCTAAAGCCAAGATGAAGGACATGGCGGATCACAAAAGAAAAGCACAGGAGTCGAATGTGGAAGTGGGAGACCAAGTGTGGCTACGGCAACCGAAACAGCGCAAGGAGGACGCCATGTTTGCACCGGAACCGCTGACGGTCACGCAAAAGAAAGGCACAATGATCACGGCCCAGAGGACCGACCAGTCCTCCGTCACAAGAAACATATCGCATTTCAAACCCAAGAGGCGCTCCACGGATAATACCTTACATCAAGAAGCCGACAGCGAAGATGACATCGCCCTTGACAGGTATTATGTGGAGGAGAGTGAGTCCTCAATAACTTTTCTTATGTTAACCATTTAAGGTGACACTTTTCACGGGGGCGTGGATGGCCCGCATGGTGTGAGGAGGCTGTAGTGCCGAGCTCCAACCGAGATCTTTGCAGAAGATCCTTGACAGACGGCGAGCAGGCGTATTATTGATCATAAAGGGCAACCAACGCTAGCAGAAACACATCTCCGCATCAGGGTGGAAAGAACAGAGAAAATCGGAGCGGGGAATCATTAAAAATCCTCCTGCGAAGTCCTTCCCCTGCTGGATAAAAATGGCGGACACGGCTGCGGATAGCAGCTGAAATGGTGGAAGGGCCAAGCAGCACTGCGACTCCCAGAACGGAGTGACGAAGCACGGTGAAAGGGAGCAGACTTACCAGCGGGCGAAAGAAAGGACTGCAGCAGCAAGCAGACTGGCTTTGTGCGCCGTGAGGGAGACCCTCTGTGAAGACTCCCCCTGAACGGATCGAGAAGGTGGTGGAGGCCACACACAACAACACAGCGGGGGAAGAGCCAAGTAAAGCAGTTGCTCCCCAGACCGCGAAGTGAACCGCAATTGGGAAGGACAACCTCCGTGAGGAGCTGCACCTGGACCCGCAGTGAAAAGGCGGAACCCTGAGCACAGCTGAAAGTAGGCGTACGGCGCTCCGCCGCGGGGATAAGAGCTGTCGAAGCCCGCCTCCTGGGCATGATACGCAGTGCGGCGGGCGCACACGCAGTAGCTGATTGAAATCTGCCCGGCACCCAGAGAGTCAAAGTGGGAGAAATAGGGGCCAGCGATGGGTGCCCCGCATTGGATCCCCTGGACCTACACCAGGGGAGAGTCTGGAGCTACTACAAGAGCCAAGGGAAAACCACCCTGGCGCACTTGGGTGGTGCGCAGTAGGACCCGTGCAGAGGATCCTGCAGGCCTGCCCAGAGAGGGCCCTTGAGCAACGCACCAGCGCTGGTGGGCAGACTGCACTGGAACGCGAAAGCGGACTATCCTGGTCTCCCTGATCACATGAGACGACCAGATACCACCCATGCCACATACAAGGTGAGAGGCACAGCGTACAAAGGGGCAACAACGTGCTGGCACAACTGTGGCTTGAATTTTGACTCACAGCACCCCCAGAGCATCCACTGAAAGATCCTGAGTGCCTGTGCGCCCCATACGAATGCGGCTGCAAGGGCCAAACTTGACATATAACCTGGGGCAAATGTAATGGTGGATAGCCGAACTTGACATGGAATGCAGGGCCCCAGAGCCAAAGAGTGGCCAACTAACATTGTGAAACATAATACGCAGCCCCAAAGCTCTAGAGCCTGCGCCACTGGCGACCCGCAGGAAAACGGGATGGCATTGGTAATAAACTTAACAGTGCTTCACCCTGCAGTAGAACAACACGAAGGGAAGGGGAGCTCACGCTAGTGACTACGAGACGCAGGATTGCAGAGAGCACGCAGTAAGACCCCCCTGACAACTAGATCGGATGAGAGAGCACGCCTTGGAACCACCTTGGAAAGCAGGATTAAGCCACAACTCAAAACACGAAGGAGGTGGCAAAGGGGCAACGGTTAACTGTGGCTTGGAGCAGTATGGTGGTGGCCTGGGTGTAGGGCAGTGGAGGCTGGTGGAGGGTTTAGGTAATCAACAGTGCCAGGAAGTGTGAGGAGTGAACTCGGCAATTGACGGCCGCGCACCGGAGCTGCACGCTGCTGCCACCTCAGGGGGAGACCTGAGAACGACGGATCTCATAACCCCATAGTCCCACATCACCGGAGCGTGGTCCTAATCCCGCTGTTTGGAACGGGCCACGTCACTGAATAGCCCACCCCGCAACACCCGAACAAATATGCCATCCACCAAGGACGAAGATAAGGCAAAGGCGACAATAATGGACTTGTTCATGGCATCAAGAGCGAAACCCAAGTGACAAGGGGGAATATCTACACCAGAAGACCAAAAATTGACAGTCTGACAATCGAGATGGCCAGGTACTGGAGGCCATAGCAGCCCTGAGGTCCTTCATTGACACCAAAATTGCCGAGGTGAAAACAGACATGCAGCTAATGAGGCAGGATGCGAGGAACCTTGCAGAGAGGATAACTGTAGCTGAAGCTGGGCTACTGGAGATGACTGAGACCACGACAGACTTGAAATCCAAGGTTGCTGAATTAGAGAGGAAAGTTGTGATGCTGGAAGCAAGAGCAGAGGAGGCAGAAGGGCGGGCCAGGCGCAGTAACATCAGACTGCTGGGAATCCCGGAAGGAATGGAGGGCCTGAACCTGAGCAAGTTCGTGGAGACCCTCTTACAGCAGGAAATTGGTGCAGGCAAGCCCTCACAACGCTTTGCAGTAGAAAGAACCCATAGATCCCTCCAGAAGAGGCCACCACCGGGCTTTCATCTTCACCCAATGATTGCGAAGATCCTTAATTTCCAGGACAGAGAGATCATACTCAGGTACTACAGAGAAGGCGGGGTGATAGAACGAGGCGACTCCAAGATAACCATATATCCCGATTACACGCAGGCTGTACAGAGGGCAAGGAACTCCTACGTCCCAATTAAAGCACGTCTCAGGCAACTAAACCTGAAATACATGTTACTGTACCCCTCCAGACTGAAAGTGATCCACAAAGGGCGAGCAATATTCTTAGAGACTCTAGCGGCAGCCAACATGGGAATAGAACACAATAATCTGGGGGACGGGAAGCAAAAAGACACTTGAAGCATATTGCGGCCGAGGAGAGAACAATCATGGAGAATTGAGATTATTCAGAATCAATACTATTGGAACAGCTTATATTTATGAAACGACCGTGGGAGTGTTCATCACACGGCTGGGAACGAGCTTAGCCACTCAACATGTGTGCGGGCCTGTTGCCGGCACGTGAACGTTCGCGCTGGACACCCTGGAAGGGGCAGAACAGTGCAGAGACACCTGAGAACAGCATCGGTAGTGCAGTTGCTGGGTGCAATTGTTCAGTTTGTATCAGTTGTTATAACTGTTTTTTACTGTTTCAAAGTCTTCAAGCAATACAGAGAGGGTTGGGTAGAATCCACAAACTAAATGCACGGCCGATGGGGGGAGGGGTAGGGCGGGGTCTAAGGATCCCCAATTGCAAATGTTTGGAACATATGGAGCAAGATGGGGCACAAGCCTGGGGGAAGCTAGCGGTCAGAAATGGCAGCACACCTTAAAATACTAACATGGAACGTGTGCGGGATGGGCACCTACTTACGCAGAAATAGAATCAAATCTTACCTAAACAGGAAAAAAGTGGACATAGCATTACTCCAGGAGACGCACCTCACTGCACAGGCCCTGACCAAATTGAAACAATGCTGGGGGGACCAGGGATATGGAGCTTCTTACTCTAAATACGCGAGAGGGGTATTTCCTTGGATCAACCCTGGGGTACCCTTTAGGTTGATGGGGGTGGTTGAAGTTGACACAGAAGGGAGATACCTGGTACTATGGGGCGTAATTGAACAGACTGAAATTTGCATAGTGAACACATACTTCCCCAACCATGGTACACCGGCATACCTTAGTAAACTACAACCTAAACTAACTCTGCATCTAGAGGGCCTTTACATCTGGGGAGGAGACTTGAACTGGGTGAGGGATCTGGAATTGGACAGATCCGAACTCCCGCAGAAACGAACAGCAACGGCCCCAGCAGCGCTAAATATCACACTGGACCAATTGGACCTTGTGGACACCTGGAGGGAACACCACCCTGCAGATGGAACTTTCTCACACTACTCCGCACCACACGGCCTTTACACACAAATAGATTACATCTTCATTGATAAGGCACATCTTGCACAAGTGGAATCAATACAATACATGGGTAGATCAGTCTCCGACCATTCGCCTCTACTTATGCATTGGGCACTTACCGGCCCTAGGCCCCCCATTCCACTATGGTGAATGCCCACAAAGGCACTTACTGATCAGGCTTTTAGAGGTGAGCTTCGGGATAAGTTAACAGAATATGTTACGATCAACAGCGGCAGTGTAGATCACTGGAGTACCTTGTGGGAAGCCTTAAATGTGGTGGTCAGGGGGGAGACCATAGCCAGTGCAGGGGGTATCAGGAAAGTGCTGAAGGGAGAACTGGAGGAGCAGGAGGAACAAATAAAATGAATGGAGACTACTTCCCTAGGTACCAGGGCAGAAGAGGCGGAATTGGCAGAGGCTAGGACTGATTGCAGATGGCATGGGGGCGTCTATCTAAGTTCGACTACACAACATGCACCACCAAGACGCACAAGGAAGGGGACACGCCTGGCAGATTGCTAGCATGGCTGTGCAAGCGGGAGCACCCGCAACACCCGACAACCATGCTCCGAGACGGTGGCGGGGTAATGCATAAAACACAGAAATCAATCAATGACACTTTTGCAACCTTTTACACTAAGCTATACAGCCATGACACCCCAGTGCCGCTGGCAGACATACGTGACACACTTGAAGAGATTGAACTCCCAAAGCTGGACAAGTCACAACAAGAAGCTCTAGATGAGGTAATCACCCCAGATGACATTGCAGAAGCAATTAGATCACTGGCCATTTGCAAGACCCCAGGAACTGATGGGCTCCCACCAGAGTTCTATAAGGCATATGAATGAACACTGACCCCAGTACTACACGAGGTGTTCCAAGAAGCTTACGAGGTCGGTACCCTGCCCAAAAGTATGAGGGAAACACTAATTGTTCCAATTCCCAAACCGAACAAACCAACAGACGAATGTGACTCATACCGCCCATTGGCAATGCTAAATTACGACATAAAAATACTGACCACCATTTGGGCCAATCGCCTTTCCAGAGTGAAAGGGAGCCTCATACACAAGGATCAAAGCGGCTTTGTGCCTGGTTATAACATGACTGCTAACTTACCTAGGCTGCAACATATCATGGCACAAACGAATGAAGAAGAGGAACACCTAACGGTGATGTCACTAGATGCCATTAAGGTATTCGATTCCATATATTGGGAAAGGCTGATAGAGGTCCTACGAGAATTTGGGTTTGGAGGTTTTGTGAGGTGGATAAAAATACTGTATAAGGACCCCACAGCAAGAGTGAAGACAGGCAAAATGATCTTGAAGGCCTGGGACATACAGAGGGGCACTAGACAGGGCTGCCCTCTATCGCCCATGCTCTCTATTTTGGGACTACTACCGGCCGCAGTATACATTAGAAGACAGTTCTGGGACGCATGGATAATGGTCGGCAGGAATTTCATGTAATCTCACTATACGCAGACAACGTTCTGCCACTATACGCAGACAACGTTCTCCTCTACCGAAGGGACCCACAAGCTAATGCCCCAGTAGTCCTAGAAGTACTGGATAACTTTGCACCCTATTTGGGGATACATTTCAGTAAACCGAAATCTTGAATGTTCCCACTGGCGGGTTTACGGGGGAAAGTGGTTGAGAGCCTGCTGGAGGTGGGGATACAGTGGCAACCGGACACATTCAAATATCTTGGAGTTAAGATCAGTTAAGATCAGGCACACGCCGGAACTCATGCACGAGCACAACACAATGGCTGTAATACAAGGGCTTCGCAACTCAATGAAGTTCTGGTCCAAGCTACCACTGTCAATGATGGGGAGGGCATCGATCACCAAAATGATTATTCTGCCGAAATTCTTATACTATTTCTAAAATGTCTGCTGTTACATCAGGCCGAAATTCTTCCGAAAATTAGAGGCCCTGACTAGAGACTTTATATGGGACTGTCGCGGCACAAAATAGCACTGGCCAGACTAACTCTTCCATGCAGTGCGGGGGTATACAACTCCCTGACTTGAAAGGTACTACCTGGCGGCGCAACTCAGCCACGTAACCAGATGGCTGTCGGGTGATGCCACCACCGAGCTGGGCCTCCTACAGGACCTGACCACTCCGGCACACCTGAAAGAAATATTATGGATCCCCCAGGACTGCACGAAAGGGGCTGCCAGACATTTCGTCGAAAAAAATTGGTCGACCAGACAAATGGTCGAACCAATTTGGTCGAAAACCAAATGGTCGAAATTTGTATTTTTTTTATTTTAACCCTTTTTTTTTTTTTTTTTTTGGGGGGTCCCCCCCCAATCCCCTTTTTTTCTCTAAAAACCCCTTTTTTAACTAAACGAAAACCCGAAAAATAAATATATAAATAAAAAAAAAATTCGACCATTTGGATTTCGACCAAATTGCGTCGACCAAATTGCAGTCGACCAGTTTTTTTTCGACGAGTTGACTGGACACCCACGAAATGCACACCCATGTTAGCCAAATTGGGTAGACAGATATGGAACAGGACCAAAGCCCTCTTACACTTGGAGCACCCCTGCTCTCCTGATTTACCAATACTGGCGGAGGTAGGACAGGCCCCGTCTGCCCTCCACACTATGAGACAATGGGAAACACTAGGCTTATACACTTGGGGAGACATGTATGAGGAGGGAAAGTTCGGGGAATTGGAATTGCTTTATGAAAAGGAGGGGCTCCCAAAGGGTCAATTTCTATGGTACCAAAAGATGAGGCATTCTGCCAGGGCAAGGTTGGATGACTGGCCAGCAGAACCAATAATGAACCTTTTGGTGACCGAACTATACAATCTAGGCGACGGATGGAAGCCATAGTCAAGATTGTATGCCCAACTAAATGATAGACCCAACCCCCGCAGCACTACTCAAATGGAAGGCAGACGTTGGGGAAACCATCACGGACAAAGAATGGGAAAGAGTGCTGATACACCCTAAAGAGGTGTCTAGAAATGCTAGATTTCGATTAATACATATGAATGTCCTGTATAGAACATATATGACAAAGAAAAAAGTGGCAAGTTTTAATAAGCAGTCGAGGGCAACATACCCGTGGTGTGACGACACAGAAGCTGGCCTACTGCACTTGTTTTGGGGATGCGGGAAAGCACAGAGTTTCTGGGCCAAAAATCAAACAGATATGTAAGAAAGCTGGAGTCAACAGATATGCCTGGTCCCTGAAGGAATGCCTTTTAGGCATGTACCCTAGATGGAGTAAGATCAAACACACTGTGAAACTTATGGACATGGCATGCATACTAGCAAAAAGTGCAATAGCAATGGCATGGAAATCAAAAGCCGGCCCGCAATATGCACGATGGAAAGAGTAAATGGAATGGTGGGCGGCTGCAGAAACAGAGACTTGGGGCGCAGGGACAGCTGGGAACTCTGAGGAGATTAGCGTCACGTTCGAGGCATGGAAGGCCTTAATAAGAGATTAAAAATTTAGGGCACCTGGCAGAGCCCTGAAAAACCCAGGTGGGTACGCTTAATTTAACAAAAACTTCAGGGTGAGAGGTCACATAGTTCCAACATTATAGCAAATATAACAGTCACTTCTTACTGCATTATTCTTCACAAAATGTATTTAATGACATCTGGATAATGTTGGTGGGGATAGAGCACAGTGAGATGTTTAGAAAAAACAATACATATAGGTATGATCCAGTAAGACAGGCTGGATCTCAATGCAATAACAACAATAGATAACTGCTACTATTGGTCATCATTTCAATTGTGCAGTCAAAAGAATAAACCTAAACCCACATCAATGGACATATATACAAAAAGCACATTAACAATGCTTCAAATGTGCACTGTTCAAATGGTGATATCGTCGACACAGAGGTGTTTCGGCCTCGAGGAGCTGTATAGTGCAGCTTTATGGGCAGGCCTTCATCAGGACGTGTGATGGAATGGATGGTCCCGGGATCTCTATCTATGAACAACAAATGGGAAGGGATAAGTGGAACAATGACCTCAAGTAAAATGATAATTCACAAAGCTCCCGTAGGATGCTTCATTATAAACAGGAGACTCCCTGGTAGAGGAGCCTAGATCTTACCAAAAATGTATCCAGTGTAAGGGTAAGATAATCCATCATGGGTATAGATATCTTTGGGGCATTCAATGCGTCGTTGAGGGAACAAATGGTTACCTGTAACGACATATAAAGATCTGTAAGAGTTCTATACAGATCGTGGTGTCATATATGAGTGAGAGAAAATTGGGTAAAATCTTACCTCAAATGGTAAGATATGTCTTCTTGGTTCAAAATGGTGGAGACACCCACTGTAAATCTCAGATTGTCCAAACGTGACAGTATCTGTGTACGAAAAACGCGCATGAGTTAAGGGAACTTATCTGCGAGCAAAATATAGGTCTGCAGATATAGTGAGGGCAAAGTATTGTATTGGGCCCTGTTACGTGACCTAGAATCAGAGCACATATGATTTAGCTTGCATTCGTACCTTAATGTGTTCGTCTGGGCTAGGCAAGGAGGTGCAGCGTCTCTGGACACGGACGTCTCTGGACACGAACGCCTAGAAAGTGAAACTGTAGCCATGACGACCTCGGGTAATCAAACCCGTCAGTCGTGTTGATTGGTTAGGTAGTGGCGCACCCGTAGTAGGGCGTCGTCCGTCCAGTAGCCAATCGTACACAGTTACAGGGGCTCGAGGGGGCGACTCACTGGACACCTCTGCTAGGAGCGAAAATACTGTGTGAAGAAAGGCAAGCGTAGTGCGCGCTAATTGCACGTAAGATGCAGGGTAAACGGAACAGAGAGCAAACGCCTAGATTTTCGCAGAAGTGATGTCATGGAATGGGCGGAGTTTATGTGGAGCCGCCCAATGTTGTCAAGTATGGCTTGCAATCTGTAATCAATCTAGACATGTAAATCACTTATGCATCATATTTCAGAACACACAATAATAAATACAGATAAAGATATGTCCACGTTGATTCATGTGCGAAATGGGTACCATACAGTGCAACTTGTAACAACCAAATATGTGTATTGAAAATGAAGACATATGGATGAAAGGTTGTTGTTCCCCAGTGACACAGCCTCAAATAATGTATTCGTGGTACCAGAAATTGTAAGATCTGTTGAGGTCATCATAGAGGTTAGGCCGTTCATTTAAATTCACTGGCTGTAGAAGTGTTTCCATTCTACAGATATATTTAAACCTGTTTTAACAGTGTCTAGTTTATGGACTAACTGTTGCTCGAGTCTCGTCAGAGCTTTATCCCTGTCCCCTCCTCTTTTCTGCGGAGTGAGTTGCTGTATGATAGTCCAGGAAATGTCATCATTTGTGTGTCCTAGTCGACTGAAGTGGTCAACCAAGGGTTTGTCCAGTACCTTGTTTTTGATACAGGATCTGTGTTCTGAAATCCGCTGTTTCACTAGTCTAGTGGTTTTCCCTATATAGAGTAGGTGGCACGGGCATTGTATTCCATAGATCACAAACCTGCTGTTGCAGTTGGTGTGGGTCTGTAGAATTCGATGGTATTCCTTGTAGTCAAAAGTTTTTGTCGGGCTGGTGAAGTGACACGCCACACAAGTACCACATCGATAGTGTCCCAACACACTTGGGAGGTCCCACAATGTGTTTGGTGTCTTCTTTTCTTCTACGTAAGTGTGAACTAAAGTATCCCATAGATTCTTGTTCTTTTTAAATGCAAAGATTGGCTTTCTCTCCAGGGTGCCCATATTTTTTATCAAGTGCCAATGTTTGTTGATAGTTTGTTTGGTAAGTTTACTTAGAGGACTATATGTAGTGACACAAACCAATCTGTTTATTTTGGTTTTCTCCTTCGGTGTCAGGCATATGGTTCTGTCGGTGTTTGATGCTCTTTTTCTTGCCTTTCTAATCGATTTTTTGGGGTAAGCCCTCTCTTTCAGTCGATGTTGTAGGTCGTTGCTCGTATTTCTCTTTATTTGAACAGTTCCGTCTGATTCTTAGAAACTGGCCGTATGGAAGATTATATCTAAGACCCTGAGGGTGATAACTTGAGAAATGCAGTAAACTGTTGCAGTCGGTTGGCTTCCTGTAAAGTTCGGTTTGGAGGTTGTTGCCTGATCTATAGATGTGCAGATCGAGGAAATCCACAGCCTGGTAACTCCAATCTATGGTAAATCGGATGTGATCATTGCATTGAGCCATTTCAAATCTCAAATACTCCTGTGGCGAAGGTATATTGACGACGTCTTACTTATATGGACCGGTACAGAATCCGATTTGGGCTTTTCCATCAATGGCTGAATCAATGCAATTTTACCGGTACCGCCTTGGAGGAAAGGGGAATTACCGCCCTATTCCAAGGTTGGGAAGGCAGTAATTCCTCCTTCCTCCATTGCCCTTCCCCATTCCCATTTTTGCCCCATAGGGCATAATGGGAATGGGGAAGGCGCTAATTACGGTACCGCAAATTGCGGTACCATAATTAGCACCCTGGTCCCTTTGCGGGTTGGATTTTTAATGCCTGCAAAAAGCAGGCGTTAAATTCCCCAACCCGCAAAGGGACCTCGTAGTAAGGCGGTAAGGATTTATATACCGTTACCGGTAAACCCTTACCGCCTACCGTGTAATGAGGCCCACAGTCTTCAGGAATACAATCACAGTACAATACGAATTCAGTTCCCCCCTAGCAAGCTTATAGCGCCAGGGATGATTTTGAAACACAGGCGATAGACTTTCAGGTGATTTGCAAGGGAGTGAAATATGCTAAAATTGATGTTATTTCCCTCTAGAGGTTCAGGGTGAGTGAGAGATACTTTAAATCAGTTCAGGTCCACACTAACAATGATTTCTGAGGGATTATCAGGTTGAAAACGGATTTCATTAATGAAAGCAAAGGACAGATCTTTCTACACGTGGTTGAAATGAAGCAAATGTCAAATCGTGGCCCTTTTTCTGAATGCGTCGAGCGCAATAATGGAGGCGCTATAAGGAGTAGCTTGTTGGGAATCTGGGAATCTTAGCTTCCAAATGAAAGTTAAATCTCGTTCCTAGCACACACGGTTCAAGAGATACGGACGTTTTTATGAAGGTAGTTTTTCAGAAATTAAATAATGATTCAAAATGGCAAATGACACTTTTACAGGTTTAAAATCAGAGAAGGGACACACGATTCTATGATGCAGTTTTGGACAGGTTAAATGTTTTGAATCAGATTATTTTAAGTTAAGAGATGGGTTCTGCACAGTTCTAGCTGGGTACTCACACTATAAATTTGAAAGGAATGGCCTTGTCACGGATCTGGTCAACAAGTTTAGCTGCGGTTCTTTCTGCTCGGCGGGTCAATCAGACACCGGTTCTGTTCACAGCGATCTGGTCTGGGTCTCTGGTTCTGCTGGTCTGGATCAAGTGGATTCTGGATACCGCACTTCTTTCTGGGTACTGGTTCTGTTCTGGATACACAGGACTCTTAGCAAGCCGCAAAGCGCACAGCCCGGCGGTTGAATAGTTTGCAAAAGATTTTGAGGCCTGCTGAAGAGTTCAGCTCTTTGGAGATTTTGTTCTGGAGTTAGTCTGGATCTCTGGAGTTCTGGATTCTGAAGTTCTCCGTCAGCATGCTGCGCAGGAATTCAGTTGAAGGTTGGAAAATGAATGTCCCTGTCCGGCTTCCAGTGGCTCTTTTTATGTCTTTTGAAAATGGGTGTGGATGCTAACTTTCTATGCCCAACCCACTCACAATTTGATAGGTCAAGGATTTCTCTTTGACCTGATTTGAGAAGGGAGCAGTGAGTCAGAGTGAGTCAGAGTCTTACAGTCTATTGAAGAAACGCCCCTTTGCTTTTACTTAGAAAATGAATTTTTCATGACTAACAGGTTTCCCAGATACACATGCCGTTGACATTACATGTACATATCATATATCACATAAGGTAGTCTCTGTTCCAACTCTGATGTTTCTAAGAGCTTGCATTCAAAAATGACAACTTATTTTCGTTTTTGGTAGCTTTTGCAACCTTGGTTTTTCATCAAATCTTTACACAGAACTGTACCCTCTTCCTAAGCATATTAATCTAAGTTATCGTGTCTCTAGCATAAATACAGTGTTTGTAGTATTAATAATTAGCGGGGTTTTGCCTCAGAACATCACAGAGCGACCAGCCGAGTCTTGAACTGGGAGTGAATGTGTCATTTTAAAGATCCCAAAGTTGTACATTTCTGTCATCTGGTTACAATTAGTTATCAGTATTCTTATAAAACATATATTTGCCTTCAATTCACTTCACTTCAGTGTTTGGGTCCACCCCAGAAGCTTGGGGAGTCAGATGGTCACATGGCCTTCTTTGCTGGCAGGGCACTGTTTACAGTCAACACCCAAATCAGCATATCCTATTCAATGGAAAGAGTCTTATGTGTTGGGTCCTGCAGGCTGGAGGAGAAACGCCTCCCTCTCAATCAACAGGGCCATGTGATATCCTGCCTTCTTGTGTGGAGTTCTGAGGTGAGAAGGTTTCCCAGCCTCTTGGACTGTTAATTGAATCAGCCTGTCTTCTGGGAACAGCAGGTGTTTAAGAATTTTAATTAACCAAAAGGCTTTGAAGTTTCCAGCTGGCTCAGGATCCTTTTGCAACTCCTGAAGTACAGTTCTCCTGTCAGAGTTTAGACCGCTAGCGCCGGTTTGTGTCCAATGCCGGTACTGCACCCATTTTTTTAGGAGTTGTCTTGAATTAACTCCATTTCAAAAAGGGGATTTTCTTGATAGTATATGATCATTGCTCAACATGGCCTTGGTGTGGATTCTGCAGTAGAATAATTTTGCGCCCCTAATTTTAGCCATTTTTGACATTAATTAAAATGGATTTTGATCAGATGGTCTCCTGTATTAGCTATCTTGCAATGTTTGAAATGGACATTTTAAGCTTGCATTCAGAGAAACAGAGGTGGTTTAAAAGGGCTTTTGAGCTAACAGGCCCTGCTGTTTTTCCTTGGGCACCACCTTTTTACCACGGTCCATCACGCTCGCACTGGTGGGTGGCAGGTTAGGCGACCATTTTGGTGTGCGCAAAACCGCGCGGTTCTCCTGGATTCTGGCGCAAAGTGGGCTTTTCGGCCATCTTGGATTTTCTAAGCCCACAGCACCAACTGTTGCAGCTTAATGACTCAAACGTGGGTCAATGCCCCTGACAAGCCCCCCCGCCCGACTGCACTTTGATTTCGAGTCGACGGGGAGTCGGGTGCAAAGGATGTTTTGATCCATGCGCTGGTATGTCCGCATCATCTTCTTCCAATTCTGTAGATGGCACAGTTCAGCATCTTTTCCTCCATCCAGTTGGATCGATCGGTTCTCCTCGCCGGTCCTGATGGGAATATTGGGCGGTACCCCGGGCCCCTCGGATCTTTGCTCCCGGTCCCCGGGTCATCCTCCTTGGTCATTCTCCATGGTTTCATCTCTTCTAGGATGATAAAGCAAAGCAGCAATACACATTCCTAGACATTTTTCCACCACTATTAATGGTGTGGCGAACATATACATTTTATACATCAGGATACATTTTGCAGTCTTATTTTAAAAACAAGATATGATCAGGAGACATTTTCCTTCAAGAATCATAATATTTTAGAGACCATATGTGGGATATTTTAGGGTTGGAACTGAATTACTCTGGAGCGGCCCCCTCTGGTATTGCAGAGGACTCCCCCAGTTGCTGCAGGGTGTGCCTGGGATGGCAACACTTTAACTGATTTATATGGACCCACTTGTCTTCCCCTTCCGCCAAACTACCTTTGGGGATGCGGATCTTGTATGCAACTGGGGAGATCTTGTCTATAATTTCAAACGGTCCCTTCCATGTAGGCAAACATTTTCGCTGTTTGGCCTGGTTCCTTTGGAAATTGTATAGATAGACCCGGTCTCCCACATTATATTCCTTCCTGGTTGTCTTCAGGTCGTTATGGGCGTTTTAATGCTATCAGCTGATCTTTCTAGATTCCGCTGAGCATAGGCAAAAGCATGCTGAAGGTTTTTCCTTAAATTCTCCACATACTCATGAGTTGTGGAGGCATTTATCAATGTCTGCTCTTGGGTTCTGTAGAGCAAATGCTGGGGAAGCACCATCTTGCGTCCCGTCATCAACTCAAATGGTGACATTCTGGTTGCAGATGAAGGGGTAGATCTGATGGCCATTACGACCAGAGGTAATCGGATATCCCAACTTGGCCCAGAATCTGCCACAAACCTTTTTAATATGCTCACAATGTTTCAGTTGTATCTCTACTGCCCCAGAAGAAGCTGGCCGGTAAGCAATATGTAGCTTCCTTTTAACCCCCAGTATCTCCCACATCTTTGTCATTACTTCACTGGTGAAATGGCTACCTCTGTCCGACTCAATCCTTTGAGGTAGACCAAAACGGGAAAAGATGTGGTTAATCATCAGGGCAGCTGCAGTTTCTGCCTTGCAGTTTGGGGCCGGGAGACATTCCACCCACTTGGTAAACAAGCATGTCACCGTCAACATGTACTTATTGCCCCTAGCGGAGCGAATCACGGGGCCTATGTAGTCGACTTGTAAATCTGACCATGGGAGTGTCATTCCCCACTTTTGGAGAGGCGCACGGTGTGTGAGGGATATCGGTTGAAATTGTGCACACACAAGACACCCCTTCAAGTATTGGTCGAGGTCATGCCCCATGTGTGGCCAGTATGCAACCTCTCTTAAGATTTCCAGTGTTGTGTTAAACCCCCTATGACCGGCGGTGGCCGCATCATGGGCGTGACTTAACATCAGGCTTCGGAATGAGGTAGGAACCACCCACTGATCATGGCCAGCTTGGGATTTCCTTACCAACAAACCATCTTGGATTCAGAAAATGTTTGGACATTTCATCAACATTCTTAGGTCCTCTTTCCCAACGTAGTCGGTATCCGTCAGGGGAAAGTTCTCAGGGTCCTCAATGTGTTGGTAAAATTTACCAATTATTGGATCCCCCTTCTGAGCCGTAATTAAATCAGCATCAGGGGTCTCCTTACTCCATTGTGCAGTTGAAAGATCATTGTGAGCATTTGTCTGGGACCTAGTGATAGCAGTGACCTGTATTTCCCCCAACAGGGACTCTATTTCTATTAGATCCCCTTGGATGGCCCCGGTTTTGGCCATCTGATCAGCTAAGTCATTTCCAGTTTTGTTTTGTCTGGTTCCTCTACTTTGGAATGACCCTTGGATTAACTTCCCATGTTTCAAGGGTTTGTTATTGGCACATAACATGCCTCTGGTTTTCCACTTAACCAGGTGCTCCACAAACCCGTTCCGTACATAATCCGAATCCGTGATTATGACCAGTTTGTGGAGTTGATGTTGGACAGCAGTGATGATGGCTTGATGCACAGCCATCAACTCTGCTACTTGACTACTTCGGGGACCGATTTTGTACCCAGCGGAGGGTTCTGGAGACTCATTCACCCACGCATTCCCTACGCCGGCCACCAGTTCTTTTTCCCCGTTGTTGTCAACATGGTAAGAGCATCCATCCACATAGACAGTGGGCATTCCCTCACACTTGTCTTCTTCAAAGACTTTGTGTGGGGAAATAAGGTATGCCTCCATGTTGTCCTTGATTTTTAGACTTTCGTCCTCGAGACAGTTTTCTCTGGCACAATCATGCAAGTCAGCCAGACATTGCGCGAGGGGACTCTTCTTGTTTTGGCCATATCTGACCTCCACAGGAAAGCCTTGCATTGACAGAATCCAGGAAGTAATTCAGGAATTACTCACATTTCCGGCCCGGATTCTGTCACTTTGGAGATATTGCAGAGGCTGGTGTGGAGTCTCCACTATGATGTGTTCCCCCTGGATGAGCGGGCGGTAATTCTTCAATGCCCACACCGTTGCCAGAAGTGCCTTCTCACAATCGTTGAATTTTTCCTCCACAGAGGATAAAGTTTTGCTCGCATAGGAGATTACTTTATTGACCTTGTCATGCTTTTGGTATAATACTGCCGTCAAGCATGTATTAGAGAACCCCATTCCCACTTGACCCCCCCCTTCAAAAGATGAATCAGGGTTCTAGTGATCTCTGCGTAGCCCTCAATGAACTTTCTGCTGTAATTAGTCAGTCCAAGGAGGCTCCTTAGTTCCCGCAGAGTTGTGGGATCCTTCAGTTTCTGAAGTGCTTCCACTTTCTTTTCTTGGGGACCCAGACCCTGAGGAGTAATCTCATGCCCCAAGAAATTAACACGAGTTCTACACCACTGTGCTTTCTGAAAGGAAAGTTTTGCTCCGGCGGCCCTCAACTGTGTCAGAACATAACAGATTTCCGCTATGTGTTCCTCCACAGTTGAACTTTTGATGAGGACATCATCTACATTAGCCAGGTTACCCCTCGCACCCAGGTCGGGCATGGCCTTGTGTAGGAAAATGTTTAATTCATTGCCGGAGTTGAGGTATCCGAAGGGAGTCCGGGTCCATGTGTACTGCTGGCCCCCAAAGGTAAAAGCCAGTTTGTATTGGTCCTCCCTACTGACAGGCACGGTCCAGTATCCATTGGTCAGGTCTATTGCAGTGAATACCTGTGACCCCTGAATCTGGGCCAGCCCTTGGTCAATGTAGGGCAGAGATCATCGGGAAGTATGGACCCGTTTGTTGAGCTCCCTAAGGTAGGCGCAGAGTCTCCACTGGCCGTTTGGCTTCAATATTCCCAGCACCGGATTATTGAAGGTGCTGTGTACTGGACGGATTATTCCCCGGGACTCAAGGTTCTTAATTATTTCAGTAAGGGACGCCATTGATGCGAGAGGCAAGCAATATTGCTTCACAAACACTGGAGTCATGCCATGGTCCGTGGGAATTGTTGTTGTGTGGATGTGAGTGCGACCACAGTCATATGAGTCTACCGCAAAGAGATCTTGGAAATCCAAGAAAACTTGTATCAACTTTTGCTTTTGTTCCAGAGTCACACAGGCATCAGCTAGGTTGACTCTCTCTTCCACCATCTGCCTGAAGCCTGGAAAAACCTCTGGTTTTGCTATCTCAGCGGCCTCCTCCAGCTGGGTGGAGAAGTCCCTGGTCAGAGTGCTGATTTGGACTGAAGGCTTCAGGTGGGAAAGGCAGCCCTCATGGACCTGGAAAATCACCTCATCCCCTCTGAAGTCACAAGTCACATCTTCCTTACCATAAGGGCAAGAAGTGTACACCAGGAAGTTCCCCCCATGCCGGGTAAAGATCCTGTCTGGGGTTGTATTGTCATCACTGTCACTGTCAAAACAGTCCTTGGGGATTGGTCCTAACAGTTAATTTCCTAAATCAATGGAGAAATGTCGGTCATCAACCGCCATTCCAATAATGGTGCCTGTGGCTAGAGTAATACTCCTTAAGTAGCTGTTATCCACCCCTATTGGAATGGTGTCATGTTCTATGTTGGCTAATGGTGTTGGGTTTACCCCTAACCCTTGCTGTTGGAGGGAAGCATTTAGATGAATATAAGCATCAGGGTTTTTCAATATTTGTCCTCTTTTAACTTTCACTTCCAGGGAGAATTGGCGGGTCCTTTCTGGGATGGTGACTTCCTCTTTAATCTGCATTTCAACTGCATAAGGTAGCAATTGAGCTGACCTAAATGCTTTTTCTGGATCATCAAAGCCCATGGGATTATCCGCTAATCGGGACCAAGCTTTGAAGTTTATTAGGTCCAAACTAATGGCAAAGCGATTGAGAATGTCACTGCCTAAGTAAAAGGCGGCAGTGACGTCTCGCACGACCCAACAATTATGGACTATGCTCTTGTTGCCAATGGAGATTTTGAGCATATACCTGCTTGGCAGGAGATGTTTGGAATTGGGTGTTTCCAGATCCATTGCCCATTTGTCTATCAGTTTGAATGTGGGAATGGCTGGATCTTTTGAGAGTTGGCGGAACATGGCTTCGCTGATGAAGCTCTTACCGTTGTTCACACACACTCGGGCGAGATCAGAGTCCTTCCCATCATTTAACTGAACAGGGATGAAGAACTGCTCTCCAATTTGCTGAATATCAGCCAAGCTCTGAGCTGATTTCCTTCCAGTGTGGAATACCACCTTAAACTGGAAGGAAGGATTATTTTCAGAAATAGAGAGGACCCCCCCATCACCAGTCTGTTGTCCTACTGCTATTACTGCCACGTCTGGAATTTGGTTGTTCTGGAAGTGAAATTCTACTTGGTCAGATTCTTGTTCAACCATGTGGCACGTGCCGTTTAAACTAACATGGTTGACACTCTGCTTTAACTTTATTGGTCGGCTAGTCTGGGTCCTGTTTACACAATCTATTAGGGGTGACAACCTTCTCAGGAGGTCATTCCCTAGTAAACAAGGGGCGCCCTCTGGAGTCACTACTATGACCGGGTGTTTCACCTTATGTTGCCCAATTTTAATGTCCAAATCTCCAGTCCCCTCGACGGGAATTTCCTTCCCGTCAAAGTTCTGCAGTTGTCCAGGAAGAGAGGTGAGAGGAATACGGTAATTCTCCCCCCTTCCTGCATTTAGTTCATCAAAGGCCCTTTTGGACAGAAGAGTAGCTTGGGATCCAGTGTCCACCAGTGCCAAAATTGTACCCTGCCCCTGTACTTGTACCAGGGCATAGTATCTTCCCTCCTTCTCCTCAAGGGGGCACAGATAATGCACATTTTTGGACAACTGGTGGGCTAATTTTCTGGTTTTGGACATTGGGAGAGAAGAGATTTGGGCAGAATTCTGTGGAGAGTCATGGGAATCTGCAAGAAAAAGTTGGCAACTTGAAAGAGGATATTCGAGTTCCCCTGGTTCCGGTCCTGGGCCGCCCCCCCCCTTTTTGGAGGCAGTCCCCAGGATGGGTTTTCGGTCTTGTTGGTTCTGGGATAGAATGATTGGCGGCGACAGCTCAATCCCCACATCTACCCAGTCTGGGTTGGAATCCCTTGGGACCCATTTTTCCTTGGGAGGAGTTCCCCCATCTCTGATTGAGAAGATCCTTTTACCAGGATCCTCTGAGGATCCCTCTCCCTCAAATTGGAAGACCTGTACCTCCTCCACAAAATGGGTCTGTTTGGGTCCTTTGTTTCTCCTACCTCCTCTTTGCTCCTTGGGTGGCAGACTTTCAGGGGTAGGAGATTTTGTTTCCGGTTCCTGGTTTTCCAGGGGCTGTTTACAAGTTGGGAAGGAAGCTTCCTCCAAGGCTTTACACCCCCCTTCCCTTGTGCCTCCTCCCTGGGGACCGGTGGGTTATCGGTTGCTGCCCCCGTCATTGTTCTGGAGCACAAGGTCCAGAGTTCGGTGCATTCTGTGCCGGCATGCCCATCTGAGGGTTCTGCTGAGCCCTTAGCACGCGACCCATCTCCTGTGCCATATTCTGGACCTGGCGCTCAAGTTGGGAAACCCGCTGAGGCTGATACGGGGTTCTATTTTCTCCCCTGGGCTGATCCCGGGAAGGGTAGCTATCCCTTCTCTGGTAGTACCCCGGGTTGGGAAGATTTGGGTACCCCTCCACCCTTGGCCTCCCCTCTCCCAGATTCGGTTGTCTGGGCTCAGGGAATTGGGCAAAGAAGGATGGATGATTTTGGGGCTGGAAGTTGGGTGGATACCTGGGGAACAAGTTCTGCCCAGGATTTGGGGAATTTCTGCCCTCCTGTGGGAAGTTAGGAGGGAAGTCCCTGGGTCAGGTGCTTGGTTGGATCCCCCCCCCATGGGCTGGAGGAGTCCACATGTAACCCAGGATGGGTCTGTTTCCCTTGTAGCGGGGACTTACATAGTCAGAGGAGCGAGGGACCCCATTTGTGGGATTACCTCCTTGACTCCCTGTCTGTGACTGGCCCAAGGGCCTTCTGGGCTGTGAATTATTCGGTGCAGGCAGGTTTTTAGGCCCCCCCATCTCCAAATCTAAAACAGGGGCAACCTTTACCTCTGCCACCTTGGCAGCAGCAGGGGTGCTGTTGGTTTTGGGGTTTTTGGGCTGATTCTTATTTTCCACTGGTTTCTGCACCTCATAGATGCGGGTGGCTTGCTCAATGACCCAGTCTAAAGATCTTTTCTCGTGAAAGTCTCTCACGCGCTGGGTCATTATGTATTTGGGTAAGGCATGGAAAAACGTATTAACAAATTCTTTACTGTCCGTGCGTACCCTTTTTGTAGTCTGCGCAAAAGCACGCTTTAACTCCTGCACAAATTCTTGTGGGGCCTGATCCTCCCCACATTGCAAATTGTAGGCTTCCTTGCGAGCCTCTTGAGGATTTCTATGAACAGAAAAATGTTTCAAGATGGCCGCCCTATAGGTGGACCATCTTGAATGATTTTGGTCCTCCAGCCCCGCAAAGAAACTGGAGTATTCTGGGGAGAATGTCCATTTGACGTACTGGATGCAGCTACTGCTGTCCTTCAAATGGAAAGTCTCCATCATTTGCTCAAAGAGCTCCAAGTGTTCCCAAACAGAATACTTGGCGTTCTTGTGGTAAGGGGTGATGACACTCCTTATTGCCCTGATCTGCTTTAAGGGGTCCTTAAGCAAGGCCCTTTTTGCCTTATTGGCCTTTTTGGTTTGGATAACCCTGGTCCACTCATCCTCTGACTCAGAGGCACTGCTCCCAGAGGTGCCCGTCTGATCTTCCAGGTTTTCCCAGATTCTGCGAGCCTGGGAATGGCTGGCAGAATGTGGGGACCTAGTCTCCTGTGTCCTGTAACGCTCAGAGGAGTCTTCAGATCCCTCCTTGCTGCCAGCATTTGATGGGTTCCCCCCCACACTGACCTAACTGGGCAGAGGTTTTTAGGATGCCCTTAGTGGGCCTACTTTCCTGGGGTTCCCCACTAAATTGCACTGTGCTTGGGTGCCCATACTCGGATTCCCGCCCATCCATTCCTGGGAGGTACTGGCCTATGAACCCCATACTTTTGGCTGGATAGTAATCTGCCATCCCTGTGGCCCTGTGCTCATGTGCGCCAGGGGACATGGGGGTGGCAGAGTCCAAGGACTGGGAGAGATGAAGGCCTCTGGTACTAGGGCTCCTGAGGTTATGCTCAGGTGTTTCCCTTTCCCGGCGAACTTCATCTCTGTCAGCCCCTGCTCCCTGTTGCAATGCAAGAGCCTGCGCTTTCAGTTCCTCAGTTAAGGCCTTACTAGACTCTATCAGTCTCTCCTGCACGGCTACCTGTTGCTGGAGCCTATCATTGTGCTGACAGAGAGCCTCATTTTCTCTCTGCGCTTCCTGGTTGGTCCTGGAATACTGGCCCAGTCTTTGCTGCAGGAGGGTTACCTCCTGAGTTCCATCCCTACTGTCCTGTTCCTTTCTTGCCAGAGCATCTTCCACCCTCCTGGTGTGCTTTAACAAGTTCTGATGCTCTTTTTGGAGGTCACCCAGTCCCTGGATGACCAAGTGATTTTCTTCAATTTTTTCTTTTAATTGGCAGACTTCCTGGCCTAAGGTGTCCCTTTCCTGACTAAAAGCCTGCATCTGTGCTGCCAGGACATCCCTCTGCCTTTGAAAGGCACCAGCTTTCTGGCGTTCTTGATCAAACTCTGCCTGGGTATCCAGGTCTTTCAAAATCAGTTTATTGTTCTCTGTCTTCTCCCTATCTAGGTGGCTTTGCAGGGTGACTACCTGCTCTGCGCATGCCCTATTGAAGTCCAGTTGTTGCTCCAGAATTTTCTGGCTCTGCAGTAGGGCGTCCAAACCTTCTTGGTAATCCTTCTGCAAGGCCAGAAATCTGTTATCCTGGTCAGACTGTTCCTGTTGCAGGATATCCATATCCTCCTTTATCTTAATAATATACTGCCTACTATCATTTTCTGACTCCTGGCTCCTCTGCAGCCTCTGCTCAGTAGAGACCAGGTCAGATTGGGCCTTTTCTAATGCCATCAGTTGCCTATTTGCCAGATCTTGGCCTTCAGCACATTTTTCCTGTATGGCTCCCATATATAAATATAAATATGCCGCTACCCTGGCAATCTTGTTGTGCTCATCCTTGGCCTTAGGGGCCATATATAGTTCACTCAGGGCCACGTGTAAGGGACTCTGATCTCTCCATATATCTGACCCTGTTTCAATGATCTGGGGTGCGATTGCCTGCAACCAGACCGCCTGGTCCTGATGAGCCCACTCACCTCTCACAAATAGCTTATGTAAGAGGTGTTCTCTGGATATTTTGATATCTACCAAGGTCATCATTCTTGAAATTGATTTCCTTCCTGACTTACAGAAGTTTGTATTCTATTTTGCAAAACAGACTGTTTCCTTAGAGCGTTTCTTTGAGGGGTGTTTTACAGTGTAACACGGCGTGGTGATCCAACAGAATTTATATATCCTGTCAGTTAGCACACTGTATTAATCTGCACAAGTGATAGATCTCATCCAGAATCCCGGACAAGCCCCCAATCTGTCAAGTGACTTCAAGTTAGCAATCCCACTAAGTCAGTGCCTTGTCTGGGACGACCAAGGGAAGCCCTTATTTATATATTTTTATGACAAGTTATACTCTGGATGATAATCCTTTGTATAAGACCCTTCTCTATGAATCCCCCTGATCTCACTGAGCCAAGAAGTAGGTTTGTTTTGCAATTTAAAAGATTTATTGGAAAAATTAAACAATATATATATATCACACTTTATAATAAATTAATATTTGATATCACACTTATGAGTATAATGTCGATCAACAATGGATAATGTTATACTAGCACACTTATTTTATTACTTAGGAGTTGGTACGGAAAGAACAAGGTAGCTGGGAATGCTTTATGGTTTCAAGGAGATGCAAAGATGAATAAAAGGCAGTACAGAAATAAACGATATGATTTCAGCAAAAAATAATATGATCACTTTTTCTCTGACAATTCACTCCCCCCCTATGCAATGTAAGGAGATGGAAATAACACACACAGTCTTCAGGAATACAATCACAGTACAATACGAATTCAGTTCCCCCCTAGCAAGCTTATAGCGCCAGGGATGATTTTGAAACACAGGCGAAAGACTTTCAGGTGATTTGCAAGGGAATGAAATATGCTAAAATTTATTTTAATTCCCTCTAGAGGTTCAGGGTGAGTGAGAGATACTTTAAATCAGTTCAGGTCCGCACTAACAATAATTACTGAGGGATTATCAGGTTGAAAACGGATTTCATTAATGGAAGCAAAGGACAGATCTTTCTACACGTGGTTGAAATGAAGCAAATGTCGAATCGCAGCACTTTTTCCGAGTGCGTCGAGCGCAATTATGGAGGCGCTATAAAGAGTAGCGTGTTGGAAAACCGGGAATCTTAGCTTCCAAATGAAAGTTAAATCTCGTTCCTAGCATAAACGGTTCAAGAGATACGGACGATTTTATGAAGGTAGTTTTTCAGAAATGAAACAATGATTCAAAATGGCAAATTACACTTTTACAGGTTTAAAATCGGAGAAGGGACACACGACTCTATGATGCAGTTTTGGACAGGTTAAATGTTTTGAATCAGATTATTTTAAGCTAAGAGATGGGTTCTGCACAGTTCTAGCTGGGTAGTCACACTATAAATTTGAAAGGAATGGCCTCGTCACGGATCTGGTCAACAAGTTTAGCTGCGGTTCTCTCTGCTCGGCGGGTCAATCAGGCACCGGTTCTGTTCACAGCGCTCTGGTCTGGGTCTCTGGTTCTGCTGGTCTGGATCAAGTGGATTCTGGATACCGCACTGCTTTCTGGGTACTGGTTCTGTTAAGGATACACAGGACTCTTAGCAAGCCGCAAACCGCACAGCCCGGCGGTTGAATAGTTTGCAAAAGATTTTGAGGCCTGCTGAAGAGTTCAGCTCTTTGGAGTTTTTGTTCTGGAGTTAGTCTGGATCTCTGGAGTTCTGGATTCTGGAGTTCTCCGTCAGCGTGCTGCGCAGAAATTCAGTTGAAAGTTGGAAAATGAATGTCCCTGTCCGGCTTCCAGTGGCTCTTTTTATGTCTTTTGAAAATGGGTGTGGATGATAACTTTCTATGCCCAACCCACTCACGATTTGATAGGTCAAGGATTTCTCTTTGACCTGATTTGAGAAGGGAGCAGTGAGTCAGAGTGAGTCAGAGTCTTACAGTCTATTGAAGAAACACCCCTTTGCTTTTACTTAGAACATTAATTTTTCATGACTAACAGGTTTCCCAGATACACACGCCGTTGATATTACATGTACATATCATATATCACATAAGGCAGTCTCTGTTCCAACTCTGATGTTTCTAAGAGCTTGCATTCAAAAATGACAACTTATTTTCGTTTTTGGTAGCTTTTGCAACCTTGGTTTTCCATCAAATCTTTATACAGACCTGTACCCTCTTCCTGAGCATATTAAGTTATCGTGTCTCTAGCATAAATACAGTGTTTGTAGTATGAATAATTAGCAGGGTTTTGCCTCAGAACATCACAGAGCGACCAGCCTAGTCTTGAACTGGGAGTGAATGTGTCATTTTAAAGATCCCAAAGTTGTACATTTCTGTCATCTGGTTACAATTAGTTATCAGTATTCTTATAAAACATATATTTGCCTTCAATTTACTTCACTTCAGTGTTTGGGTCCGCCCCCAGAAGCTTGGGGAGTCAGATGGTCACATGGCCTTCTTTGCTGGCAGGGCACTGTTTACAGTCAACACCCAAATCAGCATATCCTATTCAATGGAAAGAGTCTACTGTGTTGGGTCCTGCAGGCTGGAGGAGAAACCCCTCCCTCTCAATCAACAGGGCCATGTGATATCCTGCAGTCTTGTGTGGAGTTCTGAGGTAAGAAAGTTTCCCAGCCTCTTGGACTGTTAATTGAATCAGCCTGTCTTCTGGGAACAACAGGTGTTTAAGAATTTTAATTAAGCAAAAGGCTTTGAAGTTTCCAGCTGGCTCAGGATCCTTTTGCAACTCCTGAAGTACAGTTCTCCTGTCAGAGTTTAGACCGCTAGCGCCGGTTTGTGTCCAATGCCGGTACTGCACCCATTTTTTTAGGAGTTGTCTTGAATTAACTCCATTTCAAAAATGGGATTTTCTTGATAGTATATGATCATTGCTCAACATGGCCTTGGTGTGGATTCTGCAGTAGAATGATTTTGTGCCCCTAATTTTAGCCATTTTTGACATTAATTAAAACGGATTTTGAACAGATGGTCTCCTGTATTAGCTATCTTGCAATGTTTGAAATGGACATTTTAAGCTTGCATGCAGAGAAACAGAGGTGGTTTAAAAGCGCTTTTGAGCTAACAGGCCCTGCTGTTTTTCCTTGGGCACCACCTTTTACCCATGGCGCTTCCGGTCCATCACGCTCGCGCTGGTGGGTGGCAGGTTAGCCAACCATTTTGGTGTGTGCAAAACCATGCGGTTCTCCTGGATTCTGGCGCAACGTGGGCTTTTCAGCCATCTTGGATTTTCTAAGCCCACAGCACCAACTGTTGCAGCTTAATGACTCAAACGTGGGTCAATACCCCTGACAGCCTCCTCGCCTAGCCCAGACGAACACATTAAGGTACGAATGCAAGCTAAATCCTATGTGCTCTGATGCTAGGCCACGTAACAGGGCCCATTACAGTACTTTGCCCTCACTATATCTGCAGACCTATATTTTGCTCGCAGATAAGTTCCCTTAACTCATGCGCGTTTTTCGTACACAGATACTGTCACGTTTTGACAATCTGAGATAGGAACCACGATTTACAGTGGGTGTCTCCACCATTTTGAACCAAGAAGACACATCTTACCATTTGAGGTAAGATTTTACCCAATTTTCTCTCACTCATATATGACACCACGATCTGTACAGAACTCTTACAGATCTTTATATGTCTTACAGGTAAACATTTGTTCCCTCAACGACGCATTGAATGCCCCAAAGATATCTATACCCATGATGGATTATCTTACTTACCCTTACACTGGATAAGTTTTTGGTAAGATCTAGGCTCCTCTACCAGGGAGTCTCCTGTTTTTAATGAAGCATCCTACGGGAGCTTTGTGAATTATCATTTTACTTGAGGTCATTGTTCCACTTACCCCTTCCCATTTGTTGTTCATAGATAGAGACCCCGGGACCATCCATTCCATCACACGTCCTGATGAAGGCCTGCCCATAAAGCTGCACTATACAGCTCCTCAAGGCCGAAACACCTCTGTGTCGACGATATCACCATTTGAACAGTGCACATTTGAAGCATTGTTAATGTGCTTTTTGTATATATGTCCATTGATGTGGGTTTATGTTTATTCTTGTGACTGCACAATTGAAATGATCAACCAATAGTAGCAGTTATCTATTGTTGTTATTGCATTGAGATCCAGCCTGTCTTACTGGATCATACATATATGTATTGTTTTTTTTAAACATCTCCGGGTGCTCTATCCCCACCAACATTATCCAGATGTCATTAAATACATTTTGTGAAGAATAATGCAGTAAGAAGTGACTGTTATATTTGCTATAATGTTGGAACTATGTGACCTCTCACCCTGAAGTTTTTGTTAAATTAGGCCTTAATAAGAGACATGTTCCTCCCATCTGATGACATGCCCCCTTAAGCATATGGAGGCAATTGGAAATGTTATTTACATGCTCTGAATGTGAACTGAGAACAGACTCGCCCATGCCACTACCCTATGGCTGTGCATTAATAGAATAAAACTATGCACCCAAACCGCAATGAGAGGACACATTGCCTGCTAAAATGAATGAAGACACTTTATGTTTGTTGTTTGTTTCAAGTTTAACTGTTTGCTACAACCAAAGGTAACGGCACTGTAATGCTGATCAATGATAATCACTATGCAATGTATGGCCTATAAATGGCAATAAACAGAATTAAAAAAATAAATAAGGTGACACTTTTCACCACACCACCACTGCAGGTCAGCAGTTCTTTTTTAGATCACCAAGGGGCCGGTGACACCTAGCAAAGCTTCTGAAGAACGTCACATTCTAAAGGCAGTGTTACAATAGACATTCCTCAAAGACGCTCATCAATCACAGTCCCGCTTCATGATGCTTGAGTATTATTATTTTATTATCCCTATTATATTTATATAGCACACACCTAGTTTGGAAGTTATTTTTACTTTTTTTCCAGGTGGACTTGAATGGTATTTTACTAATCCAAAAGCTGTATCCTTTGCCTGGGATGGTAAATGGCTAGGGGCAAAAGTAGCTCCCTGGTGCAGTAATCCGACGGATACTTTTGCCCGGCCTTAGATTGGCTACCCAGCCCACCGCACACAACAATTGGGACATCATTATCGGGCGCTACTATCCTACCTAGGATCACCGATTTTTGCTTTGCCTTAATAAAGACTCTGGTCGAAACGCATTGGATTTCCCTTTTCTCACCCATACCTAGCATATCTACTAGGTTGTCTGTATCATATGTCTAACAGCATTATAAATGTTCACTGATGACAACAAGTCAGGAGCCTTGCTCCCTTATTTGAAATACCTTGGACATAAATAATAACATAGGACTACCAACCACCCACCAGCGCCACTAACCAGCACGGTTTGTCAAACCACCCAGTAAACTTTCCATTGGGAACTTTGGAGTATCGGTTCCCCGACAAACCATGTGCCAGGACGCAGGTTCCATTTCAGCTAGCTACTAAAACCAGACCAGTTAGCGCAGAGGCCCGTCAGCCTCCAATCTCCAACCAACCAAACCAAAATTGCATGTCACCGGCGGGATACAGTCTTTATAACGAAAATGTTATATAGAATGAATATATAACAAAAATTATATAAAGAAAAAAATAACGTAAATGTATGTGGGGTGGAGTAAAGAGTTACTTCTTGTGGGGAAAGAGTGGGGGTGGGGTCTTAGGGGTGGGAAATTGGTGTTCGGGGGGACCCAAAAAAAAGAACAAAACAATTTCGTTATGATTTGTCGGTATATAATTTTCATTATATGTGCCTTTGTTATAAAATGATTGGCTATAAAGATATGTAGATATGACTGGTGTGATCAATGACCACCTCCTAAAACGGGATCTTCTCCAGCGTTCCATTCCTGTTTTCAAGACTCTTTGATATGGCGAGTAGAAAAATAGTAGATATGGGAAGATGCATTTACCTTGAAAATAACCTCGAAACCCACTGCAAATCCAATCCAGAAGCCATAGGCTCCCTTTAAAAGTACTGACACCTATCTTTAAAATACCTTTAACGGCAGAATCTCATGTGTCAGAGCTTTGACGAAATACAAATGTAAAGCTATTTCAGATGACAAAGTACAGTTAAAGCTGTAAACACCAACCTGTAATTTATTATTTCCACTTGATTTCTACTGGACCTGCAGGGTATCCAGTAAATGTTTAGCCAACAAAAATGTCACTGAAAAGGTCATGGGGAAAATACATCTGCAATGAAAAAGTTACTAAAAGTAGCTTAAATGCAGCTGAAAAGTAGCCAAAAGTGTAGTGCTGCTAGGGTAATTGTTAAGGTTAAGGTGGGTTAAGTGGGTTTCTAATTGCCTGGTTTTAGGTTAGGACAGGGGTTAGGGTAAGGATAGGGGTTAGGGTTAGAGTAAATATGTTGGGGTTTGTTTAGTGGTTAGGATAGATTAAGTGTCAGGGTAAGTGTTAGGGTATGGTTTTGATAAGTGTAAAAGAAAGAGAAACAGAGGGCAGAAAGGGCTGGGGATGTTGGCGTAGGATAGCGGTTTTGATAAACCTAGTGGTTAGGGGTAAAGTAATCATTAGGGCAAGTGGTAGAGTTACAGTTAGGATGAGGATATGGGTAGGAGTAGCACAAGGGTTTGGGTTAGGGCAAGGACTATGGAATTTGTGGCAAGTTTCACTGTTCATTTTCTATTTATTTTACATTCAGTAATATGCAAATAAAATGCATTAGCATTCTGAAGGGTAAGGGTTCTGTGAGAGTTCAGGGGTAGGATAAGGGTTTTATTTAGAGTTAGGAGAACGTTTATGAATGGAGTTAGGGTGATTGTGGACATTCCATAAGAGGTTTGGGTCATATTTACGGTCAGAGCCGTGTACTTGTGTGTATTTAAAAATTGCTTTTTGGGGACCTTATCTGGCAACATTTTTACACTTTACATTGTAATTGTTTATTTGTAAAGCGCTAATACGCAGGTTAAGTGCTTCAAAGCGCTTCAAGGCAGGAAGGGAACAAGGGACTATAGTAGTCATTCTTAGGCCTTGATGTTTCCGAATGATCTAACAAATTTAAGTAGCATACCAGGCCCAGGGCATTTCTACTAGTGTAGTGTATGACAGGAGGGATGAAGAGAAGGGGGAGGAGAAGGAAAGAGCATACAAACAATAGGCTGTTGTACTAGGACTAACGACTTGATAGCTAGTACGAGTGCATGAGAAAAGTGTGGAAAGAAGGAGGGGGAAGGGGAAAAGGACCTACAGAACAAAAAAATGCCATTACTAGGCCTGGCGACATTCAGATTGATTGATGATCGGTCATCATCAATAATGCGCCTATGCACAAGTGTTTCATTCTCAACCAAGCTAGGGAGGGAAGACAAAGGGAGGGCGGGTCAAACGATCTTGCTAGGCCTAGTGCATGCAAGGTCGTGCAATTGCGCAGACAGGAAGTGCGAGGGAGGGGTAGGGGAAGAAGTGCGCCCAGTCCATCAGAGGCCTGGGTTAAATGCAGAGAGGTTGCCCCTCACATGGAATGTATTCTGAGTGCAGTATTGCAAGGCAGAGTGCAAAGGCCCGGAGGCCAGTGTAGGACTGGCGGGGGAGCCTGGGACCTGTGAGGCTCTGGAGGTGCACCAGGCGACCAGTCAGCGAAACTGAGCAGAGTTGTGGAGGATAAAGGATAAGGTAAGAAGGAGAGAGGAGAGAGGAGGTTAGCAGGGGAGAGGGAGAGAGAAAGAGGAAGAGAAGAGGAAGGTCTTGAGGAGTTTCCGGAACTTGAGGAGGACCGGCTCAAGACGGAGAGTGGCAGGGATTCTGTTCAAGAGGAAGGCACCTACAGAGGATACAGCTCTACCCCAAATCTCTGTTTGGAGAAATGGCTCACCCGCAGAGAGTTGGAGGAGGCCGAGCGGAGGGCTCTGGAAGGAAAGTATTTAGGGAGAAAGCATTGTAGGTAGTGCGGGCCCCGGCCCCTGAAAGCCTTGTGGACTATGCAGAGGTACTTGAAATTAATCCTTGAAGCCACTGGGAGCCAGTGGAGTGATTTCAGCACCAGAGAGATGCAGTCCCTGGGCTTGAGGCCAAGGATAAGTCTTGCAGTTCTGTTCTGGATAAGTTAAAGTGGTCGGAGACTAGAAGTAGGAAGATTGTGTAGAGGAGCAGTTATTGACTAGAGAGCATGTTCAAGCTCTGGCCCCCTGTCTTCCTCAAGACCTTTCTCTTTTCTTCTGCCTTCGCTCTTCCTCTCCCCTGCTGATCTGTCTGCTTCTGCACCGTGCACCTGGTTAGCCTCTGATTTCGGGCCCAGGTCCCTGCCCACCCAGCCACACACCTGCACTGCCTCCTGGCAACCCTTGCAGTTGGGTCTGTATTTGTAACCCTACAGTCCCCTTACCTGCACTTATCAGACACCCCTTCTCTGCTCTTTAAACCATGCACTTGCCACCTTGCTGGCTGCACTACCAGTTTTTGTTGTTTTTATCCCTTGCTCAGCACTTTCCTCTTCGCCCCTCTCCCTTGCACTTTCCCCCCTCCCTCTCTCTGGCACTTGCCCGTTCTCAATGTCTCTGGGCCTAGTAAGATCGTTGTTTTGTCCTCCCTTGTTCCCCTCCCTTGCCTCGTCGCGCCATGAAACACTTGAGTATGAGCGCAATACAAATAAAATATCAATATCAATAAAATATCAATTTATCAGAAGAATCATAATTATAAGATAAGAAAGGACAGATTTGAAACTGCACTTTAAATTCTTCTGCAAATTCAGCTGGCACAAAGAACAGTTATTTTGTGCTACACAAGTAGGGAACAGATAACGCATTAGCTTGCACAATTAGTGTGTTTTAAAATAGAGTAGATTAGGTGACAGGAAGGCGTGTACACAAGAGAGGGACTCACTACACAAGGAGGGCAGAACATTGTAGGTAGATAAGGTTGCTGCTACCCATAGGAAGGGAAATAATGTGACTGGCATGCACCAGGAAATCGGTAGATAGCAAAGCAAATGTGTCCTGCAGAGGATAAAAACGTGACAAGCAGTTGCCATTTTAAACTGCACAACCACAATGGAGAATACAAGTCCTGTACCTTTAAGAGGCCTTGCAGCTAAGCACGCTATTTGAAACAAATACATTCAATTCAGGAAATATGGTGCAGTGGCTGGACGTAGCTGCCTCAAAGGTATGTCAAAGCCGAGCAAACAAGAGAGAAAGTTTACATAACGAAACAAGATACCATTGTCTGGGCTGCTCGTTCAAACCATTAAGATAAATCAGTTAGAACACAGCAGACTAGGACATTTCATAAGCAGTTGACGGATTAATGTCTCAGCGATCGGCTAGGCATGACAGAGAAGCCAGTGCAGCTAAAAAGACAAAATAATTGCCACAACGAAATCTTAACATGGTGGAAGTAGCATAACTCACAACAATAGTTATTCATAATGTGTCAAGAACAGAATGGCGCATTTACTGTTGCAAGACAGGGAGGGCCGGAAAACTGAAATTTGGCCACGGACGAGGTCCTTGAACTCAGAGACATCACGGCGGAGATAACAAAGGCTGTTTTATTTAATTAAAAACAAAGGCGATACGCTTGTCCTCTCCTCCCATCTACACACACATGTCATCATGCCGCCAGTTCACAGAGAGTGTGGCAGCATGTTAACCGATAAGCACATGCCCTTTTCATTGCAGAAGTAATTTAGAGTTTACCAATAATATTCAAGCATGATGAGGTCATACATTTATATGGGATGTTCTATGGGTGGGACCCTAGATAGAGAGTTGCCCAATCAGTAGGGTGGGACGTATGGATACTATATGTAGTTTAGCAATTAGGACCAATGGGCAGTAGAGATAGGTTTTCATAGCTCATTGATTATGCTGACATCAGAATGACTCATTTGCATTATATAAACTGTGTTTACTGCTCAAATGGAGAAGAATTTGAGAGAGATCTGGTTTTCTCCCAAGCTTTTGCATACTGTCATCCGCCGTCACGGCCATAGCCGAAATTGGCGGATGTTTCCGCGTTGGAGCTGGAGACACAGAGGTAGGGTGTTTTAGTCCTTTCTCTGTGTTCTTGCTACCAGCCCCAGTTACGTGACGCAGCGCCGTTGGGAGTATTTAACTCCCCGCCTCCTGGTAGACGCTGCGTTGCAACCCACATTGGACGATTCCTATTTCTGGGTTTCCTCGCTCCGATCCTTTGCCGTCCACCTTTCGGATCTGCCAGAGGGTTTTACTGTCCACCGGTGTTCCTGCTTCTTTCCTCGGAACGCTACTCCTCGCTTCTATTTCGCACCGCCGCTCCGGCGGTACTCTCTCACTCTCTCTTCTGATTTCGGGAATCCTTCCTGTACTCTCTTTCTGCTGGGCTCCTCTGAGCAGTGCTTGCCGCATACCTTTATTTTCCTCTTCCTGGAACCAGTACCATATCTTCAAACTGCCACATGGAGCTTCCGTCTCCCCTGACTCTGCTACTCCTTGGTTTAGACTGTTGGACATCTTCTACTCTGCCATCCGCCTCGCTCCATTGCTCTCATCAGCGATTATCCTGTCATCCGGATTAGAAGAGTCAACACTACACCTCAGGGTTTTTCCCTGATTCCTGGCTTGGTTCCGGAAAGGGAGTCATGGGACAGCTGTTTATCCAGCAGTCACTGTGGCTTCCCTCCGTGACAAGCACATTCATCATAAGAAGGGAAGAGACTACCTTGCACGACGATACCTACAAGAGACCGACAACTCAGACAACTCAGGTGAGGAGAGTGTGCTAGCGGGGGAGAAAGAGTTTGAATTGCACCACTCATCACACATACTTCCAATAAAGCTAGGGGTCCCTTGCATTTGGCATACCACCATCCACTCTGTGTTGTCTCTTTATTGGCAAATACCAGGTAGAGGGCTGTACTGTTTTTGGACCTCTGATTTCATTTGTTAGCAGAGTACAGCTTGGATTTTTTGTGGACTTTGGGGGGCCCCTGCCACCCCTCCTTTTTGCACAGTGGATCGGTCAGGAGAGCAATATTTGTTGTGCACAACTTAACAGGAGGACAGCAGAAGCCAGCTTTGGAGTGGAATCCTGCCTGGTCTTCCACTGCCTGCTGGAAGCAAAAGGGGAGCTGACAGATTGAAGGGACCCCAAGGGACCCCAATGCCCAGACTCCTCAAAGACCCACAGATGTAAGTGAGTATGCTATGTGCACGGTAACATTTGGGGGGGGCTGGGAAATGTATTGTATGATATTTAAGAAACAGAGAAGTTGATACAGGATATCACTTGACAAGGGGCCTCATCACGACTTGGGCGGTAACGGTAACGCTATTAGAGCGGGCGGTATTAGCCCTACCGCCGAACTCCCCGGTGCTAATAGCACCGGATCACGAGTTCGGCGGTAATGTCAATCCCCATACCCCATTGAGCCCATTCGGGAATGCCCCATTCCCCATTGGGCTCAATGGGGAAATTTCGTGCTAATACCGCCGGCGGATTTCCCGCCGGCGGTAATAGCGCGAATATTCGGCGGATTTCCCCTCAGCTCAGAGCTGGGGAGAAATCCGCCGAAGTCCTGCTTTGGCGGACCCTTAAATCCAGCGGTAATAGCGCAACCGCCGGATTTAAGGGTTACCGCCGAAGTCGTGATGAGGCCCAAGGTCTTGGAAGGCTGCGCAATAGGGCCCCTAAGGTCCCAACCTTCTTTTGAGGGTAGAATAAAAGAGAAGAAGAAAAAAACGGGAGACAGTGGTATTTTATCGGGTTGTATTGTAATTTAATTGATTACATTGTTGATTGCAGATATTGGCCCTCATTACGACCCTGGCGGAAATCGAAAAACGATGGCGGAAATGCAATACCGCCATCGAATAGCGCTCGGTGCGACTATGACCCGTCACCGCAAAGTACGAAGCCATTAGCGACACCGTAGTGAACGCCAACGCTAACTGCACCAAGCACGCGCGCGCGCGCCATGCCAAACCGCAAACACCACCATGGTGCAACGGTACGCCAATTCCGACCCTAGCGGACATGTACCTAACGCCATCAGGCACGGCGTAATGTACCATTCCGCCATGGCGAGAAGTACGGCATCGCGAATCAACCGTAAACGGCCCCACTGAGTGCCTGTACACCGCTCCCTGCCCACAAAGTACAACTCCCCGTAGGTGCAATGAAGCCACAATGCAACCATTGAAATGTACAAGTCACCCATGCATGCCAACGAACAAAAGAAACACAAGAGGGGCCAATGGGAGCTGCAGGGCACAGATGGCACGAATACAGAAGCCATCCCAATGGACATGACCACAGTCCCCCACCAAGAAACGCACGCAAACACAGGCACCTGTGACCAGCAATATTCCGAAAACCACATCATTCCACCAGTCCACCTGGCTGACCGGCATCTGTTACACAAACCCCAATCCCCCGCCCCTGAGCATGACAACATACAAACTGGCATATTGGCAGCCCCCATCCCTGACCTCACTGGGCTTCGTAGGCAAACGCGCACAGCACAGTACCACGCAACTAAACCCCGAAGCTGGAACCCAATGCAGATCTCCTCACAATACATCGCCCCCCAAATAGGCATATGCCACATCACTTGCAAAGAAAAACGCTACACGGGCCTAATCAGAATAGAAATTTTATGCACATCAAAATCACCAAGCCCATACAGCCATCAGGCCATGAACTCCAAAACACAAATCACCATTGTGGGCTGCTTCCGCAAGAAATGACCAGCCACTACCTGTGTGTCGCCCTGTTCCCCCATGGTACACAGAGCCACATTCACGTACGAAAAGGCAACATGGAAGCGCACAGAACCGCAGGGCCGTCCCAATGGGGAGGCACTAGTCCAGCTGAAAGGCCGAAATGTTGCTCCGAGCCACCAGTACTGCGTAAGGGCATGTGGCCCATTGGCGATCGTCCCATAAGATCGTAATGCTGCTCCACTGATTAACACGAAGCAGCAGGTGTCGGGAGTAAATTCCATCTGCAGGAGTGGCATACAGATGGCAGTGGCAAAAGGGGAGGAGATACCTGTCAACCAAAAGAAAAGAAAAAGAACAGAATGGCCATCAGAACTACATACCAACAACTCACTTCAATGATCACACGAAATCCACAGCCATATGCATGCTAGCCCACTCCAAAGGAACATCACCACCCCAAAACCACTTGCGACTCATAACCATCTATATCGAGGTGCAAACACCATCACAAACGAGTGTCTGAGGGCGCCTCGAGACAGGGAGGGCTCAACAAGGCCAGATGGACGATGGTCCCACTATGGCAGCCCTGCATCACATAGCGTAGGGGAGGCGGATAGATCCCAAGAAGCCCTGTACATGGCAAACTCTGTATCAAATCACCTGCCCATGCATCCATCCATCATTCCCTCATCCCGGGATCAAAATGCCTGAATAATTACTCACATAACATTAGAAACATCCATTGAGTCTGTGCGTTATGCAGCCTGCTAAATCCACAGTGCCCCAGCCCGTAATTCCAGTGTTGTGAAGTAACATGTATTTGGGAACGGACGGCCTCATCGCCCACGTAGCTATTGCGCATCCCAAACTATTCATATCAATCATTGCTCCCTCGCCATGGGCCCTGTCTCAAGGACATAGAACAATAGAACGTTACATTTGCAGTCAGACCTGTGGGCATCTCCTCGCCGCTAGCTGGAAACCGAAAGCGCCGCCCTTCGAATTCCTCATTTGCAACATCACGTCGAAAAGGCATCTGTGGCCGTTTGAAATCACTAATTATTCCATCGAGTGCGGCTGTGTGTGAAAATGGCAACTGCCTTCACCCACGAATGGGACGCCCCGCCCGTCGTTGCAACTCGGTACAGTGATGCATGAGGGCCCACCGTTACTCGAGTACTACGTCCCACTGACCCCTCACAAGTCTGTTCGCGACTGCACAGATAGTATGTGAAACAATGGGACCACAGCAGAATGAACATATCAACCAATCTTACACGGCCATCGGGTACAAATACATGATTGCAATAGCAAGATACAATTCCCCGAATTGCAGCGTTGTGCGCGGGACGTGCTCGGCCAAAGGGGAGAGCAGTTTGCACAGGTGGAATCAATCACCACAGGTGGAGGCCATACAGCCTGAAAACACATAAATTGCACAGCCAGTCTCCTCCCACAACCACACCGAAATGCTACCGGCAGGACTCGCGATGTTGGCCCTGGGGGACCTGATAGCACTGCAAGTGCTCCGACTCCAAGAAGTAGACGAACACCAACTACAACCAGCCGCACGGAGGAGACGCAGGAGGAGGAGGAGGCTAAGGCAGGGCCAGCAAGGCCCACCAGCACAGCCACTACCACCACGCAGGCAGCCCGCAATTCCACGCCTCCGAGCACATCCGTTCAACCTCACTGATGAGCAGATCCACACCCTCTACCGTCTGGACCGGGACACCATAGCCGCCATTGTGGACATGACACAGGCTGACCTTGTCAGCATGATAGATAGCCCAACCGCCATCCCACCCCTACTGAAGGTGGTGTCTGTACTCCACTTCCTGGCCACAGGCACCTACCAGCACACAGTCGGACAGTTGCATGGCATTTCTCAGCCACTGTTCTCACGGACACTATTGCAAGTGCTCGATGCCCTCCTGAAGCACGCAGACGACTACATCTCTCTACCACGCTCGGAGCAGGAAATAACCAACACAAAAGTGGGATTCCATGCACTTGCCGGCATACCGGGTTGCATTGGTGCCATCGACTGCACCCATGTTGAATTGGTCGTCCCACATGCCATGGAGGCCCAGTACCGCAACCGAAAACAATTTCATTCCCTGAATGTACAGATGGTGTGTGACTCCAACAGGATCATTACACATTGTTGTGCCCGATTCCCTGGATCAACCCATGATTCTATGGTCTTGAGGAACTCTACAATACCACGCTACATGGAGCGACACGCAGGGAACAGATCCTGGCTACTCGGTGAGTCTCATTACATGCATGATGATGTGGGGTATGTGAATTGTCAATGACCTGCCAGGAAGGGGGGGGGGTGTGCGTACGTATCAATGGCATTCCACATCATACGTTTCTCGTCCACATACAGGTGATGCTGGATATACACTGAAGAGATGGCTCCTCACACCAGTCCGGAACCCACGGGACCAGCATGAGGAGGACTACAACCATGCCCACTCACGTACCCGTGTAGTCATTGAACAGGCATTCGGCCTACTGAAGACCCGTTTCCGCTGCCTCAGCAGGTCTGGCGGTGCACTCCTGTACCGCCATGAGAAGGTTGCAAAGATGGTGATGGCATGTGTCATGCTCCACAACATGTGCGTACGTAGAAATGTGCCCATGCCCCCTGACGCTGAACTGCAAGCACCTGATGATGGTCATGATGAGGGTGGGGATGTGGCAGCACCTCATGGAGTCTGCGAGGCACCGGAGGCCCGTGACATTCGTCAGCATCTCATTGATGTATGCTTCTAGCACTCACGCCTGGTGGCTGATACATGGACACGGGACTCGTGGCACTGCGTGTGTCTGGGACATGCACAATATGGACTGTACGCCTATGATGGCCTAGTACACAAAGATCAATGTCCACACTTCTCATTGGTTGATCGTGCACTTTTTATGGCATATGTGATATCATGTTGAACACCCTATCGACCCGCCACCCAAGTGAGCCCAACACACCCCCTCCACCCTCCTACCTCCCCCCCGAACACCAGTGTCCAAAGATGCTCATTGTCAGTGGGCTGTCGCTATTGCATGCCCCCTCTGCGGGTATCAGGGGCACCCCTGCCTGTGGAGCGCAGGTTCCTTCCAGATCTACGTTGGGGGCTGCCCTGGACGGAACTTGCAACGGATGATGTGTCTGCCTGCTCACGTCCATGCATGTCCCTAAGGGTTTGCGAGAGCTCAGTGAGCACACGGCGCACTGCGGCAAGTTCGGCACATACGTCTTTGGACGTCGCATGCAGTTCCCCCCTCAGGCTCTCGGTGCTTCTCTCAATTTGTGCCCTTAGCGTCTCTGTACCTCTCTCCATTTCTGCCCTAAGTGTCTCAGTTGATGTTTCTATGTCTGCCTTAGTGCCCCCACATTCATCGGCATGGTCCTTGAGGAGTGTGGCCAGTTGCTGCTGTTGTTCGATCAACTGGTCGAGGGACTGTTGCCTCTGCTGGGCCATGGCCATTTGCGGGGGTGTCACAGAGGGGCTGTTGACCTCATGTTGCCTTGCCACAGGGCTTGTGGGGGATGGCCAGTCGTCGTCTTGTGGGTGCCCCTGCGTGGTATCCTCATGTTGTACGGGATGGGACAGACAGGGGGATTGGGACAGGTCATGGATGGATCTGACTTCGGCATCCCCGTTTTCTGTGTCCGAGCATGCTGCCATCAATGGGGTGTCACCTATGGTGCTGCTGCCACCAGAGGCAGTGCCTTCTGTGGCATCCATTGGGGGGACCTGTGGTGGTGGTGTTGTGGGCATGCTGGCTGCTGGGGTGCCTGTTGATGTTCCCTCCTCTGTGCTGCCACCTGATTTGTGCTGCTGCGGTGTCTTGATGCGTGCAGCTGAGGTGGAGGGTCTCTGGCCGTTGGTCTTGGCCCTCTTTGCAGGTGTGCTGGTAGGGGTGTCCTGTAGCTCGTCGTTTGGATCGGACCCTGTGGTGGAGTAAAGGAGGGCGAGGGTTATTGATGGGTCAGTGGGAATTGGAATGGCATTGTATCACATGCATTGGGGTGGTACCTGAGGGTGATTTGGGTCGGGGTCTTGGAGGTGCTTTGATTTGTGTGTGGAGTGAGGGTGCAGTTGTTTGGCAGCCTGCAGTTAGGGTGTGCCTGCTGCACGTGTAGTGCGTGTATTAGGGGTTTTTAATTATTTATGTATTTATTGTGGGTTTTGACGTGCGCTTTCAGGCCGATGTGTGTGGACGTTCTCCTGGACATGTGTTTCTGTTGCACTATGTGGACGCATGGTACTTCACATGGATGGACTGTGTGGATTTGGCATTGTTTTATCTGGCCCACCTACCTGAATCTTCGGATGTCTGCACTCCTTTCTCCATCCCTCCGACTCCCTCTATGCTCTCCATTCCGATGGTGGAGGCACAGATTTCTTCCCAGGGGGTCAACTTGATGGGTGATTCAGGACCTCCCCCGGTGGCTGTGGCAATGTTGCGGTTGGCAGAGAGTATGCTGCGGACGCGTATCCGCAGGTCGTCCCATCGCTTGCGGCATTGCTGTGGGGTGCGGGGTGCGGTCCCCACCGCACTTACCCGCTGTGCCACCAGAGCCCATATGGCCTTCTTGTTTGCAAGTGCCGTCCTGGTCATTTGCGTGGAGAAGACGACGGCAGCATTCTCCTGGAGGGTCTCTGTTAGCACGGTGAGTTCCTCACGGGAGAAGTGGACCTGCCGCTTGCGGTCGCCCGCTTTCTTTGCTACTTTTCCCATTTTTCTTGGTTTCGCTAGGGTGGTTGACGGGTTGGGGTGTGTTTCAGGGTAGTGATTTTAGTGGTTGTGTGGTTTTAGTGTTTTTATAGGTGTACGCCGGGATGTTTCCTGTTCCGGGCCCATGTTTTAACTTCCGTTTCCGTATATTTCCGGGCACCGTACTTTCCGGTAGGCGCACACTGCGGTGACCGCTAAGAGGGGTGGCGGTATTGCACCTAGGGCGCCGTACGGCGGCGGTGTGGGCCGTTTTGGGGTCATTTCCGCCATCGCGGACTTTGCACTTCCGCCGTGGCGTGGTGCTCGTGCCCGATGGGTCGGAATGGGCCGCACTTTGCTCCTTCGTACAATGGCGGAAACGCTATTTACGCTGTGGCGCTCCGGTCAGTCGCTTTCCGCAAGGGTCGTAATGAGGGCCATTGTGTTGTGTTGTAAGGTAGGTCCTGTAGAGGTGTTTTTCCTTGTGTTTTGTGAGCGTAGAGGATAGCATTGTTTGATAGAGGTTGATGGGGGTAAGTATGAACATTTAGATTGTGAGCAGATTTATGACCTAGAGGTAGGAATTGGACATTGGGGCGTGGCCCCAGACAATTAAAACTGATTTGATAGGTGGTTTATATTTGAAGAGGGGAGGAGGTGTGAGTAAGGAAAAAGTGTGAGATAATTGTGAAGAATATTTCTGTTTTGATTATTGGTAAGATGACCAATATTTGTATTGTTTACTCTGTGTAAGTGCCAAGCTGCACACTGCTTAAAAGTTGTCACTATGTCAGATACCCCAATAATTCACCTATGCAAAGTGTTCCCTAGATATAGGACTAAAATCATTAAGTTTCATGCTGAGTGGGTGAAAGAGGCTGCTGGAAAGATGTACATGTCATGGTCACAAGAAGGCACTCACTCAAAAGATGTACTTCAACATATGTGCACATACCTACATGCCATTCACAAGGACCAGAAGCTTAAGAACAGGCTAGGTATATTAGAGCTCTGAAGGGCCTTTGAGGAAGAGACAGAGGGGCCTAGGAAGGAATGGATGCTTAATAACTGTGAGGGGGAGCACAAGCAGCCCACAGCACCAATGCCTCCTCCCTCTGAGGAGGGTGCTCACACACAGCCAACAGCCCCACCATCATCAGCTGAGGCAGTTGTCCTCACACAATCCACAGTACTGCCTCCGTATGAGGAGAGCACACCAGCTTAGACCAACCCAGTAATATACTCGCTACAAGCACCATCTGTAGGGTATACTAATCCCAGATATCAATCCGCTGATGAAGAAAGTGAAGATAGTAGGAGGAGGGCAAAATTGGTAAAAGGAAAGGTGCCATTAGTTCCTAAGGAGAATGAAGCATGGCGCAGCTCAGAGACACATTTAAGGGATGAGGAAGAGTATAGAGGGCTACATAGCTTAGAAAAGCAGCTAAAAGCAGCCAAGGAAGATCTTGGGAGAATGAGAGGCATGCAGATAGATGGTCACAGGGCAAGAAGCATACTCATATGTAAAGGAGATAGTGGAGAGTCTATGATTAAACCAGAGAAATGGGTAGAATGAAACATATTGTTGAAACTCGATGGGAAAGGCACAGTAAATAATTGTGTTTAGGTAGTGGAGTGAGAAGAAATGGTTATAGGTCAAAGGTTCGACTCAAAAGGATCGAAATACAATACGGTCGAATCAAAAGGACCCAAAACAAAAGAGTCGATTTATTATTTTTTTTTATTTTAATTTTTTTGGGGGGAACCCACCCCAAACCCCTGTTTTTGGTTTAAAAACCACTTTTTTTCCTGTACGGAAACCCCCAAAAAAAATTACATTTAAAAATAAAACATTCAACCCTTTGGTTTTCGGTCCCATTGACTCGACCCTATTGCATTCGATCCTTTTGGTTTCAAACCTTTGACCGGACACCAGAAGAAATCAAGGACTCAGTCAGGGAGGAATCCAGGAGGGAGACACATGAAGAGAAAGAGCAAAATGCACAGAGGGACAAAGAGAGGGAACAGAGAAAATCAGCAGAGAAGATGCAGAGAGAGGAACAGGAAAGACAAAGAAGGAAAAGGGAGGTAGGAGAAAGGGATGAGTATGTAAAGAGGCTAAATGAGAAGAACAGGAGAATGGCAAGAGAAAAGGAAAACATTGAAAAAACTAGGAAGGAGATGACCCAAACGTTGAGCAGAAATATGATGCCAGAGATGTGGGGAGAAAGGAGTGGGACAATAACAACAGACACGGGGCAGAGATGTGTTATCAGAAATAATGAGTGGAACATATGTAAGGGAGCCTCTTAAGGGAGTGAGTTTTGATCTCATATTTGAAGATGACGAGAGTGGAGAGTGTGACAGAGAGACAGATTGGGTAGACATTGATGATGAAGAGGGGGGAGAGGAGGCGGCACACGCCCCACAAATGGATATCACAGGACCAGCCATAGGAGAGATGGCAGATTTGCTGGGCCAAAATGTAAGCCTATACACACCCCTCACATTAGTACTCCCCATAAATGAAGACCATGGATCGCCATATTTCTTAAGAAACTTGCCAGAATGCCAGTGACACAGTTTCGCTGAGACATTGAAAAGTTGAACTTGTGCAGCATCACCTTAGCATAAGAAAGGGATACCACAATTCCCACTGCTCCACAAGGGATTAGGGCAGCCCCACTATACTCCATGGAATCAGAAGAGACACAAATAACTTGATGGATAAGCTGCCATCACTCACAGAAGGGGCGGGCAGGTGGATCTACAAGCTAGAGCGAGAGACAGCTGGGATAGCATTAGCTATAGGTGACATGAAAAGCCTATTTGCATCCATATTGGATGACCAGGTAGAGGACATGTGGAAGCGAGCAGGCTATTTTGCATTGACAGAACATAACACCACTAAATATGACGGGCCACCATTTAATATAATCGTAGAGCTAATGTACTGAAGGCACTGAGGGTGCTGTTTCCAGACCAATCTGACATGAGCACCATAAGGACTAGGAAGATGGGGCCTAATGAGGACCCAGCTGCCTATATTCAAGACATTCAAGCTGTCATATCCAAACAGGACATGGGTGGTTACTTTGCAGGAAGAGGGGAGAGTAGTTTTTACCCCAGAGGAGGAAGAGGATTTGTTCGCAGAGGGAGAGGATTTGGGTTTGGAGCACCACAAGGTGGTTTTAGTGGGGGACAGCCCCGCTTTGGAGGACCTGGGGCACCGGAGCAGTATGTTGGACATGGGGGAAAGTAGGGCACATTTCACGAGTGTGTAGAAGTAGAGGAACAATGCAGCAAGTTGCAATGCAGTATGGGCCAAGAGGGGGATGGCATATCCAACACCATATGGTACACCACAGCAAGACTATGGTTATGATGACTACACACAATATTCACTAGATCAGACACAGGCATAGCAGGTGCAGCAACCACAAGGGACACAGATACAGCCACAGATAGTGCCACAACAACCACGCAAACAGTGACACAGCAAACACAGAATGCAGTGATATCACAACAAGCAGTGACACAGTGGGAAACAAACATTTTGCCACAGACACCCCGGATAGGAGGAGAAACAGCAGTTGGGGGAACCCTTTTACAGGGACAGGACTGAACATGTATCCCCAATAGGACAGCCCACAGAATAGCTAAATATGCACTATCCTATCGTTAACCACAGACCCTGAACAGGAACCGAGAGTGGAGGTATCTATAGGCGACCGGGCTCTTTCCTTCTTATTTGACACTGGGGCAGCAAAATCCTGTGTCAAAGAGGGCAGATTTTCGATGTCAGGAATATTGATGGACACTCAAGGCTTTTCTGTGGCTACAAATATGGTTCCTTTCACTGACAGCTTGTCTGTGACAGTAGGAGAGCAGACGGTAGCTATCCCATTCCTGTATTCCAGGAAGACACCTGTTAATATATTGGGAATAGATCTTATTTGCAAACTCGATGTGTCAATATCATTCACAGAGGACGGCATAATATGCTCTACACCAGGCATATATTTCCAGACAGCAAAGGAATACATACAAGCCTTTCATGGACGAAAGTACAGAGGGGAGTACCAGTGGATCCTGAAGTATTTTTCTATGGAGTACAAGTGATCTTAGCATGGCTTCCCCACATTAAGGGACAGTTATTGAGACTGAGACTACCCACAGACTTTTTATTCAGAACACAGATTCCTACATATGTAACTGGAGGGGAACTGGTTACAATTGAGCTGGAGATTGCTGTAGTGAGGGAGGATAGAGTGATTTTCCACGGCACTGATGAGGAAGGGGTGAGTTGGCGCACAGTAATAGCACTTGATGCAGCACACAGACTGATCCAGTTGACAGAGGATGAGTTGTTTGGCTACAGTGACTCTGATGATGAGGTATTGTTTGAGATAAATATACCATGTCAATTGAGAATAGTGTATACAGAAGGGCCACATCAAATAATGCTAGCTAAAAAAAGTACCATCATTTATGGAAGACGGGTACCCAGCACACTATGGACGACCAGTCCATATGATGTGGGGTTGTTAAAAGGGATTGGAGCAGTAAAAATAAAATTAAAGAAAGGGGCAATACTACCTCAAGTGAAACAGTATCCAATGTCCAAAGAAGTACATGAGGGTATTTATGAAACAATTAATCTGCTCAAGACCAGGGAGTGATAGTGCCATCAGAATCTCCTTGCAACACTGCTGTATACATAGTTGAAAAATCTCAAGGAGGGTCGTGGAGATTTATTAATTTAATTATTTATAAAGTGCACAAAACTCTCGGGCATCACGGGTTAGCAAGATTAGCAAGATTGGGTGACACGCTGCAAAAGGAGTGGCCGTATTGCCTTCCGCTGGCTCCTTTTGCCCTGTGCAATCAGCAAGGCTCAAACGATCACCTGATTCCTTACGAGTTGGTGACAGGTCGCAGGATGCATGTGCCCATCACCTTGCCCATGCGCATGCAGACAGATGCCCAAAGCACTGCAACTGTGTTTGTAAATGTGTTACAGGACTGTTTGATGTCCATTGCTAAATACCTTTCTCTTTCATTTCATGACAGGAAAAGGAAAGGCGGGGAGGTATCGCTAAAGACACAGAAAACGATGAAATAGAATTGAATACTACTGCAGTTGTCAACTTTTTTCTGTGGGTCAACATAGCCAACTACAAGAGTGCTGCCTACCTGCCCAACTAACAGGATCCCAAGGGAGAAGAGAACGAAAACAGACCCAGGACTAGAGCCTAAGTGCGTTCTGAACAAGAAATTGATGAGAAAAAGGAACACGAGAATGCAAGAAATATAAATTAGGTTGCATACTTCAAGAACATTGATGCTGAACTATCACTGCAACAGTTTATGCCGAGGACTTTTTTTGAATATATCATCAGCACAGTATTAAGGACTATTTTTCACAAGAGTGTACATCTATAACAGACTATTTTTTCTACTTTTCTATCTTTACATTTTTTATTGGGACTATTTTTCATCTTCCACATTTTTATATTTTTACATTCTTTATCAATTAACCACATAATAGTGGAAGTGGTTTGAAATGTCTTTTTATTTTTAAAACCAATCAAATCTTTTATTATTGTCATTATCATTGGGTGCAAATGCTTTGAAAAAGTTATATACAGCTTGCCTCACTCACCATTCAAAGATAATAACCTACTATTGCCCGGTACTAAGTAAACTGTACGTGTGTATCTTATCCGTATGTTCCTGATATCTTCATAATACCCTGATCAATACGCTGCAGGAGACATCTACAAATGACTGGAATTATGTCCTTCTGTTTTCCTTTGTCTTTTGTTGTTTTTATTTCTTATTTTATCTGACACTGCGTTTGACTGATTATGATAAGATAAATGTGTCCCTATGGCATAATGTTAGTGAAGAAGCTAACAAACAAGTAGATTTCCAGTTAGAGCAGGAAATTGTATTCTGCCCAGTTGTGGAGGCAGTAAAGGCTATGAGAAGTATTGCAGCTGATCAATATTACATGAGAAGGTATTTTGCCAATTCCATAAATATTGAACGAAACTCATGGTATAGGTCAATGGAGAAGGTGGGGAGAGAGAGATCAAGGGAAAGCTGCTTTGTTTGCTCACTTATCCCCTATGCCATGACAGCCTCTCAAGCATTTATACCTCACGAAGTACCTGAATCCAGAGCACACTGCTTGGTACATCTTGCAGTATGCCAGACAAGAGGACAATTTCAGGGACAATCGGCCATGATGAAGTATCTCACAGGATCAGAATTCCCATCCGTAGACAACTATGTAAAAGAGGCACACACGATGGAGAGTATAAGAATTAAAACTAAGGTGCTCAAGTACATACTATCAGGTCCAAAAAGAGGAGATGTCGAAGTAGTGGATCACCAAATATTAAGGTGTACAGATGTACAGTTTAATTAGACACCTTGGGCCTCATTATGAGATGGGTTTTAGCCATGGTGCTGTTAGCACCATGGCTGCCTCCCATACCGTGACCGAGTCCGGTCTTGTTCAATAGGGACTTACTGGTGTAGTCCGACCCTGGCGGGACCAGTAAATCCCCATTGAACAAACCATTCCCCATTCCCATTTGAGCCCCCATAGGGCTTAATGGGAATGGGGAGGGTGCTAATAACGGGCTCGTGACTTGCAAGCCCGCTATTAGCGCCCTGGTCCCTTAGCGGGACCCGTAAGGGACGTGTGGTTAGACCACACGTTCCTTACGGTCCCCGCCAAGGGACTTTGGACTAGGGCGGTAAGGGATTACCGGCACCGGTCTCCTTACCAGTGCCCGGTATCCCTTACCGCCCACCTCGTAATGAGGCCCCTTGTTATGCCGACAGACCAAAATTTCAAACAAAAGGGAAAGTATATTCCTCGGGAGGATGGGTTGTTGAAATAATGGGATGCAAAGCAGAGGCAGTATGGACTGCACCAATAGAAGTGATAAAAAAACACTGACAGAGTGTGCCGTGAGGAATGGAAACAAACTGCCACATACTTAACATGGGTGGAAGATGAAGCAGGGCCACTACCCATAACTAAACTACTAGCACCAACATTATGCTTTAGAAATAATGGTTCAGTAAAGCTTGGTAACAAAAGGGTGCACACGCATTATGGATTTACCAGGTATGAAAGTTGGCCCAGCTGTACTAATGGACCAATACTGGGCCTGCAGTACAAGAGCTTATATGAAGCTTCCACCCAACTGGGGTGGCATATGTACAATAGTGCTACTTAATGCACCAGCATTAGTAATACCTGAAAGTGAGGTTAACATTGGGACTTTTCCTTCAATGGCACATAACGGGAAGAAAAGATCCCTAGGCCTAAAATGCACAAAAATAACTATTTTTCCAAGGAGGCCTATGCTGCATTCGATGAAATCCCAGAGAGTCATAAGTTATTTGGTAAAACAACAACGTACTTCACATCCTTTCTAATACCTTGCCTGCAAGCAGCAGCAAATGCACACTGGATCCAGATAACTGGATGGGAACTATTACAAACTATTAATGCCACAATAAAAGGCTTCCATGCCATCAAGGAGAAGTTAAGAGCGGTCAGATTGATGACCCTACAGAACAGGTATGTTCTGGACCTCCTCACAGCCATAGGGAAAGGAGTGTGCACAAAGATAGGGCCAAGTTACTGTACATATGCACCCGCACATGATGAGGAGAATGGGACCTTGACAGAGGCCATATACTCCTTGAAAGAGCTGCATGATAAAATTAAGAAGGAAGTGGATGGCATTGAGGACGATACCTGGTTCCGTTATCTATTCTCCTGGATGCCTACATGGTTCACAGATGCATTCAGATTTCTGTTGGCAGTGTAGAGAAGGAGCCAAGTACCCCCACCTCCACCATATCACCCATATTGCCTGTATGTTGGAAGCCAGAGTGTGAAACATGTAGGGTACCACTGAGAATACCAGTACCAAAGAGAATCTTGGAGGTAAGGTTCCCATAGAGAAGAACATACCTGCACACACGAAAATATGATGGTCATTTGAATGAAATCTCAGAAGAAGCAGAACAAATGAATGATCACGACAAATGGTCACGACGTCATGCAAAGTCGAGCTGATGTACAGAGAAGAGATGCAGAGACAAGAGAATGCAAATATTATATAAGCCATCAAGAAAGTATCAAGGATAAGTGACATCTTGGGACCAAGGTGAAGAAGCTTATGACACAGAAATGATGAAGATGTCAAGTCTGTTACATGTGTACATATAAAAAGAAACACAAGCAGACAAAGTATTCTTGAGGCTAGCTTTATAGTGAATAGATTGCGGCATGTTCCAACATATACATATATGCGCAAAATAAGTAAAGTATGGATGTTTCCACTGCGTGTTATAGCAGAGCTGGACTGAAAAAGGAAGGCCTCTTTTCCAGTGTGTAGCAGTAAGAAAACAAATGAATTACAAAATGAATCTCAGAAAGGCAAGGCTGGATGAGCCATGAAGCCAACCCAGGAAGCCACTGTCTTATCAGGTTGGGGTGAGCTGACATTGGATACAAAATCGTGTGAAAGAACAGCTCCTGTTCAGAAGGCATGGACTAAACAAGGAAGACGTAAGAGGTCTATTAGAAAATAGTATTTTTTAATACACTAGAGGCTTGATTTTGAGTTCTTCAGTCACATGGACAGATGAAGTTGGACGAACAGGACTATCACACCTACACATGAGGGCAAAGTGTGCCGTCACTCCCCTGAATTCTCCAAGACTAAGAACACTCCCAAGGACAAGTTCAAAGTCTTAATTGCCAGTAGACCACTGAGGTGATGATAGAAGGATATGGTAATTGGTCAGAATCTCTGTTCAAGACGAGCTCACCAACACCTGGAGGTCAAGTCTGCATGCTGCTAGACGTAGGTGGAAAAGTACTGACGGAGGTTAGAGTGCCAACCAATTGTAGGGGACCACATAATTAAGGGTCCTATAGTGTGTAGAGCCAATGGGACGTCATGTATTTAGTGACATTAAGAGTGGCCATTTTGAAGGGAGGGCTTAGTTGCCCCACCTGATGTTAGGAAACCAAGTACTTTCACTCACTGTCCCATACTAGTATATTTAGATATTTCCTTAGACCCAATCACTTTCTTCAATAGGTTTTTGTAGTTTGCCACATAAGATGACGTTAGTAATACGTAGGTTAAACGTCACCCATGACAATTCTTTGCGCTGAAACGTCCGTTGATGTCCGTTGTACTCCATGTTTTAGATAATTGATATTAAAACAGATATCCTTTTTGCCAACAACCTGAGTCATTTCGATTATTGATGTATGAGTAAGGTCTGCATCCGCATCCATCTCCAGGGTATTGCTACTCATCTTAATGGGCTGGAGAGCATCCAGTTCTCGTGGTAAAAAATCCATCGAGATAAGTAAGCTTTGGGGTCCCAGCAATATTGAACGACCTCTGCCATTCGGCTGAAAGCTCCCTGTAGATAGCGGAATTAGTTAAAAACATTAAGCTTACAAGCTAGGGTGTGACGGGTCCCCCGGGTTCCACAGAATCCCCTCCTGGCATCTACAGGAAGCTGACCGAACAAAACATTGAAGAGGCAATAACGAGGCCGGCGATCCCGAGAGTCAGAAGTTGAACACATGAATGGTGAGTAAAACTGAGTCAGGTGGCAAAATTGTGTATGGCCAGTGAATGAAGAAAGTGATAAGGGGAACATGAGTAACAGAGGGAGACTGTGGTAAAGCAACTTGAGAATAATGAGTGTTGAATATTGAGTAAATTGACTTGAGGAGAGGTCAAGCAATTAAGAGATATCGTGAGGAGAGGCCACGATAAAAAGTACGCCTAGATACCTGCGTTTTTAAAGAACGTAACAGAAGGAACAGCGCCTAGAGTCCCGTAGTGGATGATGTAGTAGACAAACCCGGTTAAAGATGGGTTTAAGGAGGGCTGTTTAAACTCTGTAGGAGTATTTTTAGAGGCAGGAGAAGTCTTGAGGAAAAACGTTAAGATACATGTTGCCGGCCGAGTATGTTTGTCTATCTGTCTGTTTTATGTGATTGTGTAATAATGACAAAATAATAGACGAAATTGATCAACGTCAGGAGGAGAAATGCAAGAGTTAAAGAATTACGTATGTATTTAATGAACTTGAATTGATGATATATTTTAGCAGATTAAAGTACAAACGTGATATAGAGGGCTTGGAGCCTGCCACGATTGGTGCACGCTCATATTATTTTGTTTTCTTGAAAAAGTATTATTGAAATTTGCAAAGAGTAAACAGTGAGTATTGACAGTCAAAGAGTGATGTGTCAAAATGGAGGATATTACTCCAATTATACACCTTTGTAAGCAGCTCCTGAAACACGCACCTAAGCTTAGACAGTACAGTGTGGAATTGGTTAAAGGAATGGCAGACAAAATGTTCATGCCATGGCCACAAGGGGGATCACTATCGAAGGTAGTCCTGCAGCATATGACGACATATTTGCATGCTGCATATACGGGAAAAAAGTTAGACAAGCAACTAGTGATTTTAGAGCTCTGGAAGATGTACCATGAGGCGAGAGAAGACCTGCCTCCTGTAGATTGGATACTTAATGTATGCAGAGAGGGGGGTGAGGAGCCTTCTGCTCCTCTTGCCACACCTGAAGCAGATGGCAATATTAAGAAAGATGACGGGCTGAACCCATTAAGGGAGCTCAAGGCAGCAACGGGGTATAGTAACCCGGCATATGAGTTGCCTGCGCAAAGCAGCGACGAGAGCCCAGAGAAAAATACTGAGAGAGATGTAATCTCTAAGGTCCCAAGGGACAAGTAGAGATGCGATAAGGAGGGAAGTGATCGACCAAGTACATCTTTAGATATAGGACGAGAAATAAAGAGATGGAAAGGAGAAAGAGATAAAACTGATCAATTAGCGCTTATACAGAACGAATGGGTGGTCAGATTTTGCTCAAACTCGATGGTAAAGGCATCGAGGACGTGAGGCAAAGGGAAGATCGAGACGAGCAGGATAAAAAGGATAAAGAAACGGAAGAAGGATTGAAAGACGATAGGGCAAAAAGATAAACAAAGATGGGAACAATTGTATCAGGATGAGCAATTGAAGAAACAGGAAAGAGCAGAGGAGCAAAGAAAATATGACAATAGAAAGAGAGCAATGGAAGAGCGGGAAAGACTAGAAAGGAAAAGAATGGAAGAAGAAGAACAGAAATTAAGGGATAAAAGGATGCAAAGACGTATAGATGAAATACAAAGAGCAAATGAGAGAAGAGATATAAAAAGAAAAGAGGAAGACTGGATACGAGAGGAAGCGAGAAAGTGTAGAGAGTTTGACGATAAATTAGAACTAAAGTGAAAACAGAGAGCATGCAATCTTGATCGCATGGAGAAGGAAGTAATGGATCCTGATCCAGTAGTGGCATGGGAAGATTTAGAAGAGTTCTTCCTAGAACATGAGCCAATAGCAGGCTGTCTGGATACATCTAGAGGATGAGTTTGACTCTGGAAGCATTGGGGATGCTATCGATAAAGTCTATCATGATATGAAAGAATTGAAAGGGAAGAGTAAAAATTATCGACTCAAGAGTACGCAGCTGTACGAAAAAGAGGGAGCCTCATGTAGTTTTGAGTCCAAAGAGGTGTCTTTAGATAGACTGACTCTGAACAGAGATGAAGAGGAGAGAAGCTGTCACACAAGTTGGGCACAGGAAATGTCAGACAAGACAGAGAAGCCTTCCGAGGGGAGGAGGAGGTAACACATATGAACCCGAGGGATGTTTTACAATGGCTAAGGAAGTCAGATGGTCGGATTTAGACCTACCTATTTGTCGGGTGTCAGAATCATTGATGCGGCTAGATCCACCTAAAGGGCAGTCCCATGGTCAGAGGGGGGACTCGCCACCTTATGTGAGCTGGCTAAGGTCGCTGCCAGGAAGAATGCGGTGCGGGACCATTGTCCCTACTATTGATAGCGATACCTGGAAGCGCTCCCACACATCATCAGGCCCATTGACCCCCCCCCAGGGAGGGGCCCCTAACTGCAACCAAGAATACAGTTAAGAGCTGGAGGAAGGCAGCCAGGCGGTGGAACCGCGGAAGCACAATAGGCCCCCTATCCCCGATCTGGGACAAGCTGGACTTCACCCCCGGAATAACACCCAATGACTTTAATCACTGGAAAATGGGACGGCTGATGCACGTGGGAGACTTTTACGAGGAGGGCGTCCCACTAACCTTTGAAGAATGCAAGGTGAAATTCGGGGTGCCGGAAACAGAAAGATTCCGCTACACTCAGATTCGACACTGGCTCTCACACAAGCCCATGAAAACTAAGGGCTGCAGAGAGCTAACGGCGCTGGAACAAACACTCACAACGACTCCCCCCAGAGGGAAAACATCGGCCCTATACGGACTATTAGATAGAACTGATCCCGACAAAAAGGAGGCATACAAAACCAAAAGTGGGAAAGGGACATCGGCAGGACAATTGATAGGGAAGAATGGGGGTACATCTGGACCAGAACGCAGAAGAGCTCGAAGTGTGTCACCAATAAGGAAGGGGCAATCAAAACCTGCAACAGGTGGTATTTAACCCCAGAGACTCTGAACAAGAGCAACCCAGCTATCTGCCCACTATGCTGGAGAGGATGCACAGACACAGGCACGCTATTTCACTTGCTCTGGTCGTGCCCAAGATCTGTTAAATACTGGAAGGAAATCCTGGACCTAATCAAGCAGATCACATGGATAACGATTACATGGGACCCAGGAATAGTCCGACTGGGCAGCACAGGGAAGGGCCAATTTCCACTTACCGGCAACTTAGCAAGTCTATGCACACTACTTCTCACAGCGGCAAAGATAGCGATAGCAAGTCTATGGAAACATCCAGAGGGCCCCGCCGTGAGCCTGTGGTGGGCCAAATGTTGGGACATTGCAGCCGCGGAACAAATAACCGCCATCCACCTGGGGAACAGAAATACATTTTTGGACTCCTGGGCCCCCTTCCTACACTATGCAGATCAATACCCAGGCATGGCAAGAAAACCGCCACCCCTCCGCTGGATGGAGAAATACGACTGAAATAATCCATGGACTAGTCCCATGGCCCGCATCGAAGTCGCCACCTCAAATGCCACTAAACCGGGATCAAGGTCAGCAGAGGGCAAGGCGAACTCAGAGAAACACCCAGCCTCAGCCAAGTTCTAACCAATACCTCCCTGCAAAAGACAATTAGCTAAAACAATCCCCCCAAGGACTACAGCACCCCCCATGGACTGTCCCCCAATGTCAACCCTTTTCCCCTCGACCCCCAACTAATTATGTTCTGTTTATGTTTATGTTTTGGTTTACCATGCTCATTTCAAATGAACTATGCAATATGTGAATTAATGCACTGGTGACAATGGGCCTCATTACAAATCAGGCAGTCCGGAAATAATGGTGGTGGTAAACCCGCCGCCACCGTTGTTTCTGGACCGCCTGATCCTGACTCCTGCAGGCGGGAGGTGATGTTCCCGCCAGGTTTGACCTTGTTTCCATGATCCCCATTCCCATTGAGTCCCATAGGATTCAATGGGAATGGGATTAACACCATTCCGCCTCCGTGATTCCCGGAAAACCGGGGTTGTGATGCCCCGGTAATTCTGGGAATCACGGAGGCGGAATGGTAATACGAGTCCGGTGGTAACCAGGCGGTTTTTCCACCTCGGTTACCGCCGGACTCGTAATGAGGCCCAATATGTTTATTGACAAAATCATATAAAAAGAATGTTGAAATAAAAAGGGAAAGGGGGGTCGTGGCATCGAATTCAAGATTTAAGACCGATTAACCAGATTGTAGAGGCCTAGTTTCCTCTAGTTCCTAATCCTGCAACAATCTTATGTAATATACCTGTTGAGGCACAATATTTGACTGTGATTGATTTGAAAAATGTGTTTTTCTCAATCCCATTGCATAAAGACTTGCAAGATCTGATGTAATTTACGTTCAGACAAACTCTTCTGAAAAGCACTCATTTACCCCTGGCGTACTGTGAGTCTCCATCAATTTTCAGTAGAGTCCTACGGATGGAGTTAAGCAATATTGATTTAGAAAGTGTTGTGTTGCAGTATGTGGAGGACATATTGGTCTGTAGCACCTCAGAGGAAAAGTGCAGATGAGTTTCTGTTCAGCTAATGATTATTCTTGCTGACAAAAGATATAAAGTTGACAGAGAGAAGTTGCAGTATTGTCAACAAGAAGTGTTATACATTGGCCAGTTAATCTCGCATGAAGGAAAGAAGGTTACTCCTGAGAGAGCTGAGGCTATTTTGAAAACAGTAAAGCCACAGACAATAAAGCACATGCAGAGATTTTTGGGGCTTTGCAAATATGTAAGATCATGGGTGTTTGATTATAGTTCATACATAAGGCCCTATTGCCAGCTCTGAAGAAAGCACAGGCAAATCAAGAGAACATTGTTTGTTCTGAAGGGTCTGATGAATTGAAAAAGGCAATTTGCACAGCTCAAGTTTTAGGGATTCCCAATTATGCTGAGGAATTCTTTTTGTTTTCGCACACGGATGGTACTTTTATGACAGCAGTCCTCACGAAGAGAACCACGTTGGGGTATAAGCCCCTTATATATTACAGTGGGATTCTAGACCGTGTGATGAGGGGTCACTTTCCTTGCAAACAATCTTTGGCAGCTGCCGCGTCCGCCATTGAGAAGGCTGCTAGTATAGTAATGGGGTGTTCCATGATGTTATTTGTTGAACATGCATTATTTGCCATTTTGGAGAAACCTAAGGGCACGTTGTCATCTTAAAGGGCTTCTGACTATGAGGTAGTCATATCAAATCCAGCGATTAAAGTAGCCTGATCCAGAATAGTGAATCCTGCCATTTTTATAGCTGACCCACTGGCAGAGGACGAACATGCACATGATTGCTTGAACTATGAAGAGTTCTAGCATGAAATCCCCAGGGTAAAAGAGAATGCGTTGGCTGCTAGGGAGATTCTTTTTATTGACGGTTCTTCGAGAATCGATCAAAATGATGGACAAAGATATACAGCTGCCGCTGTGGTAAAGCACACGGCTAATGGGGAGTTTCAGGCACTGATAGGTGCACGACTACTGTCTCATTTTTTGGCACAGGGTACAGAATTAGTGGCGCTGATTGTCCCACTCGAGAATCACGCAGACCAGGAAGTAACAGTGTACAGTGTACAGTGACTATGCCTATGTGACATCGACGGTGCACACAGGGCTAGCACATTGGAAAAGGAGGGGGTACCTCCGAGCGAATGGCACTCCAGTACAGCATGCAGCCCTATTGGACAGGCTTATTATGCACTACAACTCCCAGTAGCCATTGCAGTCGATAAATGCGCAGCTCACACTAAAGGGGAAGATTTTATTTAATGTGGATTCAAAAACCAGACAAGAAAGCTAAATGTGTTGCCTGCTTAGATGACATTATGTCATTTGACACACCGAATGTGAATGAAAGCATGGTGGTAATGATGAATGTGTCTGATTGTTATAACAACCTGTCTAGAACTCAATTGATAGCAATCCAGGGGGAAGCACCCCAAGATGAGAAGGACTTATGGATGCAGAGAGGGTGTTCTGTAAAACTTCTGAAGCGATGTGGCGACAAGACAGTACTGGTAAACCGGTTATTCCTGTAGCCTTATTAAGGGTGGCGTTGGACCAGCTACACTACCCTGCGCACACAACTAGAGAGAACCTCGCTGCAACTATTGCAGAGGATTGGTTTGTTCCAAATTTAGTAGAACACGTTGCATTTTATGTAGTAAATTGTAACGTATGTCAAATGTTTAATGCTGGGCACACACTGTGAGTAGGGGAGTTATTCCTAGTGGTCCATTTTCAGCATTTGCATATCGACTATGTCGACGTGCTGCAAATATGTAATGGATATAGATATATAATCGTAGTAGTATGTCCTTTCTCGAGGTGGATTGAGACTGGACCATGTACTCACCCAGACTCCACCTGTAACAATTTCTAGTACGAAAAGTGTTTCCCAGATGGGGAACATGTGAAATATTGAGATCAGATAATGGCCCTCATTTTGTTAACACAGTCTTTGAGCAAATAAACTTGTTGCTTGGCATAAAGCACAAGTTTTCATCGGCTTATCACCTGCAAGCGAATGGTATCTGTGAGAAACTTAACGGTTTGCTTAAATAAAGAATAGCTAAATTAAAGATTACTTTGAAAAAAGGATGGCTGCATTGCCTTCCACTAGCATTGTACGCGTTGAGAAATCAGCCAGGTTCAGACCACCATCTTACCGCACACAAAATAGTGACAGGGAGGCGAATGAGGACACCTCTCACACAGCTAGAGTTAGAAGTGATGCCCAGTCAACTGCAGAATTGTTAGGAAAGGAGCTACATGACTATCTTATTTGTATGACTTCAAGTAGCTCTGTCATTTCAGATCAACTCAAGCGAAAAGGGTGTGGGGCAGCGCAGAACACAGAAGGAGATGCTTCTTCAACAAGTGGAATTAAAGAGTTATGTCTTCCCAAACTTTTCCCCGGAGATGCGGTCCTAATCCTCAATTTAACTAGAAAGTGGCACGAACCTTGCTTAAATGGCCCTTTCGTTGGGAAAGACGCCACACAGTCTGCAGCCAAGGTGCAAGGCAGACGCGCTTGGAATTTCCTTGCTGACATAAAGATCTATGCTGGAGAATCCCCTTCACACCCACACTCATCGGAAGCAAGCATGGGGGAAGAACCACAGCATGTGAAGACTAGATCTATGGTGAGGAAGAAGGATGCAGAAGCTGTTGAATAAAGACAAAGAGTTAATTAGACTGTGGTTATTTTGGGACACATGGTGGTGCCCAATGACAACGTTTCACGAGTCATTCTTGCAGTTTTCGTATTTATATTGCGTGCTTATTCTGTCCTCTTGGGGAGAACTACTAGTGTTCATGTTTTTCTGCAAGATCACAAGAACGGTCCAATCTTGAGGAGATTGCTCATAGCAATTGTTGATCAGATTCTCCAGCTTCCTGAGTTCAGTGGGGAGAACGCAAATGCCCCTGTCAACGGATAATGCACATAGACTGGTCAGCTTGGTATTCTACTACCTGATTGAAGAGTGCCCACATCTTGTTGGGAGGCAAACCGATGTTCAAACGTTCCTGAGAGACCCGAGAAACAATGCAGCACTTAATGAAATTCTGAGAGATATTATAATCCAAGTGAACAAGTACTCTGCAAGAACATTAAGTACTGAATGAGACTTTCTTCCGACGGACAGATCCGAGGTCTACTGGGTAAAGAACATTTGTTTCATGCTTAAAGAGAATCATCATGTCGTCTGGGGAGAGGCTATTTCATGGCATTCATTGGGAATTTGTATTCATCATCAAGTAAGCAGTCTGCTGATCGAGGAAATTTGCAGAGCCGATTCAGCAGCTTCCAGAAACAGTGCATAATGTTGCCCCAATAAGAATCTGTTTTTCCTTCCTTAAAAAAGAGAAAAGGCAGCTTTAGTAGCAATATCATCATGCCAGATCCTGAGAGACGTCCACGATGTATGAAAAGTAATTGCTGCAAGTGGACATATATCTGCATGATTTATGGTTGCATTTTGTTCATAGTGATATTGCTGTCACTTACAGTGTGCACGTCTTACTATATAGATGTAATTGGAGCAAGGACTCCTGTGAATCTTCCTGAACAGAAGGAGGGTACAGATGTGGCAACTACTAGACAATCTAGGCCCTATGTAATCATCCCGGTCCCAGTGGACAATGAGAAATTACCTGAGCCTGTGACAAATGTCACTAGTCATCGTTCTTTGAGAAAAAGTGTTGTGGAGATTGTTCTTGAACACCAGAAACAAGCTCGAAAGGAGAGAATGAGGAAGAGATTGTCTAGGAATGAACCTGCACAGGTACTACATGTAATCACATCCAGTCCACTGATGAATGCGCCTATGATTGGTCCAGTAAGAAGACATTATGTTGACATGCTTTATGAGATGATCATAGCAGATCATAAGAGAAGAACAAGGTCCAAGAGATATGCTAGGGGGGATGTTCTTGAGCTAAATTATTACCTGGATAGTACAGCACATTTGGGGAATAACATATGATATAAGCATATGAAAGAAGTGGGAAGAAGGACCTCAAAGGAGGAATGCTTTGTATGTGCACTCCTGCCTTTTAGCATGGGGAAGTCAAACATCTTCAAAGCTATCGAAATACATGTCCAGCCAGCATATTGTCTATCACACATAGCACTTCCGTACAAGAGGCCAGTTCATGGGTCAAGATGCCTGTCTCAAATGGGCAACTGAATGGACAGATCCAGATGAAGATGATTATGTCCAGGACACAAAGACAAGAGACAGAGATCATACCAAGAATCATGTGATGAGATATGAAAAGCCTGGAGTGAAAGGAGCTGGAATCAGATGACTCCAGTCACAAAAGACTTGCGAGTCCAGGAAAAACTGAAGAAGATATTTGACATTGGAAGAGGCCAGATGCAGATTTGGGGAACAGTGTTATCACCAAATGGCTGGGAAGGAGTGGTTATCTGCAGAGCCTGGATGATATATGATCGCCGTGAATCAACTGTATGGAATGCACAGGTGCTGTGCAAGCCATTGTGGCTGAAACTTGCCAATCTACTGACCTGGGTCAAAGACAGAGGAGGACCCTTGCAGATAGTGCCTTTGGAAAGTTCAAAGCTGTGCTTCAGAAATAATGGCACAAGAAAAGTCAGAGAGAACCAGAATTGTAGTCCAATCTTTGATGCACCAAGAATGAATCTTAGAACAGCAGTGATCATGGATCACTATTGGGCTTGTGGAGCCAGAGCTTAAATGAGATTGCCTATGAATTGGGGAGGAATATGCACTTTGGTGAAATTTCATGTTCCAGCGTTGGTGAGTCCTAAAAATGACCTGAATCTTGACCGTTTCCCAAACGCAGATGCACACCCGAGGAAGAAGAGATCTGTGGAGCGGATCAATCAAATGAAGTGGGGAAATTATTTTTCTGCCAAGTCAATAGAAGCTTTTGACTCTATGCCGTATGAATACAGAGTGTTCAGTTAGATTTGTCATTCTTCACATTGTTCTTCATGCCGAGAATCCAGGTTGGAGGAAATACCAAATGGCTGCAGATTACCAGATGGGAATTGCTGCAAACGATCAACACAACCATAAAGGGATTCAATGCTATCAGAGAGGGGATGAGAGCCATACGACTGATAACTCTTCAGAACAGATATGTCCTGGACATGATCACAGCTATGGATGGAGGTGTTTGTGCAAAAATCAGAGAATCATGTTGCACATTCATACCTGGTCATGATGACGAGAATGGAACCTTGACAGAGGCCATAGAGATGCTAACAAAGTTACACGTCCAGATGATAGACAAAGTAGAAGACATTGCTAATGACAGTTGGTGTGGATCACTCTTTTCTTGGGTTCCACAATGGATGGCAGACATGTTCAATTTTATTGGAGCCCTGATCGTGTTGGTGTTGCTTGGGTTCTGTGTAATCAAGATAATAATTACACAATGCAAGAAACAGCAAAAAAAGCCATCGGGATGAAGATCATCATCGATGTCGAATCAGGATAAAGGGCCAGAGACTTGACAGATGAAGAAATAAGAGACTTTGTGAAGGCCAGTATCCATGCACCTGAGTGAATTACATTTTCCTGTATTCAAAGAGCCATAAGAAGTATGTGGGAAGATGTATCTATTGCAGTCCAAGTGGACAGTGCATGCTCATGACTTGGAACAAGGATCAGCTGGATGTCTGAAGGGAGTAATAAAGATATGGATACCTAAGAAGTATTTCTTCAGACAAGGATGTCTAGATGTGAAGGATGATGGGAGAGTGGTCGATGAATCGCCCAGAGGGGGGAGTGTAGAGAAGGAGCCAAGTAACCCTGCCTCAACCATGCCACCCTTCTTGCCTATATGTTGGGAGCCAGAGTGTGAGACACGTGCGGCACCACTGAGAATACCTTTACCAAAGAGAATCCTGGAAGTATACATACGAGAAAATATGATGGTCATTTGAATGAATTCCCAGAAGAAGCAGAACAAATGAATGATCTCGACGAATGGTGACGTCATGCAAAGTCGAGCTGACGTACAGAGAAGAGATGCATAGACAAGAGAATGCAGATATTCTATAAGGCATCACGAAAGTATCAAGGATAAGTGACATCTTGGGGCCAAGGTGAAGAAGCCTATGCCACAGAAATGATGAAGATGTCAAGTCAGTTTACACATGTACAGATGCAAAGAAATGCAAGAAGACTAAGTATTCTAGAGGATAGCTTTATAGTGAATACATTGCGGCATGCTCCAACACAGACATATATGCATAAAATAAGTAAGGGATGGATGGTTCCACTACGTGTTATAGCAGAGCTGGACTGAAAAAGGAAGGCCTCTTTTCCAGTGTGTCGCAGTAAAAAAACAAATGAATTACAAAGTGAATCTCAGAAAGGCAAGGCTGGATGAGCCATGAAGCTAAGCCAAGAAGCCAAGGTCTTATCAGGTTGGGGTGAACTGACATTGGATACAAAATAGTGTGAAAGAAAAGCTCCTGTTCAGAAGGCATGAACAAAATAAGGAAGATGTCAGAGGTCTATTGGAAAATAGTATTTTTTATTACACTAGGGGCTCGATGTTGTGTTCTTCAGTCACGTGGACAGATGAAGTTGGACGAACAGGACTATCACACCTATGCATGAGGGCAGAGTGTGCCTTCACTCCCCTGAATTGTCCAGAGCTAAGGACACTTCCAAGAACAATGTCTTAATAGCCAGCAGACCACTGAGGTGATGATAGCAGGATATGCTAACTGGTGGGAAGCTCTGTTCAAGATGAGCTCACCAGCACCTGGAGGTCCAGTCTGTGTGCTGCTAGACGTAGGTGGAAAAGTACTGACATGGGTTAGAGTGCCAACCAATTGTAGGGGACCACGTAATTAAGGGTCCTATAGTGTGTAGAGCCAATTGGACGTTGTGTATTTAGGGACGTTTAGAGTGGCCATTTTGAAGGGAGGGTTTAGTTGCCCCACCTGATGTTAAGAAACCAATTACTTTCACTCACTGTCCCATACTATTATAGAATGAATATTTAGATATTCCCTTAGACCCAATCACTTTCGTCAATAGGTTTTTGTAGTTTGCCACGTAGGATGACGTTAGTAATATGTAGGTTAAACATCACCTATGATGATTTTTTGCTATGTAAGTGCTTTTTTCTAAAATGCATTGAGATATTTGCACTGAGACGTCCGTTGATGTCCGTTGTACCCCCTGTTTTAGATAATTGATATTAAAACAGTTATCCTTTTTGCCAACTACCTGTTGTTTTGATTATTGTTGTATGAGTAAGGTCTGCATCCCCACCCATCTCCAGGATATTGCTACTCATCTTAAAGGGCTGGCGATCACCCAGTTCAGCAATTTTGGTACTGGTTTTAAAGGCTCTTTGCATCTTGAGAATAGCAATAAGCCAATGCAAAAAGACTGGCAAGAAGGCACTCCAAATGACATTAATGGTTAATATGGCTGACACTGCACAACAGTACACTCAAACTGATGACAAAGTTTACTGTCCCATGTACCCATTGGGTCAGCCAGCTAGACAACCTAGAGCATTGTTTACATGCCCAAAAGATACCCATAACTACACGGAGTGCCGGATGAAATGTCACGAGAATGGCGAGTGCTGCCTTATGACATGCAGTCCAGCAGAATACATAGCACAAGGAGGTAACTTGAGGGGGGTCACCAGAGTGTGGCTGACCAAGCATGGCTATAATACGATGAGACAAACTGAAGGAGTGGTCGATGACTCAACAAGAGGGGGGAATGTAGTGGGGCATTTATTGACTAGAGAGCATGTTCAAGCAGTTCCATGTCATTTCATCGTGGGATGAAACAACAATGGGTTTTTCTACGTGGATATTTCAATGAGAAAACTCATCGTTTTTTTAAACATTTATTTTTGGGGGGTTTCCCCCCAACGCCCAGCCCCTTTAATTATTTAACTATTCCCTAACACCCACACCCTATCTATATATATTTTTAACCCCCTACAAAATTCGATGAGTTTTCTCTCGAGAAAAACCCAGAGTCCTTTCATCACATGATGAAAGGACGTTGTACCGTTCAAGCTCTGCCCTCCTGCCTTCCTCAGAAGAAACAAAATTATAAGATAAGAAAGGACACATTTGAAACTGCACTGTAAATTCTCCTGGAAATGCAGCTGGCACAAAGAATAGTAGTTTTGCGCTACACAAGTAGGGAACCGAAAAGGCATTAGCTTGCACATTTGGTGTGTTTTAAAATAGAATAGATTTGGTGATTGGAAGATGTGTACACTCACTACACAAGTAGGGCAGAAAAGTGTAGGTAGATAAGGTTGCTGCTACCCATAGGAAGGGAAATAATGTGACTGAAATGCACCAGGAAATCAGTAGATAGCAAAGCAAATGTGTCCTGCAGAGGATAAAAATGTGACAAGCAGTTGCAGTTGCCCTTTAAACTGCACAACCAGAGTGGAGAATAAAAGTCCTGTACCTTTAAGAGGTCTCACAGCTAAGCACATTATTTGAAATAAATACATTTCATTCAGGAAGAATACTGCAGTGGCTGGACATAGCTGCTTCAAAGGAATGTCAAAAGCGAGGAAACAAGAGCGAAAGTTTACATAACGAAACAAGATACCATTGTCTGGGCTGCACGTTCAAACCATTAAGATAAATCTTAAGACAAACCATTAAGATAAATCAGTTACAACACAGCAGATTAGGACATTTCATAAGTAGTTGACGGATTAATGTCTCAGCGATCGGCTAGGTATGACAGAGAAGCCAGTGCAGCTAAAAAGACAAAATAATTACCACAACGAATTTTCAACATGGTGGAGGTAGCATAACTTACAACAATAGTTATTCATAATGTGTCAAGACCAGAATGATGTGTCTACTGTTGCAAGACAGGGAGGGCCGGAAAACTGGAATTTGGGCAAGGACAAAGTCCTTGAAACTCAGAGACATCATGGCCGAGATAACATGGGCTGTTTTATTTAATTAAGAACAAAGGCGATATGCTTGTCCTCTCCTCCCATCTACATGCACATGTCATCATGCTGCCAGTGCATGGAGAGTGTGACCGCATGTTAACCGATAAGACTATATCCTTTTCACCGCAGAAGTAATTTAGAGCTTACCAATAATATTAAACATGAAGAGGTCGTACATTTTTATGGGATGTTATATGGGTGAGACCTTAGATAGAGAGTTACCCAATCAGTAGAGTGGGACATATAGATACTATAGCTTAGCAATTAGGACCAATGAGCAGTATAGATAGGTTTTCAAAGCTCTGCGATTATGATGATATCAGAATGACTTATTTACATTATATAAACTGTGTTTTATGTTCAAACAGAAAAGGATATGAGAGAGAGAACTTTGTCGTTGATCTTTTTTTCTCCCCAGCTTTTGCATACTTTCAATAATGCTGAGTTACTTTGCATTTGCCATACCACCATCCACTCTGTGTCGTATCTTTATTGGCAAATACTAGGTAGAGGGCTGTACTGTTTTTGGACCTCTAATTTTATCTGATAAAAAAGAGACTGTTTCAGTAGTCAAGTCTAGAGAGAACCAGGGCTCTGGGGATGGTGAGTCTCTGGTGGAAGGTGAGAAAAGGTAGAATACCTATGAGGAGATGAAGCTGGTAGTGGGACTTTTTAGAGTTGTCCGAGATGTGAGAAGAGAAAGAGAGAGTGGAGTCGTAGACGACCCCTAGATGTTTTGCGTCACTGGAGGGTGAGGGCGCAGGACCAAGGGAGGCTGGCCAGAGTGCAAGTGGGAAAGCAGGAACATGGGTTCCAAGGAGGACGATCTCTGTCTCCTTGCCATTAAGGCACAGATCATGGCGGCACACCAGGACTGAATTGCGGACATACAGTCATGGAGGAAGAAGAGGCCGAGGGTAGCCTGAAAGAGAGTTAAGTGTCATCCGCATAACACTGAAAGTTGGAGGTGAAGGTAGTGATCCTGTGGGCCAAAGGGGCCATGTAGACATAGAAGAACCAGGGGGATAGATTTGATCCCTTGGGAACACTACAAGTAGCAGAGAGAAAGGACATTGCTTGTATTGCTTGCAATACATTGCTCGTATTGAATGACTACATTTGTCAAATGACTTTTTGCTGACTACATTTTCCCATGACTACATTTTTCTGGGGACATTTTCACATAGAACCAACCTGCAGGGCAGCAACATTTGTCTATTGTGACTGACCTGGAAGTTTCTTCCACAACACATGGTGGGCCTTGACCAGGAAGCTCTTTGTGCTCTGCTGGGAAGTTATGACACATTTCCCAGGAGAATAGGACTTTCCACCTCTAGAAGTGGGTGAGGGCTGGGAGAATCAAAGGGACTTTGCACCAAAATGGGAATGTCACACCAGGGTGATAGTTACTGAAGTCCCTTTGGTCCGAGGCAGACAGAGGATAGGGGGAAGGACACTGTAGCTGGAAAGGACATTTACTTTGGGGTAGAGGTCCTGCCATTTTAATTTTCCAATGCCCCCACACCCTTCCTGAGACTCCACCACCCCCCCTACACATCCCGCAAGCAGGGCACTCTGGGTGCTGGCAGCACACGGAATACACCTTGTCACAGGAGCGAGGATTGTCCCCTGTGACAGAGGCAGGGGTTTGACATTCTCAAGAGGAGGGGGTCCTAATCCCTAACCCCTCACCCATGTGTTTCCTCAATGTTATTACTGGTACTACTTTCTGCTGCCTAATACCTTCCAGTATTGTTTCTAGCCAGTGTCCTCTCTTTTCTGTTTCAGAACACCCACTTCTAGAATTCACCTGAGAGCGACTAAGAAAACCTGGAACGGAGACAAGGGAATGCGAAACTAGAAACCCTGCAACTGACATGAAATGTGAACCTTCATTACATCCAGACAGTTTCCAGCATGCCAACCAAGCAAACAACTCACCGCAGTGGAAGAAAAATGAATTTTCAGACCCACATCGTGCCAGGAAACTGCAGGGAAGCCATCCAAGACTTTTACAAAAACCGTGCAGGAAAAGGAGGAGGGGCTTAGAGGCTTTTTCAGCTTTTTACCTGTGTAACCCAGCCCTTGGAGAAAGGGCAGGCACAGATTGGCCCACAGAGTGAGGTGAGCGCTGAAACCAGTATGGGGAGGAATTTGAAGCAGAAGGCACACTGTATACAAGGTAAGCTAGTGAAGGTCACAGTGTGAGTTATAGGGGTGAGGTCAGAAGGTGTGAATGTGGATTGAGAGACCAGAGGCAGGATGGACAATGGAACGGAGTGCTGACTGAGCAGTTGCTAACAGAGTTAAATTGGGATGCAGGTGAGGTATTGGTAAGGAGAAAGAGTGGTACCAGTTTGTGAGAGTGCAGCAGTGAGTGAAAGAGTGTGGTAGTAAGGGAAGAGTGGGAGATAGAAGTAGGGGATTGAGGGTAGTAGGTAGAGTGAGAAGGAGTGGGTGCTGGGTGAGAGTAAGGATAGTATAAAGGGGTGTGGGAGAGGGTTGTGAGGAGAAGAGTGCAGGAGAGAAGTGACATGGCTGTTCGATAATAGTGGGAGTGGGTGGTTAGGAAGGGCGAGAATAGTAGCATGAGGAAGGGTAAGAGTAGTAGAATGAGGAGGGGTGAGAGTACTAGCATGAGAAGAGGGCATGAGTAGTACTGTGTTGAATGGTGAGAGTAGTAGTAGAGCGAGAGGCAGGAGAGAGGGACGTTTAAGTACAGCAGGAGAGGGAGGAGAGAGAGGTGTAGTAAGACCGGGATATGGAGGTTTTGCTGCAGCAGATTTCATCGAATTCAATTTCATCAAATTTATTTTAACTAATTGTGCTGCAAATATATGTGGGGGGTGGGTAGGTGAATAAATAATGTAGCCGCCTTATGGGAGTGGGGGCTGCTGGGGGATCTCCCCCACATATATTTGTGACCAAATCTACCAAAAGAAAAAAAATAGATGAAATCGAATTCGTTCAAATCTTTACGACAAAATCACATAGAACATTAAGACCATCAGAGTGAAGAGCAAGAAGAACGGGTGGGTGAGAGGAATGACCAGGGTGTCTCTTATAGGCAGCAGAATAACACCATATTTGAAATGTTATGTAGGGGAATCAATAAGTTAGGTTGCCACATAAAAGAACCGTCGAGGGATATAGATAGATGAGGTTTTTCCCCATTAGGCCTTCACCTATCGCCATCAAGACAGTTAGACAGTATGGGTTACCTATCTATAGTCTACCATCACACCAGAGATAGGGAAGCCTGGGCTAGGGTGGAGGGAGCACATGGGAGACAAAATAGAAGGGAAGCCCTTAGAGAGACCACACCTCAACGGACCCAGACTACAAAAACCATTTGTTACCATCTGTTTATTAAAAACCCTTGAACTTTCATTGGGAGTCTGTGAGTTATTAAGAGCTTCTGTGACACCCCTTACAAAAGACTTGGAATGGACCAATGCACTATGGCAAAGTGACTACATAAGGGGGTTAGACCCACCCCCTAGGGGAAGCATCTATGAGACTCCCTTGGAGCATCATCTTGGAGCCATCTTGAAGGTTTCATTGGAGCCTTGTTGGGATGAGTAGTACCCAAAATCCCCATCCATTGGGTGAAAATAAGGATTTCTAAGGAGGGTGTAGACCCTCGTCCTAGCCGCATCAGGGGAAGATTTGAAGTGACTTCCTGGGGAGAAGACTGAGTGCCTTTGGACACTGGTAGCCAGGTGTCTGCCTGCTGAAGCTGTGAGCACTGCAACTGTCCCTGTCCATCTTTCAGGCTAGGAAAGGGAGATGACAACCTTTTCTCAGGGATCAGGTAAAGGGTTTCACAGCACACCAAGAAACAAGCAATGCTGCCTTTGGCTCTCTCTACAATTCTTAACTGTGTCGAGCTGCCACAAGCACTCCGAATACCCTCCGATGTGGCTGTTTCACCATTACAATTCAGATCACTGCTGTTCTAGTTGTAGTGTGGGGCTGAGTAAGAGTTTAGAAACCACTACTCATCCCTGTACTCATTTTGTCACATTCACAGATTCCAACCAAAAGGTCAGGACATTGTTATCATGTTCATCCAGTGCCTTTTCAATGAAACTTTGCCAACTGCATCTTCAAGCACGTTCAAGGGTTTTATGGATAATAATAGGAATTGCGCAGATATGAGCGAACTAGTTTGATGATACAAGTTGATTTCAGAAATAGGACATGCAGATGGAATAATGAACTGCAACGTGCAGGGGAAGAGGGTTTAAGGGGCACACTAAAGCTGTTCCTCTCTCTCTTGTCTCCTTTGGCACCACTTCCCTAACCCAGACATCCGTGGAACAGGTTAGTCTCTAGCAAATGGTAACCCCTACTTCCTAATAACTTGTCTGACTTATTGGGATGACCTAAAGGCAATCGCCTGAGCTAGCTAATCTTACTCTGGGAATTTACTGAACAGGCCCTACACCGACAACAATGTTGGTTCTCTAGGGTGGTATATTGATGTTCCATCAGATCTGCAGGCCCCACTCTTCTCCTTACTACTCCCCTCCTATTCTTATTCTCGTCCACCCACCGCCACCTTCACCCACCTCCTCTCACCCATGTGTCTCTGATGTCTGTCCAATGTCTCGCTCCTCTATCTCCCCAATGCCTCTGTCATCTGTCTCTCCTTCTATCACCTACATCCACCTGCCGATGCTACTACTGCCTTTCCGATCTTATTGCTCCTTCCTATTCCCATCCTCCTTATTAATAATCCTATCCTCCACACTACTACACCCTTCTTCAAACCTCTATTCTCTCTGCACAGCTACTACTCTTCCTTCTGTGCACTACTACTACCCTCTTCCCCAAGCTCAGTGACATGATGCCCTGCTCACCTCACCCTTCCGCTACACTCTGTCAGTAGTCCCACACCCTGTGCTTCTCTTCTGCTACACCTCTTCTGCTACCCTTCTGCTACACTCTGTCAGTAGTCCCACACCCTGTGCACTTCTCTTCTGCAACACCTCTTCTGCTACCCTTCCGCTACACTCTGTCAGTAGTCCCACACCCTGTGCTTCTCTTCTGCTACACCTCTTCTGCTACCCTTCCGCTACACTCTGTCAGTAGTCCCACACCCTGTGCTTCTCTTCTGCTACACCTCTTCTGCTACCCTTCCGCTACACTCTGTCAGTAGTCCCACACCCTGTGCTTCTCTTCTGCTACACCTCTTCTGCTACCCTTCCGCTACACACTGTCAGTAGTCCCACACCATGTGCTTCTCTTCTGCTACACCTTTTCTGCTACCCTTCCGCTACACACTGTCAGTAGTCCCACACCCTGTGCACTTCTCTTCTGCTACACCTCTTCTGCTACCCTTCTGCTACACTCTGTCAGTAGTCCCACACCCTCTGCACTTCTCTTCTGCTACACCTCTTCTGCTACCCTTCCGCTACACTGTCAGTAGTCCCACACCCTCTGCACTTCTCTTCTGCTACACCTCTTCTGCTACCCTTCCGCTACACTCTGTCAGTAGTCCCACACCCTGTGCTTCTCTTCTGCTACACCTCTTCTGCTACCCTTCCGCTACACTCTGTCAGTAGTCCCACACCCTGTGCTTCTCTTCTGCTACACCTCTTCTGCTACCCTTCCGCTACACTCTGTCAGTAGTCCCACACCCTGTGCTTCTCTTCTGCTACACCTCTTCTGCTACCCTTCCGCTACACACTGTCAGTAGTCCCACACCCTGTGCTTCTCTTCTGCTACACCTCTTCTGCTACCCTTCCGCTACACACTGTCAGTAGTCCCACACCCTGTGCACTTCTCTTCTGCTACACTTCTTCTGCTACCCTTCTGCTACACTCTGTCAGTAGTCCCACACCCTCTGCACTTCTCTTCTGCTACACCTCTTCTGCTACCCTTCCGCTACACTGTCAGTAGTCCCACACCCTCTGCACTTCTCTTCTGAACCCCTCGGCTCACACCCCACTTCTACACCGTTCTTTACGATGCTTACTCTATCCTAAAACCCACTCCCTTGCATTCTAACTGTTACTACACAACTCCATACTCCCATCTCGCACGCCACCTCTAGCTATCCCTCTCCATCACCTTCTATACACCCCCTTCCCCTTTTCCTACCCTACACTGCACACAACTGTTGCCACTCTCTCTCACAAATATCTCACCTGCACTCTGCTTAAACTCTGCCACCAACTCTGCAGAACTCGTCTCTTCCATCCATCCTCTGCCTGGTCTTTGGTTCCTGTTCACAGCCTCTGTCCTTGCCCGAACAGCCCACACTATGCCTCTCTTTCTGTCTCCTTTTGTACTGATGTTCAGGTGGTTATGTGTCACCCCTCCCCCTTCCATTGACTGCAGTGCCCCCATCGCTCTCTGCTCTAGTAAGTGCCTGCTGTCTTTTCCCCAAGAGTGTTGGTCCCCAGGTGAGAGGCTTTAAAAAACCCTCTAAACCCCTAATCCCTTTGCAGCACAGTTGTGCTAAGAGTCTCTGATCATTTCCATAATGTTTCTCTGGTGTGCAGTGGGTCTGGAAGTAGGTTTATATGCGGTTGCTGTGTGGTATGTGTTTTCTGAGGTGCTGGTCGCTGTTGATATGTGGTGAAAGCTCACACTGCGTCTTGCTTGCTGTATTTCTGATGTCCTCTTCATTTGGATCCTGTCTGGTTTCCTTGCTTGTTCCCAGGGGTACTCTGGGAGTTGCTAATCTGAAATCAAAGAAGAGAACACGGGCCAGAAAGAATAGCGGGAAGAATTATGTGACACAAATTGGCACCATTAATAATATTCCTGGCACCTAGAGGAGGGGCTCCTCTCCTCTCCTTCACCCTCCCCCCTCCCCACTTCACGTATCAGGAACAGAGCTGGCTCTGGCTTTTGTCTTGGTGCCCCTCCTGCCACAGTGTGGGAAGGGTACCTCTGCCACCTTTTGACAGGGTCATGACGCTGACCCTATTGCACAGCCCAAATGCAGACTCAAAGTTTCGACTAATCACATATGTGTTTTTGCATGTTTGGGGTTTGCCAGTGGAATGCAGTTGACATGTTTTGCTAGTAAAACAGCTCCAGACATGGCTAATGCCAGTGGCAACCTCAGTGTAATGATCAATGGAATCATGTGATTTAGTTCACTTATTTGATTGGTAAAACAACAGGGTGCAGGTACGGTGAGTTGGTTTGCTACATTTGATCTCAGCCTCTGCGTTGTCATCAGATTCCTCAACAGCAATGCTTTGGTGAGCTTTGAATCTCAGCTCCCATCCTGCCAGGGTTTTCTTTGCCTCTGTGTCTTTTGGGGACTTTTGGCTTCAAGTCCCACAATACAACTGTCTGCTGCGTAATACTACTAGGAATATTGAACTTCAAGTCCCACCATGCAGTTGTCTGCTGACTGGCAATAACCATAGGAACCTTGGACTTCAATTCCCACTGTGCACTGCTTGCATTGGCATTCATTTGTTCAATGTCTTTTCATGCTTTGCACTTCAAGTCATACTATACAAAATGTATTTTGCTCTGCTTGTTCAATGTCTCTTGGGATATTGGATTTTAAGTCCCCCAGCAATGTGCTTCTCGTCTTGGCTGTGGAAATCTTTTCATTTTAGGTTCCTGGATGCTGCACTCCCCAATTACAGTGATTGTAATGGCTCTAAGCACTTTGCACCTCAAGTCAAGTTCCAGCATGCAGCATCTTTAATATACCCTTTTTATGTAATATCTCTAGCCACTATGCATCTCAGGTTCCAGCATGCAACACTCCTTAATATACCCTGTTTATAAAATAGCTCTAGCCACTTTGCATCTCAGGTTCCAGCATGCAACACTCCTTAATATACCCTGTTTATATAATAGCTCTAGCCACTTTGCATCTCAGGTTCCAGCATGCAACACTCCTTAATATACCCTGTTTATATAATACCTCTAGCCACTTTTCACCTCGTGTTCTAGCATGCAGCACTCCTTAAAATACCCTGTTTATATAATAGCACTAGCCATTTTGCACCTCAAGTTCCAGCATGCAGCACTCCTTAATATACCCTGTTTATATAATAGCTCTAGCCACTTTCCACCTCGCGTTCTAGCATGCAGCACTCCTTAATATACCCTGTTTATATAATAGCTCTAGCCACTTTGCACCTCGCGTTCTAGCATGCAGCACTCCTTAATATACCCTGTTTATATAATAGCTCTAGCCACTTTGCACCTCACGTTCTAGCATGCAGCACTCCTTAATATACCCTGTTTATATAATAGCTCTAGCCACTTTGCACCTCGAGTTCTAGCATGCAGCACTCCTTAATATACCCTGGTTATATACTAACGCTAGCCACTTTTCACCTCGCGTTCTAGCATGCAGCACTCCTTAATATACCCTGTTTATATAATAGCGCTAGCCATTTTGCACCTCAAGTTCCAGCATGCAGCACTCCTTGATATACCCTGTTTATATAATAGCTCTAGCCACTTTGCACCTCGCGTTCTAACATGCAGCACTCCTTAATATACCCTGTTTGTATAATAGCTCTAGCCACTTTGCACCTCGCGTTCTAGCATGCAGCACTCCTTAATATACCCTGTTTATATAATAGCTCTGGCCACTTTGCATCTCAGGTTCCAGCATGCAACACTCCTTAATATACCACGTTTATATAATAGCTCTAGGAACTTTGCACCTCAGGTCCCAGCATGCAGCACTCCTTAATATACCCTGTATATATAATGGCTCTAGGAACTTTGCACCTCAGGTTCCAGCATGCAGCACTCCTTAATATACCCTGTTTATATACCCTGTTTACATAATAGCTCTAGCCACTTTGCATCTCAGGTTCCAGCATGCAACACTCCTTAATATACCCTGTTTATATAATAGAGCTAGCCAGTTTGCACCTCAGGTTCCAGCATGCAGCACTCTTTAATATACCCTGTTTATATAATAGAACTAGCCAGTTTGAACCTCAGGTTCAAGCATGCAGCACTCCTTAATATACCCTGTTTATATAATAGAGCTAGCCAGTTTGCAACTCAGGTTCCAGCATGCAGCACTCTTTAATATACCCTGTTTATATAATAGAGCTAGCCAGTTTGCACCTCAGGTTCCAGCATGCAGCACTCTTTAATATACCCTGTTCATATGATAGAGCTAGCCAGTTTGCACCTCAGGTTCCAGCATGCAGCACTCCCTAATATACCCTGTTTATATAATAGAGCTAGCCAGTTTGCACTTCAGGTTCAGGATGCAGCACTCTTTAATATGCCCTGTTAATATAATAGAGCTAGCCAGTTTGCACCTCAGGTTCCAGCATGCATCACTCCTTAATATACCCTGTTTTTTATAATAGCGCTAGCCACTTTGCATCTCAGGTTCCAGCATGCAGCACTCCTTAATATACTCTGTTTATATAATAGTGCTAGCCACTTTGCACCTCACGTTCTAGCATGCAGCACTCCTTAATATACCACGTTTATATAATAGCTCTAGGAACTTTGCACCTCAGTTTCCAGCATGCAGCACTCCTTAATATACCCTGTATATATAATGGCTCTAGGAACTTTGCACCTCAGGTTCCAGCATGCAGCACTCCTTAATATACCCTGTTTATATACCCTGTTTACATAATAGCTCTAGCCACTTCGCATCTCAGGTTCCAGCATGCAACACTCCTTAATATACCCTGTTTATATAATAGAGCTAGCCAGTTTGCACCTCAGGTTCCAGCATGCAGCACTCTTTAATATACCCTGTTTATATAATAGAGCTAGCCAGTTTGCACCTCAGGTTCCAGCATGCAGCACTCCTTAATATTCCCTGTTTGTATAATAGCTCTAGCCACTTTGCACCTCGCGTTCTAGCATGCGGCACTCCTTAATATACCCTGTTTATATAATAGCTCTAGCCACTTTGCACCTCGCGTTTTAGCATGCGGCACTCCTTAATATACCCTGTTTATATAATAGCTCTAGCCACTTTGCACCTTGCGTTCTAGCATGCAGCACTCCTTAATATACCCTGTTTATATACTAACGCTAGCCACTTTTCACCTCGTGTTCTAGCATGCAGCACTCCTTAATATACCCTGTTTATATAATAGCGCTAGCCATTTTGCACCTCAAGATCCAGCATGCAGCACTCCTTAATATACCCTGTGTATATAATAGCTCTAGCCACTTTGCACCTCGGGTTCTAGCATGCATCACTCCTTAATATACCCTGTTTATATAATAGCTCTAGCCAGTTTGCACCTCGCGTTCTTGCATGCAGCACTCCTTAATATACCCTGTTTATATAATAGCTCTAGCCACTTTGCACCTCAAGGTCCAGCATGCAGCACTCCTTAATATACCCTGTATATATAATGGCTCTAGGAACTTTGCACCTCAGGTTCCAGCATGCAGCACTCCTTAATATACCCTGTTTATATACCCTGTTTATATAATAACTCTAGCCACTTTGCATCTCAGGTTCCAGCATGCAACACTCCTTAATATACCCTGTTTATATAATAGAGCTAGCCAGTTTGCACCTCAGGTTCCAGCATGCAGCACTCTTTAATATACCCTGATTATATAATAGAGCTAGGCAGTTTGCACCTCAGGTTCCAGCATGCAGCACTCCTTAATATACCCTGTTTATATAATAGAGCTAGCCAGTTTGCACCTCAGGGTCCAGCATGCAGCACTCTTTAATATACCCTGTTTATATAATAGAGCTAGCCAGTTTGCACCTCAGGTTCCAGCATGCAGCACTCCTTAATATACCCTGTTTATATAATAGAGCTAGCCAGTTTGAACCTCAGGTTCCATCATGCAGAACTCTTTAATATACCCTGTTTATATAATAGAGCTAGCCAGTTTGCACCTCAGGTTCCAGCATGCAGCACTCTTTAATATACCCTGTTTATATAATATCGCTAGGCACTTTGCACATCAAGTTCCAGCATGCAACACCCCTTAACATACTTTGTTTATATAATAGCTCTAGCCAATTTGCACCTCAAGTTAAAGCATGCAGCACTCCTTAATATACACTGTTTATATAATAGCTCTAGGCACTATGGACCTCAGATTCCAGCACGCAGCACTTCTTACTATGCTCTTAGTCCATAATAGCACTAGGAACTTTGCATGTCAAGTTGCAGCATGCAGAACTCATTAATGTACTCGGTTTCTATAGTAGCTATAGAAACTTTGCACCTCAGGTTCCAGCACGCAGCACTGCTTTCTATGCTCTGTGTCTATAGGAGCTCTAGGATGTTGCACATCCGGTTCCATAAGGCAGCACCCACTCTCTACTCTATTTCTATAGTAGCTCTAGAAACTTTGCACTTCAAGTTCCAGCATGCAGCACTCCCTATTCTACTCTGTTTCTATAATAGCACCGGGAATCTTGCACCTCACCTTCCAGCATAAAGCACTTCTTACTATGCTCTTTTTCCATAATATCTCAAGGAATTTGTATCTGCAGTTCCACCATGCAGCACTCCTTAATGTACCTTGTTTCTTTAAAAGCTCTAGAAACTTTGCACCTCAACTTCCAGCAAGCAGCACTCCCTACGTCTATAATAGCACTGGGAATATTGCATCTCACGTTGCAGCATGCAGCACTCCCGACATCTACTCTGTTTCTATAATAGCACTGGGAATCTTGCGTCTCACGTTACAGCATGCAGCACTCCCTACTGAACTCTCTTTCTATAATAGCACTGGGAATCATGCGCCTCATGTTTCAGCATGCAGCACTCCCTACATCTACTCTGTTTCTATAATAGCACTGGGAATCATGCGCCTCATGTTTCAGCATGCAGCACTCCCTACATCTACTCTGTTTCTATAATAGCACTGGGAATCATGCGCCTCATGTTTCAGCATGCAGCACTCCCTACATCTACTCTGTTTCTATAATAGCACTGGGAATCTTGGGTCTCACGTTCCAGCATGCAACACTCCGTAATATACCCTGTTTATAAAATAGCTCTAGCCACTTTGCATCTCAGGTTCCAGCATGCAACACTCCTTAATATACCCTGTTTATATAATAGCTCTAGCCACTTTGCATCTCAGGTTCCAGCATGCAACACTCCTTAATATACCCTGTTTATATAATACCTCTAGCCACTTTTCACCTCGTGTTCTAGCATGCAGCACTCCTTAAAATACCCTGTTTATATAATAGCACTAGCCATTTTGCACCTCAAGTTCCAGCATGCAGCACTCCTTAATATACCCTGTTTATATAATAGAGCTAGCCAGTTTGCACCTCAGGTTCCAGCATGCAGCACTCCTTAATATTCCCTGTTTGTATAATAGCTCTAGCCACTTTGCACCTCGCGTTCTAGCATGCGGCACTCCTTAATATACCCTGTTTATATAATAGCTCTAGCCACTTTGCACCTCGCGTTTTAGCATGCGGCACTCCTTAATATACCCTGTTTATATAATAGCTCTAGCCACTTTGCACCTTGCGTTCTAGCATGCAGCACTCCTTAATATACCCTGTTTATATACTAAAGCTAGCCACTTTTCACCTCGTGTTCTAGCATGCAGCACTCCTTAATATACCCTGTTTATATAATAGCGCTAGCCATTTTGCACCTCAAGTTCCAGCATGCAGCACTCCTTAATATACCCTGTGTATATAATAGCTCTAGCCACTTTGCACCTCGGGTTCTAGCATGCATCACTCCTTAATATACCCTGTTTATATAATAGCTCTAGCCAGTTTGCACCTCGCGTTCTTGCATGCAGCACTCCTTAATATACCCTGTTTATATAATAGCTCTAGCCACTTTGCACCTCAAGGTCCAGCATGCAGCACTCCTTAATATACCCTGTATATATAATGGCTCTAGGAACTTTGCACCTCAGGTTCCAGCATGCAGCACTCCTTAATATACCCTGTTTATATACCCTGTTTATATAATAACTCTAGCCACTTTGCATCTCAGGTTCCAGCATGCAACACTCCTTAATATACCCTGTTTATATAATAGAGCTAGCCAGTTTGCACCTCAGGTTCCAGCATGCAGCACTCTTTAATATACCCTGTTTATATAATAGAGCTAGCCAGTTTGCACCTCAGGTTCCAGCATGCAGCACTCTTTAATATACCCTGTTTATATAATAGAGCTAGCCAGTTTGCACCTCAGGTTCCAGCATGCAGCACTCCTTAATATACCCTGTTTATATAATAGAGCTAGCCAGTTTGAACCTCAGGTTCCATCATGCAGAACTCTTTAATATACCCTGTTTATATAATAGAGCTAGCCAGTTTGCACCTCAGGTTCCAGCATGCAGCACTCTTTAATATACCCTGTTTATATAATATCGCTAGGCACTTTGCACATCAAGTTCCAGCATGCAACACCCCTTAACATACTTTGTTTATATAATAGCTCTAGCCAATTTGCACCTCAAGTTAAAGCATGCAGCACTCCTTAATATACACTGTTTATATAATAGCTCTAGGCACTATGGACCTCAGATTCCAGCACGCAGCACTTCTTACTATGCTCTTAGTCCATAATAGCACTAGGAACTTTGCATGTCAAGTTGCAGCATGCAGAACTCATTAATGTACTCGGTTTCTATAGTAGCTATAGAAACTTTGCACCTCAGGTTCCAGCACGCAGCACTGCTTTCTATGCTCTGTGTCTATAGGAGCTCTAGGATGTTGCACATCCGGTTCCATAAGGCAGCACCCACTCTCTACTCTATTTCTATAGTAGCTCTAGAAACTTTGCACTTCAAGTTCCAGCATGCAGCACTCCCTATTCTACTCTGTTTCTATAATAGCACCGGGAATCTTGCACCTCACCTTCCAGCATGAAGCACTTCTTACTATGCTCTTTTTCCATAATATCTCAAGGAATTTGTATCTGCAGTTCCACCATGCAGCACTCCTTAATGTACCTTGTTTCTTTAAAAGCTCTAGAAACTTTGCACCTCAACTTCCAGCAAGCAGCACTCCCTACGTCTATAATAGCACTGGAAATATTGCATCTCACGTTGCAGCATGCAGCACTCCCGACATCTACTCTGTTTCTATAATAGCACTGGGAATCTTGCATCTCACGTTACAGCATGCAGCACTCCCTACTGAACTCTCTTTCTATAATAGCACTGGGAATCATGCGCCTCATGTTTCAGCATGCAGCACTCCCTACATCTACTCTGTTTCTATAATAGCACTGGGAATCATGCGCCTCATGTTTCAGCATGCAGCACTCCCTACATCTACTCTGTTTCTATAATAGCACTGGGAATCATGCGCCTCATGTTTCAGCATGCAGCACTCCCTACATCTACTCTGTTTCTATAATAGCACTGGGAATCTTGGGTCTCACGTTCCAGCATGCAGCACTCCCTACTCTACTCTGTTTCTATAATAGCACTGGGAATCTTGCGCCTCACGTTCCAGCATGCAGCACTCCCTACTCTACTCTGTTTCTATAATAGCACTGGAAATCTTGCATGTCACATTATACCATTCAGCACTACTTGCTAAGTTATGTTTCCATAACAGCTCTAGCAACTTTGCACCTCAACTTCCAGAGTGCAGCACTCCTTATTTTGTTCAGTTTCTATAACGGCCCTAAGGACTTTGCAGCACAATTTCCTATACTCAGTTTCTATAATAGCTCTAGGAAGTTAGCACCCCAACATACATCATGCTCTGTTTCAATAATAGTTCTAGGAACTTTGCACCTCACATTTCCAGTATGTAGTAGTTTAGCTTTGTTTCTTTATTTGTACCGCGTACCGAACCCTCAGGTAATACTCAGGTAGTACTCTTAAGAATGCTCTGTGTCTACAATAGCTCTAGGAACGGTGTCCAGTCAAAGGATCTAAAACAAAAGGATTGAATACAATAGGGTCGAGTCAATAGGACCGAAAAAAAGGGTTGAATGCCTTTTTGTAAATGTACATTTTTTTGGGGGTTTCCATACAGGAAAAAAAGTGTTTTTTACAGCAAAAACAGGGCTTGGGGTGGGGGGCCCAAAAAAATAAATAAATATTCGAACCTTTTGTTTTCGGTCCTTTTGATTCGACCCTATTGCATTTCGATCCTTTTGATTTGATCCTTTGACCTATAACCTCTAGGAACCTCGTATCTCTGTACTCTGCTCTGTTTTCATAAAAGCTCTAGGAACTGTTCACATCCAGTTTGAGCATGCAGCACGCCCTACTATACATACCCTCTTTCTATAATAACTCGAGGCACTTTGCACCTCAACAACATGCAGCTTCCTTAAGTAAAAATCTATTCCTTGGTTCGCACCTCTCCTAAGGATCTCTCAGTACAGGTTCTTTCTCTACCTGGTATTTGGCGACGGTGCGTCTCCGTCCCTTTCCTTGTCCTGCTTGTTATGTTATGTTATGTTATTTGCGCTTATAGTGCACGGCAGCCCGCAGGCATCAGGGCGCAAAAAGACAAACAGATGATAGAAACAAGGAGGCAGAAATATACACCGTACCTTTGGTTACCTTCTCTTGCGGCTATTTCAAGGCTCTTGGCCATGAGATCCGTGATCATCACTACACAAGCAGAAGCTGTGGGCATGTACCTTTCCAGCAATGACCGCCCATGTTTTGGCTTTAGATGTCTCCTTCCAAAACTGAGGATAAAGTCACCTATGAGAAGGGTCACTTTAAAAAAAAATCTTTTTATTAACATAGTTTTATAACATGTAGCAGAAAGGCATAGAATGTATCTTAAGAAATTACATCCCTTAGCGTAGGCAACTGTATACTCTTCTCCGTTCCGACCCCCCTCCAGGGCCGCCTGCCCGTACCTGGTCTCCTGATGAAATTCTGCAAACAGTCATAAACAGATATTAACCATCATCTAGTAGTGCTGTAGGTGTCGGGGGCCAGCAAGTTCACCGGAGACACGATTATGTGGGTTCAAGTCTCCTTGTCTCGGGAAGATAACTCAGCGGCAGCGTGCTCACCTTGGAAGCAAGACGACACGGAGCAACACAGGTTTAATCCCCGGCCCGCGCTTTGAAACCTCTGGGTATTAAGCACGTTATAAAAAAACTATCATATCATATCATACATTACCTTCACCTTTGCCTATGTCCCATTGAATTACCGCTGTACCTCCTCTCTTCCTCCCTTCTGGTACCTCCCCTCTCCAACAACCCTCGCTTTTCCACCCTCATGGGGGCTTCAAGTCTGCTGAGGATCATAGTTCATTTAACAGCTGGCTCCAATCCACCTCTACCCCTTCCTCACCTTTACCCTGGATGTGTTAGCTGAAGAAATCAGCCAACAGGGGAAAGCGATGCCTTGTTTGGAACTCGTCAGTGTGATGTAACTGACATGTATGAGGGTAACTCATACATGTATGAGGGTAACTAAGGGCAGGCGACAGCAGATGCTGTGCCTATTTTATGTTCTCTGTAAAAATCATATAACTACTGATATTGTGAATAAAATAGGAGGACATTTTTACTAGTTCATGTATTAGAAATTATATGATTTCCTTGAGCATCTGTACATGGAGAACTCCCCGGCATAGATTTCGCAAGGATTAGACGGACAGATGGGGTGTGAAAAATAGGAACGCCCACTTCTAGTTTAGAGGATTCCAAAGAAAAACTCCTATCCCTTCCCTGCACCTTGAATGGCCCGTTTTCTGTGAATGTCGACTGGAAAATGGACAATGTACATCAGGTTGAATGAATAATATTGAACTCGACGAATAGAATACAAATGTGAACGTTTTAATGTTGTGCATCATATTTGAGTGAATCTTTGAATTGTGGAGCAAGGCTTGGCGCCGTGACAGGGTAAGTGGGTACTGGGTTTTTAGGAAATAGTATTTTTTAAGGAAGGGATCATGGCTTTGTGGTTATGTATATGGGGAGGATTAGCAGAGATAATGGTGCACATCATGTTCTGCTCTGACCACTTCTCCATTCTTGAGAACCTGATAGGCTTGTGCGCCACCTTTTTCCTTGCACTTTTGTACTCCACTGTGCAAATGACCAAATTTCGACGGCGGGGACCCGTGCTCGCCAAGGTGCAAGCATACAGGTCCCGGCCCTCAGATTACGCAGGGGCTTGCAAATGAGCCCCAAAATGAGGTTAGTCGCGCTTTGATACGACTGGGTTCCTGGTAGTCCAGTGAGTTGTCTGCAGGAAACTCATGTCTATAGGTATAGGGAAAGAGGAAGATGATATGGCTTTAGGCTAAGCCTCAATGCATCCTGCGGTGGCCACATGCCAGGAGTCAGGTATGGTGGGGTGGCAAGAAGCAGCCCTATCGGGTGCATTAGTACTCTCACAGCCTGTCCCCGGGGGCAGCCTGGCAGGGTCTGGCATAGTGATGGCCCCCATGGAAGCCTAGGGGAGGTGACAGAGGAATCGAGAAAAGCAAACGTCTAGCCACGGGCTGGCTGCCCGCCATTGGGTTACCTATGCCTGGCTGTTGCTAAGCAGTTGATCTGGTGTGAACCTATAGAATGGTTGTGAATTTTTGCAAATGCTTATTTACTGTATTTAACAGTCTCTTGCAGTGCAGTAACTTTTCTGAAAATGTTGGGGGGGACATGACATCTGAAGAAAAGGTGCCCCAGCCAAATTAATGGGGACAAAATGGAGAGCCATGAAAGTTGGGGGGGGACATTTCTGTCCCCCCCTAAAATGACACCCATGGTCTCTTGGCATTTCTTATGATGCCTCCATTGTGCTAAAGAGGGAAGTGAAAGCGCTGCAGTGTGATGGTTTCTGGGGTGTATCTAGTGGGCGACTTCCTCATTGGCGAGTCCACACAGTTTTGACTGCTGAATAACGTGCAACGGTGCCTACTTTCCGTCCTACAGACCTTCTGCAGCATTTTGCCCGGCCGGGGGTCTGGGGAACATCAAGCCAGGCTCTGGTGTGTGGAAGGCCAGTGTTGGGAAAGGCCAGCTGGAAATAGCCAACACAGGGCAGCTCCCAGGGGAGGAACGGGTGCCTTTTCATCAACTGTTTCCACCTCTCCCTTTCAGAGGTCAGCACCAGGGCAAGGGACATCCTTCCTTTTCGGAAAAGGCGAATTCCTTTCCAATTACTCCGGCTTTTTTTTTTCAAAGAAATCTTTCAAGCCAGGCTGAGGCACTGGCATGAGTTAGGACATCCTTCCCTTCAGCTCTGGCAGGCACGCGAGTCACGTGACTCAGGTGAGGCCGCCACCTCAGGCGTCAAATATGGCTCCGCCTCCCCCTACTCGGGTTTTACCACTTCCGGGTGGGTGCACGTGCAGAATGCCAGGCCCCAAAAGCAAGCGGCAGCGTTGGGGTCGCCAGCTCATGATTCCAATTAGAATTCCTATGGCCCTGCTGGCCTCTCTGTCGAGCAAACCCCCTCTGGGATCCTCTGGAAAAGCTCATAAACTCGCGGCCATTTGCCTGAAATGGATGGGACGAAAAGCATAGCTCTCAACCATTTGTGTTGCAATGGCGGGTGAAATCACCCGATTTTGTTTTTGGCGGGTGAGACGCCCATTGGAATGAATGGGCGTGCAGGAGGCTTGGCGGGTGAGTCAGCCTTTTACAAGGCGGGTGAAACCCGCCAAAATCTTGTGAGTTGAGAGCTATGGAAAAGAGGGCCTGGAAACAGCGCAGAATTGCACTAAACTGCTTTGAAATCGTTCTTTTGTGGGCAAATGTATGGCCCTAATGAAAATGACAACATTAAGTGCTGGGTTGGGGGGAATATGAGAATTCAGTACTAACATAGATGCCATTAGCAATTAAGTGGGCCCTCAGTAGTGGGATTTCTTCACCAGAATGAATGGACGTGGTTCAAGTACCCGGTAGCCGCATAGCTCTCAACCGTTTTTCTGTTCGGGGGTGGGGGGGGAGTGAAAACTAAAGATAATCATTTCGGCGGGTTAGAGCCCCTTGATTTCAATGTGCGGATAAGGGGCTTGAGTGAATGAATGGCATGCATACATGCCAGCCCTCCCGATTTAGGTGGAAGATACTGGGTTTTTAAAAACAAAAAAGTTGCTAGTTTTAATTTTGCCCCTCCAAAAATAATTTCAACCCCATTACAGCCCAAGCGCAAAAATTAATTCTCCTGCTTTCTTTGACAAAATCCCTCCCAGGTGCTGCAAAATGTTGCCATGCATTGTCCATGGCGGGTGACATCCGCCAAAAGCATGCCAGTTGAGAGCTCTGCGGTAGCACAGGGAGTAACACGGTTCTATGTCATTGTCCTGTTCTCTGTAGGTCGCATTTCAAAAAGACAGTTTTTTCCAGTCGATTTCGTGCGACCCCCAGAAAGCGGGAAAGGGACACCACCACTGCTTTGTTTTTTTTAGTTTGGGGGTTTCACCCCCCCAATCCTCCCTTTGCTCCCTCCCGCCTCCCCACCCCCTCCGCATATACACATGTCTTCTCACACTCACGTGCACACAAACAGACACACACATACACACACACACACACACACACACACACATACACTTACTTCTGACCCCGCAGCTCATCCTCTCCCTCTCACCTTGCCTGTCAGCCCCTGTGCACTTTGTGTGCGACGCCGGGGCTGACGGTACAATTTAGAAAGAACCATCTGAAGAAAATAAGAGCACTCTGAGAGATATATCTACCCTCTACAAAAAGGAAATACTGTCGGCTAAACGGGAAACCCACAACACTAGAATAGCCCAAGCCAACTCTAGCATGAAGGAACTCTTCATTATCCTAAAGGAAATAGAATCTCCCATCCCAGTGCCAGACAACTGTGTCAAAGATAAAATATGGTGCACCAACATTCAGCAAGCCCTAGCTAACAAAGTGACAACTCTCCAATCTAAAATTGCCATGAAAAAAGCCTCGCTTAGTATGGATACTAAGCCTAAAACAACTAACACCCCTCCCAAAAATAACATTGACAATCCTCGCTTCAAGTTCTCTAAAGTATCTATCATTGAGACTGAAGAAATCATACTGTCACTCAAACCATCTAACTGCCAGGGGGATCAATGTCCAGCCCAACTGATAAAGGACGCAGCTAGAGGCCTGGCTCCCTTTATCTCAAAACTCATTAACGCCTCATTCGCAACAGGGTCCATACCCAGTAACCTAAAAGAATCTTGGGTACTCCCATTGCTTAAAAAACAGACGCTAGACCCAGCCATACCCACAAACTACCGCCCAATTACCACTGTGCCATTCCTCTTAAAAATCATAAATAAAGTGGCGTACTCACAAATACAGAAACACCTTGAAACCAACAATTTACTAGGAGTACGGCAGTCTGGCTTCCATCCCCAGCACGGGACCGAAACTGCCCTCTTAGACCTAAAGGCGCAAATTGATGAGATAAGGGATCAAGGCAAACCAGCCTTACTCCTCCTCCTGGACTTATCAGCTGCATTCGACCTTGTTGACCACAATGTCCTTTGTAGGTACTTGGATATGGCTGTGCACTTCTCCGAAGAAGCCACAAACTGGATCCAATCCTTCCTCAATAATAGGACCATGAGAGTCTTCTCCACCACTGCGGCAGCAGACTCCACCCCCATCACATGTGGTGTGCCCCAGGGATCTTGTGTTTCTCCTACACTTTACAACATCTTCACTAAGGCCATTTTCGTTGATCTGGACCTTCTTGGTATCGCCTACACTAACTATGCAGATGATACTCAGATTCTCCTACCACTTACCGGTGATTACGACAAGGATTTGGCCTTGGTGAACAGAGTGTATCTCATCATCCAGGCATGGATGGCCACTCACGGACTATGCCTGAATGATGACAAAACTGAAATCATCATCCTGGGCACACCCTCTACCCTAAAAAAACTGGGCCCCAACTACTCCTCGTTTAATATTGACAACAACCAAATTACAACCGCCCACGCGGTAAAAAAATCTGGGTTTCTACCTGGACTCCACCCTCTCTTTCAACAAGCAGGTCAACGCGATAGCTTCTGCAACCGCCTACACCTGTAAATTGATAAGAGCAGGCAAACCCTTCCTATCGAACAACAGCTGCATCACACTTGCGAGAGCGCTCGTGTTATCAAAGCTGGACTACTGCAATTCGCTCTATATTGGGGCTAATAAGGAAGTTATCAAAAGAATTCAAATCTTGACTCCTGATTGTGGGGCAGTCAGGTGTAGTTGGATAGACAGCAGCACTAGGTATCCCCAGGAGAGCACACATCACCGAATTTAGACGAGTCAATAACTGGCTGTCTACCCAGGAGAAAATCCAACTAAAAGTTGCCTCTTTGGTCCACAAATGCCTTAACAACGCCGCACCACATTACCTCTCTGCGAGATTCACGAGAATAAAACCAACAAGACTCACCAGATCCGCTAACTCCAACAACATATCTATACCTAGAGTTAAATTGACTAGAGTCGGTGGCTGCAGCTTTCAGGTGAAAGCAGCTCAACTCTGGAACTCCCTACCATCCACCCTGAAGACTGATCAACCCTACCTCACTTTCCGACATAACCTCATAACGTGGAACAAAAATGCAGATAAACAATAGATCACCCACTGCCTGGACTTATTTAATTCTTAGTAGTTTCTGATTAGGACTGTAAATACATGCATCCTCATTTTCGCCTGTTGTATATTTTTGTATATTTCTGTTGTATATAACTATATTATATATTTCCTGTTTCTTGTTTCTCTATTTGCCATGTGCTCTTGTAACTAAGCTTTAAGTTGTCTTATAAAATGCGCCCGGTTACCCCTGGGTCTGGTGCGCAATATAAGTAATAAAAACAAACAAACAAACAAACAAACCCATTCTATGTGATCACGGAGCGGTCTTTCTAAATCAGTCCTTTTTCAAAAAGGTAATTTGACCTAATACCAGTAACACACCACCTGGCATCCCACTTCACAAGCCTAGAGCGCAAGCATTCAGGAAGCAACGCCACAGGAAATATGGGAAGGAAGGTGTAACTTCACAGCTTTATACGCTGTGCCCATATCATGTGGCAGACCAGGCAGGAACCATCCCTGGATGGTTGGGGGTTTATTTGCATGTTGCCCCACTTTGGTGTTGAACATGGGGTACTGAGCGGGAAGTGCAAGGGGCAGGAATGCTGGCTGGAGATGCTGGGAAAGTTCTCTCATTAGGGAGGATAGTTCAGGGGCAAAATGCTCCCCTTGCAAGCAAGACGACACAGAGCAGCACAAGTTTGATCCCCGGGTCCACGCTTAGAACCCTCTGGGTATTAAGCGCGTTATAAATAACCTATCATATCATATCATATCATCATATCAAGCAGATGGTAGCTGACTACCTGGCAGAAGCTGAACAGGCAGCCCTTTGGGACTGGGAGATCTCTCTCTGACCCCTGATTGTGGGGCAGTCAGGTGTAGTTGGATAGACAGTTGGAGAGCGGTAGGACGAATGTCTAATCAATGAAACATACTTCTGGAGGACAAGGGTCCGGAACGCAACCGGGGCTGAAAAGCAGCAGGGAACTCACATTTCCAAGTATAGATGTCTATAGGATTTGCATGAATGTGTGCATATAGAGTTGTGTATGTATTTATATAGCGTTTTCTTTCTAAGTATGTATCTATATAGGGTTTTGCATGAATGTGTACATATAGAGTTGAATATGTTTTTATATAGGTTTTTCCTTCTATGTATTTATGCAGGGTTTTGCATTAATGTGTACTGTGATGAATCCGATGGTGTCATCACTCCTTTCCCGGCAGTGACCTCTCCCCATGTGGCTTGGGGATAGCAGCCGCTATCTGGTCCTGACCCTGGAGGCGGCTATATGAGTGAGGATCTCATTGGGAGAGACAAGCTATGGGGGAGTAGCAGGACACCATCGGAGAAGGCATGCTATTGCCTTCCTCCCCTGAGGATACCCCATCCATACCCAATGCCTTAATGGCATGTTGTTACACCTCCTCTCATCCCCCTAGGAAAGAAACTGAAGAACTTCTAACAAGATCCGACTTAACCTCCACAACTCATGACAATAGCTCCTCTGACTCTGCTTACAAGTTATCCAAAGCTAACTTGCACTTAAAGGCTTATGAGAACGCTCACCCAGACTTTCCTTGTGAAACCTCAAGAATAGACCTTAATTCCCATAACTGCAAGAAAACTGGGATGAGGAAGATGAGCTGAGTAATGCAGAAAGGAAAAGACCAGGAACACAAGTTGCGCTCTAGTTGTTGGGAGCGCGTGCCGATAGCCGGGAGATTTAAACCACAGTAGCAGCTGACTGCGGAGAGCTGCTGGAGAGAGAAAGCTGCTTCTCCCGGTGAAGATCTTGAGACCGTGAGGCCCCAATGACTTCCGTGGAGCCATCCGGCTCAGAGAGGGAGAAGAGAATAGCTGTCCGTGAGAGAAGGTACGCTGCCAGAGTGCCAGATGCCAGCACAGGACTCCTGGGCAGCCACAGGTGTGCAGCGGCAATGTTTACCTACCCAGAGCCCGACACACAGCAGTCGGGCCCGGCATGAACCACAGAACACAGAGAAGCCGGGGAACAAAGACGGAAAGGTGAGGGGGGACGCCGAACAACCTTCTCTGGCTTACCGTGAGGGGAACAAAGCACACCAGCAAGAATCATTGAGTCCCCGGAAGGGAAGAAAGGACACTGGGGCGTATTGGCAGAGATGCCAATGGAGAATAATTGTAATGAAAGCAAACAAGGCAATTGAAAGAGAAGGAACCTGTAAACTTCTATTGAAAGGGAAACTAAACAAAAAGTAAGACACTTTAATGAATGTCATTGTGTACAATACACATTTATGAAAAGCCCTGGCATGATAGTGTACCATAGCAAACAAGGAAACATGCTACTCCTCCCTTCAACACAAGCAATAGTGATGATCATGACTACAACCAGCAGTTGTCAATTGTTGTCGTGCCATGTTGTCTTATGAAAAAAACACTTTATTCAACCATTGGATTGGTATTTTATCATAAAACATTGAGTATCACATAGAAAACATGAAATACAGATTTCAACACTTGGTGTATACTTTTTGACAATTTTTGTGACATAGAAAATGAGATAACAGTGCTCACAGAGGGGGTTATTACACCATACCGTGTGTAAGTGAAGATTACAAAATGTAAAAATCATCAGGCGATTAACACTATCCACCAACTGGTGTACCTAACATACACTAGACTCGAATATGTAGATGAATGGAGACTGAACAAAAAATATTCCTTCATGTTATACGATTATTGGAAGTCTTCCCCAATATGCGAGTAAATAAACTTGCTGTATAGCAGGGTGGCTCAGGGATCTACTCCCTCAGGAAAATAACTAACAAGCACGTAATGGTTAATCTAAGGCAGGGCGACCCACTGTGTTTCGCCCCACATTTTGGGTACATCCAACCTGAGACGTTCTTCACAGCTTCGAAAGAGTGCCTTCATCAGGATGCAGGATTTCTTTTGAAATGGAGATTAATCCAGCAAACCCTGTATTCCCTTAAACTTAATGTAGCATGCATAGGGCTGTATTAAATCTTCTCTTCTTTTAGTTAGTTAGGATGGCTTAGATCTTCCACCGTAGCCTTATTTGGTATAGCTCATCAGTTTAGGCAATGTTTAGTCATCTCTTGTAGACAAAAATGAACGTAAGGTGAAGTAAGAGGTCTTAACTATTGCTCGAACTTGGGCATTTAGAGTTGGGTTGACTTCCCATGTGAACCCCACTTTTCTGATCTTCCTGGCAAAGTTCTGGGTGGTGTTGGTGGTGGACAGACAGCTGGATTATTTAAGAGGGGTCTAGGTCCAACATGACTCGGTTTTGGATGCATTAGACTTCAGACTGCTTTCGCACATCCATGGCTGAATAAGTTCAAGAATGGTCGAAAGTCCAGAAAAGCCCTGTGAAGGGCCTGAGACTCAGCAAAATTGGATATCGTTTGCGTAGCTAAAATAGTGCAGTCTCAGAGAATCTAACAAGTTAAACATTTTGAGCAAATAGATAATAAACCATACGGTAGACAGTGGCCATCTCTGATGTACACCACACTGTACTGTAGGAAATGTAGATTGGATATGTCTCTGTTGGACACACTGAGACTAGTAGGGGGTTTGGGGTCATGAGGGAGGCTGCATGGGGAGATGTAAATAGTCTAGCTGAGAAATAGGTTTGGATGCAAGCCAGCAACCCAGCAAATCCTCCAGTAAGAAAAGCAATACCAACAAACCATAGATAACTATCCAAAAGTTTTCACTTTCAAAGCATGGGGTCACCAACAGTGTTTAATTTGTGGGGGGTTTAACAGGGCTGAGCCCTGGCACTTATTTCTGATCATCAGCACTTAGTGTCTCAGAAACATTTGAATTAGGAGGATGTGCGAAGTTAGAAAGCAGGCTCACTGGCTCCCTGTCAAGGAGAGAGCCGTCTTTAAAACCCTCTCCCTTACACATAAATGCTACTATGATCTTGCACCCCCATACCTTGGCCAAAGAATTATTAAACACACCGCCACGAGACCCCTCAGGGAGGAGTATTCCAAACTGATTCTCACGCCCAAGACAAAAAGAATCCGCGCTGGGGAATCAGTTTCCCCACAATGGCAGCCTCCCACTGGAATGCCCTTCCCACTCACCTAAGAATGATTGAGACCCATCAAGCATTCCGCAAGGCAATCAAAACCAAGCTTTTTGTATGAATACGGTCAAATGTTTACTGTTAGAATGGCTGCACGTCTGATGTATCTTTGAACTCACCTGCGCCCTTTGTACCTACCTATGACTAATGTACCTGTCACCAAGAGACCTCATCGTCGCCTGTGATCCAATTTCATGTAACAGCGCCTCAATCCCTCTGGGCTGTAAGTGCGCTGTACAAATACAAATAAATAAATAAACTTTATTTTTATAATTATGAGTCTTAGTCACACATCAAGCAACAACAGTGCGAGCCCCACTGGTGCTGCTGTGATAGTTAACTAGATTCATGAATAACTGGTCTGGCCAACAAACTGCTCTAGACAGCCAACCTGACTGACAGCACTGCTGCAGCAGGGTAGGTGGCTTGGGTGTGTGGTCCGGGCGGCGGCCATGCTGCCATTGTACCAGTTGCTGCTAACTACTTTAGTAGCCAGGCCTGGACACACATGCATTTTTTCAAGTTCCAGTATGACACTGGCTTTGCTGCACCTCTAAAGTCAGAGCCACTCAGTGGGCAAATGCAGAGCTTAGACAATATTAGGGACCTGGCACTTATTTATTTACAAACGAAGCATTGGGCACGAACCAAATAAGCGTAAGCATTCTAATGCATCTTAAGGGGGCTCATCCCTATGGATTGTAGGCACATTTCTCTCACGTGCAGTGACCGATAAGACCGAAATGACGGCCCTTCAAAGACCTATACAGACGTCTGGCTGGGTAAACAAGAACAGCAACCTGATGGGATGAGGGCCACCAAGCAGGAGTTGCAATATCCACCAGTAGGCAAGAAACGAGTAATGGTGGCAGCAGGCTCAGAATTAGCAATATTGATCTAAGGCGTGGTTACTAATACTGATGAGCAGATATGGGGTTTTCTGTAATGATACAGTTGCATGGCATTACCAGTACAAGCAGGCAGGGGATTAGCAATATTGCCATTATGCAATATTATTAATGAAGGCCACCAGTTGGAATGAATACTGATCTCATGCTCCATTACCAAAGTTACAAATCAGGCAGCTCGGACACAGCATTGCTCAGGTATACCCCTACTTCACACAGACAGAACCACCCTCTAAGGCATATCTGCAGCCTCTAAGGCATATCTGCAGCCTCTATAAATAGGCTTCAATGAATTTCTCTGTACACTAGCCAACCAAACACTCCAACGGACACATTCAAACACTACCAGGGACGTCATTTAGGGGTCGCCAGAGGTCGCAACTGCGACCTCTGAGGTCTCCCTTGCAACCTCTGAAAAAAAAAAAAATTGTAATGCAAGCTCCTGACTTGTGGCTCTTTTTACTTCTGGGGTGGCTGGCTTTCTTGTTTCAGGCCCCTTTAAAAAAAGAAGAAAAATAAGAACAGGAGGGCCACAAGTCTAACACTTTCAGCACTGACCCTAAATAAGAAAGAATAGAAATACCAAATAATGTGTCTTTCTGGAATTCTATACAATAATTGCTAGACTCATTAAATGTTTATTTAAGACACACTTCAGGGGGTGAGTCACTGAATTAGTCTGTTCTTAAATGCCTCACTCAGCCTTTCATCCTTCTGAGGTCGATAAATGAGTACCAACACAGGTTGGGTGATATTGGGTGTATATTTTGTCTATATAAAGCGCTTAAGCGTAAGTGCTATACAATAACACATCATTATCATTTGGTCATGGACGTCTGCTTGCATTCACAGTAATTTGGTAATATGGGCCTATACATACTGATCTTAACGATACATATGGCGATCCATTCTTGTATGAAATGTACATCACATCATAGTGATATCGTAACTATATTTTTCGTAGTGTACAATGCTATGTGATGCCACTTCCTGTTTTGTCAATGGGTGAAATGTCGTGTTCCATCGCTACCCGCGATATCACCTTGGGGCGGGGTCAAATGACATCACTTCCTGTGATGTCGTCAGGGGGTCAAGGGTTGTGTGATATCACTTCTGCTACCCCTGGCATTTTGGTGAAATGACGTCCCTGAACACTGCACCGACTCGACCTTTCCCTTAGAGGCATGACCCTTCTCTCCATTTACGCCAAACTCAGCAGGCAAAACGCCACCCTATGGCACACTCCCACTGGCACCTCCACACAAAGCCACACGCAAGCAGTTGCTTGTCTGTTCCTTAGTGGCAAATCACCGCCCTTCATTCACCTGTCAATTACAAACAGAAATAATACCACCGTACATCTATAATTTCCCAGGCATATGTCCACCTTCCCACCACAACTCCCTTCCCGACCCCTTCACTCATCTACCTCCAACTCTCTAAGGGTCACACGCTTCTCCAGACAGAGAGTGGGTGGTAGATCTCTCTCCTTGGTAGGTTCCTCCCACTAGAAAGGCCTCCCTGCCCCCTCAGACTTGGGCTGGACCACCTGAAGTTCCGGAAGTAGCTCCAGACCATTTTTATCTGCTGTTCCATCTCTCTCTTGCCTCGCTCCCCTGCTAACCTTCCTGTCTGATGCGCCAACCGATTGCTCGGTACCCGCAGACTCTCACTGTGTACCAGGCGGCACTACGACCAGTCCCCTTTGCACTGCCGCCTGGCCTACTGTGCACTTAGGGGCTGTAACCTGTAACCTCTGCAGCCACCCTGCCAACTTGCACTTACCCAGAGCCTTACAGGCCCTGACCGCACTTCCCCCGACCCTCTCCCTTGCACTTCCCCCACTTCCTTCCCTCGGGACCTGTCATTGTCGCACTTGCACAATCTGAATGTCACAAGGCCTAGTAAGATTGTTTGTCTTCCCTCTGTCTCCCCTCCCATGACTTGTGGCGCCTGGAAACACATGTGTACAAGCGTGTTATAAATGCAATATCACTATCACTATCAATGGGAGGAAAGTGAATTGAGGGGAAATTATATGAGGATGGGAAAAGAAGCAAATGGGAGAACAGATGTAGTGAATAAGTTCCCAACTTTAGAACCAGACGATCAGAGTTCTCATTTGCCTTCCTAGCTGGACCAAAATTATGTGATCACGGGCAAATCATTTGCACCCCCTTGGGTTGCGTATATATCAAAGATTTGGGGGCTTATAAATACAATTATAAAGTGTTTCAATAAACTAGAAATACTGCTGCCATAGAGAGAAGGGATGAGGGCTCGTGGATAAACTGCAGATATTGGAACCCGATTATATGTGTTCTAATTCTGGCTCTAATTTTGGCTTCAAGACCTGGCCAAAAACGTTTGATCTGGAGCACATCACTTTAACTAGCTATACTCCAATTTCCGTATCTGCCTATCTTGTTCCTGTATATACATAAACCTGACACTGGCATACTAAAATATAGTAAATCTAGAAAATGAGTGCAAAGGGACCAGGGACAAATGAAACCTATCACTAAAGTTGCCAAATTTGGATTGACTAGGTCCAGGTTCTTATCTTGGCTTCTTTATTTGGCCAACACTGTTAGATCTTGGACCCAAACTACTCCTCACGGATGAGGCCCAAAGAGGCCGAAACATGTGTAGGATGCTTGTGGTCTCGTGCGGAAGTGATGTGACCAAGCAGTTTGGTCTGGACTGCCTCTTTTGGGGTGGGTCCAAGCCCAGTGAATTGTCAGTTTTCATGTAGATGTGGGAGGTGAAGGAAGTGTTGCTTGTTGTAAGAGCTGAGTTTGGAAGCTGTCCAGTTTCACATGGGCAAGTCAGTCTTGAATCTGGGTCTTTCTGGGATCGTCGACAATGAGCACCTCTTTGTAGGATTTGGATTTTAGGAGGCAGAGGACATCCAGGTTTGGATCTGGGAGACGCAGTCTCTGAGCCGTTATAGAACAAAGGTGGAGGAGTCACCTAGCAGTTGATACACCTGACCTGTAGGTCATATTGGGTGAGAGTAACCCATAGTTGTTCCACTCAGGGAAAATCACAGAGGCGGAGAATACAGAATGGTTGGCAGCAAGAAATGGGGTGAGGGTGGCAGAGAAAGAAGCTTTATCCCATGGCGTGCAACGTGGGAGTCCACATGCGTCTCCCTTTTGAACCAACTTGCAAGGATCTACTGGGACCATATTTCTACTTGCAGCGGCTGGCTGACAAAGCTACTGGGACAGTTATTGGATTTCCTCTGCGGCTTGGCCACACCCGTCTGTCCCTGCCTCTACTTAATTGTGAGCGTGCGCAATGTGGGAGAGCACGTATGAGTGCTGTTTAGCTGTTCAGTGAGGCAGCGTTGCTGTGTGCGGCCCCCCATCCTTTTCCATCTAACTGCTGTTCAATAATTTTAATCGGTCATGGCTCTGTATAATCTAGCCACAGAGATACCTGTTACAGCCGTGAAAGTATTTACTGCTGAGAATCAAGATAAAAAAGAATTGAGAACTGTTAAGGATAGACTACGGTCATTCAAGAAACTTAAAAACTCTAAGTCACTCCGCTCCAAATCTTTATCGGTGAAAAAACTCTAAGTCACTCCGCTCCAAATCTTTATCGGTGACATTAGACAGTTTTGTATATTTGACAAGGCAAGTTCTGTGACCTCCACCTGGTTAACGAGTGCGTCTAACGAGAAATTGACATCTGGTCCTATGCTCATAGCGAGTGATATAGTCTCAGACTCAAAGATACTACCCTATTCAACACAAGTGATTTCCATTCCTCAAACTTCATTTATGCATGGTTGGAGGGAAGTTTAGTAACCCCACCCTGCATGGTAGAAATCCACATATGTGATGCTACAAATATTCCACGCCTTTACTCGCAAGTGGTACATGATCGAGGACAAGTATGTGTTTGTGATCTACACCCCCAATCAGAAGGCAGAGGGCAAGTTGGTAACAATGATATATCCTCACAATTGTAAGACGCGGAATACTGCATGTCCATCCCCGCAGCCTCAGATGACAGTATATGATTTGACCGATATGAAATCTGGTGACACATACAAAATCTCAAATGTTGACATCCATCTCTCCCTTTTTACCTTCGCAACAGGATGGGAGTAGCATTGAGAATGCTGCAACTTTAAATATGGAGCCCACAACTTGTCCCATTACTCAATCTCCAGTTGTCATTGGAGAAACCCAAATTGAGGATTTGACCTCCAACCCAGTCTAAATTTATCTCATTCACCAATTCCGTACCCGGAATCGGGGAATTCATCCTGTAACTCCTCGGGCTCATCGGAGATGTCATTCATGGTATCCGGTCATATTTTCGAAAACATATTTCGAATGACCATTATGTCGAAAACATTTTGCCGTAAACATTTTTTTGATTTTTATTTTTATTTTATTTGTTTTTTTGGGTTTCATTAGTAAACAAAGTGTAAATACAAAAAAAAAACAGGGGTTTGGGGGGAAACCCCCCCCATTTTAAACATAAAATAAAAAACCATTAGAAAATATCACTATAAACCATCATTCATCAAGCCAACTCCTAAACCCTACTTTGGAATGGCACATCCATCTATTACACTCCTTGACACTACCCTGTCAGCCATTAACAATGGCATATTTAGCCTAACCAAGTTGTTTGACTCGTTAGAAGAAAACCAAGAGAGCAGCACACGATGCTATTAGATACTTTAATTGCGTAGGTGACTGGCTAGCACATACCCCAGTGCGTGAAACTAAACAGACTGCACACATTTCAAATTGTGTAAGTACAGCAACATCATGTAATATGACTAACGAGGTTGCCACCTCTATGCTGGCTCTGGAAGAGAATTGCCTTATAGAAATAATTGCTGATGACACAGCAAACCTAACATAAATCCACCCCAGGGGGCTCCAGAGATTTACGCTGGTCAGGAAGATATTGAGGTAGTGGAAATTAGCGAAGTGACCGATGAAGTGGTAGATGCGGAACCTGTGTTCGACTTATTTCGCCCCTTAAAACGCCAAAAAAAAAAAAACATTGTAAAAACTTGGGCCCGAAACAAATGTATCTCATGGCGATGGGTGCACATGTATGAGGATTTCCAGGGAGCTTTGAGGAACCTGCCAGCGCGCCCAGGTGGCACTCGCCCTCTGGGGCTTAGACAGGTCAGGGCCATGAAGGTTGAATGCTGTGGCCTTATTCATCCTCTGCTCGATGGCAAGGAGTGAGGCTGGTGGAGCCGGGAAGAGGTGCGCACGCTGTCCAAAGGAATTGCAACCCTGCCTTCCTCATGACTGTTGCAGATCCAGATCCGTCATAAGATACACCCTTGTGTATTGACCTATTGCATTTACTATTACATAGCTTCAGAAGTCCCAGTTCCTATTAGTCTTCAGGGGAGAAATGTACCAGTATGTTTGCTATTTCTCAGTATGTTATATTGATCTGAGGCCTATTTTTAGTCGAGTACCGTATATTCACTTAATACTTAGCAAGTCTGGGGAGAGCAATGAATTTCACACTAGCTTTTAGGATTACATAATTGCTCATGGGTGACTTCCTTATGTTGAATGACTCACTTGATAAGTGGAGCTCCAAGTCCCCTCTGTGACCCTTAATAAACAGGTATATCAACAAATATCGTGCAATAGCTGCTAACAATACTGTCCTACAGTACATGCTATTTGCATCGTCTGGGCGGGCGAGCACAGGTGGCGGCCTCCCTGCAGGGGGAGTTCAGGTTCTCTTCTCCTACTATAAGTGGATACACATCACTAAGACTTCATAGCTCTTTTCACACTACCGCTGTACATTTTACAGACCACCCCAGATCACCCAATCTTACCTCCCTTCAAGTGTCTAAAATGGTATGGCTCTTGGTGGATCTCGGCAGTCACCTTTATCCCGCCTGTTATTGGTTCTGAAACCTCTGTCAGCTGGCTTGGCATCCCCAGATCATCCTCCTTGGGAAAGACAGGACATTCAGAACTGTTATCTGGCGGAGAAACCTCCACACTTACTTCAAGGATCCGTTCAAGTTGAGTCCATCATTCATGCATTGACTAATTCTAGTACCACACATTGAATGTGCTAGGAACTGCTTTCACAGGAAGTTGCCCGCCATCATGAAAGGCGTTTCAATCCATTTTATCAACACAACATTTGTTTGATCCGCCACCAATGACACGTGCACCCCCTACTATGGGGGTCACACTTTTGCCTCTAAACCCTCTTGTACACTCTTTCCTCTTAACTTCTTCTTTTTCCCAACATACCACGGTTCAGAGTACCCTGGGAGGGTTTCACAATGTGGCACTATTCACAGTATAAATCCTTAATAACATAATATAACATCCCATGACAAAATCTGGCCAAAGGGACTAGAACAGTCTGGGGTAGAATAATCCTGGTGCTGTGATTCCATGATGGATGGCCTTCCCCCTTTGTTCTCTTCTTATCCTTGGCGACTGCACTGCCCCCACCCTGCAAAGGGTAGTAGGAAATTCCTGGTAGGACTTATTGGGCCTCATTACAAGTCAGGCGGTAAGGGGTTAACGGCACCGGTAAAGGTGCCGGCGCCGTCAGCCCCATACCGCCTGATTACGAGGTCCCCTCGCAGGACCCGGTCTGCACGTCTGGTTTTACCAGACGTGCAGAGCGGGTCCCGCGAGTGGAAGAGTGAGCAAACAACGGGCCCTATGGGGGCTTAAATGGGAATGGGGAAGGCCCAGGTCCGGGTTCCCAGAGGCAGAGGGAGGAATTACCTGGCCCTCCGAACTCGGAATGGCCCGGTAATTCCTCATTCTGGGAACCCGGATCCGATTTTGGCGGCAGCCATGCCGCCAATAGCGGCATGGCTACCGCAAAAATCGTAATGAGGCCCATTGTCTCAAAAAGGCCACGTTCTACTGTTCATCGTAACCTAGACAGCCGCGCATGTGTGGATGCGGCCACTCGGTGCAGGCAGCTCAGTCTGGAATGAGGAAGCAGTGGCAGACTGGCCTCCCAGCTGCTGGGAAGAGTGAAGGGCTGTGTGGTGGGCACCTGCCAAGGCTGGGATGTCATCATGGTATCTCAGCTAGAATGTTGGTGTGTAGTTACGTATCAAGGTTCCACAGTTGTCAGTTAGCGAGGCAGAGCAGGAGAGCGAGATGCTAGCCTGAGTGGTGGTGCCGGTGGCCTATGTAACTACTGCCTACTTAGCAAGGTCTTGTAAAGTATTACTTGGAGCAATAAAGGTGACTTGCCTTGCACAACGGCTGACTCAGTGTCTTCCTGCTAGCCACAACAGTCTGCCATCTTCTTCCATGGGAGGGGGTGTGAACAGCCCTCCCAGTAAACGTAGCCTTTGAGTGGCTTCTGTGTGGCTAGGTTCTAGGCCTGCCAGAGTGTTGGATACCAGCAGCTTCCTACAAGCACTATTGCCAAAGTCTCACCAACGATGGCTCTTGGAGTTCTGTCAGAAGGTTGGTCCCTAGTGCCCATGACCTGAGGACTCAGAATGTGTCCAGACCATCAGTGAAGAGGACTATTATTTTGGCCAGTTCTTGTTCAGGGTAAATCAGAATAAGTCCAGCCACTTCCTGGTGACATCCGGACGACTACATAACCTCCACTAACCACGGGGACCCTAAATATCATTTTACTAGTATCAATACCATTTTTACCAAAGCTGAATATTTTCGATTTTTATACAAATATTTAAAACAATGTTTATTAATGCTTGTAAAATTGCTTTCCTGGCAGTGCCATGGCCCTTTTTAAAGACCCACCTGCCCCCCCAGTACCATTAATATTCTACTTGAACAGGGACCAGGCGAGTCATTAACCCCTTAAGTGCCAGGCTATTATTGAAGTCTATGCAAAAAGGACGAGTATACTCGTCCTTCCCTGAGCTGCAGGACACCACTGTTCAAGTATTAATCGATATTATGTAAAGATTTTGCCCAGACACATTTAAATAGTATTTTGTTATTTGGTCTGTTTCTATGGGTCTGTCCGAGTTCTTTACTAAATTATGTATTATTCCACTTACAATCATATTCTGCGTCCTACTGGCCCTGCTGGGTTGGGCCATTTAGTCTACGGTTTGAGAGGGAAAACGACTTGACGGTAAGATGACAAATATTGGGTTGAGTAAAGTCCAAAGTAGACACAACAGACCAATGAGAGACACACTCTGCATCAAAGAGGAGCTGACTCACCCCAGTGCCCATTTTAGATATATCTGTAAGAGCTCTGAGAGAGGTTTAAAGCTCGGACTTTGAAGAGCTAAAAAAAGAAACGAGTGTGCCAATGTTCGTGCAATGCACGGGGAGGGGTCCAAAAGGACCCTGCTATGGTTTACATCTTCGCCTGCACATAGGCCCGCCAGCAACATGTGAAACATCGAGTAGGTGAGGGCTCCTGTAAGTGCACCCCACAGCAATGCACCCATCCCAAATTGTAAAAAGGATCCTGCTGTAAAAAGGAGATTGGAAATCCTACGAAAATCGTGGCTTGGAAAAGTATAGGAGTTCTCAAGTCTAGGAATATCATTGGCGAGCCACACCAGTACTTTTTCTTAAGAGCTTGGTGATGGAATATTGCTAAGAAATCCAAGGACTTTCAACAAAGGAAATTCCAATGAAAGGCATGGATAGCTCCTGAAGCCTCCGTGGTTAAGAAGTCTGACATTGGAATGCGCTTGGAAAAGGCATGGCTATACTGCACTGAACATCTTGAATTTCACAATGTGGTCTCCTAGAAAATCAAATTATTTCCTGTAGAATTCATTGCACTGGATATCCAGGCTCTCCCAGGAAGTCTCAGAATGTATTGAATCAGATACTGGGAAGAGCTTCAAAAAGCCCTAACCATATTGTTCTGAAATGGAGTTAGGTCAACGGAGGCCCTCAGCTTCAGCTTTGTACCTCCAAGAAGGGCAAAGACCATCGTAAACAAGATTATGTCCTGTAACATACCTGTTCGTCCAAGAGTGTGTGGGTTGATCGTTTGTAATTTTTACTGGATGTTGTACTGTTCTTTGTGTAAATAACGAAACATATTTCTAAATCCTATGGGTTATGTTTTCCAGAGCCATCAAAAACATCTATTAATGAAGTTTCTTAGATCCAAAAACCTTTTCTAGCCTCTAGCCTATATGTTTGTGTGGAACATGATACTGACGACTATCCTTTTTTAATGTCTCTTAACTTCAATTTGCACCCCATTAGCAAGGTTGCCCACTTCTGCCACCACACAAGGATTACTTTTATACTTTGCCTACATTCATGATCACTTCTAACCAGGAAAGACATGTCTTTAATGTTATCTACATTGGCATCGATCCATTAAACACAACTTAAACAAAAAGTCTACTTTCATGTTGTTTATGATGCAGCATGAACAATACCTGCAGCAGCTAGATGCAATATTTATTTGATATAAAATTCATAATTTGCTAAATATTTGTACACCAAGAGTCTGCGTACAAGCAGTGGAAATGTAAATTGATGTATTCTAGAAGACCAAAACAAAACCCCACTTTCCATTAGGACTTTCTTTTGTATTATCTTTATTGGCATTTTGCATAACAAATTAATTAACAACATTTTATATCTCCCTTCCCCCTCTTGACAACAGCGAACATTAGTTTCTTTCCCAGTCTCTAATTCCGTAGGCCACCACCATCCCCTTTCCCTGATGTCTAAAATTTGTGAATTGTATGTATGTATGTATGTATGTATGTATGTATGTATGTATGTATGTATGTATGTGTGTCCGCTTCTATAGCGCCGGCAGCCCGAGGGCATCAGGGCGCTTTAATAAACACAAAACAGTTATACAGACAGCAATAACAGCAAGGCAAGCCTTAACTCTACTGGTTCAAGTTCTATGTCGGAGAGAGTCCCCGGACGGAGGAATCGTATATCACCTAAACAGGTGGGTTTTCAAGTTTTTCCTAAATTTTAAGTGATTTTCTTCCAATCTAAGATCTTGAGGGAGCCTATTCCACTGCTGTGGCACCAGCACTACAAAAGATCTACCCAGGCCTCTCTTCAACTTGTGTTTAGGCACTATGAGCAGTCCTTTGCCTTCAGATCTGAGCTGTCTCTGTGGGGTTTACCGTTCCAAACGGTTTTTTAGATAGCTAGGAGCTTTTCCGAAGAGACACTAATGAACAAGTGTCATGGCCTTAAACTTTATTCTCTCTTCAACCCTAAGCCAGTGTAACGATTGTCTGGCTGAAGTAATGTGTTCACTTCTTAGTTTCTTCACTATCCTCACGGCATCATTTTTTATAACTTGGCATCTCCCTAAGTCTTTTGCCGTTGCACCAACAAGAAGAGCATTACCATAATCCAATCTTGACAGCACAATAGCCTTGCCTATTGTAGCTATGTTGCCTTCCTACAGGTATGGGCTGATGGCCTTCATGAGCCGCAGGTAATAAGCTGAGTTTTTGTGCAGATAATTGACCTGTGCTTCCGCATTAATTGAGGAGTTAACCATCATTCCCAGGGTTTTAACCTGGTTAGATGCCTAGATTTTAGCTTCATTAATCTTAAAAGTGTCATACTCATTCCCCAATTTACTAAGTGTGCGGCTGAGCCCGAACAGCATAAGTTCTGTTTTAGTGTCGTTAAGACGCATCCAGTTCCTCTGCATCCATTCATTGATTTTACTATAGACTGTTGCAATCATCTCACTATCCTCAGAGTATAAACCCTTTAATTCGATGACCAACTGTGTATCATCCACATAGCTCGTGAAAAAAACTCCAGCTTTAACCAGGATATCACACAGACTACGCATATAGATGTTAAATAACATAGGTGAGAGACTCGCAGCTTGAGGGACTCCGAATATGATTGCAATGGGGTCAGAGAAATGATTCCCCCAATGCACTTTCGCTTGGTGGTCTATGAGAAAGGATACTAGCCACCTTAAGGCTACATCAGAACAGCCCACATTGTCTCTCAGCGCCTCTGCTAGCAATTAATGATCAACGAGATTCAAAGCAGCACTGAGATCCAGCAGCAGCAAAATCCCTGTTTTTCCTTTATCCATCAGCCCCAAAATGTGGTTTTGGATGTCCAGCATGGCTGTCTCGGTACTAGGAGAAGCCCTAAAACCTGATTGTTGTTGATGTTGAACGTTCTATTTTTGTACATATTCTTGTACTTGCAATGTAGCAATTCTGTCCATTATTTTGAGTATAAAATCGAGTTAGTGATGGGTCGAAGATTACCTGGATCCTTTGGATCCAAACCCACTTTTATTTTTACCAGGGGTGTAATTGTAACCTTTTTTATTTCTTTTGGTACTATACCCTCCTTAAATGAGGCATTGACAATTCTCATCAGGATAGGTGCGAAACGTTCCTTGTGGGGCACCTTTGTTCCTTAAAATTACTTTCGAGGTAAGTCAGTACTATCCCCAGTCCAGTTTACATTGAGCACTTTCTCCTTGGATTTGATATGTGGCCCATTCCATTGCCAATATCTTCCACCCCTTCTGGAGTCAGTCAAACTCTGCCTTTGGGCTTTGAAAGGCAAATTATTTTCTGGGTCAAACAGCCCACACATCCATTCCTGTGCACCTATGTTTTTTTTAAAATATAAACACTTCCCTTATCTGAGAGGTAATTTCAGACCAAAGCAGTACTACCACCGGACACATCCACCAAATGTCGGCCAACAACCAGTGCTGCAGCTGTTAGTACATCATTCTGACCCTTGCTGTAAACCCTATATGTTGTATGCATGTGTCGAAGGATAGTATTTCCTTTCCCTGTATCATATACCCAGCTTTTAAACAGCTGACCTTCTGCCGTTCTGTAAAAGCTCCCATTTCCATCCCAGGGGAGAAGTGCAGTTTCTCAGACATTGGGGTGAAGGGAGAGGGGATTGAGGACAGAAACCCCCTCTTTAGTAGCCCATCCCACATGTCACACACTAGAGATATAATGTGACTTATATGAGTGATAGAGGGTCTATCAGATTTTTGCATCCACAGGATGCCCTCCAAAGGTTTTCCTACCACTGCTCTGTACACCCACAACTTTGATCAGTCTCTCGAAAACCACTCCCTTACTACCCTCAATTGTGCTGCCTCCTAATATTTCAAGAGGTCTAGCGAGCCAAGACCTCCCTATCTTTGGACGGCATGAGGATTTTCATCACTATACTGGGGTGTTTATTCTGCCAAATGAAGGTTGACAATATTTTGTGCAATGACTTAAAGAAAGAGCTTGCTACACGGAGAGGCAGGGCCTGAAAGTAATATAGAAGTATTGGAAGAGTGACCATTTTGATCATAAATATTCACCCTAACCAGGAGGACAATGGATTTCACCTCCCCAAATCTGCTGTAACCTTGCTTAAAAGTCCTAGATAGTTTTTGCCATACAGCAGAGACATTGGGCCTCATTACGAGTCACCTGGTATGGAAATAACGGTGGCGTTAAACCCGCCGCCACCGTTGTTTCCATACCGGTTGATCTCGAGTCCTGCAGGCGGAGGTGTCATTCCCGCCAGGTCTGACCTGGCTGGTTTAACACCGCCCACCTGCAGGCGGACGTGGAAACACCAGCACCATCACGAGATGGTGCAGGTGTTTCCCTGGTCCCCATTCCCATCGAGTCCTATGGGACTCAATGGGAAAGGGGATTTACCGAATTCCGCCTCCGGAATTCCCGGGTCACCGGGGTTGTAATGCCCCGGTAATTCCGGGAATCACGGAGGCGGAATGGTAATACGAGTCTGGGGGTAACCGAGCCGGAAAAACCGGCACGTTACCGCCGGACTCGTAATGAGGCCCATTGTTTTTATCTATGGTTACCCATAGGTACTTAATACCCCCGTAGCAAGTGGAGGGAGAGTGCTGAGCTGTACTATCAATCTGATCTGGATTGAGGGATAGATTGTGAATTTCAGATTTTTGTACATTCATCTTTAGCACGCTACATATTCGATGTGTTTACGCTCTGTTATCAGACTTTTAATCGAGCTCTCCGAGTCCGTAAGTGCCATTAGTCTGTCATCCGCAAACGCGACAATTTTATGCTCCTCTCTGCCAAATTTAATTCCTTGTATTTCTAAGTTATATCCAATTTTAGTAAGACAGGATCCTAAATATAGAACGTAGAGTAGTGGGGATAGAAGGCATCCTTGTTTCATTCAAATATGTATTGGGATTTGTTGTGATAGGTGGATATTAATCAATAGTCGTATTGTGGGGTCCCTGTAATTCACTCAAATCATTTGCCTAAATCTAGTACCGAAGCGCATTTGTTATAAAGTGTTCAAACGGAACGGCCATTCAACTCAATCAAACGCCTTTTCGGCGTCTAGGACGATCAAGATGGATGGCGTTTGTCTAATTGTTTTTTCTATTAGAGGCCAATTCATGAAATCCAGCGCAGAAGTCCCGCAAGCGCCTCGCGCAGGGAGGGAGCGTGTGCCAATCGTGCGCCAGGCACAGCGCAAAACATCTTTTTCAGCACCGTGTATTCATGGATTTCCCAAGCCATTACCAGCCGTGGCGCAGTAAACATCCAGAACTGCCAGTTAAGCCACCAACACCGCCCCTTGTGCAGGAAAAAGCCAGTGAAATGTCCAATACAGCGCAAAGGCCCCGCGCTATCCTTGGCCCAGCACACAGCCCCTCCCCCCAGCCATCCTAATTGCATGAAAAATCGGAGTGTACCCTGCTCGCGGCAGTGAAATCATGTGAAAATTGCCTCGCACACACCCGTAAAATCCCACAGCCCGCTCGCGGCAGTGAAATCATGTGAAAAGCGCCTCGCGTACCCCCGCAAATTACCATACCCAGCTCACACCAGTCAAATCACGTGAAAAGGGCCTGGCGTACCCCCGCCAAATCTTATACCCCGCTTGCGCCAGTCAAATCGCATGAAAAGGACCTACCGTAACCCTGTGAAGACGCGTACCCTGCCCGTGCAATCCAAATCGCCTGAAAATAGCCTTGCGTACCCCCTGCCCGTGAAATCCATTACGCGCTCGCGCCAGCCAAATCGCATGGAAAGGGCTGCGTGTGTGTTGATAGGTGTTGGGGGGGTCCCATGTGGTGTGGCCTGCCTGCGGGGCATAGTCATGGGTGATGGGGGGTTCCCTGTGGTGTGTGATGCCTGCGGGGCATGGTCACGGATGATGGGCTGCCTGTGGGGCATGGACACAGGTGTTGGGGGTCCCTTGTGGTGTGTGCTGCCTGCGGGGCATGGTCATGGGTGGTGGGGGGTCCCCTGTGGTGTGGGCTGCTTGTGGGGCATGGTCACGAGTGAAGGGGGTCCCATGTGGCGTGGGCTGCCTGCGGGACATGGTCATGGGTGATGGGCTGCATGCGCGGCATGATCACGAGTGATGGGGCATCCCCTGTGGTGTGGGCTGCCTGCGGGGCATGGTCACAGGTAATGGGCTGTCTGCGGGGTATGGACACAGGTGTTGGGGGTCCCCTGTGGTGTGTGCTGCCTGCGGGGCATGGTCATGGGTGATGGGGGGTCCCCTGTGGTGTGGGCTGCCTGCAGGGCATGATCATGGGTTATGGGGGGTCCCTTGTGATGCGGGCTGCCTGCGGCGCATGGTCATAGGTGATGGGTGGTTCCCTGTGGCGTGGGCTCCTTGCGGGGCATGGGCACGAGTGATGGGGGGTCCCATGTGGCATGGGCTGCCTGCGGGGCATGGCAGCCCTCTGCCTCTCTGCCGGGGGGTTGCCACTAGCCCCAGATGTTGCTTGGTCTGATATGGCAACCCCCGAGACAGGTGTGGGTGGGCAACTGGGTCCTGGGCTGGGTTCTGGAGTGATGGTACAGCAGTCGGGATTCTTCTGTGTCAGCAGAGGTGGGCTCAACAACAGGATCCCTGGCAATGGCTTCTGTGCAGGCACCAGATTGCAGGTCACGTAGGCAGCAGGCACACTGAGTGGGCTGGCAGCAGCAGATGTCTCGTAGGAGGCTGCTCGGGGCGTTGGGGGGGGCAGGTAAATGGCCTTGTGGACAGGAGCGTGGTCTTCCATTTGTTGTCGTGTGGCCAGCTTGATGCAGAGTGACTCCACACGTGCAAAAACAGCGCTTTGGAGTGGAATTCGAGGAAAGGCCATTAGCGCGTAAGTGCGTCAGTGACGTGGCGTGCACGGGCGTTGCCTTCGGTATGGGTTCAAGGTCCACGTAGGACACCAGTTCGCTGTACGTGCTTTTCGTGGGGACCGACGCATGTGATTCTTCTACTTGTGGGTTCAAACGCGATATCGATATCTTCACTGCGGTTACAGTTCGTACTTCTTGTTTTGGCGGGGGAGTTTCCTACGTGCACGTGTTTTTCTTTTTCAACCAAGGCAGACGGTGGGACCCGCACGCTTTTTTCCCACTGTGGTTGCTCCTGTGTGTCGTGTACCCCATTTTCGAGGTCAGAGTAGCCCGTGTATTCCACACGTATGCATGTTTTGTGCTCCTGGGTGCCACAGCATATTGTGGGACATTTATTCCACGCAGGTGAGCTAGCGAGGGGTCGCATGCATGTTTTTTTTTGTTTTTGGGGTGCCTAAGCATTGCGTGACCCTTCATTTTTTCCCAGGGGTCACAGACAGCCCCGCAGGAGCACAGGGGTACGTTTACCATCACGTACCTTCCCCCTCCACCCCAATTGCCCAGGACAATATTGTTGTGTGCACCCCCATACGCACTAGTCCATCAGTGGCATGATTGGGAGGCCACCAAGTGGTAAGGGCGGCAAAGCTGGGCAACCTCCCGGAGCTAGCTGTGGTGGGGCACGTCGCCAGGGTGGCCAGGGAGTCCAGGGAGGCCAAGGTGACCGCTGTGGGGGACGTGGGCAGGGTGGTCCATGAGGGCAGGATGTCCAGGCACATGCTGGGACAGCTATGCCCCCCCAGTAGGTCAGGGTGATGCAGCTGCTGCGGATATCCCCAGCGCCCGTCTGACCCGACAGGCAGTGTCACCTGCTGTCACGAGCCCCCAGGTTGTGGATGCTGGCGGTGCAGCTGCGGCTACCACCACCCAGGCTCAGGGTCAGCCACTACAGGCTGTATTGGCACAGGTACAGGAAGACTCCCAGGAAGATTTCTATGTCGGGAAGGCCAAGGCACATGTGGCTAAGGTTGCTGTGACTAAGCCACGTGTATCTGGGGCAGTGGTGACATCTGCTACCCCGGGCAGCCAGGTGGTGGAAGCTGCAGGGGCAGATGCAGCTGACACCATCACAGCTGTGAGTCAGCCAGCCAGGACTGTGTTGTCACGGCCCTTGGCACCGAGGCAGTCGTGGCGCTGGTTCCTGGTGACAGCACCCAGCAGCCAATGCTTCCAGTCAGACCTTCCATTGTCTTGCCATTGCCTGCTCCCATTGGCCAGTCCACCTGCGATCCTGCCCCTACTGACCTGAGCGGCAGAAGCCACTCAGGGTCCGCACCACCTACCAAGAGGAGGAAGCACGTTCCTGCGCTAGAGACTGAGACCCCAGACACGGCTCAGGCCTCCAGCACGTCAAAGAAGAACAGTTTCAGTGAGGTGGAACTGGATGCACTTGTGGGCTACGTGTCAGAACACGACCGCAAAATGCTGGTGACAGAAGGCTGCAACACTACACCTGCCCAGCGTAAGTCCCACTGGCAGTACATTGCGGAACGTGTCAGCGCAATGGGATTTGAGAAGCGCACGGGTGATGATTGCTATAAGCGTTGGCATGACCTCAGACGCCGAGCAAAAAACAAGCGGACTTCTAATTACGCCTCTACTCTGGTGACTGGCAGTGGGCCGCCACCAGAGGATGATGAACTCACTACGCACGAGGAAATGTCTGCAGGGTTCATCAATGAGGGCCAGATCCAAGCAGTGGGAGACATTATGGATTATGATGCAATGTCCGGTGAGTGTTGATACGTGTGTGTCCAGCCCATGTGTATTTTGATTGTGTGATGCATTGTGATTGACTGCCAGTTCAGGCTATGTAGTTGTGACTGCCATGTGTGATCCATGCGATGTTTGACTGATACATGCTTGTAGTGATGCAGTCTGCATACAGGCCATGTGCCGCACACAAATCCAATTCTCATCACCACACCTGCACCCTCCTTACATGCCAAACACTTGACAGCCTCTCTTGTCCATATCCTTGCTCCCAGACATGTTTGTGGATAGCCTGTGATGATCTTCCACTCAACACTCGGCCTATGTCATCACATGATTGACGTCTCTGTGAGGTCACCCTGCAAGCTGGCCCCCGCAGGGGCATGCTTCCTTGCCTCTCGGTCCCCCAGCAGCTCACTGTCTCCATGGTACTGGTGATTCACATGTTGGACTGCTGCAACGGCCTGTCCCCAAATTCTGTGTATATGCAAACTTCCTTCTGCTAGTCTGCCAGACGTGTACTTTGTGGTACATCCTTTGTCCTTGAGGCAGGGTGACTCACTTGGACTGTGCAGAGGGCGCAGGCTCACAGTGGACATGAGTGTTCATTCATGGACCATGTGCATTCCCAGCAGGCTCCTATGGGTCCGTGTCAAGCTACTCATTCTACTCCATCTCCGGTATTTCATCCGTATCATGGTATTTAGTCATCCCTTTCATTCCTCATCAGTTCCTCATCACAGCCATTTTTTGGGTGTCCTCGTCTGTGTCGAGCATAAGCCTCCCTCTGGTACAGCCTCTCTGCCTCTATGCAACTGGTGTTGTAGCTTCTCCGTGTCTGGGTAAACTTCTGATGATTTGTCATGTGTTGTGCTTCCTGTCCTCCTCTCATCTGCTGTAGTCCCAGATGACTGAGATGATGCAATTGACACCTGCCCACACTGTCTGCTACGACACAGTACTCTGATCCACCAGTCTGAGCCATGCACTGCCTCCCAGCCATTCCTCAAAATGGAGTGTGGGGGCGGGGTGTTACTGTATCCCTACAACCCACTGCAAACACTTTGCACATGATGACTGCACTTGCCCTTACAGTGCCATCATGACACGACATTGCCATTATTGCGTTAGTATTTCTACTGATAGTTGAGGCCGTGTGTACGGCACTGCACCCACACACTTCTGAGCCCTGTTTCAGCCTTCTACATGCCTATTCACTTGTGTGATATCAAAGTCACCTAGCATTACTATATCCATGTGCCTTCCTTCACTGTATTGCAACGCACTAGCATTGTTGCAACCTGTGACACATGTGTCCTTTTTGTCATAGTGATTTGCATGTACTGTATGGTGACATGCATTTTACATGGGTCATGGACAGTACTATTTGACTTCCATCTGGCGCTGGTTGCCAGTTCTGGCATGCATATGCTACGTGCCATCTGTTTGTTGCCATCTGTCATTTTTGTGTAAGGTCTATGCCAGGCAGCAGCTTGTGTGTGATGCAGGTGCTATGCAACATGCAGTGCATGTGTTGGCTTCACATTTGACACGTGTCCATGTCTGCTTTCAGGGTCCCCTTCCATTTCATTGCCACTGCATGCATGCCAGAGTTTGTGTCATGTGGGACATGGCTGCTTCATGTGTTGGCTGTCAACATTGTGATGCCTATGTGTGTGGTATATGCTGTTGACATGTGTGCTCATGTGTTATTTTGTTTTTTTGCAGGTGATGAGGCACTGGGAGCAGAGGAGGAGGAGATGGCAGAGAAGGTGGGGAGTTCAGGGCACCAACTAGGCACCAGTGGAGGGCGTGGTGTGGTATCCCATGAGCATCCATTGGTGCTCCAGACCATCCTGTCCAGGGCTGGCTCTGGGTACACCTCTGATGATCTCTTTGCCTCTGATGCCGAATCGGATGTTGATCCGTCCATGCCGTCGGAGGTGAGAGATTCTGCAGTAGATGATGTTCTGCCCGACACACCTGCAGTGGGGGTATACCCATCAAGGGGCCAGTCAGTGCTGGTATGTCTGCCTGTGGTGGTTACGGATGCAGGGCCACGCTCCACACCAGTTGCTCCTGTTCCTGGGGCAGCAGATCAACGGAGGAATTCAGTCCTGCAGCAACAGGCAGCACCAGCACAGCAAGGACCAGGGCTCCTTGGGCCCAACAGGTGTGGTGTTCGGCCACCCAGTGGCCGTGCACCACCAGGGAACATTGTGTGGGAGAATTCCATGTATACCATTGCACAGCAACAGGGGGCATCATGTGAGATGATGGCTCAGGACGTGGAATGTGTGGCCGATTCTGTTCTCCCCCCTGAAAGGCAGGTGGAGCTCCAGCAGCAGGCAATGCGGTCCACGTACCGCTCACACAGGCTGGACATGTTGGCCGCCAATGGGGACCGACGGGCTGAACTGGAAGCTCTGCGCACAGCCATGGCTTCTGAGGCAGAGGCCCACAGGAAAGCCCTGAAGGAAGAGAACATCTCCCTCAGAACTACTCTGGCTACACTTGTGATGAGCCAGGGTACATGGGCAGAACAGCGGATGGAGCAGCTGGAACGCACCATCTCGGCTGAACTCCATGCAAGCCGTGAGGAGGTCCATCTGTCACGTGAGGCCCTGCAGGCCGAACTCTGTGCTACACGCGAGACCTTGCAGGAGGAACTCCGTGCTACGCGTGAGGTGCTGCATGGGGACCTCCGTGCCATCTTCCTGCAGGACCAGGCTTACCAGACCTGCATGCTTGCTGCCATGGAGGGGCATGGTTGGGCTATGCGTGGGCAGGCACCATTACCACGCACACCTCCTGATTTTCAACCAGAGGGTGATAATAGCGACGACTGATCTCTCACTATGTCCTAGCCGTACAGACCATGAGCCCATGGAGGATTTATTTTTTTATCTCAACATCAATGCATGTGAGTGTTGAGGTGCAGTCTGCAGCGCCAGTTCCCTTTCACTTCTGTGATTGTGTACCGCCGCTGCAGGCTCCTTTATTTTATTATTTTTTTGGGCAGGTGCAGGGGGTTCCACCCTGCAATCCCCGCTCACTATACTGTGTAGTGTAGTGAGTGGGGTGTTGCGGGGGACACCCCCGCAGCACCCGCATTTTCTTTTTTTCTTTTTTCATTACCTGAAATGCATGCCACCAAAGGTTCATATTTTGGGTGTTTGAACCTTTGGTTGCATGCATTTACGTCCTTTTGGTATAGGTCGGACATTTTTGATCGGTCATTTCATCAGATTCTGCATCAGAGGGAATTGTCTCTGGTCTGTTTCCATTTGTCAGGGTGCATTTTGTGACAGTTGTGTCATGTGCTGTGCATTTATTTAGGAGTTTTCACATTGCATGCCTTAGCATGGTGTGTCGGGCGGGAGACATGGGGTTTGGGAGGGTTTAGGTGACATACCAGGATTTTGATGTGCTGTTTTGCATAGGGGTGGTGGATTATGCACCTTGCATGTGTGCCTTTTGGTCACACAGGATTGTTTTTGCTTAAGTAGCTAAGGATGCACACAATGTAGCACTTCCAAGGACACATTCTCAGGGTGGTAAGGTTGTGACAGTTGACTGTCCGTTTGTCATCATTGATTGTCACCTGGTATGTGCCAGGCCTCTGGCCACTCCACAGGGGTGGGATTTTAGGTGAAAAATGTAAGCACAAGCTAGGTACGGGCTGCCTCGCCACGTACCCTTTGCCCTCCCATGCGCAGCAGCCGTGCGTGTGGTTGGGGATGTGGGGGCACCACCATGTCCACTGGTACACCCCGCCATGTTGCAACGTTTTGCAGGACACATGCTGCCACAATGATCCTGCACACTACTGGGGTGCATATAGTAGCTGCCCACCAGAGCGGTCAAGGGAGCGGAAGCGTGACTTGAGCACTCCGAATGTGCGCTCCACTATGCCCCCGGTTGCAATATGGGTTGTGCTGTATCTTACCTGGGGTGGGGTGGTGGGGTTCTGTATTGGCGTCATCATGTAGGTGCTCAGAGGGTAGGCACTTTCCCCTGGGGAGTTGAAAATGGTTGTCATTAGTTGGGTTTGTCTGTTTGTCTGTGTGTGACATGCATGCATGTGCACAGGCATTTGTACTCACCAATGAGCCAAATGTTGCCATGCCTCCCAGCTTCCAGGTCCCGGTTTAGGGCTAACATTCTGAATATGAAACTGTCATGGGTGGACCCTGGATAGTTTGCATAGATAAAGGTGATGATTCCCTTGGCATCGCATATGACCTGCACGTTGATGGAATGCCAGTGCTTGCAGTTGCGATAGATGTGCTCAGTGGTCCTAGGTGGACGTAGGGCCACATGTGTGCAATCATTGGCACCGAGCACTTTGGGGAAGTGTGCCACCCTGTAAAAGTCCTAGACCACGGCCTGCCTTTCTGCTGGTGTTCTGTGCATGTATATGTGCCTGCGGAATGAGGGGCGTGCAGTCATGATTGCCAACATCTGGTGTAGGCAGCGTGACTGCGTGGGCTGTGAGATGCCCCCAACTATGGCAGTTGTCCGCTGAAATGACCCAGTGGCCAAAAAATGCAGGACATTGAGCACCTTTTCCAAGGGGCTCACTGCTTGGGAGCACATGGTGGGTGATGTGAGGTAATCCTCCCACTCAGTGACCAGGTCTAGGATGATATGAGGTGGAAACCTATACCTGCCATAGACCTGGTCATCAGGCATCCCAAAAAGGCTGGTCGTGGGTTGAAAAATGCAGGGCCTGGCTATCCCCCTCCTCCTGTGGTGTCCCACGATCAGTGCTGCGAGAAATGGTACATTCATCGTAGCTGTATATGCTTGTTTGTTGTTTGTGCGCACTTTTATGCTGCGTGGGGCGCTTATGCCAGCTTTCGCCTGGTGTACGTGTTTCCGGCTTTGCACCTCTTTTGGTGTGCGTGGGTTTGCCCTGTTGGATTCTATGAATACGTGTTGTTAGGGTGCGTGTGGGCATTGCGAGTATTTCGCAGCGGTACTTCCCCGTAACGCCCACATTTTCGCATGTTGTTCCCCATTCTGCGTGTTCTGCCCCCTTTTTAGGTGTGTGCGCTGGGTGGTGTGCGCCTTCTCTGGGCATCTTGCGCAGGGCTTCTGTGATGTCACAATGACATGTTGAAGCTGCATGGATTTGGCGCAGGTCGAGGGTAAGCTGCACCCAATGTGTTCAATGAATAGGGAAACGGGCGCTGGCGCGCATTTTGCATGCGTGCACTGCGATTTTCACGCTTGCGCCCCCGGTTTCAGCGCTCATTTATTCCATGAATTACCCTGTAAATTGCATATCCACCTAATGTTAATAAATGTTTGTCTCCCCTTGTCATGAGAGGACAAAGGCAGTGAACATGGCAAGGGAAATGTGTACAAGATCACACAGTGAATAGCTTAGAGTCGAACAACATGCACACAGGAATCAAGACACATGTACACTAAAGCCCAGATGGTGCAAGTAGAGCGTGATAACAATACAAATATAGGAAAAGGGATGCTGGGTAAGCACTTAGAAGCTCCTTATGATTACAAAGAAAGTCAGCAATCTCCGTACCCACAATTGCTGTTACAGGTACTGACAGTGCTAAGCCCACATACAGGGAAACCCTTGATGGTATTGTATAAGGTAACTTAAAGACAATACTCCCAATGACGGGAAATACTACCTGAAATGTCAGCCAAGTCCACAAACACTATTGATCAAACAGGGACCCAGAAAGGCTATAGGAGCAATGGCAGGATAACTTAAAACATAGGACTCATGACAAGGGGCAAGTAGGCATAGTGATTACAGAATAGTGAGGAACACATAGGCATTCACACAGGAGCTAGCTACAACAGCACACCACACCTAACAATCAATAGGAAACAAATGGAGAAGTGCAAGGGAAAACCTGGAATAGATTCTAAGAGAATGTAAAGGAACAGGAGCAGAGAAAACAAAATTACAAAGGCCAAACCTCCCCATCCCAATCCAGGGGAAAAAGGCAAAATGCTAAATCTATAAATGGGGAGAGACTAAAGGATCAAGGTTTCACAGCAGAATAGGGCAAAGTCAAAGAAATATAGAACACAGGCAAACTGGGCTGCACAGAAAAAGGCAAACACTGGGAAGTGCTGCCTCGAAAACAGAGGAAGATAGAAAGGGAATCCAGTAAGTAAAAATCACCAAAAAGCACATTAAATTCGAAATCCAGGGAAAAGGAACACGAAAATACAAACTAGGAACTAGATACTAAGATAAGAAGCAGGAACAAGGGACCAGTCACAAACAGGAACACTGCATCAATGACCAGCGCTGGACTGAAGAAAACAGATGCTTTAAAGCTGCTTAAGGAGCACACGCCTGAGGTGTGCTGCTTGCTGCACCTGCCAGCCACAGGTGTTGCTTATCCTCCACCCAACCTTGTCCTGCAAGGGTGGAGATGAAGCAGTGGGCTAGGTATTTTGGGAAGCATTGTCTTTTGATTAAAGCAGCAAGCTGGCTGCCAAAAACTTGGAATGGATCCGGAAGGGAAGTAGCATGGAAAATAAGGATTTAGCGCTCCCAATTCACCACTGCACTGTAACATAAGGTTCGGGAGGAAAGTCCCGTATGGAATAAACCCCAATCCTTGCCCCCAAGTGGTGGGAACGGGAGCAAAGGGAGCGGATCGTAACACTCGTAAATAAAAACGGACTGGTTGGGATTAATTTACGCGGCCGGGGGGATAGCTCAGGGGCAACATGCTTGTCTTGGAAGCAGGACAACACAAAGCAGCACAGGTTTGAATCCTGGTCTCACGCTTGGAATTCAATCTCAGGTATTAAGCAGGTTATAAAAGAACAATTATAATTATAATCGGAAGTAGCGGGGATACCTGTTTCACCAGGATACTATTGTAAATCTTTGCAACAATATTCACTAACGCTGCAGGTGTGAAATACTCAGATTTCTTCGGGTCTTCATTAGGCTTTTGAAAAACCACCACTTTATCCGCCAAGATTGATTGTGTGACACTCCCTTTGTTGCAATACAATTAAATAGGTTTGTGCGCCTCAGCTCTAGTTTTGCTTTGTACTTTCTATAGAACAGGGCCGGGAAGCCGCCAGGTCCCGAGACCTTATTCACTGGCAGGTAGTTAATTGCCCCCTCCATTTCCTCTTCCTGTGTGTCTGCGTCCAATGCTATGCTCTCCAAGGTAGCTAGCTATCTTTGGGAGAGGGATTGATTTCAGATACTCCACAACTGCTCCGTCTTCGGGGTTGGACGGGGAATATACATTTTCATAAAAATGTGCAAATGTGTCTATGATAGCCTTGTGGCCTGTAATTATAGTCCCATCATCATTGCTGAGTTGGAGAATAGTTTAGGCAGCTGTCCGTGCCTTCAACTGTCTAGCTAACAATCAATCATCATTATTGGCACTGAGATAGTGGGCCTCATTACGAGAATGGAGGTATTGGAAAAATGAAGGCGGAATGGTAATAGCGGCATCGTTAACGGGTCTGGGGCATTCTGACCCGACAACCCGCCAATACCGGCACCGCCCGTACGGTGCCCCCTCATACTGGCATGGGCGCATACACGCACCCCTTCGGGGAGCAAATACCAGCATGCCGGTAATAGGAGGACATCACAACCCACGCGGACATGCAAATACCGGCATCCCGAAGGCAGTCATCAGGGACTGCACGATGCCGCCCATAGAGGCATCGCGGACCACCCGCAAACAGGAATCAAGCCAACTGCCACAGGTGCACACAATCACCACAGGTGGAGTCAATGGAGGCTGGGCCAGTATAAAATGAGTTCACCCACACACCACACCCCTTCCTACACCAAATTGCTACCACTAGCTGTTGCAATCATGGCGCTGGAGGACATGCCTATACTGCTACAACTACAGCAACAACACCAACTACAACAACAACTACAGCAGCAACAACAGGCAGCACAGAGGAGACGCAGGAGGAGAAGGCGGGCGAGACAGGGCCAGCAATTACCAATAGCGCAGCCAGCAGTGCCTCGTAGGCAGCCAGCAACCCCTGGCATCAGACCCAGGCCATTCAACCTAACCCCTGAGCAGATCCACACCCTGTACCGGTTGGACCGGGATACCATCACCACCATAGTGGACATGATACACAACGACATTGCCAGCCTCATAGAAATACGCCCTACCATCCCCCCGCTACTAAAGGTGGTGTCTGTGCTCCACTTCCTGGCCACAGGCACCTATCAACACACAGTGGGTTCAGCTGCATGGCATTTCGCAACCACTATTTTCACGAATGATGAACCAAGTGCTGGATGCCCTCCTGAAGCACGCAAGCACCCACATATCCCTACCACGGACTGCCCAGGAGATAGCCGACACCAAAGTAGCTTTCCATGCACTGGCAGGCATGCCCAATTGGGTTGGTGCCCTGGACTGCACCCATGTGGAATTGGTAGTCCCCCATGCCATAGAGGCGGTGTACCGCAATCGCAAGCAATACCATTCCATCAATGTGCAAATGGTATGTGACTCCGGCAAGATCATCACACAATGCTGTGCCCGATTTCCCGGATCAACAGATGATGCCATGGTGCTGCATAACTCCACGCTACCCCGTCACATGGAGCGACATGCTGGACCACGTGCCTGGATGCTTGGTGAGTTGCCTGAGTGGGCCATGGCAGTGCAATGGGCTACTGATGTGTAGGGATTACTGATTTATTTATTTTGAAATTTGTTTATTGGCATTTAGTTCGGGTTACAAAACAACACCATCAGCGGATGCATCTGTCAATATCAAATGAGCAAATTTCCACATAGTACAGCCGCATCTTAAACAGTAACTACAAACAACAAATTAACTTTAACCGTCTCCTTAGTCGTCTTGAACAATGTTCTGCTGGTCTCCGACAGGGTGGATGTTTGGGTTATGGGGGGGGGGCAAAACCAGTTCAGGAGCCTTCTTGGGCCGTGGTGGTTTAGTTCCAAGTAACTTAGTTGGCCGCATGGATCTGCTATTCGCCCTGGCGAGTTATTCAAGGAGGTTTGTCGTCTGGAGAGTGGAACAGTTTTACCATGGTGTCTTTCCATGCAGTTAGTGCCATGCTCGAGTCTTCGGAAGATCTGGCTATGCTATCCTCCCAGGCCCTTGTTTCGGCGTTCGCCCATTTCTCAAGTTCTTTATGCCATACCGTGAAGATCGGACCTGTGGGCTTTTTCCATGACATGGCCATAGTTCTTTTTGCCAATATGCACACTAAGTCCATCAGTTTAACTGAGTGCTTGAATTTAGCTAGTCTGGGGTAGGTTCCCAAAAGGCATTCTTGCGGAGTCCATGTGTACCTGGTCAGACCCGCCTTTTCACACGTGTGCTTTATTTTTGACCAGAGGGTCTGAGTTTTGGTGCAGTTCCAGAGCATATGGATCAGGTTTGCATTATCCGACCCGCACCAGGTGCAGTTCGGTTGTGTAGAATTGTTGAATATAGCCAATTTGCTTGGGGTTAGGTAGGTGCGGTATAATACATTTATCTGGATCAGTCGAAATCTGTGGTTTCTAGAGACCTCCCTAGGGAACGCCAGTGCCCTATCCCATTCCTTATCTGACATCTCCAGTCCCATGTCCGTTTCCCACTTAGACCTAAGTACTGCACTCCGGGGGTTAGGAGTGTCGATTAGGTGACCGTATATTTGGGACACCACCCTCCCGCCTTCTCCGAGATTGTATAGTAGTGTTATGAAGGGGTCCATTTCCGGTTCCTCTGGCCAGGTTACCCATTTTATTCGTGCTATTTTTCGAATCTTCTGGTACCAAAGGTATTGGCCAGAGGGGATACCATCTTCCGCTTGCAACATGGGGAATTCCCGGAAGGTTCCCTCAGCGTATAGATCTCCCCAAGTGTATACCCCTTTCCTTTCCCAAAGTCTGATATTATGCAGATCGGTATCGGCCTTGTCCTGCCCCGAGATTAATGGCATTTCCGGGGAGTATGGCTGCTTTAGTTGCATGACCGACTCGGTTCTATGCCAAATTTTCCTACCCAGGGTCACCAAAAAGGGTGCATTGCGTAGCAGGTTTTGGGGGGCCCAAATCAGTTCTTTCAGTCTTACCGGAGATATCATGTCCTGTAGCAGGGGAGTTTCAGACGTGATCTCGTCTGCTAGCCATTTAGTTACAAAGCCCAGCTGGGCAGCAAGGTAATATTTCTCTAGATTCGGTAGTTGAATTCCCCCTTGCTTGTATGGTAGAACCAATGTGGATAGGGCAACCCGGTGTCTACCACTTCCCCATAAAAAGTCCCGGATTATTGCATCAAGTAATAGAAAGAAGGGTTTAGTGATGTAGAAGTGCACATTTTGGAACCCGTATAAGAATCTAGGAAGAACAATCATTTTAACTATAGAGGCCCTACCCATCATTGATAGAGGTAGCTTAGCCCAGAAACCCATGGATTTACGTAGTCCCGGGAGTGCAGCCCTCGTGTTACATTCATGCATTAGCTCTGGGGTGTGCATTATCTGGATCCCGAGGTAACGGAATGAAGTGGTTTGCCAATTTATGCCTACCGAAGGAAGTTCTTCAGCAGACCGACCCTTTAGTCCCGCTAGCGGAAACAGGCAGGACTTGGTTTTGCTGAATTGTATGCCCGAGACCTTCGCATAATTATCTAGGACTTCCAGCATTGTTGGCACATTAAGAAGAGGGTTGTTGACATATATAAGCACATCATCGGCATATAAAGAAACAATGTGGTCTACCCCGCCTATCCTTATGCCTGCGTCAAAAAACTGCCTTCTAAAGTAAATAGCTATGGGCTCCAGACCTAAGATATAAAGCATGGGTGAGAGAGGGCAGCCCTGCCTAGTTCCCCTACAGATGTCCCAGGCCTCTGACACATATCTCCCAGATTTTAGTCGTGCTCTCGGTTTATTATACAGGATCTTAATCCACCTAATGAACCCCTGGCCAAAGCCGAATCCTTCCAGTACTGCCACCAGCCACTCCCAATAAATAGAATCGAATGCCTTAATGGCGTCTAAGGACAGTAGTGCATAACATTCCTGGCTTGTGTCGGTTTGAGCTATTATGTGCTGGAGCCTGCGCAGATTCATGGTCGTGTTACGACCAGGCACAAAGCCGTTCTGGTCCGTATGTATTATGTCTCCAATTACTCTGGATAGCCTCTTAGCTAGAATTGATGTAAGTATTTTAACGTCATAATTAAGCATAGCAAGGGGGCGGTAAGAGTCGCACCTATCTGCGGGTTTATTAGGCTTGAGCATTGGGACGACCAGAGTTTCCCTCATGCTGTCCGGTAGGGTCCCCCTTTCATAAGATTCCAAGAAGACTTCATGTAATAGCGGTGTTAAGGAGGGTTCATATGCCTTGTAAAATTCCGGAGGCAGCCCATCGCTGCCCGGGGCTTTACATGTAGCCAGGGATCTAATTGCCTCAGTTATGTCCTCGGGTGTGATGTCCATGTCTAAGGTCTCAGATTGTGTGGGAGTTAGTTTAGGCAGGCCGATCTCATCAAGAGTATCTAGTATTTGGTCTTGGGGGACTCGATCAGTGTGAGAGTATAATTGCATGTAGAAACTCGTAAAAGTATCATTAACACCCTGTTGAGTGTTGTGAGTTTCATCAAATTCATCCCGCAGTGTGGTGGTTATGTGTCTGGGGTGTTCTTTCTTGCAGAGCCAAGCTAGTAACCGGCCAGGTTTGTCTGCTTCTGCGTGTGCTTTGTTTGTTCTAGCGACAAAGTCAAATTTAGCTAATCTGCTCCATGCTTCAGCGCAATTCTCTCTAAGCGTACTAAGTTCTTCTTCCCTCTTCGGGGTGTCTGTGGGGGCAGCTTCCAGATTCACTATTTCTTGTTCCTTCCTGCTTAATTCGCTGCGCAATAGTTTCCTGATGCCACCCGCCTTGGCAATGACTTCTCCTCGCGTTACTACTTTTAGGGCATCCCATAGAGTACTGACGTGGTCTACGCTCCCAGTATTTTCTGATATGAAATTGTCTATGGACTCATGTAGCTCCTCTTTAAATGCCAGATCTTTCAGGGCTTCCACCGGCATTCTCCACATGGGGATGGGAGGTTTTGGGCCAATGTGATTCCATTCCATTAGGAGTGGAGAATGGTCTGAGATGGTCCTTCCCAGATATTGCGCATCCCCTATCTGAGGTAAGTGCTCTCTACCCACAAAGAAATAATCTAATCTAGTATGAAGGGCATGTGGAGACGAGAAGTACGAATAACCTCTTTCCTCTGGGTGTATTTCCCGCCAAACATCTGCCAGATCTAGTTCATCAGTCATAGCTTTCAGGGACGTGGTGGCAGTGGAGGGCCCCCTTGTTGGAGGCCAGGACCTATCCAGCGTTGGGTTGTGGACACAATTGAAATCACCCCCCCATATAAAGAAGCCATTCCTATATTGTAGCATTTTGGTACTCAGCTCCCTCAAGTGCGTAGGGATATTGTGATTGGGGAAGTACGAATTCACAATACATATTTCCATCTGCTCAAAGGTCCCCCATATTACCACATATCTGCCTTCTGGGTCTTTTTCCATCTTGGTGAGTCGGAACGGTACCTGGGGGTTGATCCAGGTGTAAACCCCTCTTGCAAATCTGGAGTAGGAGGCCCCAAAGCCCTGTCCCACCCAATGTTCCCTGATCTTCGCCTCTGACTCGGCAGTGCAGTGCGTCTCTTGTAGCAGAGCTATATCCACTTTTTTCCTATGCAGGTAGGATTTAATCCTATTTCTGCGGAGATAGGTGCCCAGGCCCCGCACATTCCATGTCATTATCCTGAATTGACCAGCCATAATGGTTTCAGAAGGGGTCCGGGGTCAATCCACCACTCATAGGGGCCATCTGTTAACTTGGCTGAGTCCCCACGAAGTTCCCCTAGCTGTAGGTTCAAACCCATCAAGTCCTCTATTTCCACCCTCTCATCCCTTATCCTCATATTGACGTTCGGAGACTTACCAACTTTCTCAACTTTCATCTCAAAGGATGTGTTAACCAAAGGGAACAACAAATAACTGCCCCCAGCAGTTGTTTCAAACTCACAACGCTCGGGGGCTCCCGAGCCTCCGGGGCCTCTCCAGGCCTTTCGGTACGGGTGGTGTGTAGGCATTCGGCCAACACTGTGTTGGGTGGGGCGGGTCGCTGGTGTTCCTGCACTTGGGCCCTCGTGCTCCTGCCCAATTAAGACTTCTGTTCGTTGCAGCGTTAATTCAGGCTCCACAGACAATGTCGTGATTGCTTAGTGTCGTGATCCTTTTCTCAGGCAGTTCCAATCGTTCCTTTATCGCTTGTTTCCTTTTTCAAGTTTTTCCGTGTCATCGGCGAGGTTGTTGTGTTCAAGCCACATATTTGCAGCCGCCGGAGTTTCAAGGAAGATTGCCTTCCCTTTGTACAGTATTTTGAGTCTGGCTGGGTACAGCAGCATATACTTCAGATTGAGTTCCCGTAATTTAGCTTTTATCGGTACGAAGGAGTTCCGCGCTCGTTGCACCGTGGGGGTGTAATCAGGGTATATGACTATTAGAGAATCGTTCCTTCTGATCTCTCCGCCTTCTCTTGAGAACCGCAATATTACCTCTCTATCTCGGAAGTTTAAGATTTTAGCTATTATTGGGCGTGGGTGTGAACCAGGTGGCGGCCTTTTCTGGAGAGACCTGTGGGCCCGTTCCACAGAGAATCCCTGGGTGAGATTGCCTGCTCCAATTTCCTGAAGTAGCAGCGATTCGATGAACTCAGTGGGGTTCAGGCCCTCCATGTCTTCCGGAATCCCGAGAATTCGAACATTATTGCGGCGGGCACGTCCCTCCGCGTCCTCGGAGCGAGATTCCAGTCTAGCCACTATTGATTCCAGTTCTTGGACTTTCGCCTTCAGTTCACACGTGTCCTCACTGGTTTCTTGTAGGGAGGCTTCAGTTTTGGTCACCCTTTCCGTCAGGTTGCGGGCATCTTGCCTCATTAGCTGTATGTCTGACCTGATTTCTCCTATCTTATCTTCCATGGAAGTTCGTAGGGCCGCAATAGCCTGCAGGATTTGAGTGTCTCGGGGGTCTGCCACCAGAGTGGGTGTCTCTGTTGGGGGAGTGATCTCCTGCGTTGGTTGCTGCCTTTGCAAAGTCGTTGTGAAGGCGTCCATCGTCACAGTTTTTGATCTGTTCTTCGGAGGCGACATGGCCCGGTTTGGGGGAGCCAGACTTGTATTCCACGCTATGAGCTTTATCCTGTGACCAGAGGTTTGTTTCGGGTGGCCCTTGTTCGGGCGGAATATGGTTTCAGGTCCAGTGCGGATCCAATATCTAACCCGCCGGGCTTTATGAGCTGTGTTTGGCCTCTAGTTTTCGTATTTTGTGCCTCCGGCAGGCGGGGTGGGAGCCCTACCTCTTGGGCACACGTGTGATTATTCAATTCTCCCCAACCGTTAGATGCCTCCGGCGGTCCCGTCTGTTCTTTTGCCCTGGTGAGATCTGTGGCACTGTGGGGCGGTATTTGGGTTAGTAGGGAGCAGTGCAACAGACTGTTGTGGGTTCCCGGATGATGATGATGCGTCCGGCCCCAGCCGCCTAGTCCAGAGGCTCGCCTGGCGTATTACTCAGCCCGCCAAATTTCAGGCATAGAATTACCTTCTGTGAATCCTCCGTATTGTGGGTGCTTTGTGGTACCTTCTACCGGTTACGACAACCAGATGCGGTTCACCTTCAGCCTCCAACCGATGGGACCGTGTTGAGAGGAGTTATCCGTTGATAGCACTCGCGGTCTCCCGACCAGACGACTCGGCGATCCTCTTAACGGGTGCCGGCAGGGGTGGGCACCGAGCGGTCCGCTCCGTCCCTGCTTCAGTGCACCGCTGGGATTCCCCGCTACCTCCTGTGCTTATCCGCCAACTGGGATCTCCTCTCGCGTTCAGTACGTCGTGTATGCACCGGGGTCACAACGCTCGTGCCGGTGTTAGTCGTGCTTCGTTTCGGCTGCTCGCAGAGGGGCCCGAGACGACAGCCACATCCAGCCAGCTCGCCGGCACTCTAGTCCGTCTCACTGTCGCGGCACTCCGTCAGCCTCCGTGCTGGGAGCCGCCATCTTGGGTGCCACCGGGGTGCCTTTTCGATGCTCCGTTTACTGCGTTGCTGGTGCCGATTTTTTCCAGCGACACGGTCAAGTGTGGCAAAAGGGTTCTCCTGCGAGCACGTTGATTTGTGTCTCGGATCTTTTAGTTCAGACGCCGTTATATCGGCCGTTGTAGGATCATGGGCAGGAGCACGGCGGGTTGCTGACTTCACTCCATGCGTGCAGGCCACGCCCCCCAGGGATTACTGATGTGTAGGGATGCATACTCCACCTGGGTGGGAAAGGGGGGGGATGCATACTCCACCTGGGTGGGAAAGGGGGGGATGCATTCTCCACCTGGGTGGCAATTGACGGTGATTGAAGAATGCATGCAGAGCTAGACACTCCTGACCTGAATCTCCCAAACCCAAAATGACACATCACTGGCAAACATTTTACCAATTATGCATATCGATGACAACAAGTAAGAGGCACAACCACGCCACCATGAGCATGTCAAGCAAGGCATGACTGAACAGGATTGCAACTGTGGCAATGTGGCTGGTGTAACCATGCACAGTGTATAATACACAGCATAAATGGGAGACTAAACATTGTTGTACAACCACAGTAGATCCGCCTCAGCATGCATTATTTCACCCTGCATCATCTATTGAATGCCATCCAGACTACGACACCTCATGGCAGTATAGTATGCATCTAGTTAACATTCTTGCATACGTACAGGGACATGTGCATGTCCACCACAAATAGCTGCGGCCATGACTGTGCCGCCTGAAGGTGGCAGCTCGGAGTGACACACACCTATTTGTTTTCGCTTGCAGGTGATGGAGGATATCCCTTGAGACCGTGGGTACTTACCCCTGTCCGGAACCCGCAGAAAAGCCATGAAGAGGAATGCAATTGTGTTCACACCCGTACCCTTGTTGTGATTGAGCAGACCTTTGGCCTGTTGAAGGCACGTTTCCGCTGCCTAAGCAGGTCTGGTGGGGCACTCCTTTATAGGCCTGAGAAGGTGGTAAAGATCACCATGGCCTGTGTCATGCTGCACAACATGTGCGCCCGGAGAAATGTACCACTGCCACCTGACATTGACATGCATGCACCGGGTGAGGATGATGAGGATGGAGACGGAGGTGAAGTAGCCCCCCCTGCCAGTACGTGATGCACGGGATGGCCATGCAGTACGCCAAGCACTGAATCACGAATACTTCTGAACCACAGGGACTATGACAGACATGCGTCAGTGACACACTGGGTCCATGTGGACATGCACACAGGGATTGTTGGGAGTTGGCCACTGAACACCGTCACACATTAAATGGATACACACAAAATGAACAATGTCCAGCCATTGAATGTTTTTTCAACAACGGGTGTATTAGTTCAAACAGCAGAAATGTGACCACTCCCCCCCCAACCCGCAGTGAACTCCCAAACCCATACAAAAAACTCTGAAAACTCACAGTGAACTCCCAAATCCACCCAACAAACTCCAAAAACCCCCAGTGAACTCCCAAACCCACCCAACAAACTCCAACCCCCCAATATAGTTTTCAAAATGCTCCCCTTCACCCCCAACCATGTGTCCCACTCCCATTGTCCGCCCACACTACTTGCAGGACTTTTTGCTGTCCGGGGGCGGCATTTCGGAGTGCCATGCACTCCTTCGGGTCTGGCGCACAGGGCTGGTGGGGACTGAGGAAGCAGGTATGGTGGCTGATGATGAGTCGGTGGCAGGATCCACGCCTGCTCCAAGGCGTGGCCGCTGCATGTGGAGCAGTATTGAAGCGAGTACTTGTGTTACTGCCCCCAGACAGTCCCTCATCCGCACAGCCGACGCATTCACAGCGGATGTGTTTGCGGCAATGGCCGCTGTGGTCCCCGCAATGGCAGTGGCGATTTTCCGCCTGGTGTCCTCTGCATTGGCAATGACTGCTGCAGGAGCTCCAACATGGCCTCCTGTCGGGCCTCCACCCTCGACAGACGTGACTTGAGGGTGTTGGTGGGAGATGGAGTGGTGGGTGGTGCACTCACGGTGCCTGCATTTTGGGTGCTGTCCTCCTCGATGGTGCTCAGGTCCGAGTCATGGAGGCAGGGATCAGCACTGCTGTAGGTGGGTGAGGGCTCGATATGGGGCGGGGTGGTGGACACGGGGCTTGGGTGGGTGGACATGTCACTTCTGTGACTCCCTCCTGGTCCACATTGCCATCCAAGTCAGCCTCAGTGGTGGCCGGTGCATATAGGGACTCCCCTTCAACTGCTGTGGGTGTGGGCTGCTGGGTCTGAAGTGTGTCAGGCACACTGGCAGCAGGTGTTGTTGGCTGTGTGTCGGCTCGGTCAGGCACACTGGCTGTGGGTGTGGCCTGCTTGGCTGCCACGTAGGTGGTGGTGGCGGTAGCCCTTTTCTTTGGGTGGGACGTGGATGCCCTTGCGGTGTTGTCTTGCCTGCCATCTTCCTCATCGGTGCCTGGGGGGTAGAAGAGATGCAAGGCATCAGTGATGGTGTTACATGCCAGAAACATACAATTGTGCTGTTCAATATTCATTCAATCATGCATTCATGTCTTACAGGTGTGTCACACAGGGTGTTCTGAGGGGGCATTTTGGCATTCACTGCATGGCAGGTGGCATGCCGTTCATTTGGGGTTGTGTGATGTGTTACATGGGCACGGTCCAGGTGTGTTGGCCGTGTGTTGGTTATGGGATTGGCACTCAGCTTGCATTTCTGTCTGGCAGGGTTTGTGCCGCAGTCTGGACTTGGATATGTTAATGTGGGTGTTGGGACATGCATTGCCTTGCCTAGACTCTCTTCCACATCACTTGTGCTACATCATGGTTTCCCCTACAGGGATCTGCAGGGTCACTCACCTCCTTCTGGGGATGATGCCACACCCATCTCCATCTCCCCGAATCCTTCGATGGACTCTGGATCTATGAAGCTGCTTGCGGTCTCCTCCCAGGGCATAATATTTGCAGGAGAGTGGGGACCCCCACCTGTGGCCATGGGCGCCCTCCTGTTGCTTGCCATGATGTTGCGGACCCTCAAGCGGAGGTCGTCCCTCCTCTTCCGGCAGTCCCTGACAGTACTTGGGGTGGTCCCCACAGCCGACACCTTGCGGGCTATCTCCTGCCAGATGTCCTTTTTCTTCTGCTGGACCTCACGCTTCATGTCATGGGATTTAATGAGGTCTGCATGTGCAGCAAGAGTGTCTGCTAACATATTCAATTCAGCGTCGGAGAAACGCTATTTCCACAGCCGAGGGGTGGTCTTCCGGGTAGCCTTGGACATCCTCAGAGTATTTTTGCAAAGGTAGCGGGCGCCCCTCTCTCGAAAGAACAGACTTGATAACCTGTTCAGTGGTTATTAACCACTTGAGAGTTCGCAGCCACTGCTTTTACTCACTGTGCCTTTCACAGATGGGAAATATCCATTTGCATATCAGTCTTTGTCCTGCCCAGGGGCAGTCCAGCACCGAAATGCAATGGCAATTCCAACCTGAACGAGAGTACCACCAGCAACCCCATACACGTGTTTCACCCTTGTTGGGGATCATCAGTGAGGTGAAGCTGATGCCTCTCTAAGCACAGTGAGAGGGAGACCACGTCTGGTTGCCCCCAGGAGACCTAGGGTTACCAATCCCAGGTTCCTTGAAAAATAGTTTTGCAAAGGTAGCGGGCGCCCCTCTCTCGAAAGAACAGACTTGATAACCTGTTCAGTGGTTATTAACCACTTGAGAGTTCGCAGCCACTGCTTTTACTCACTGTGCCTTTCACAGATGGGAAATATCCATTTGCATATCATTTGCTGGTGGCACTCTCGTTCAGGTTGGAATTGCCATTGCATTTCGGTGCTGGACTGCCCCTGGGCAGGACAAAGACTGATATGCAAATGGATATTTCCCATCTGTGAAAGGCACAGTGAGTAAAAGCAGTGGCTGCGAACTCTCAAGTGGTTAATAACCACTGAACAGGTTATCAAGTCTGTTCTTTCGAGAGAGGGGCGCCCGCTACCTTTGTAAAACCATCCTCAGAGTATTGCCACAGAGCTCTCCACGAATCAACTTGTGGTTTGGGAGGATTGCAATGGATTGTGTTTTTAAAGATGGCCGCCGGCCCATTTCCCGTTCCGACGTGATGACGTTATTTCTGGGTCTGGTTTTACGAGCCCGGTATTAGCATGTTGGTATTACCGGGTCAGTATTTAGGGGTTCCTCCTAGGCGGTGGCGGTATCGGCGGATCCCGTGATGGTGCTATGGGGGGTTTGGAGGGCCTTTAGCGGCATGCCGGTATGGCCATTACCGGCATGGGGGTTCGCGCGTGCTTGCGCACACGTAATCACCTGCTATTAGCGGCGTCATACGAGCACGGACCCGCTCGTTCCACCATGCCGCTAATGACCACGTTTTTACTGCGCTACTCGTAATGAGGCCCAGTGTCTCTGCTTGGCTTTTAAGAGGGACATTTCAGCTCTATGCGTACGCAGTAGATCTAGCTGTCCTCAAATATGTTTGAACGTTTTTTGTAAAACCTTTGCTTGTTTTTGAGCTAAAGCTAGCTTAACCTCGCTAAGCTGTGCCTCCATCTCTTTTTCCAATCGTCCCCATTGCTGCTCACTCCGGGCTCTTAATGCGATCAGTTGTCCCTGAAGATCTACTTTAAACACATCCCAAAACACCTCTGGGCTGGCCATTGGGGTATCTGATTTATTTTGGCCCAACCTCGTCAGCAATCACACTGTCTTTCAACAGTTCTGTAGGAAACATACATTGCCAGAGTCCCCTGGTCTTATTAAGAGCATCAAATTCAGCTATCAGAGGGGCATGATCAGAGGGAGCCATGGGGCCCCCGCCACCTCCCCCACTTCTCTCATTAACCCAGCCGAGACCAAATATGATCGATTCTTGGTCATGACTGATGAACATGGGAAAAGCAAGTATACCATCTCTCATCCCCCATCTTCACCCGCCATACCTCCTTCAAAGACATGTCCTAAAATATATTATATCAGGAACGCAACGGGCCTGGGAAATCACCTGTTAATGTAATGTTTCTGTCTGCAAACTGTTGTAGTATAGCCGCAACACTACGGAGAAAACTCTCCTGCCACGTGTTGTGTGCCTATATGGTGGCTAATGTGTAACGCTGTTGGTCAATTATCGCTCGAACAAATAAATACTTCCCTTGTGGATCGACCTGGGTATAATCTTACCCTGAGCATTAGCTTGACACAGCCATGAAAAGTGCTTTAATCTCACAATATTCTTAACCTTTTTCTGGATATGTGTCTCTTCGAACATTACTATGGCCCTCATTACGACCCTGGCGGAAATCGAAAAACGATGGCGGAAATGCAATACCGCCATCGAATAGCGCTCGGTGCGACTATGACCCGTCACCGCAAAGTACGAAGCTATTAGCGACACCGTAGTGAACGCCAACGCTAACTGCACCAAGCACGCGCGCGCGCGCCATGCCAAACCGCAAACACCACCATGGTGCAACGGTACGCCAATTCCGACCCTAGCGGACATGTACCTAACGCCATCAGGCACGGCGTAATGTACCATTCCGCCATGGCGAGAAGTACGGCATTGCGAATCAACCGTAAACGGCCCCACTGAGTGCCTGTACACCGCTCCCTGCCCACAAAGTACAACTCCCCGTAGGTGCAATGAAGCCACAATGCAACCATTGAAATGTACAAGTCACCCATGCATGCCAACGAACAAAAGATACACAAGAGGGGCCAATGGGAGCTGCAGGGCACAGATGGCACGAATACAGAAGCCATCCCAATGGACATGACCACAGTCCCCCACCAAGAAACGCACGCAAACACAGGCACCTGTGACCAGCAATATTCCGAAAACCACATCATTCCACCAGTCCACCTGGCTGACCGGCATCTGTTACACAAAACCCAATCCCCCGCCCCTGAGCATGACAACATTCAAACTGGCATATTGGCAGCCCCCATCCCTGACCTCACTGGGCTTCGTAGGCAAACGCGCACAGCACAGTACCACGCAACTAAACCCCGAAGCTGGAACCCAATGCAGATCTCCTCACAATACATCGCCCCCCAAATAGGCATATGCCACATCACTTGCAAAGAAAAACGCTACACGGGCCAAATCAGAATAGAAATTTTATGCACATCAAAATCACCAAGCCCATACAGCCATCAGGCCATGAACTCCAAAACACAAATCACCATTGTGGGCTGCTTCCGCAAGAAATGACCAGCCACTACCTGTGTGTCGCCCTGTTCCCCCATGGTACACAGAGCCACATTCACGTACGAAAAGGCAACATGGAAGCGCACAGAACCGCAGGGCCGTCCCAATGGGGAGGCACTAGTCCAGCTGAAAGGCCGAAATGTTGCTCCGAGCCACCAGTACTGCGTAAGGGCATGTGGCCCATTGGCGATCGTCCCATAAGATCGTAATGCTGCTCCACTGATTAACACGAAGCAGCAGGTGTCGGGAGTAAATTCCATCTGCAGGAGTGGCATACAGATGGCAGTGGCAAAAGGGGAGGAGATACCTGTCAACCAAAAGAAAAGAAAAAGAACAGAATGGCCATCAGAACTACATACCAACAACTCACTTCAATGATCACACGAAATCCACAGCCATATGCATGCTAGCCCACTCCAAAGGAACATCACCACCCCAAAACCACTTGCGACTCATAACCATCAATATCGAGGTGCAAACACCATCACAAACGAGTGTCTGAGGGCGCCTCGAGACAGGGAGGGCTCAACAAGGCCAGATGGACGATGGTCCCACTATGGCAGCCCTGCATCACATAGCGTAGGGGAGGCGGATAGATCCCAAGAAGCCCTGTACATGGCAAACTCTGTATCAAATCACCTGCCCATGCATCCATCCATCATTCCCTCATCCCGGGATCAAAATGCCTGAATAATTACTCACATAACATTAGAAACATCCATTGAGTCTGTGCGTTATGCAGCCTGCTAAATCCACAGTGCCCCAGCCCGTAATTCCAGTGTTGTGAAGTAACATGTATTTGGGAACGGACGGCCTCATCGCCCACGTAGCTATTGCGCATCCCAAACTATTCATATCAATCATTGCTCCCTCGCCATGGGCCCTGTCTCAAGGACATAGAACAATAGAACGTTACATTTGCAGTCAGACCTGTGGGCATCTCCTCGCCGCTAGCTGGAAACCGAAAGCGCCGCCCTTCGAATTCCTCATTTGCAACATCACGTCGAAAAGGCATCTGTGGCCGTTTGAAATCACTAATTATTCCATCGAGTGCGGCTGTGTGTGAAAATGGCAACTGCCTTCACCCACGAATGGGACGCCCCGCCCGTCGTTGCAACTCGGTACAGTGATGCATGAGGGCCCACCGTTACTCGAGTACTACGTCCCACTGACCCCTCACAAGTCTGTTCGCGACTGCACAGATAGTATGTGAAACAATGGGACCACAGCAGAATGAACATATCAACCAATCTTACACGGCCATCGGGTACAAATACATGATTGCAATAGCAAGATACAATTCCCCGAATTGCAGCGTTGTGCGCGGGACGTGCTCGGCCAAAGGGGAGAGCAGTTTGCACAGGTGGAATCAATCACCACAGGTGGAGGCCATACAGCCTGAAAACACATAAATTGCACAGCCAGTCTCCTCCCACAACCACACCGAAATGCTACCGGCAGGACTCGCGATGTTGGCCCTGGGGGACCTGATAGCACTGCAAGTGCTCCGACTCCAAGAAGTAGACGAACACCAACTACAACCAGCCGCACGGAGGAGACGCAGGAGGAGGAGGAGGCTAAGGCAGGGCCAGCAAGGCCCACCAGCACAGCCACTACCACCACGCAGGCAGCCCGCAATTCCACGCCTCCGAGCACATCCGTTCAACCTCACTGATGAGCAGATCCACACCCTCTACCGTCTGGACCGGGACACCATAGCCGCCATTGTGGACATGACACAGGCTGACCTTGTCAGCATGATAGATAGCCCAACCGCCATCCCACCCCTACTGAAGGTGGTGTCTGTACTCCACTTCCTGGCCACAGGCACCTACCAGCACACAGTCGGACAGTTGCATGGCATTTCTCAGCCACTGTTCTCACGGACACTATTGCAAGTGCTCGATGCCCTCCTGAAGCACGCAGACGACTACATCTCTCTACCACGCTCGGAGCAGGAAATAACCAACACAAAAGTGGGATTCCATGCACTTGCCGGCATACCGGGTTGCATTGGTGCCATCGACTGCACCCATGTTGAATTGGTCGTCCCACATGCCATGGAGGCCCAGTACCGCAACCGAAAACAATTTCATTCCCTGAATGTACAGATGGTGTGTGACTCCAACAGGATCATTACACATTGTTGTGCCCGATTCCCTGGATCAACCCATGATTCTATGGTCTTGAGGAACTCTACAATACCACGCTACATGGAGCGACACGCAGGGAACAGATCCTGGCTACTCGGTGAGTCTCATTACATGCATGATGATGTGGGGTATGTGAATTGTCAATGACCTGCCAGGAAGGGGGGGGGGTGTGCGTACGTATCAATGGCATTCCACATCATACGTTTCTCGTCCACATACAGGTGATGCTGGATATCCACTGAAGAGATGGCTCCTCACACCAGTCCGGAACCCACGGGACCAGCATGAGGAGGACTACAACCATGCCCACTCACGTACCCGTGTAGTCATTGAACAGGCATTCGGCCTACTGAAGACCCGTTTCCGCTGCCTCAGCAGGACTGGCGGTGCACTCCTGTACCGCCATGAGAAGGTTGCAAAGATGGTGATGGCATGTGTCATGCTCCACAACATGTGCGTACGTAGAAATGTGCCCATGCCCCCTGACGCTGAACTGCAAGCACCTGATGATGGTCATGATGAGGGTGGGGATGTGGCAGCACCTCATGGAGTCTGCGAGGCACCGGAGGCCCGTGACATTCGTCAGCATCTCATTGATGTATGCTTCTAGCACTCACGCCTGGTGGCTGATACATGGACACGGGACTCGTGGCACTGCGTGTGTCTGGGACATGCACAATATGGACTGTACGCCTATGATGGCCTAGTACACAAAGATCAATGTCCACACTTCTCATTGGTTGATCGTGCACTTTTTATGGCATATGTGATATCATGTTGAACACCCTATCGACCCGCCACCCAAGTGAGCCCAACACACCCCCTCCACCCTCCTACCTCCCCCCCGAACACCAGTGTCCAAAGATGCTCATTGTCAGTGGGCTGTCGCTATTGCATGCCCCCTCTGCGGGTATCAGGGGCACCCCTGCCTGTGGAGCGCAGGTTCCTTCCAGATCTACGTTGGGGGCTGCCCTGGACGGAACTTGCAACGGATGATGTGTCTGCCTGCTCACGTCCATGCATGTCCCTAAGGGTTTGCGAGAGCTCAGTGAGCACACGGCGCACTGCGGCAAGTTCGGCACATACGTCTTTGGACGTCGCATGCAGTTCCCCCCTCAGGCTCTCGGTGCTTCTCTCAATTTGTGCCCTTAGCGTCTCTGTACCTCTCTCCATTTCTGCCCGAAGTGTCTCAGTTGATGTTTCTATGTCTGCCTTAGTGCCCCCACATTCATCGGCATGGTCCTTGAGGAGTGTGGCCAGTTGCTGCTGTTGTTCGATCAACTGGTCGAGGGACTGTTGCCTCTGCTGGGCCATGGCCATTTGCGGGGGTGTCACAGAGGGGCTGTTGTCCTCATGTTGCCTTGCCACAGGGCTTGTGGGGGATGGCCAGTCGTCGTCTTGTGGGTGCCCCTGCGTGGTATCCTCATGTTGTACGGGATGGGACAGACAGGGGGATTGGGACAGGTCATGGATGGATCTGACTTCGGCATCCCCGTTTTCTGTGTCCGAGCATGCTGCCATCAATGGGGTGTCACCTATGGTGCTGCTGCCACCAGAGGCAGTGCCTTCTGTGGCATCCATTGGGGGGACCTGTGGTGGTGGTGTTGTGGGCATGCTGGCTGCTGGGGTGCCTGTTGATGTTCCCTCCTCTGTGCTGCCACCTGATTTGTGCTGCTGCCGTGTCTTGATGCGTGCAGCTGAGGTGGAGGGTCTCTGGCCGTTGGTCTTGGCCCTCTTTGCAGGTGTGCTGGTAGGGGTGTCCTGTAGCTCGTCGTTTGGATCGGACCCTGTGGTGGAGTAAAGGAGGGCAAGGGTTATTGATGGGTCAGTGGGAATTGGAATGGCATTGTATCACATGCATTGGGGTGGTACCTGAGGGTGATTTGGGTCGGGGTCTTGGAGGTGCTTTGATTTGTGTGTGGAGTGAGGGTGCAGTTGTTTGGCAGCCTGCAGTTAGGGTGTGCCTGCTGCACGTGTAGTGCGTGTATTAGGGGTTTTTAATTATTTATGTATTTATTGTGGGTTTTGACGTGCGCTTTCAGGCCGATGTGTGTGGACGTTCTCCTGGACATGTGTTTCTGTTGCACTATGTGGACGCATGGTACTTCACATGGATGGACTGTGTGGATTTGGCATTGTTTTATCTGGCCCACCTACCTGAATCTTCGGATGTCTGCACTCCTTTCTCCATCCCTCCGACTCCCTCTATGCTCTCCATTCCGATGGTGGAGGCACAGATTTCTTCCCAGGGGGTCAACTTGATGGGTGATTCAGGACCTCCCCCGGTGGCTGTGGCAATGTTGCGGTTGGCAGAGAGTATGCTGCGGACGCGTATCCGCAGGTCGTCCCATCGCTTGCGGCATTGCTGTGGGGTGCGGGGTGCGGTCCCCACCGCACTTACCCGCTGTGCCACCAGAGCCCATATGGCCTTCTTGTTTGCAAGTGCCGTCCTGGTCATTTGCGTGGAGAAGACGACGGCAGCATTCTCCTGGAGGGTCTCTGTTAGCACGGTGAGTTCCTCACGGGAGAAGTGGACCTGCCGCTTGCGGTCGCACGCTTTCTTCGCTACTTTTCCCATTTTTCTTGGTTTCGCTAGGGTGGTTGACGGGTTGGGGTGTGTTTCAGGGTAGTGATTTTAGTGGTTGTGTGGTTTTAGTGTTTTTATAGGTGTACGCCGGGATGTTTCCCGTTCCGGGCCCATGTTTTAACTTCCGTTTCCGTATATTTCCGGGCACCGTACTTTCCGGTAGGCGCACACTGCGGTGACCGCTAAGAGGGGTGGCGGTATTGCACCTAGGGCGCCGTACGGCGGCGGTGTGGGCCGTTTTGGGATCATTTCCGCCATCGCGGACTTTGCACTTCCGCCGTGGCGTGGTGCTCGTGCCCGATGGGTCGGAATGGGCCGCACTTTGCTCCTTCGTACAATGGCGGAAACGCTATTTACGCTGTGGCGCTCCGGTCAGTCGCTTTCCGCAAGGGTCGTAATGAGGGCCAATGTCTGCCCATTCCCTTCTAATATGTGCTTCTTTTTTTTTTGTTTAACAGGGTTGTTCATCCCCCTGATATTATGTGTTAAGACCTTGAATATGGTATTCAAGGTTATTACCTCCTATCTCGTACGCAAGTACGCCCTTTCCATTTTGTTTATTTGCTTCCATTGTTGTTGTCACCACCTTCCCTCCTCCCTCCCCCCACGCAACCCTCATTCCCCCAGAAAACTTGGATTCTTCCAACCCCACCCCCTCCACTTTCTTGTCCAGAGCTTTACCCCAATTTTGGGTAAGAACTGTGTTTTGGAGGGGTGTTGGTTCCTGGCCACCTGAAATGATTGAACTTTGTTATCACTACATGTACCATAATCCTTTGAAACTGAAATCAAAAACTAATTAGCAGCACCTGAACAGGTTACAGCCTCCTTGAAGAATGTTTGAGACGGGAAAGTACTAGGAGGAGAAAATCAACAGAAGAATTGGAAGGTCCTTGAGGCACCTGATTAGATCCTCTTTCCTGAGTGCCATCTGCTCTTTTGATGCCACCTGGGGATGTACCGTCTGTTGTTGTTCCCTGTGGGCGTGGTCACCACTATCGGTCTCCTGCTTCCAGCAGCGCTCTATTTGTCCTTCAGAAGGCTGGGGGTGCTTCTTCAAGTGGGCCGGGGTCTCCTGTCCCTTATCCCTGGGCATCTGGGTGACTTGGGTCTTTCCTATGCACCCCGCTTCCTATGGGGCATTGGCTGCAGGCACTCCTCCTCACCTCTGTGTATGCCCACTGAAGCCCACTGCAGGCCCCGGTCCCCACACACTTTGGATCCCACTTAGCTGTTCACTGCTCTGTTTCATACTTGCTGTTACCATCTGTCAGGTCTTTCCCCCACTGTCCTGGATAGCCGGGCTGTTACCCACTGCCATCCACAGTACTCACTTCCAGCTAATGACAATACTGCAGAGTGGGGGAGGGAGGGCCATTTACCGACCCAGATGGGTGTCTCCCAACTCTTCGATCCACTCCCCACTACTGTGACACTCCTCACTGTCCCGTCCCTGTGAGCGTGGCAGCTCCATTTGCGAGGAACCTCCGATTTGTACAGCTTCTTTTGTTCGTCACCAGAGGTGTCCCTTCTGCCCCCCTCCGCACTGTTGCTCCGATGCCTGGACTTCCAACGGTTGTGTGCGGCCCCCACCACCAGTTACCCGCGGGATATGCTGTAGGCCTCTTGCTCATCAGGCAATTATGTCCTCTGACCAGGCTTGGACTGGCCTATAGGGCAACAGGGCAATTCCCAAAGCAAAAAACGCAAAATGCTAGTTTGTGACCGTTTTCTTTGTGGGCCAGTTTGATAAGTTACTTCACAATGCGGCTAGTAGTTTTGACCAGTGTTACTAAATTAATATTCTTTAAAATGCACAATTTGCATCACATTTTATCAAAAACCTCCCCCTTGGGTACTACTTAAACTGTCTGTCACATAAGGAATGAATTGTCATTTGCAACTGTGGGCCACTTTTTCATTGGTGCCCGAGACAATTTACACCCCAGTCCGACCCTTCCTTCGAGGCCACCCCACTCTCTGTTCAGACAAGAGGCGGCCCGCGACCAGCCGTGACACTCCATCACCGGCACTCCAACTGTACAGCGCCTTCCTTGTCCGCCATCCCGCCGACCTCCACCTTTCAGATTTCAGGGTTTTCACTCTTTCTGATGGAGGGGATGTTTCCCTTCGTTCCTGCAGTCGGTTCCCATATATTTTAATATTAGTTGCATTCTCGGGTGTCCTTTACGTGGCAGGCCCAGGACCGAGCTCGGTCCTTCACACTGCCTCGCACTCGCCGGCCATCTTAGTATTCATTCGCCGACCAAAAAGTCAATGGAGCTCTCAACCAGGAGCTTTCAACTATTGCTCAACTGGACTGAAATTGATCACTGTCTGGGATTTTGACATGTAAATTAGATTGTTCAACTTCATGCTATCCTTGTAAGCGCTCAATTAAAGCTCAAATACACTTCCATAAATCCTCAACCTAACAAATTGAGGGTTTGTTGAGCATTTGTTTAGTGAAAGTGCTCAACTCTGAATGCTCAACTTGTTTGACAATTCCAATGGAACTAATGGCGGTGTTCAACTTGCCTTGCTGGAATGCTTGGTGAACGCTCATTTAACATTTTTGTATGGGTTAGGACATTTTTAACTCGAAAATGTTGAAAGATAAAGTCCAGGTTTTACTTCGAGTATCAAATTCCAGACTTCAGGGCGGATATTGTCTTCTCAAATCCTTTGTGTTCCAGTCCTTTCAAGCCTGAGATTTTCTACACAATTCCAAACTGTGCTTATGCAAAAAGAAACATAGAGTGAAATTCTCAGCTTCTGAAGTATTTTCTCACAATGAGCGGCCAGTCACCTGCAGAGGAGGAGCCAAGTACCCCCACTGCACCGGCCCCACCTACATTACCTGAAACGTATGAACCAAAATATGTGACGTATACTGAACAGGTAAACCAGCAAAGAGAAGAGCGTGGGCTCTGTGCAGTACCCATAAGAATACCTATACCTAAGAGAATATGGGAGGTAAAGTACCCATTGAGGAAACCATACTTGAATCCAAGACAATATTATGGCCATTTGAATGAGATTCCTGATGAAGCAAAGAAACTGAATAACCAGGATGAATGGTGACATCATACAAAGCTGAATCGACTCCATATTGATGATAGCCACACCAGAGAGGCAGACGATTTACAAGGAACAAAGAAGTACCAAGTATAAGTGGCATCTTGGGATCAAGATAAAGAAACTTATGCCACAAACATGATGGAGATACTTAGAGGCCGATTCATGGAATAATTAGCGCGGCGCAAGTGGGCAAAAACGTGCGAATCGCAGTGGAATAGCGAAAATCGCAGTGCAAGTGCGAAAATCGCACGAAAAGCAGCGCACATCGATTCATGGAAGTCCGTGCTCGAGAAAACCAGCGGATGTGCGATAAAAAAGTGCGCGGCGCACGTTGGCGCACAGGCCATCTAACAGCGTGCGCCAGGTCACAGCGAAAATCGCACAGGCCACAGCGAAAATCGCACATAGCGCGGCGCACGCAACAAAAGTAGGCGGAACAGGGGCGTAACACTCGGAATGGGGAATAACTTGCCAAAACGTGGGCGTCACGGGGGAAGTACAGGGCACAAGTGCGCGGAACGCCCACACGCTAGCCTACAACACGTATTCATGGAATAGAATAGGGCAAAAAAGCGCACGCTCAAACCAGCGCACAGGCACAAACACGACCGCCACAAGAAAGCAGGCGGTAGCGTCTCTGCGGCTGTAAGAAATGTGCGCCAAAAGGTGCGCCAACAAATAGCACCTATATACTGCCATGATGAATGTCCCATACTGTGGCCCTCCAGGACAAATGACGTGCAAAGGGGTACCCACAAACACGGACCCGCTGACAAAAAATACGTGTGCGTGTATACCGGGGTGCGCGGGAAGTCTCACACGCGATTTGGCCGGGTACGTGGATTTCAAGGGTGCGCGGGAAGTTCCACACGCGAATGGGCCAGTGCGAGCAGGGTAAGTGTATTTCAGAGGTGCGCGGGAAGTACCACACGCGATTGGCCCAGTGCGAGCAGGGTACGTGTATTTCAGGGGTGCGCGGGAAGTTCCACACGCGATTCCATCAGGGTACGTGTATTTCAGGGGTGCGCGTGAAGTTACACACGCGATAGTCCCAGTGCGAGCAGGGTACGTGTATTTCAGGGGTGCGCGGGAAGTTCCACACGCGATTGGGCCAGTGCAAGCAGGGTACGTGTATTTCAGGGGTGCGCGGGAAGTTCCACAGGCGAATGGGCCAGTGCGAGCAGGGTACGTGTATTTCAGGGGTGCGCGGGAAGTACCACACGCGATTGGCCCAGTGCGAGCAGGGTACGTGTATTTCAGGGGTGCGCGGGAAGTTCCACACGCGATTCCATCAGGGTACGTGTATTTCAGGGGTGCGCGGGAAGTTACACACGCGATAGTCCCAGTGCGAGCAGGGTACGTGTATTTCAGGGGTGCGCGGGAAGTTCCACACGCGATTCCATCAGGGTACGTGTATTTCAGGGGTGCGCGGGAAGTTACACACGCGATAGTCCCAGTGCGAGCAGGGTACGTGTATTTCAGGGGTGCGCGGGAAGTTCCACACGAGATAGTCCCAGTGCGAGCAGGGTACGTGTATTTCAGGGGTGCGCAGGAAGTTCCACACGCGAATTCTGCAGGGTACGTGCATTTCAGGGGTGCGCGGGAAGTTCCACACGCGATTCCATCAGGGTACGTGTATTTCAGGGGTGCGCGGGAAGTTACACACGCGATAGTCCCAGTGCGAGCAGGGTACGTGTATTTCAGGGGTGCGCGGGAAGTTCCACACGCGATTGGGCCAGTGCGAGCAGGGTACGTGTATTTCAGGGGTGCGCGGGAAGTTCCACACGCGAATGGGCCAGTGCGAGCAGGGTACGTGTATTTCAGGGGTGCGCGGGAAGTTCCACACGCGAATTCTGCAGGGTACGTGCATTTCAGGGGTGCGCGGGAAGTTCCACACGCGAATGGGCCAGTGCGAGCAGGGTACGTGTATTTCAGGGGTGCGCGGGAAGTTCCACACGCGATTGGCCCAGTGCGAGCAGGGTACGTGTATTTCAGGGGTGCGCGGGAAGTTCCACACGCAAATTCTGCAGGGTACGTGCATTTCAGGGGTGCGCGGGAAGTTCCACACGCGAATTCTGCAGGGTACGTGCATTTCAGGGGTGCGCGGGAAGTTCCACACGCGAATGGGTCAGTGCGAGCAGGGTACGTGCATTTCAGGGGTGCGCGGGAAGTTCCACACGCGAATGGGCCAGTGCGAGCAGGGTACGTGTATTTCAGGGGTGCGCGGGAAGTTCCACACGCGATTGGCCCAGTGCGAGCAGGGTACGTGTATTTCAGGGGTGCGCGGGAAGTTCCACACGCGAATTCTGCAGGGTACGTGTATTTCAGGGGTGCGCGGGAAGTTCCACACGCGATTGGCCCAGTGCGAGCAGGGTACGTGTATTTCAGGGGTGCGCGGGAAGTTCCACACGCGAATTCTGCAGGGTACGTGTATTACATGGGTGCGCGGGAAGTTGCACACGCTATTCCATCAGGGTACGTGTATTTCAGGGGTTCTGGGGAGTACTACACGTGAATTGGCCTTGTGGGTCCTCCCAGGTGTACGCTCCACAACCTCCACGGCCCCTGCAGGCAGCCCACACCACGGGGGACTACCCTGCACCCCTGCTCATGTCCCGCAGGCAGCCCATCCACCATGGGCATGCCCCCAGCCAACCCACATGTCACCTTGCACTACTGATCAACAATGCATGTCTCCCACCACCCCCACCCCACAGCAGTGCAGGGGCAGCCTCCAGCAGGCCCCCACTCATGTCTCCCACCACCCCCACCCCCCAGCAGTGCAGGGGCAGCCTCCACCAGGCCCCCACACATGTGTCCCACCACCCCCACCCCCCAGCCACCAGGGGCAGCCTCCACCAGGCCCCCACTCATGTGTCCCACCACCCCCACCGCCCAGCCACCAGGGGCAGCCTCCAGCAGGCCCCCACTCATGTCTCCCACCACCCCCACCCCCCGGCAGTGCAGGGGCAGCCTCCACCAGGCCCCCACTCATGTCTCCCACCACCCCCACCCCCCAGCCACCATGGCCAGCCCCCACCAGGCCCCCACTCATGTCTCCCACCACCCCCACCCCCCGGCAGTGCAGGGGCAGCCTCCAGCAGGCCCCCACTCATGTCTCCCACCACCCCCACCCCCCAGCAGTGCAGGGGCAGCCTCCACCAGGCCCCCACACATGTGTCCCACCACCCCCACCCCCCAGCCACCATGGCCAGCCCCCACCAGGCCCCCACTCATGTCTCCCACCACCCCCACCCCCCAGCAGTGCAGGGGCAGCCTCCACCAGGCCCCCACTCATGTCTCCCCCCAACCCCACCCCCCGGCAGTGCAGGGGCAGCCTCCACCAGGCCCCCACTCATGTCTCCCACCACCCCCACCCCCCAGCCACCATGGCCAGCCCCCACCAGGCCCCCACTCATGTCTCCCACCACCCCCACCCCCCGGCAGTGCAGGGGCAGCCTCCAGCAGGCCCCCACTCATGTCTCCCACCACCCCCACCCCCCAGGAGTGCAGGGGCAGCCTCCACCAGGCCCCCACACATGTGTCCCACCACCCCCACCCCCCAGCCACCATGGCCAGCCCCCACCAGGCCCCCACTCATGTCTCCCACCACCCCCACCCCCCAGCAGTGCAGGGGCAGCCTCCACCAGGCCCCCACTCATGTCTCCCCCCACCCCCCAGCCACCAGGGGCAGCCTCCACCAGGCCCCCACTCATGTGTCCCACCACCCCTACCCCCCAGCCACCAGGGGCAGCCTCCAGCAGGCCCCCACTCATGTCTCCCACCACCCCACCCCCCAGCAGTGCAGGGGCAGCCTCCACCAGGCCCCCACTCATGTGCCCTGATGCCTGTGTTTTGTTTCTCCCTGTCTGCAGCGTCAACTGATGAAGAGGGCGGAGAAGGTGCTGTGGAGCACAGCGGCGGGGATCCGACCGCCAGCCGGAGACGCAAGGCCCGGCTCCCCTCCTGTGTTGTCATCTCGTCGGGGAGTGAGGAGTCCGGTGCCGCGTCCCAGGCCGCAGCTGCCGGGGGGGTCCAAGAGGCGGAGGTTGCAGTTGGACTCCTCGGCAGCAGAAGGGGCAGCTGGGACCCCACAGGGCCCAACAGCGGAAGATGGCACGGAGTCATCCAGGTTGGTGGGGGGTTTGGTGGAGGAGGGGGCCGCGCAAGCACCAGAGACGGGGTCTGGAGGTGGGGATCCCACTGGTGCTAGTGGTGCAGTGCAGGACCAGGGACAGGAGGCAGCACAGGCGGCCGCGGAGGTGCCTGTGTGCAATCCTGTCCCCGATCCTGTCCCTGCATCATCTTGCACCAGCAGGGATGCCTACGTCCAGACCCATTTTCAGGCAGGGGATGAGCTGACGTCAACTGGCCTTCCTCTGCCTGCGGACGTGGCCATCCAGGTCCGGGTTGAGCCTGTCCTGGCTGGTGTGGCGTTGCGTCAACGGGCCATGCGAGGTGACCTGCAGTCTTTTCATGGAGAGACTGCACGTCATCTCGAATGGCTCGTTGACCACGTCAGCCTGCTGGGACAGGTCACCCAGGCCGGATTCCGCTGTCTGATGGGGCTTGCTCCGACCCCCTCCTCAACTGGACCCCCTACGCGCCATTCGTCCTCTGTGCCATCTTCCCACCCATCAGTCACCTGTGTGCCCTGTGGAGCTGCCTCTGACGGTGCGGCCAGGCTGGTGGAGGAGGCATCCCTGCCACAGTCGGGAGTCGGAGGTCCAGCAGGGGTGGCCACATCAACAAGTGCACCCCAGCCGGCGGAGGATGTGCAGGCAGCAGGAGGCAGTGCACGGGCAGAGGCAGAGCAGCAGCAGCAGCAACATGGTGGGAGACATGAAGGCTCGGGGCTTTCGACATCGGAGGGGCAGGCATCGGCCGGAGGGCAGGGGGACCCAGGACAGAGAGTGTCTTCCGTGTGGCAGCGGTTGGGCCACGCCATAGGTGCGGAGCGGCGGCGGGCGGAAGAGGCACGGCTCACAATGGTCAGGGCGGAGAACTCCATGCGGAGGGCCCTGAAGCGGGCCGAGTGCCTCGAGGCAATCCGCAGGGGGTTGGAGGAGGACACAGCGTCGTCCCTGCGGACCCTCGGGGCCATGGAACTGGACCGCCTCCGGGACATCGAACAGGAGTTCGATGATGCCCTGGCCCGGGACACCACAGAGTGAGCCGCTTGACTTGCCCGCCACCTTTGTATATAGTTATTTAGTTTTAGGTTTCCTTTCGTTCTTTTTATGATTTGGAGTCGACGTACACTGCTCCACTTTTTGTATATAGTTGATATTTAGGTAGGTTTTTTAGGAGGTTTCCTTAGTTCAGTTGGGATCATGGACACTTAGTAGTTTTGTACATAGTTCTTTGTTGCATGGAGAATTTTTTACATTTCACTTTGGACAAAATTTTTTAGGATTTGGATTTCCAGTTTTGTGTTTTTATGCGGACATGCAGCTTATTTTTTCACATTTACATTGTAGTTAGTTTTCTTTCTTTAGCATTCTTAAATTTTTTCAATACATTTTTGTTGCCATTGTTCACTGTGTGGTTTCATCTCATTGGTTTCATGCATGTCATGTTGTGTGTTTTCCCATTCAATTGCAAAAAATGTGTGTGACGGACATGGGTTCATTAGCTTCATGAACATTGGGGGTGTAACATGTGATTTCCATTTCCATGTGGGTGAATGGGTTACTTGGTAGGGCTTTTTGGCTGTGGAGGCTGACCATTACGCACATGATTGGGGATTGTGAGGATATGGTGGGGTCTGCACATGGTGGCAGGGGGGTGGGGGTGGTGGGAGACATGAGTGAGGGCCTGGTGGAGGCTGCCCCTGCACTGCTGGGGGGTGGGGGTGGTGGGAGACATGAGTGGGGGCCTGCTGGAGGCTGCCCCTGCACTGCCGGGGGGTGGGGGTGCAGGGGGACATGAGTGGGGGCCTGGTGGAGGGTGACCCTGCACTGCCGGGGGGTGGGGGTGGTGGGAGACATGAGTGGGGGCCTGGTGGGGGCTGGCCATGGTGGCAGGGGGGTGGGGGTGGTGGGAGACATGAGTGGGGGCCTGCTGGAGGCTGCCCCTGCACTGCCGGGGGGTGGGGGTGCAGGGGGACATGAGTGGGGGCCTGGTGGAGGGTGACCCTGCACTGCCGGGGGGTGGGGGTGGTGGGAGACATGAGTGGGGGCCTGGTGGGGGCTGGCCATGGTGGTAGGGGGGTGGGGGTGGTGGGAGACATGAGTGGGGGCCTGGTGGAGGGTGACCCTGCACTGCCGGGGGGTGGGGGTGCAGGGGGACATGAGTGGGGGCCTGGTGGAGGGTGACCCTGCACTGCCGGGGGGTGGGGATGGTGGGAGACATGAGTGGGGGCCTGGTGGAGGGTGACCCTGCACTGCCGGGGGGTGGGGGTGCAGGGGGACATGAGTGGGGGCCTGGTGGAGGGTGACCCTGCACTGCCGGGGGGTGGGGGTGGTGGGAGACATGAGTGGGGGCCTGGTGGGGGCTGGCCATGGTGGCAGGGGGGTGGGGGTGGTGGGAGACATGAGTGGGGGCCTGGTGGAGGGTGACCCTGGATGCTGGGGGGTGGGGGTGCAGGGGGACATGAGTGGGGGCCTGCTGGAGGCTGCCCCTGCACTGCTGGGGGGTGGGGGTGCAGGGGGACATGAGTGGGGGCCTGGTGGAGGGTGACCCTGCACTGCCAGGGGGTGGGGGTGCAGGGGGACATGAGTGGGGGCCTGGTGGAGGGTGACCCTGCACTGCCGGGGGGTGGGGGTGGTGGGAGACATGAGTGGGGGCCTGGTGGAGGGTGACCCTGGATGCTGGGGGGTGGGGGTGCAGGGGGACATGTGTGGGGGCCTGGTGGAGGGTGACCCTGCACTGCCAGGGGGTGGGGGTGCAGGGGGACATGAGTGGGGGCCTGGTGGAGGGTGACCCTGCACTGCCGGGGGGTGGGGGTGGTGGGAGACATGAGTGGGGGCCTGGTGGAGGGTGACCCTGGATGCTGGGGGGTGGGGGTGCAGGGGGACATGAGTGGGGGCCTGGTGGAGGGTGACCCTGCACTGCCGGGGGGTGGGGGTGCAGGGGGACATGAGTGGGGGCCTGGTGGAGGGTGACCCTGCACTGCCGGGGGGTGGGGGTGGTGGGAGACATGAGTGGGGGCCTGGTGGGGGCTGGCCATGGTGGCAGGGGGGTGGGGGTGGTGGGAGACATGAGTGGGGGCCTGGTGGAGGGTGACCCTGGATGCTGGGGGGTGGGGGTGCAGGGGGACATGAGTGGGGGCCTGCTGGAGGCTGCCCCTGCACTGCTGGGGGGTGGGGGTGCAGGGGGACATGAGTGGGGGCCTGGTGGAGGGTGACCCTGCACTGCCAGGGGGTGGGGGTGCAGGGGGACATGAGTGGGGGCCTGGTGGAGGCTGCCCCTGCACTGCTGGGGGGTGGGGGTGGGGGGAGACATGAGTGGGAGCCTGCTGGAGGCTGCCCCTGCACTGCTGGGGGGTGGGGGTGGTGGGAGACATGAGTGGGGGCCTGGTGGGGGCTGGCCATGGTGGCAGGGGGGTGGGGGTGGTGGGAGACATGAGTGGGGGCCTGCTGAAGGCTGCCCCTGCACTGCTGGGGGGTGGGGGTGGTGGGACACATGAGTGGGGGCTTGGTGGGGGCTGGCCATGGTGGCAGGGGGGTGGGGGTGGTGGGAGACATGAGTGGGGGCCTGGTGGAGGCTGCCCCTGCACTGCTGGGGGGTGGGGGTGGTGGGAGACATGAGTGGGGGCCTGCTGGAGGCTGCCCCTGCACTGCCGGGGGGTGGGGGTGCAGGGGGACATGAGTGGGGGCCTGGTGGAGGGTGACCCTGCACTGCCGGGGGTGGGGGTGCAGGGGGACATGAGTGGGGGCCTGGTGGAGGGTGACCCTGCACTGCCGGGGGGTGGGGGTGGTGGGAGACATGAGTGGGGGCCTGGTGGAGGGTGACCCTGCACTGCCGGGGGGTGGGGGTGCAGGGGGACATGAGTGGGGGCCTGGTGGAGGGTGACCCTGCACTGCCGGGGGGTGGGGGTGGTGGGAGACATGAGTGGGGGCCTGGTGGGGGCTGGCCATGGTGGCAGGGGGGTGGGGGTGGTGGGAGACATGAGTGGGGGCCTGCTGGAGGCTGCCCCTGCACTGCTGGGGGGTGGGGGTGGTGGGAGACATGCATTGTTGATCAGTAGTGCAAGGTGACATGTGGGTTGGCTGGGGGGCATGCCCATGGTGAATGGGCTGCCTGCGGGACATGAGCAGGGGTGCAGGGTAGTCCTCCGTGGTGTGGGCTGCCTGCATGGGCCGTGGAGGTTGTGGAGCGTACACCTGGGAGGACCCACACGGCCAATTCACGTGTAGTACTCCCCAGAACCCCTGAAATACACATTCCCTGCTGGTATCGCGTGTGGAACTTCCCGCGCACCCCTGAAATACACGTACCCTGCTCGCACTGGGACTATCGCGTGTGGAACTTCCCGCGCACCCCTGAAATACACGTACCCTGTTCGCACTGGGACTATCGCGTGTGGAACTTCCCGCGCACCCCTGAAATACACGTACCCTGCTCGCACTGGGACAATCGCGTGTGCAACTTCACGCGAACCCCTGTAATACACGTAGCACGCTCCCCCAGGCCCGATCGCGTGAGAAAGTTCACGCTAACCCCTGAAATACACGTAGCCCGCTCACCCAGGCCCGATCGCGTGAGAAAGTTCACGCGAACCCCTGAAATACACGTAGCCCGCTCCCCCAGGCCCGATCACGTGAGGAAGTTCACGCGAACCCCTGTAATACACGTAGCCCGCTCACCCAGGCCCGATCGCGTGAGAAAGTTCACGCGAACCCCTGAAATACACGTAGCCCGCTCCCCCAGGCCCGATCGCGTGAGGAAGTTCACGCGAACCCCTGTAATACACGTAGCACGCTCCCCCAGGCCCGATCGCATGAGAAACTTCACGCGAACCCCTGAAATACACGTTCCCCGCTTGGCGTTTGCTGTTTGCCAGCCCGGTGAACTGGTCCAGGGTTAGCGCAGCCCTTTGCGATGATTTAGCGATTTTGATGGCTTTTTCTTGCGCGAGGGCGTTCTTCGGGGCGTTACTGGCGCTGCTGCAGGGTCGCTGCGATTCTCTGCGCCACGGCTGGTTTGGGAGCCTAAAATCCATGAATACGCTGTGCGCGGAAATCGGTTTTAGCGCACGTGCCTGGCGCAGACAATCGCACGCGGACTCTCTGCGCCAGCCGCTTGCAACACTTTTCTGCGAAATTCTATGAATTACCCTCTTAGTTTAAATGTGTACATATGCAATGAAACGCAAGCAGCAAAGCAATCATGAAGCTAGCCAAATGCTTTTAAATAGTTAGACTGCGGCAAGCGGCAACATATACATATATACCTCATAGATACCTATGGAATAAATAAAGAATTAATGTTTCCACTACATATAAAGCAGTCCTGGACAACGAGGAAGGCCTCAATTCAGTGTCACAGTTACAAAAGCAATTGAATTAAACAGAATATATTTCAGCTAAGGAGTTGGCTGAGCCACGAAAGCCAAGGTCTTATCAGAACTGGAATTGGCTGACATTGGATACAATTAACTTGAAAGAACAGAAGCTCCTGTTCAAGAAGGTCAAGCAGAGCAAAAGACGTCAGCGGACTATTGAAGAATAAAATTAAATACAATGAAAAAGCTCAATTTGTGGTGTCCAGTCACGTGATGGAAGAAAGTTGGATGGATGAGAAGATCACACCTACGCACGGAAGCCAGACAGTACCCATACTCCTTAAAAAGTCCCAGAGAACAGTACAAACTCAAGGCCAACTTCAAAGTACTAATTGACACTGAACCATTTAAGTGATGATGGATCATATTTTTAATTGGTGGGAAGCTGGTATCAAGAAAAGCTCACCCGCACCTGGTTGTTCGGTCTGCGTGCTGCTCACGTAGGTGGAAAATTACTGAGGGGGGTTAGTAGCCAACCAATTGTAAAGGACCACGTAGTTGGGGTCCTATAGTTTGTGTAGCCAATGGGACGTCGTACATTTAGTGACGTTCATAGTGACCATCTTGAAGGGAGGGCTTAGTTGCCCCGTCTGTTGTTGACTATCCAATTATTTCTCTCTGTTACTCCATACAGATATAACACCTATACTTAGTTATTCACTTAGAACCAATCCCGCTTCCCGATAAGTTTCTGTAGTTTGCCACGTAGGATGACGTTGGTAATGACGCAGGTCAACACGTCAGCTATGACCAATTATGGGTTTATGAACCCAGCTTTTTTATGAAATGATTGAGAGTTAGAGTATCGAGCGATTGCTGATGTTCGTTGTACTCCCTGTTTTAAATACTTGCATTAAAACAGACAAACTTTTGCCAAGCTATTTGTGTGGTCTGAATTATTGATGTTTGATTAAAATCTGCATCCCCATCTATCTCCAGGGTATTGCTACACATCTTAAAGGGCTGAAAGCCTCCAGTTCACACCTCTGTTTCAAGCACATCTACACTTGTCTGTATCTGTCAGAGTTGGGAATAGCTGGGAATCCCGGTTATTGAAACACAATTGTAATTCAACAGCAGATTTGTGATGTTAGACAGGAGTAGGGAATACAAGACTTTCCCGTGAAGTTACAGCTTTCAATAAAATACTTTGCTTAGGAGTGAAAACCCTCCAATGAGTCACCTAAGATGTGGTTACACGGAGTTGCCCTTTGTGACTAGGGCATAAACATGTCCGTCCTTTTTTTGTTTGTTTCATTTTGATAGTTTGTACAGTGCCATGTGCGGCATTAATTGGCTTCAGAGAATTCGGGATTACGAGAGTGAGGTCCATGTGGTTAGGAGCAGAGGGGAACAAGGATTGACAAGTGTAGGGTGCATTTCACTTACGGAAAGAAGGCCAGGGGTTGTGCTGTTGATGGCGATGCTGATGTAGTAGGCAATCGGTCCGGGGCAGTTCTGCTCCTATAATTTACTGCCTATTAGGGGGCCTAGTGACAGTGACCCAGGCCGCAGGTCTGATGAAGTCAGGAACGTTTTCCTGAAAGGCAGGTAGTATTCAAGGATTCTTACATTTCTGGAGGGGGGGGGGGTCTTTCTAGGGCTTCGGGTCTATCACCCCTAGTTTTTCTAATCGGATGCAGGCTCTACATGTTTAGACACACAAACTAAAACAATAGCTCAATTGGAGCATGAAATGAGCAGACCACTTATCCAATGAAAAGCAAAGCAGTCATTTTGCTTTAGTTTTCATGTGTAAAGACCTGAATTATGTCTGAGGCCTTTTGACCAGGTGCAGAGCATGATGCTGTTGGACTCATTCCCCATCATTACGAGTTTGCCAGTACTTCCGGCGAAATTACTGCCAATTTAATTTACCATTACTGCCACTTGGCCCTGTGGATTTACTGTGGGGTAATGTCACTGTAAGTTCCCATTTTTTGAGTCATGGTACTCAATGGGAGCATCATTGGATTTACTGTGAGCAGTAATTTCAGCACGGTAAATCTGTCACTTTTTGACCTTGAAATGGAGGCTAAGGGCCTCATTCTGAGTTTGGAGACAGCCGTGGCGCTGTTAGCGCCACGGCTGACTCCAATACCGGGTCCGGTTCCGGTGTGGCTGAATGGGGATTTACCGGGTCATTCCGACCCTGGAGGACCCTGTAAATCCCCATTCACCCAACCATTTCCCATTCCCATTTGAGCCCCCATAGGGCTCAATGGGAATGGGGAAGGCACTAATTACGGGCCTGCTAATAGCAGGCCCGTCATTAGCGCCCTGGTCCCTTAGCGGGACCTGTAAAGAATGTGTGGTCAGACCACACGTCCTTTACGGTTCCCGCTAAGGGACCTCGGAATTGGGCGGTAAGGGTTTACTGGCACCGGTCTCCTTACCGGTGCCTGGTATCCCTTACCACCCAACTCAGAATGAGGCCCTAAATCTTCCAATTCAAGGCTAAACCTATAATTTAGTGGTGCGGTAAAATTGGCTGTAATTCTATCACTACCAGGAAAAGTGCCATTAACGAAATTACTGCCACATTTTTACCGCACCGCTGGACTTGTTATGAGGCCCATTTACTGTTGTCTCAAGAGTGTGGCTGAGTTTCTGAGATGCACCTTCCACACTGTTGGGCAGACACTTTACCTACCGGCTCTCTGAAGCTGCTTTTACCATTATGTGGCAGATTAAAAAATGTCCCATTCCATGGAGTCCCGTAGGACAGTGACAGTGAGAGGGAAGGCCAAGTAAAACACACATCAAGGAGTACACTGCCTGGATTGGAGATGGCCAATGACATGCACTACACCACAGTAGGTGCGGGCATAGATGAGTTGACCGAGGGAGGTAACACAGTGACATGACTACCACTTAGAAAACCATCCTGGCATGCAAAGCACATATAAGTTAATTTCCAAATGCAGCAAACATGAGAACAATGACGCATGATCAACATTCAAGACAGTGCTCATGCTTACCCGCTGACTGTGCCGGCATGGTGTGAATCTCGCATCACCTTCACCAGGAACTGTGTCTCTGAATTAGTGACAGGAGGGCCAGTGCCTGGTGGAGGCATTGAGAGCATGGACGTCAAAGGGTGCAGGGTGTTTTCCCCGGGACAGCAGTCACCACCACATTACATATTACTGAAACAACATGGGAGAAGATATTATAACAGGCATAGTGAAGTACCATTCACAGGGCAAACATGTGCGAGGAGACACTGAACCCATAGTTACCTACAAATACCATCCTGTGCACTTACCATGCAAACAGGCAAGTGGACCTCACTATGCATGCCTGCATGTCCACCACTGCAAACGTCATGGCTTGGAGAGGGCAACTGCACAACTCAAGGTAAAAATAAAACAAAACAAAAAAATAAAGCTGGAAAGGGCAACACAAAAATAACATGCCAGCGTCCGGGCCTGGGGTCTACAAAAGGGACACAAAATCAAAAATAAAATTCAAAAATTCAAAATCTCACGGATTGCAGCCTTGCAAGCCAATAACTCACGCCTCAGGGCTTCCCCGTGTGCCCAACGCTCTGCAAGCAGGGATACCTGCAGACACTGCAGATCCGCCCATCTTCCCCTGATGTTGGACTCCATGTGCTGCCTGTGGGAGCAGCATGTGGACCACACGACCTGCAGCTGTTGCTCCACCTTGGTTGCTGGTGGGATCATGGAAGTGGCCACCCTATTCATGCCCTCAGACAAACTGTCAAAGGCAGCACCCTGACTGTGTGTGGAACGCAACATCTGCTGCTCCCACTCTGTCCGCCCAGCCTGCACATGTCCCCCACGTGTGCGGGACCCATGCCTGCCTGATCCAAGGGAGCATGGCCCTTGCTGTGATGCCCCTGTCCTTGGCTGCAGGACTGCAACACTCCCTTGGACATCCGACCCAGGACCAGAAACCAATACATAGGAGCGTGGCCTTGCAGCCATAACCACCACAGACGGGCATGCCACCACTGGCTAGCCTTGTGAAGGCATCTGACCCCCTGCAGACTCATGGGCCCCAACTGCTCCACCCATTGCTGCACTCACCTCTGCCAGCATTGAGGACTGCACATCCGGTTTAGCATCAGAGCCAATTGAGTCCAAAGTGTCAGAGGTGTCTGCAGCACAACTCAGGATGGTCTGTAGCACCAGTGGGTTCTCACCGCCTGCCACGCCACGTCCTCCACTGGTAGTCTGAAGAACCACAAACTCTTCTTCATCCTCTTCCTCCTCCTCTGCATTTGGTGCCTCCCCGCCCTGCACAGGGACAGAAAAGGACATGTGGAGTCATGTGCAATGTGTCTACAGTAAACATGTGTATCACATTGCTGTCATGCAACAAAATGCAGGGCATGTCGCCATAGGTAATACAACATCCACACACTATGGACAACAAGCAATCTGAGTATGGCATATGCAGACTGGCAACACAATTCCCTGCTCAGGGCCATGCTGCCAGTGGACACATTGCCCACCAACAGGGTCGTTAAGAAGCACATTATGGCCCATGGCACCACAAACTGTTGTCTAATACCAGTGAAACGGGCATGGCATGAGGCTCTGTGATGTGCAATTACATCACATGGCAACAGGCAGAATCACATATCCACAGCGGGTCCCTTAGCCTTTTGGGCTGGGACAGCTGCTTCCACAGCATGTCCCTTAGCCTTTTGGGCTGGGACAGCTGCTTCCACAGCATGTCCCTTAGCCTTTTGGGCTGGGGCAGCTGCTTCCACAGCATGTCCCTTAGCCTTTCGGGCAGGGGCAGCTGCTTCCACAGCACATGCCGGAACCCTTGGGGCTGGGACAGCTGCTTCCACAGCACATCCCGGAACCCCTGGGGATGGGACAGCCGCTTCCACAGCACGTCCCTGACCCTGGCCCCGTCTGTCCCCTTTACCCCTTGGGCCTTTCCACTCATGTTCCAGGTGTAACAGAAATATGGAAGGCGCACCAAGTAATTGTCCTGGGCAATTTGAGTGAGGGGCAGTCTACATGATGGAAGGCGTTCTGTGGTCCAGCAAGGCTGAATTGTACCCCAGGTGTGGAAAATGAGGTATGCGTAATGCACAGGCACCCCAAAATAAAAATAAATGCATACGTGGTACCAGGATACCAGGATAGCTTCCAAAAAAGAAAAAAAGCGGTACGCAATATGCAGTGGCACTAAGCAACACAAAAAATGCGTACGCAAACCCCAGAAAGCTACCAGAAAGGTGAGAATAGTGGTAAGCGATACAAAGTGACACCCAGAGTTGAAGAAAGTGCATACGTAACTCACTGTTTGCCTTACAAAAATCAAATGTTGATGTGAGTATGCCCTGAGGCAAATCTCCCATAAAAATAAGAAGTTTGTACTGTTCCTGAAGTGAACGAATTGCATGGCACCCTAAAATACGCAGTACTCCACTCATCCGTCTCCTCCCCTTTGCACGCACGTTCAGAGTTGCTTCTACATGCACTTATGTATCCATGAATATGGCATGCTCAATGCTTGCGCGCAGCGCATGTCACATAAATTATGCCCTGAGGGCCTTTTCTCTGATTTCACGTGTCCACGTTTTTCAAATTTTTTACTTTTCATGGCTGCTATCATTGCGAGACATGGAAGACCCACGCTCCTACCTCCGTGCCATTTTACCTGCCTCTACCTGCCCTGTGCTGCCTCCAACTTTACCATCTCCTGCTGCCTGTACAGCGTGTGTGCCTGCTTGCCACCTGCACTGTGTTTGGAGTGCCTGCTGTCCAGCCATTACCTGTGCTCCTGTCTCCGGCCCTGTGATCACCTCAGCTGCCTCATTGGACTCCCACCATGCCATTCCACCACCACCGCTCCACAGCCCAGCCCTAGGACCACCTTGCCCACCCACACCTGCCTCAGGGGTTGCCATGTCTGCACCATCATCTTCAGACCAGAGCGGCAGCAAGGCAGAGGGCTGTCAACTTCAGCGCCAGGGAAGTTGACATCCTGGTGGCGAAGGTCCTGGAGCATTATCAGGCCCTCTTTAACCCTGTGATGCAACACGGCAAGGAAGTACGTCAGCAGATCTGGGACGGAATCACGGATGACATCAATGTGGAGGCGTGGCAGCCCGCTGCTTCGAGACCGTGCACAAGCGCTGGGAGAATCTTAAATCCAGGACGCATGGCAAGGCCATGTCATTCATCCAGGCTGGTGCTACTGCAGAGGGGCACTGTGCGCACAGGTGCCGGATGTCGGGGAACAACATGCAGGCCCTGGAGAGGTTTTACCCAGTGCTGCACGCCCAGGTCTGCAATTTACAGAAACGTTTGGAATCGACTGGTGAGTAGCCATGTGGTACACTGCTGTACTGTGCATGTGTGCTTTGCATGTGCCAACATGTTGCCAGTGACCCCTTATGCTTGCTGCAAGTATGCTTTGAGACGGATGTCCGCATGCATGCCCCAGACATTGCTCTCCATGTGTGCATTGAGACATCTTTTGATTTTAAATGTGCTCTTACTTGCATTGTGTGTTGTAGTGCTCTCTTGCAGACCATTCACATGCAATGTTACTTGTGTCTGCGATGTTCCAGGATGGCAAGTGTGCCAGTTGAGGTAGTGTTGCCCACGTCATGTGCGTGCATGATGCTCATGTGTATGTGCCCAACATGGAAATGTGTGACTCTGCATTACTCCCGCCTGGATGCAACACGTGCATTTGGAAGTCTGACTCAGTCATATTGAGGCATTGCAGTTCATGGAACTCTGATGTGATTAGTCATGGCACTGCCTGGGCCCTCTGAGTTGATGTGTGTGCATGACATGTATATGTGCTTGTTGCTATGCATGTACTATTGATGCATGTGTGTATGGCATACACAATAGATTGGTTGTGACATTGGCATGTAGTTTGATGTGATTGCGTGGAATGATGGCCCGGCAGGTGTCTGCATGGATGTGGATTGCATGTGTGTTGGTGTGGAGGTGTATGGTTGTTCCCTTGACAAGACATGTTCCGGTGAATGTTGGTGATCCATGATGGCTTTATTGCAGTACCTTACATTGCTGTTCTATGTCTCCTTTTCCACAGTTGCATCTGATGAAGAGGGTGAAAGTAGTGCTGTGGATTTGGGATGCAAGGATGCCTCCACCAGACAGAGGCGCAGGCCACGGCCACGCACCCGTGATAGCTCATCTTCGGGGAGCCATGTGGCTGTGGCTGTGACATCGGGCATGGCTGCTGGGGGTAAGTCCAAGAAGGTGAAGGTGGAAGTGGACTCCTCAGCAGTGGTGGGGCCAGTTGATGCCATACAGGGGCCATCCATGGCAGAGGACGCCCCAGAGTCATCCCGGTAGACGGAAGGGGGAGGTGGAGGAGGTGGCCATTGAAGCCCAGCTTATGGGGTCAGATGGGGGTGTTGAGGTGGGCATGAGTACTGCACTCCTGTCCCAGGGGCATAAGGCTGGGCAGGCCCCCATGGAGGTGCCTGTGCAAAATCCTGTCCCTGGGCAAGTACGTGCCTGCCGGGATGCCTCCACCCAGACCCACACCCTGTTGTCGGCTGGTGTATCCACCCAGACTGACACCCCCTTACCATGTGATGTGTATATCCGGGATTATGTACTGCCCCTGCTGGCCGGGTTCACAAGGCAGACAGGTGTCATTCGTGACGATCTGCAGGCTACTCGTAGCCTGCTTGCACATCATTACAGTGAGCTATACCACCTCGTGTCCTGGCTAGCAACATGCCTGTTCCGTATTGTACTCCATGGGATGTTCCCTACTTAGACTACCTCCTCGTCCTCCTCCTCTGTGCGCCAGTCATCTTCCAGGATGCCTTCTGGCCCAGATACCAACAGGGCCCCATGTGCACCAGTCCCGCCCACAACGTACCGTCTGGTGGAGGTCATATTGCTGCCCATGTTGGGAGTCCAAGGCACAGCAGCTGAGGTGGCCACCATGCCTACCCATGCACTGACAGGGGCATAGGCAATGGAGGGACAGCAGGCACCTATGAGCAGTTCAGGTGCCATACGCCCCCGGGGATCGTCATCAGCTTGCAGGGCGTACCAACGTAGCAGGCAGCGGGCACTGGCCCAGCAGAGGGCAATGAGGAGGAGGCCATTTTTCACAGGGAAGATCAGCCAAAGGTGGCAGGTGGCAAGAGTCAGGCAGGGGGCATGCATGAGGCACAGATTGTCTTCCGTGTTCTGGAGTTATGAAGGGCAGATCTTGGCAGAGAGGCAACGGGCACAGGAAGCAGGAGTAGTGATGGCCAAGGAGGTGGACTGCCATCCTGGATGCCACTTTCAGGGAGGTGCAAGTGATAGAGACAAGGATGCTGGACGACCTGCAAGACCTCCAGGCAATAATGGAGGCCCGCCTGGCAGGGGAGACGTGGTGTGGGAACGAGCCCTAAGGGAAAGTCTGTTTGAGAATTGTGAGAAGGACTAGCCCGCTGCCTTTGTAAATAGTTATTTAGATGTAGGTTTCCTTTTTTATGTATTATTTTCCCTGGACTTGGCAGACTTTGCTTCCCAGTTTTTCATGTATATAGTTAGTTAGGCGTAAGGTTTTAATGTCTTTTCTTATTTTCCTGGACTGCTTTCACCTTCATTCCCCATTTTAATTGTAAATATTTGTATGCAATACATATTTGATTTTGTTACATTGCACGCTTCATGCATTTCATTTGTGTCTTGCCAACTTTGATAGTTCACTTTTCAGCCTGTGCATCTCTCCATTGCAAGTCATGTGTCTTGTGGCGTGCATGCATGTGTGTTGTTGTTGCTGTGATGGTTGCCGCTGGAAGGATGCACATGTGCCTGACATGTGGAGGTGGGTCCATCAGACGGCTGGGTCTGCACTGTATGTTTTTATTTGCTTTTAGCTGTGCAGTATCACTGTGTGTTTGCCACGAGTGTGGTTGGGATGGAGGTAGGTGGGCTCACTGTGGTGATTTTCCATGGTCAGTTAATGGCACTTTTGTTTGTCACTGCTGTGTTAAACCCATGTCATGCAGACACGCCCACCAGCATATGAAGTCACACACTGACTTCTCTCTTGTGTTTTGCTTCACCTCGGACACTGGAATGCAGTAGTGAGCCATGTTTTCTCTTTCTGAGTGGCAGCACATTTCGCCAGTCTCTGTGACTCATGCACTCTCTGACTGCCCTCCCATCACCCATGCATGGCACTGTCATGTTATTGTTCCCCGTCGGGTAATTTGCCACCCCTTCCACCCAGGTCACTGATGCTCAGGCGGTGACGCGCCTGGCCATTGTTTGTGTATATTTCTTATTTATTAATAGGTTTACTTCTGTCATGGGCACACAGTCAGTTAGTGTTGTTTGATGCCTTGGCAATGTGCCGTGGTGAACATGCACATGCTACTTGCGCTTATATTCACTTGTCCCATGTGTATGGGGTGAGCTGGTTAAGGTCTTGAGGCGTGTGTCAGCAGATGCTCCAGTCCAGTGCTTCCTGTTGATCATGTTGGCAGTGGACATATTGGTGTTCCACTTAATGGAGCTGGCAGACCACAGAGGTTCAGGTAAGCTGCAGACATGTATTGCACTGGTATTGTGGGAGACTGTCAGGGGGCTGCCTGGGAGGTGTCCAGTCTGGAGTGGGTTGCCTGGGGGGGTGCTGTCCAGTCTGCAGGGGGTCGCCTGGGTGGGGAAGCAGTCCAGAGGAGGGTTCACAGGTGAGGGGGATTGGGGGTGATGTCCAGTCTGGAGGGGGGTGCCTGTGGTGTGTCCAGTCTGGAGGGGCTTCCTGGGGGCTTCAGTCTGGAGTGGCCTGCCTGGGGGAGTGTCCAGTCTGGAGTGGGCTGCATGGGGGTGTCCAGTTTTGAGTGGGCTGCATGGGGTGGTTTCCACTCCTGGAGGGGGCTGCCTGGGGGGGTGTTCAGTCTGGAGTGGGCTGTCTGGGGCAGGTGGTTCAGTCTAGAGGGGGCTGCCTGGTGGGTGCTGTCCAGTCTGGAGGGGGATGCCAGGGGGGGTGCAGTCTGGAGATGGCTGCCTGGGGGGGTGTCCAGTCGGGAGGGTGTCACAGGTGAATGGCCCTGGGGGGTGGTGTCCATTCTGGAGTGGGCTGCCTGGGGGTGGTGTCTGGTCTGTAGGGGGCTGCCTGGGCTTCGCGAGGGAGGACCCGCGATCTCACAGGGGTGCAGCCTGGGCTTGCCATGTGAGGCACGTGATTTTGCTGGGGTGCAGTCTGGCTTTGCATGGGAAGGCCTGTGTTTTCGTTTCGGTGGGGTGCAGCCTGGGCTTGCGAGGTGAGGCGTGCTATTTTGCAGGAGTGCAGCCTGGGCTTGCGAGGTCCCGCGTTTTTGCAGGGGTGCAGCCTGGGCTTGCGAGGTGAGGCACGCGATTTCACAGGGGTGCAGCCTGGGCTTGCGAGGAAGGGCTGCATTTTCACAGGAGTGCAGCCTGGGCTTGCGAAGGAGTACCCGTGTTTCTGCTGGGGTACAGCCCAGGCTTACGAGGTGAGGCGCGTGATTTTGCTGGGGTGCAGTTGGCTTTGCGAGGTGAGATGCACGATTTCGCAGGGGTGCAGCCTGGACTTGCGGGGAAGGGCTGCATTTTCACAGGGATGTAGCCTGGGCTTGCCAAGGAGTACCCGTGTTTTCGCTGGAGTGCAGCCTGGGCTTACGAGGTGAGGTGCGCGATTTCACTGGGGTGCAGTCTGGCTTTGCGAGGGAGGGCCTGCGTTTTCGCAGGCAGGGGTGCAGTCTGGCTTTGGAATGGATGGCCCGCATTTTCGCTAGGGTGCAGCCTGGGCTTGCGAGGTGAGGTGCGTGATTTCGATGGGCTGCAGCCTGGGTTTGGGAGGTGAGGTGTGCGATTTTGCAGGGGTGCAACCTGGGCTTGCACGGAAGGCCACGCCTTCTCACAGGGGTACTGGATGGTGTTTCAGGGGTGGACGTGGAGGCTTGCGCCTGGTTTGGCCTTTAGCTTGGTTTTTGGTGTGCGTTCCTCGCGCAGCTAGTAATGCGCCTTTGAATCCACAAATATGCGGGGAGTGCAATAGTTTTTCTGCGCCACGGCTCAAGCAGGGTCCTTCTCGGCGGGCAGCCCTTGCACTATTTCTGTGCCTGATTCCATGAATCGGGCCCCATGTGTTTAAATGTATTTTGTTTGGATATCAGAAAAACATGGAGAGTTTTGGCTCTTGCGGACCGAACTTGAAATTGCATCTGGTTGTTGTTGCCATGTCTGTAGTAAATCATAACAAACATGTTTTGTAATCTCCTTGGAGATATGGAATCGCCACAGGGTTTCTTGGATGTCGTGGTAAAAACGGACAAAAAAGAAATCAGCACTGAACTTCACCGTAAACCCACAAGATCGGACATGCCATTGTTTGCGACAAGCAATCATCCGACTCCGCTCAAATAGAGTATACCATATGGTGAGTTCATTAGGATTCGATGCAATTGTAGTAAACTGGATTGCTTTGACAGAGAGTGTAAAATCACAGCCCGGAATTTCAGTAAACAAATATATCCTAAGGCTGTTATTGAAAGAGCTTACATCAAAGCCTGAAATTTAGATCGAGCAGTATTGCTCTCCACTAATCGAATACCTGAACAACCATCTGAAACTGATGATGTAAGACTGATACTCACCTATGGTTCACATGCTAAAATAATAAGGCAAATATTACAAAAACATTGGCATGTCCTGAAAACCGATGAAGCTCTATCTCCTTTCATGGGGCAACGTGCCAATATAACCTACCGAACGTCAATTTCCATCAAAGACACATTAATAACAAGTTTCATGGCACAGAAAAATGCAATGCAAGCGGAACTCACATGGCTGAGTAAGAGAAATACTGGTTTTTTGAAATGCACCAAATGCAAAGCCTGCCAATTTGCCCTTAACAAAACCAGCTATACACATCCGATACTGGGACACGATGTTGAAATTAAAACTAAAATCACATGTAACACCGAATTTATGGTATATGTTTTAGTATGCTCCTGCAATCTTTGGTATGTAGGCAGCACCATCGGCAAGCTGAAATTAAGGATCTTGCAGCATATGCGTGCCATAAAGAACGTAGATGCCTCATACCCTATGGCAGTACATTTTAGAGATCAACATCAGAGCAAGTTGGACAGTTTCAGATTTTTTGGTGTGTACCACATTAAATTCAATCCACGTGGTGGTAACCGGGAGCTTGCACTGCGACAGATGGAAACACGCTGCATTTTAGACTTTCAAACTAAAAAACCAGGAGGACACAACCTGGATGAAGAACTGTATACTTTCCTTGGGACATAGTGCACCTTTCCCATTTGAACTCTGACAAGTTTTTTGTAGCTCACCACTAATGGCAATGCCTTGCTTAATATTTTTGATACCTGAGCTCATTTTAACATTTTCTAATATTTTGTAAATTGTATAAACTTTTTGTGTGTGTATTGACCTTTTTAGTGAAAATTGCACAGCTCTTTTTTATCCCTTCTCTCTCTATACTTCCCCTTCCGTTTAAAATCCGGCAAGTATTTCCCCAAATTCTGGTTTTATTATAACCTATATTGCACACTGATTTACAGTGACAATGGATGTTTACAGCACTATGCACTTTATTGAGAATATCTTCTGCTTGTACAATTAATGAGTTTATCGACAACCAAGCTATTGCCCGTATATGAGGAATAATGATGGCACTATGCACTTTATACATTTTTGGTTTTACTTAGAACCAATGTTTACAGCACTATGCACTTTCAATTATCATGATTCCTCTCTGTTTTCTTATATTTACGGGACAATATGCTTAAAGAAAAGGAGATCTCTAATTGAATCTGAGACAGCAGCTTATTCATTTTATCGTTCATTAAGATGGGGAAATCTAGTTGGTTTGCTAGTAAGCGAGTTAATAAGGTATATTGATACCGAGTACGCAGTATTTCTTGCTTTGACCACTAGTGTCACAATATTTCTGTTAACACCACTAACAAAAACTTCCGGTTTACCAAAAAACCTGTTATCTGGTATTTACATCAAATATAACGAGAATGACTTGAAATACACTTTAAAATGGCCGCCTGCAGTTACACAGGAGAGAATCTACATGGATTGGGGAAAAGTCGAAAGAGAAAAGGGACTAACTGTATTGGGCAAAACCATAGAGTTTGAAACTTTTTTCTCTGATTGTATTTAAATGCTGTGCAAATCACTCATTTTATATGTGATCAAGCAACGGGATCGTTGTGAAACGCGTCAGCTCTGTTATGCCCTTAATAAAACTGGATATGGCATAAGTAACCTTGTTGGCGAATGGTGGATTTATTTATAAGATTACCTTTGACGTTCTGACAGCTTTGAGTGCCGTCCTCGTTGGAAAAGTGGAATTATCTTTTCCTTTTGTTTTGAATATATATATATATATTCATTTGCAGCAGGAGGGCTTCATCCATTTATGAAAATAAATAGTTTTTTGAGGAAACTCACCTTTGCTCCTGAAAGACCCTCGCTTCAAGTACTGCCTGAGAAGGTGTCATGTTATGCCCATTGCACAATACGACGCCTTTAGTGTCCATAGAAATATTCCATATAGCAAAGACAACTACACACTTGCTGTTTTACAAAAAGATGGCTTTCAGATTACAAGACATTGAGCGATTTATATTTTAATCATTCATTAAGATCAGAAAAGCTGTAATTCTGTTCAAGTGGTTCAAAAGCAGACTCTCCCTTTACTTTATTTGGCCCCTCACCTTGCACGCAATGTATATTTAAATGCCCATTTTTAAATGTCATGCAGATTGTCATACTATGATAATAACCTTTCTATCAATGGTGAAACAAATCCCATATCTAAATTGGTTACAGTCGTGTTCTCGTTAAATGCCCGTAACTTGATGGTGTTGACTAAGATGTGATGTGTTGCTGATGGAAACACCATTTGGGGTTTGCTCCACGCTTTCACATCTGCAACTTTGCAAGCATATGGGCCCGAATTTCAGGAAATTACAGAAGTAAAAAAGAACAAATTACAGGAAATGCACAGGTGATCTTCTTCACAATGGCTACCTGCCTATTTCCGGGAGGCTGTGCACAAATGCACACGATGTGCTGGTCACACCTTCTATTCCTTTGTGATGGGATTGTGCCTGCAACACTAACTTTCATTTTCTCCCAGGACTCCTTTTTTCCCCCGGTACCTTATTTCCCAGCAAGCACCTGTCATTGTGAAATGGGTAAAACTGCCTTCTTCTGTTAATAAAGAAGGTTCTTTTTGCAACTTTCCCACTGACTTCAGTGGGAACCCCATGCATATCTGTTGCCTGATGTATTCTTGCCTGAAGAGTTAAGCTGAATATGTTCTTTTGATGTACACCTTGCTTTGCATTTAGGTGGGTGTCCTCCCCTCTGCCCCCACAGTCCCACTTCTTCCTCACTGCATCAAAACTAGCCCAGTTCCACCCCCTGTGCTTTTCCTATTTAAATTCTCGCTTGACAATTGTGAGCTTGGAACCAAATTAGCTTTTTTTGGCTTTAATGGAGTTTTGATAAATAAGAAAGGTTTCCAACTAGGAAACCCGCGTCCCCTGCACACTGTATTGTGGCCTAAGCCTTCAAGATGATTATATCTACTAGTCTATCCTGTGTTCTCAACAAAGAGGGAGACAGAATAGATTGTAATAATTCTCTGAAAAATTCAAACATAGTTAATTGCATATAAATCATCTAACTTGTAGATATGTGATTCAAGAAAGAAAATGACAATTATAATTATGACAATTCAAGTGCAGTATAAAAATTCTTTAATTAGAAAAAAGGCCCAACGCGTTTCGAGTAATTCCACTCTTCATCGGGGCAAAATGCGAATTCAACAGTTTCTATAAGAAAAAACAATAGTGAAGAACCTATTAATGTTCAGTGTTACCAATTTTACATCTTTTATGCAGAACTCAAATTGCAACACAGATTATTCTATCTAATGTCTTTAATGGAGCTTTGTCCATGTTTTGATTTATTTAGTCACCCTACATAGTCCAACATGGAACATTTCATTAATATGCAAAACAAGATAAGAACGTTATTACACAATTATCAGTAGAAACACCAAAAAAACTATTAAAATCCATCATTATATTGGATAATTGTTTTAGTCTTGATATATCGCACTACAATAGTGCAGACGAGAAGAGACTGATGCCCCGGTGAGTTCCAGCCAATGGTGTGATTGGAATAGATGGAGAACCCACTGTCATCAATTTCCTACAACTTCAGTCTGATGGAAGGAGAGGTCAGTGCTGAACTGATCCCCGACTTTCTGATGACGTTTGGCACCGGAGTGGTTGGGGAGGGTGCTGTTCACAGTTCTCTTGCAGCATTATTTGCATTTTCTAGGATCATGATATACTTTTTAGGAGCAATTCGGTGTAAGAGGTTCTCTTTCATCCCGTAGTAGATGTGTCTTAAACAATTTGAGATCTTGTCCTGCCAGTAAGAGATTATTTCCAGATGATGGTGAACGTGGCGGTCAGGTGCGTACATTTGGAAATGAAGATGTTGTTTGAAGTTGAACTGTGCATATAGGGACTACCACAGGAATGATTTGATTAATGGGAAAGTAGTTCCCAATCTGGCCCGTTGACCCAACGTAGAGAAGAAGAAATTGATACAGTCAAGGGCTAACTCTGAGAGCCTGGTCCATTTATCAAGCAGGTTGAGAAGGATCATATGGTAGACAGTATCGTATGTAGCCAAGAGATCCAACAAAACCTTAGACCGCAGAGGGATCCAAGGGTAGACATGTTAGGTGCTACTCTTGTCTGCTGATACACTTTCGTTTCTCCTCAGTGGTTTAAAGACCAGCTGTCAGTCATGGAGAAGGTAGTTGGTTTCCACATAGGATTGGAACTGGCATGTGATCTCACTCACCAATGATATTACTTTGGTGCAGGATGTTAGGTATTGGGTGATTTGTCGCTAAGTCAATGGGATATGCATATACATTTTTCAGCAGTATGGTTATGTCGTGTTTCATTTCACTTGAGGCTCCATTTGTCTAGAACTTAGAAGCCCTACGGTCGGTAGCACTGTATGAATGCAATTTGACTTGACTTGATATGACCTTGAGTGTTGCAAAAATTCAGAGTATCCAAGAGGTCCGGTGTTTAGGTATTGGTGCAGTCTTTGATGAACGCAGCATTGCATGGTCCCTTCATTGGATAATTGGAATGTTCCCACAGTTACAAGGAATCAATTGAAGCTCATTGTCAAAAATAGTATCAGAGATGATGGAGCTTCGATGAAGGGATGGTTGCAAATGGAGATCTTGCTGAGTTATTCTTAATTGATGTGAAACAAAAAGTTAATTTGTTTGTTTGGTTTGTTGTATGATTGATGTGGGCAGCATTGTATGCTTTTTTAGTCTCTCCTAACATCCTTGAGGTGTCCCCTTGAGTGATTTTTACAGTGGTGCCCAAGACCTTTTTCCATTGGTTTCCAGATGTTGTGCTACACTCTTCATGGTGTCTAACCTCAGGTTGTGTCCTAGTTGGTCCTGGCGTGTGCTAGTTTTATTTTTCACAGTCAAACCACCATATCTCTATTGAGGGCTCTCACTTCAGTAGAGTGTACGCTCTGGAGCTGCTGTTCTGGGTCTACCTCAGACGAGGGAAAGTTACAGGCTGCCGAGAACAAATCCTGAAAAGTGGATATTGGATATTGGGGGAATCCATTCTATAATTTCCCAGACACGGTTCTATTGGTATATTGTCCTGTGGTCATTTTGTCATGTTGTTTTGGGTCGGGATTATCAAAGAGTGATCTTGCCATGCCTGTGGCTGTTTTGTTACGTCTGAAGTTTTCACACCACATGAGAATATTCGATCAATCGTTCTTATGGCTGTGTACATTGGTGCAGGTGTTATTTGGGAGAATCCCGGGGATCCTAGATTGTTCTCAATCTCTTCTATGCATCTGTTCATAGTCAACTGAGAGCCCAACTCAAAAACTCAAGAACTGGATTGGAGATTCAAGGCAAAGCTGAAGTTTCCCTCTTGATGGGTCTGCTTGTAACCTAGTAGAACAATGCCCAAATGAAAGAGTAATTTGGATATGTTGCACAAACAAACATTTCTGAGTGGGAACTTTAATGTTTCATAACATGGAAGGTAGTCTTGCTGTATGGGTGCTACTTTGCCCCGTCTTCCAGTGGTGCTTTTTCTATGCATAAATGTATGTTGAGGCGGATGTTTATAGAAAAAGTAAAGGCGCATTGTCAGTGAACCAAGTTCTTCTTCCCGGCCAAAAGCACTCTCTCATCTCATCCTCTGCCTATTCAGTTCCCACCTGACACTCTCCCCTACTCTTCTTCAGCTAGAAACCTTGGCATCTTCTATGACCCTTCTCACACCTTCTTTACTTTCTTCTCCAAACTGCAACTGCAGCTTGCCTCAACCCCCTAAATACTTCAAAAATCAGGCACCTCCTTCCTTTCAACACCGCCAAGCATCTCTTAACCACTCTTGTCTTCTCTAAACTGGACTATTGTGCCAGCATCCTCTGGTCTCCCCAATGCTGCTTTCTGTCCTCTCGACAAGATCATTAACTTTGCTCACAGGACTCTCTTTGAACTCCCTCACTTCACACCTACTGCTGCATACCATCACCAGGCTGGATGGCTGACAATCCTGAACAGGGTCAGATTTAAACTACTTCTCCTGGTTCACAAAAGTATTCATGGTAAGGCACCACTGTATCTTTCTCCTCTATCCAACTCTACAAGCCTTCTCGTAATCTCAGCTCTGCCTCCTGGAATACCCTTGTGGCTCCCCGCCCTCCCTGTGCGTCATCTCGCTTCCGCTCTTTCTCTCTTCTTACCCCACTTGCATGGAATTGACTTCCCCCGTAAAGCTGAGAAAGAGTCCACATGGATTTGTGCAAAACCAAACTAAAGGCCTACCTCCTCACCTCTGAGTTAGGCCGGTCCGATAGCACAGTGAGCTGAGCGCTCGTTTCTGGCATCTGTGCATAGATTGCTGATGCTGGTTTGAATCCTGGCAGGGTCAACTCAGCCTTTCGTCCTTCTGAGGTCGATAAATTGAGTACCACATGGTGAGTGATGATATCAACTGTTATTACTGTGCTTTTATGCCCTCAGGTGAGCTAGTGCTACGTAAAAACTGGTATTTTTATTATTACCCTCTTAACCTACCTTTCATCTGCCTGCTAGCTAACATTTTTCCATCGCCTCTAACATGCCTCTGTCCCTCACTTTCTCTGCCTCCACTCTGGCACTTCACCCATCATGGTCACATCCCGAACACAGCTGGCGTACCACCTACTGCACTTAAAAATGTCCAATCTTTGTTGTCCTTAATCTATGTATGTCCACTTATGTATTGTTCCAGTTTACTGTTCCATTTACTCCCCTCCACAACCAGGTCAGAATGTCCCTCAAACTCACTCCATCGTAAGAAGCTCACTGCTTCCTGTCAAATCTGATTCCTTATCTATTGTATGTTCTTTTGTTATCAGAAAAGCATTGTTCCCCCTGTATATAAATAAATAGATAAATAAATAAAATGTATTCATCAGTCCCAATACTTAACACTTATTATCTAAAAGATCATGGATCACTAATGAATGCTTGATAAATAAGTTATCTTTAAAGGTGATTGGTCTGGGCCTGGGTGGTTGTGGCTAAGTGAGTTGATATGGTGGGCGATTAGGGTCAGGAGTTATTGAAGTCTATTGATCCAACCTTCAAGGATACAACTAAATTTGAAAGTACATTGCAAGTTATTGTAAATGAAAAGCCTATTGGTTCAGAGTACTGTGCCTGAAATGAGCCGAAATGGAAATCATCCTTTCTGGTGCATGTTTAACATGAGAAAAAACTCAAGTGAGGAAAAAAAATGCACTCATTTACACAATTAGCCTCAGGAAAATGCTTTCACTGCTAGAATTATATTGAGCTCATACTGATAATTTCTTTCTGTACTAACTTCAACAAAACCACCTTGAATCCTTAACTGTATTCCCCTTTCCCGCAGTTGCGGGTTTATCTAACTTTCAGTGAGGGTTTTACCAGGAAGTTTCTGAAACTGTCCAGTACCCACTGTGACAAATTGACTTCTGCCCTGCAGGAGTACGAGGATGAGCAGAGGCTTAAGAGCCTACTCTTCTGTAAACCAAGAGCTAACACAACCATAAAGGTGAAACAGGCACAGTTAAGAGATAGCCCTCCTTCGCCTTTGTGGTATTGCGGGCATAGGGAAGGCTATAGTCTAAAGAGGGCTGTGAACATGGTTCAGTAGCAACCCAAAGCATAACAGGCCAAAACAAAGGAATGTCCATCAAGGTTCTATAATCATGCATATTTTAATCGAACACACCGCGGACAATAATAACTACCTACTCTACCTACCTACTACAAGGCAGGGGGAGCCTTGTCTGGAACGAATACACATAACCTTGCCACATGTGAACTGGGACCACAGGGCTGACACATGTGTGATATGAATTTAATGGGACTTGGGTAACTATGAGAAATGCTGGCCACCATACCCTAACTCATGTATTGCTTATATTTACAGTTCGATGTGCCACCAGGATAAGATACTCAGAGTTAAGCAGTTTTTGGAACAGGGGTGATTGACTGATTGATTGTTTATTTATTATTCGCTTATACACAAGTGTTTCAAAGCGCACTAATCCCTGGGAGGGGAAGACATAGGGTAGACACGACAAACGATCTTACTAGGCATGGTACATTCAGATTATGCAGGTGAACAGAAAAGGAAGTGCATGGGGGGGGGTTCGGGACAAGTGCGCCCAGTCCAGTCAGAACATGGGCTAAGTGCAAGGAGATTGTTATGATGTGCTTGTCCGTGTCTGCTGAAGCAGGTCATGTGCTTAGTGATGTCATGCCAGTGTCAAGTGGAATGTTGATGTATGAGTGTGAGAATGCTGTGTTGAGTTTTCTGTAACAGTATCAGTTGGTCCCTCCCTTCCTGGATGATGGGTGCTGGTGTCTGTATTGCTTATGCCTTATGCCTGATGTCTCAGTGTCATTGTAACTGTAACTAAAGAACGTGAAGTAAACTTAAGAAGTAATCCAAAGCGGTGTGGACATTGCCTCTTAACAGAGATACCACTCTCATGGGTCGTAACCGGCATGGAGTAGTACTGCGGCAAGTGCAAAGCCTGGGGGCAAGTGCAAGAGACTGGTGAGGAAAGCTTGGGACCTGTGAGGCTCTGAAGGTACACCAGACAGCCAGTCAGCGAAACTGAACAGAAGTAGAGGAGAACGAGCGAGAGAGCAGAGAGAGGTGGTTGGCAATGGAGGGGGAGAGAGAAGGAGGAGGCGAAGAGGAAAGTCTTGAGGAGTTTCTGGAATTTAAGGAGATCGGGCTCCAGACGGAGAGAGGCAGGGAGGCACCTGCAGAGGATAAATATCTCCCCCCAAGTCTCTGCTTGGAGAAGATGCTCAACAGCAGAGAGATGGAGGAACACGAGCTGAGGGCTTGGGCAGGTGAGTATTTAGGGAGAGAGCATTGCAAATAGAGTGGGCCCAGGCCCCAGAAAGCCATGTGGACAATGCAAAGGGTCTTGTATACATAATCCTTGCAGCTACGGGGAGCCAGTGAAGGGATTTCAGTGCCAGAGAGATGTGGTCCCTGGGCTTGAGGCCAAGAATAAGTCTCACGGTTTTGTTCTGGATGAGTTGAAGAGGACGGAGGGTAGAAGAGGGCAGGTTGAGAAAGAGGCAGTAGTCCATGCTAGAGATACCATGGCTCTGGAGATGGCGAGCCTCTGGGAGAAGGTGAGAAAAGGTAGAATATCTCTGAGAAGGGGCACTTGGTAGTGGGACTTTTTAGAGATGTCTGTGATGTGAGACAAGAAGGAGAGAGTGGCGTCTAAGATGATCCCCAGGTTTTTTGCCTCGTTGGTAGGTGGAGGCGCAGAGACAAGTGAGGCCGGCCAGAGACAAAGAGGGAAGAGGTGCATATCGTAAACACAGCCCATGGGCTGCCGAGACTTAGCTGACAGTGCAGCTGTCAAGAGGGCACCTGTAACCTGAAGCTGCTCTTTGTCACTGGTAGAGCAGGCGCTGCAGATCAGGATACTGGTGCAGCAGGACACAGCCACACTATGCCTTTGGCACGGACATCATGAAAGGGGAATCTGATCACCCTTTTAGAGATGGAATTACCCACATCATTTTATTATTGAATACAAATAAAAAGATGGGGCTTTCACACCCTTGCCAAATGGCAATTCATCATAGTATTCGAGCCGTGGAATGGTAACTCCCTAATTAAGTCATAGTAACATTACACTCTTTGTATTCAGTTCTATGCAGACACGAGAGTACAAAGATGCGGTACGCAGGGAATAGGAAAGAAAATAATACTTTGCTGTACATGGGGTGTCTCTGGGCTCTTTTGTTTCTTTGTCCTGCAGCACTATGAAATAAAAGTTCTTCGAAGAACTTCCTTAAACGATATTGATCCTAGTGTTTGATTTACTGAACACAACCCAGCATCAGGTGTGAATGCACCGCTCCTGGGTGCGTCTCTCTTACATGCTTAGACCTATGTAAGATTCTTTACCTGGGTCTCACCAAATGTCTAACTCGCCCACTACGGGTGATCCAAAACAAGGCTGCTAGACTGGTCCTGGGCCTGAACTCCTAATCCCCCATTGCCTCGCCCTGGCTTCCTATGGCAGATTGTATTGAACGTAACACTCTACTCATCCTGCCCAGAGCTTTTTCTTATTTCGGTGCAGACTGACTCACATGGAAGACCAATCAGTGCTGTCCATCGAGGCATCTCAGACCCTTCACCTGCAAGACTCTTGTGGCTCCCATCAGGGGAAAAAAGATGCTACTGCAGGCACATCTGCCTGGACTAACCGGCTGCATCTTTTGATATCAGAAGAGAACCTTCTCCATTTCAAGAATAAAATTAAGATCTTCCCCTTAAAAAAGCCTTTCTTTTCTGTCTCACAACATGTTTGATTTCTCTGCACTGTATGCCCTTTCGTTTCATGCTTCATAGCAATCGATAAGGTTCGCTTTCTGATCGCACCCACTAGGCTAGTGTGGTTCCATCTTGTACTTTTCTGTTCTGTTTGCTATAAGAATTTATTGTACTTAAGCAATAGGCTCTGAGCGGAGGGGGCATTACTACTTCAGGTAATGCTCCGGGGTCCATTTTTAAAACTATCTTTATTGTTTTAAGTTCATTAACAACAAAAACATATTTTTTGATGACTGGTGTTTGGCAATATCACAATAAGAGCGACCAAGAGTGAATGCAATTTAATAATGAGCAACTAAATTGCATAAAGTGAATGACTTTAAAGAACGACAAAAAGAGCAATATTTAAACCTTCTTCGTGTTGATGAACAATTCATATGAATACATCAAGTTTAATTCGATTTATTGATCAACAATAGGGTTCACAGTGCAATGAGTTGCTTTGTGGTACCCTGTGGTGAAAAGAGAACGGATAGAGGTGAACTGATTGAGAATATTTAGAACAATAGTTCTGCTCCTGTAAGTGCAATACTGATTATTAGTCCATAGTGCCTTAATGCGGGCCCCGAGGCATTACCTGAAGTGGTGATGCCCCCCAGCGAGGTGCTTATTGCAATTAGTATCCAAGCCTTTATGACTGGAGGACTAATAGTGTCTTTTTTTCCATTGCGTGATGTCTTCAGTGTTGTGCAACTGAAAAAAATAAGAAAGAAAAAGCCTGCCACGGAACGGGGTGAAGGGACTATACATAGTCCCTTTACCCTTTCCATTGTGGCCATTCAGAAAAGGAAAATAAAGTAAACTAGGAAGGTGGCCCCCATGGAACAGCCCGTAGTCCCTTCTCCCTTTTCCATGGCGGTCATTGAAATGTGAAAAGAAAAAGAAAAAAAGATGGCCACCGGGGAACGGAGAGAAGGGACTACAGGTAGTCCCTTCTCACTGTCCGTGGCGGCCAGTACGTGGCTGCGACCAGCCCGACAAAGGCTTTGTCTGGCTGGTAACGACCCTGCGAGGGCCAATCAGATTGCTTGTTGAAAACTAATTGTCCCTCGCCAGGTACTAATAATCAGTATTGCACTTACAGGAGCAGAACTATTCTAAATATTCTCAATCAGTTCACCTCTATCCGTTCTCTTTTGACCACAGGGTACCACAATGCAACTCATTGCACTGTGAACCCTATTGTTGATCAATAAATCGAATTAGACTTGATGTATTCATATGAATTGTTCATCAACACGAAGAAGGTTTAAATATTGCTCTTTTTGTCGTTCTTTAAAGTCATTCACTTTATGCAATTTAGTTGCTCATTATTAAATTGCATTCACTCTTGGTCGCTCTTATTGTGATATTGCCAAACACCAGTCATCAAAAAATATGTTTTTGTTGTTAATGAACTTAAAACAATAAAGATAGTTTTAAAAATGACAAATAAATAAGTGAATACCCCACACATAAACATAAATAGAAGGCCTGATCCTGGACTATCAATAGCTGATTCTTTCACTATCCAACATGCAATCTGGCCCTGGACCCCAGCGATACAGCCTAATAGTATCTCCTTTCCCGTAGGCCACCTGGACCCCAGCGATACAGCCTAATAGCATCTCCTCTCCCATAGGCCTCCTGGACCCCAGCGATACAGCCCAATAGTATCTCCTCTCCCGTAGGCCTCCTGGACCCCAGCGATACAGCCCAATAGTATCTCCTCTCCCGTAGGCCTCCTGGACCCCAGCGATACAGCCTAATAGTATCTCCTCTCCCGTAGGCCACCTGGACCCCAGCGATACATCCTAATAGTATCTCCTCTCCCGTAGGCCACCTGGACCCCAGCGATATATCCTAATAGTATCTCCTCTCCTGTAGGCCACCTGGACCCCAGCGATGCATCCTAATAGTATCTCCTCTCCCGTAGGCCACCTGGACCCCAGCGATACATCCTAATAGTATCTCCTCTCCCTAGGCCACCTGGACCCCAGCGATACATCCTAATAGTATCTCCTCTCCCGTAGGCCACCTGGACCCCAGCGATACAGCCCAATAGTACCTCCTCTCCCGTAGGCCTCCTGGACCCCAGCGATACATCCCAATAGTATCTCCTCTCCCGTAGGCCTCCTGGACCCCAGCGATACATCCTAATAGTACCTCCTTTCCCGTAGGCCTCCTGGACCCCAGCGATACATCCTAATAGTACCTCCTCTCCCGTAGGCCTCCTGGACCCCAGCGATACATCCTAATAGTACCTCCTCTCCCGTAGGCCACCTGGACCCCAGCGATACATCCTAATAGTATCTCCTCTCCCGTAGGCCACCTGAACCCCAGCGATACATCCTAATAGTATCTCCTCTCCCGTAGGCCTCCTGGACCTCAGCGATACATCCTAATAGTATCTCCTCTCCCGTAGGCCACCTGGACCCCAGCGATACATCCATATAGTATCTCCTCTCCCGTAGGCCACCTGGACCCCAGCGATACATCCATATAGTATCTCCTCTCCCGTAGGCCACCTGGACCCCAGCGATACATCCTAATAGTATCTCCTCTCCCGTAGGCCACCTGGACCCCAGCGATACAGCCCAATAGTATCTCCTCTCCCGTAGGCCTCCTGGACCCCAGCGATACAGCCCAATAGTACCGCCTCTCCCGTAGGCCTCCTGGACCCCAGCGATACAGCCCAATAGTATCGCCTCTCCCATAGGCCTCCTGGACCCCAGCGATACAGCCCAATAGCATCTCCTCTCCCATAGGCCACCTGGACCCCAGCGATACAGCCCAATAGTATCTCCTCTCCCATAGGCCTCCTGGACCCCAGCGATACATCCCAATAGTATCTCCTCTCCCATAGGCCTCATGGACCCCAGCGATACATCCCAATAGTATCTCCTCTCCCATAGACCACCTGGACCCCAGCGATACAGCCTAATAGTATCTCCTCTCCCATAGGCCTCCTGGACCCCAGCGATACATCCTAATAGTATCTCCTCTCCCATAGGCCTCCTGGACCCCAGCGATACATCCCAATAGTATCTCCTCTCCCATAGGCCTCCTGGACCCGAGCGATACATCCCAATAGCATCTCCTCTCCCATAGGCCTCCTGGACCCCAGCGATACAGCCTAATAGCATCTCCTCTACCGTAGGCCACCTGGACCCCAGCGATACAGCCTAATAGTATCTCCTCTCCCGTAGGCCACCTGGACCCCAGCGATACAGCCCAATAGTATCTCCTCTCCCGTAGGCCACCTGGACCCCAGCGATACATCCCAATAGTACCTCCTCTCCCGTAGGCCTCCTGGACCCCAGCGATACATCCCAATAGTACCTCCTCTCCCGTAGGCCTCCTGGACCCCAGCGATACATCCTAATAGTACCTCCTCTCCCGTAGGCCACCTGGACCCCAGCGATACATCCTAATAGTATCTCCTCTCCCGTAGGCCACCTGAACCCCAGCGATACATCCTAATAGTATCTCCTCTCCCGTAGGCTTCCTGGACCTCAGCGATACATCCTAATAGTATCTCCTCTCCCGTAGGCCACCTGGACCCCAGCGATACATCCATATAGTATCTCCTCTCCCGTAGGCCACCTGGACCCCAGCGATACATCCTAATAGTATCTCCTCTCCCGTAGGCCACCTGGACCCCAGCGATACAGCCCAATAGTACCTCCTCTCCCGTAGGCCTCCTGGACCCCAGCGATACAGCCCAATAGTACCGCCTCTCCCGTAGGCCTCCTGGACCCCAGCGATACAGCCCAATAGTATCGCCTCTCCCATAGGCCTCCTGGACCCCAGCGATACAGCCCAATAGCATCTCCTCTCCCATAGGCCACCTGGACCCTAGCGATACAGCCCAATAGCATCTCCTCTCCCATAGGCCTCCTGGACCCCAGCGATACATCTCAATAGTATCTCCTCTCCCATAGGCCTCATGGACCCCAGCGATACATCCCAATAGTATCTCCTCTCCCATAGACCACCTGGACCCCAGCGATACAGCCTAATAGTATCTCCTCTCCCATAGGCCTCCTGGACCCCAGCGATACATCCTAATAGTATCTCCTCTCCCATAGGCCTCCTGGACCCCAGCGATACATCCCAATAGTATCTCCTCTCCCATAGGCCTTCTGGACCCGAGCGATACATCCCAATAGCATCTCCTCTCCCATAGGCCTCCTGGACCCCAGCGATACAGCCTAATAGCATCTCCTCTCCCATAGGCTATGTGGACCCCAGCGATACAGCCTAATAGCATCTCCTCTCCCATAGGCCACCTGGACCCCAGAGATACAGCCTAATAGCATCTCCTCTCCCATAGGCCTCCTGGACCCCAGCGATACAGCCTAATAGCATCTCCTCTCCCATAGGCCGCCTGGATCCCAGAGATACAGCCTAATAGCATCTCCTCTCCCATAGGCCTCCTGGACCCCAGCGATACAGCCTAATAGCATCTCCTCTCCCATAGGCCACCTGGACCCCAGAGATACATCCTAATAGCATCTCCTCTCCCATAGACCACCTGGACCCCAGCGATACAGCCTAATAGTATCTCCTCTCCCATAGGCCTCCTGGACCCCAGCGATACAGCCTAATAGTATCTCCTCTCCCATAGGCCTCCTGGACCCCAGCGATACAGCCTAATAGTATCTCCTCTCCCATAGGCCTCCTGGACCCCAGCAATACAGCCTAATAGTATCTCCTCTCCCATAGGCCTCCTGGACCCCAGCGATACATTTTAATAGTATCTCCTCTCCCATAGGCCTCCTGGACCCCAGCGATACAGCCTAATAGTATCTCCTCTCCCATAGGCCTCCTGGACCCCAGCGATACAGCCTAATAGTATCTCCTCTCCCATAGGCCACCTGGACCCCAGCGATAGAGCCTAATAGTATCTCCTCTCCCATAGGCCACATGGACCCCAGCGATACAGCCTAATAGTATCTCCTCTCCCATAGGCCACCTGGACCCCAGCGATACAGCCTAATAGTATCTCCTCTCCCATAGACCACCTGGATCCCAGCGATACAGCCTAATAGTATTTCCTCCCTCATAGGCCTCCTGGACCCCAGCGATACAGCCTAATAGTATCTCCTCTCCCATAGGCCACCTGGACCCCAGCGATACAGCCTAATAGTATCTCCGCTCCCATAGGCCTCCTGGACCCCAGCGATACAGCCTAATAGCATCTCCTCTCCCATAGGCCTCCTGGACCCCAGCGATACAGCCCAATAGTATTTCCTCTCCCATAGGCCTCCTGGACCCCAGCGATGCAGCCTAATAGCATCTCCTCTCCCATAGGCCTCCTGGACCCCAGCGATACAGCCTAATAGTATCTCCTCCCCCGTAGGCCTCCTGGACCCCAGCGATGCAGCCTAATAGTATCTCCTCTTCCGTAGGCCTCCTGGACCCCAGCGATGCAGCCTAATAGCATCTCCTCTCCCGTAGGCCTCCTGGACCCCAGCGATACAGCCTTATAGCATCTCCTCTCCCGTAGACCTCCTGGACCCCAGTGATACAGCCTAGTAGTATCTCCTCTCCCGTAGGCCCGTAGGCCACCTGGACCCCAGCGATACAGCCCAATAGTATCTCCTCTCCCGTAGGTCTCCTGGACCCCAGCGATACAGCCTAATGGTATCTCCTCTCCCATAGACCTCCTGGACCCCAGCGATACAGCCTAATAGTATCTCCTTTCCCGTAGGCCACCTGGACCCCAGCGATACAGCCTAATAGCATCTCCTCTCCCAAAGGCCTCCTGGACCCCAGCGATACAGCCTAATAGTATCTCCTCTCCCAAAGGCCTCCTGGACCCCAGCGATACAGCCTAATAGTATCTCCTTTCCCGTAGGCCACCTGGACCCCAGCAATACATCCTAATAGCATCTCCTCTCCCATAGGCCACCTGGACCCCAGCGATACAGCCTAATAGCATCTCCTCTCCCATAGGCCACCTGGACCCCAGCGATACAGCCTAATAACATCTCCTCTCCCATAGGCCTCCTGGACCCCAGCGATACAGCCTAATAGCATCTCCTCTTCCATAGACCTCCTGGACCCCAGCGATACAGCCTAATAGTATCTCCTCTCCCAAAGGCCTCCTGGACCCCAGCGATGCAGCCCAATAGCATCTCCTCTCCCATAGGCCACCTGGACCCCAGCGATACAGTCTGATGCAGTGAACACACTTGGGTGCATCAATGCTTGACCATCTGCACCAATCAGTGTGCCAAGGCCCGCTTCGCTACCACCCACAACACAATTCTAAACCACAACTCTATGCCATTTCCCACAGCTTGTTTCTTTTCACTTGCAACAGTAAGACCATCACAACGACGTAACTGGAAGCATGTTGTTGTGCATAGAAATAGATAATTTGGGTCTTCCTTGGATCCAGCCATCACCAGCACTTAAACGCCACATGTTAAGTAGTGTGCAAAAAAAAAAGATTTGGCAAAACATGAAAGGCACCATTAGATGCCGGATGATTCACCGTTGGGAATAAATTGATGAAGTTCCTTAACCCATGAAGGAGGCAATCCTGTTGGAAGTAAGTCACTTTAGATGCCTATCATATCCGTCCGGAGGCCCTTTGGTTTGGTATTCGGTTGCTGTGTTTACTTTCCGGTTCATGCAGCAACATGCTCTCGCCTGAACTCCCCTACAGATAGAGGAGGGTGTGTCGAGTTCACGCATTCCCAGAGAGGAGGCCGGGAGACGCACACACCTTGCACATGGGGGACCTGGACACCTGCCCTGCTATGGGCGCCTGTGGTTTAACAGTCATTCTATGCCCATGCCTTTCTAAGCTTTCACCCCCCTCTGTTTCCTCTGCCTGCCAGTCCCCCTAAAGAGCTTTACGTGGCCAGGAAGCTTGCACACTGACTCGTGACGTCAAAATAGCGTCATTAGTCAGGAGCGGGACTCTGAAGGTACAGTCAGTTTGCTGGTTAACTTTCCAAAGTGTCAATTGCTGTGGTGAGAAATCTGCAGCCTCGGGATTGACATTAGGAAATTGGTGAAACGTTGGCTTAGAGTTCTACCCTCTAGCCTCTTGCATAGCAGAATGGCATTTCTTCCCCTCTGGCATCTCATTTGTTTATTTTACTTCCAGTGTATGATCTATCATATTACAAATACATGAACATAAAGTGTAGGGGTCCACTGGTGCCATTTTAGCCAGAACCGCAGAGTGAAATTGGCACCACGTGTCCTTTTCATCCTCCAGAAGAAATCCTTGGAAGTTCCATTGCAAAAGCACCGGTATCTTAGCTACTGTGAGAGTTATACATTTAAGAGATGGCCCATTGGTAAAACGGATTGGTTAGGTAAGTGCTCGCTTTGGAGACTTCTGTGACACATTCAGTCACAGATTCTAATCAGAGGAGGGCTGTTTCAACTTGGTATCCTTCCCAGGTTAAGAAACTAAAGACAATTACATTGAGTAATAAAAAACGCTTCTTATTTACAGAACATAGAAGCAGGGCTTCAGTGCTTTATGAAATCTTGATGTCATTAGCATAGCTCATTTGCCCTCGGAAAATGGGGTATAGTGCCGTGTTGTATATGTGATTGAGCAATGGAGGCCCCTAAAAAGATTTTATGGTGGTACCTCGGGAGACAGCAGTACCTCAGGAGACTGCTGTCCTTCGTGAGCATTGCCTCACTGTGCAAATGACAGAGAGCTTTCAACCCTTGCTTATTAAGTGCCCCCTTTCATAATGAAACAGTAAGAGAGCTACCCCCTGCATGGCATAACCCTTCTCTGATGATCCTAGTTTCCCAACCCCTCCAAACACCTTCGTCCAGCTTCTCTCTCTAGCACCCCACACTCTTGGAATGCGCCGGCTTGTTTATATAGGCGGTTCTCTCCTCCCATTGGATGGTGCTTAGGGACAGGGCTTGCATCTGTGTATTGCAGGATGGTTGCTGAATGGGCCATGTGCCTATGGTCATGTGTGCTGAAAGGGATCTGGCCTGAGGTTATAGCAAGACCTGCCACCAAACTGGGTTTTAAAATGATCCTGGACATGTGGGAGACCTCCTTCCCTCGCCTTTGGTGCCTTGCTGGTAAGGCCTACTTTCACCTGTGTCCCTCTGTCTTCCCGGTGTGTAAATCAGAAGTCAGGAAACCATTGGTAAGCAAAGGATGTTCTTTGGAGTTAATAGAAACCTTTCTTCCCAGGGAAAGGGCTACCTTGCAATCCCTACAATGCTAGTGATCATTGGAGAAAAAGGTTTGCTTGTTTGGTCCCTCGTCGCACACAGTTCTTTTCATCCATTTTGTTTCAGCCAAGTGTGATTTGGTTTCAGTGGGGTTCCTGCAATATGATTCTTTCTGCAGATATGCCAAGGAATGACATGTAGCCAAACAGAGTGCTGCATCTGTATTCCCATGATGGCAAAGCCATTCATTCCTGCGCTAAGTGTTTGGGTCTGGCTAATAGGCTCGAGTAGTTCTACAGGAGTATCAGTACTATAAAAAAGGCTAGTTTCATGGTTTTTCTAGGTTGCCATCTTACCAGATTTCTGGTATATGAATACTCCTGTGACGGACACCTGCCTTAGTGTGGAAACCCAATGAGGGTACTCCGGGTATCCCCTATATACCTCTTCCGGGTCCAGCTTCCAATAGCTTGGGGGAGCTCACGGCCCCTTTGACCACCCCATCATTGGCTGCCAAGGTTAGGCAGGAGACCCTGCCTCAAGAGGTACAACGGAAGTATTACACAAGTGCTGGTGGAATAATTCTGGAGATATAGTTACAGGTCCCTATTCAAATCCTGTTTTGTGTGATGTGATGACAATTTAGCAGTGACTACAATGCGTGGGCCTCCGTGAGCTTGAAACCCCGTTTCTTAGTTGTAAGTAATGATTCTTAACCTACCCAGCCTGGTTGTGTGCTATCGTTATAATCTTGGTGAGTCCTGCCGCAAACCTAAGAGCTTCATTACAAGTACACTGTTGGAGGTAAAAAGTGGCAGTAAAGCCTTTAATGCCATTTCCTAACTTACTGTTGTATTCCATCTTTACAGGGGAGTTGGAGGAAAAACCTCATGCACTTAGCTGGAGGCTCTCCTCCAGAAACGGTAGTGTTTATCTTCCAAACCCCAACAGAATCCAATGTGGTTTTCGCACACAGGTGTTGCTTGTTTTGCTTGATTCTTCTACCCTGGTCCCACCTCATCCCCCTCAAGCCTACTTCTGCAGGAGTCGGTCCTGATACATTCTGGTCAATGCTGGATTTGACATTTATGGACTTCATACTCTCAACTCTCATGCTGGACTTCCTTTGCATCCTGTACTCATAGTGGCCCTGAATCATGCCGTACCCATCCTCATCATGTATCCCGGCTTGCAACATTATGTTTTCCTACTGACTTCTGCAATTGTATTCACTCTCTCCTCTTGCTTCTCAACTCTTGACTGCTAACTCTCTGTTCTCTCCTCCTTTCCCTTCTCCTCCCCTTACTTTCTTCTATGCACTTACTCTATCAGAATTGTCCCTGGACCTAGTATGATAGCAACCTCGTCTGTCTTCTCCCCCCTACTGGTTATTTCCTCCCCACCCCCCCTCCAGCACTATCTGAAATGTTGTCAGGCCTAGTATGATAGTCGCTTGTTTTGTTCCTCCCCTACCTTTCTGCACCCCTCTCCCTCACCTCTTGTTTTTCTCCGGCTCTACCAGAAATGTCATCAGGCCTAGTACGGTAGTCGCCTGTCTGTTTCCATTTCCTTCCCACTCTCCCGCTCCCTTCCTTATCTATGTCTTAGCTCTCGCACTATCTGAAATGTTGTCAGGCCGAGAACGATAGTTAATTTCATTGTCCGTAAATCTCACCAAATAATTAGCAATACTCCCTTGCTTTTTATCAAATTTCAGGAAAATATTTTCACATGCCAGACTGCGCAGTTTTTCTATAGTTGTTGTCCAGTTCATTTCAAACCAGGTCTTTGTTGCCTTGATGGGATTCTCAAACAGATTTTCGCAATGTAAATCTGCTGTATTTAGCCCTTCTATTGCCCAGGCTTCAAGGTTTGAGAGCATTTTAGAGATACTTTTTTCCAAGTGAGATTTTATATCTGCAAATAGGGACCCCCTCATTAGATGTCATTATGAGCAGATAGGGAGAAACCAATTTCATGATGGTAAATAACACTGCCTTCCTGTCACTCACGTAATGAGCCTCATTATGAGTATGGCAGTAATGGCAAAATGTCACAGCAACGGAATGGCCCACACTTTTACCACTGTGACAAACTACTGGTAACCGAAACCAGGTGGTAATTCCCACAACCCTAAAACCATCAGAGGAATTGACCTCTAAATAAATTATCAACAAGAATGGGCAGTCATTTCCATGCACTAATTTCATTTGTGGAATTGGCCCCAGAAAATACAGTTCAAATTACATCATATTACAAGGCGAAATACCACCAGAACACCACCAAAATAGGCAGTAATTCTGCCAAAATACTGTGCTGTTACATCTGTCCGGGAGGGGGAGGTAGATGGATCCTGGTGATGGAAATCCACCCCCGGGTACATCCAATAAACCCTGAAAGGCGATGTAAGGGCCAGACCTTCCCCAAACATCATGCAGCAACAGGCTGTAGCAAACCTCGTGCTCCAGAACCTCCTCGGACATTGACCTGCACTGAGCTGCAGAGACGTGTGCTTCAGCAGCGCCACGGAATGCCACCTGCACAAAGGCAGAGGAGATGTCGTGTAAGGAGAGCACCCATCCTCTGAGCCAGGCCATCACCCAGGATACTGACTGATGGGCTAATAACACTGTAGCGCCTTAACAGGGGCACCACAGCTGAGCTATTCACCCTGATACAGGCAGATTTAGAAAGCAGGATCAACAGAAGAACAGCATACATCCCGGCGCATCTCCCTGCCCACCGCTCCAGCAGAGGTAAAGTCAACAAAGGCAAGATTCTATGCAGCACTCTCCAAACATTGTTGCAGCTATGGACTATACGCATGTCACATTGGTGACCCCCTCAACCCCAGTTGCCAGAAGATTTACGTTGGGCGGCTTGATTGTAACCCAGAATCAAGCCTTCGTAAGCACTGTTATAGCGCCTCGATGCATGTGGGCTAGTGCGCCCTATAAATAAAGAAATAAATAGGAGTACCAGGACAGTAAACATCATTCACTAAATGTGCAAGTGACTTGTGATGCCGGCTTGACTGCGAGACACTGTTGTACGGTTTCACAGGTTCCATCCCTGGGCCTGGGCCGGGAGGTGCAGACAGGTAGGTCAGTGATGACCCTCACAAGGACCTGGGCAAGGGAGTGCAGAAGACCAGGTCAGTGATGCCCCTTATAAGGCTCCTGGTTTCTGGACCAGGGGATGCGGAAGACCAGGTCAGTGAGACCCATCTAAGACTCTGAGCCAGGGAGTGCAGAAGACCAGGTCAGTGAGGCCCATCTAAGACTCTGAGCCAGGGAGTGCAGAAGACCAGGTCAGTGAGGCCCATCTAAGACTCTGAGCCAGGGAGTGCAGAAGACCAGGTCAGTGAGGCCCATCTAAGACTCTCTCTGAGCCAGGGAGTGCAGAAGACCAGGTCAGTGAGGCCCATCTAAGACTCTCAGCCAGGGAGTGCAGAAGACCAGGTCAGTGATGCCCATCCTTAGGCTCCTGGTTTCTGGACCAGGGGATGCGGAAGACCAGGTCAGTGAGGCCCATCTAAGACTCTCAGCCAGGGAGTGCAGAAGACCAGGTCAGTGATGTCCATCATTACCCCTTATCTCTGGACCAGGTGGTGCAGAAGACCAGGTCAGTGATGCCCATCCTTAGGCTCCTGGTTTCTGGACCAGGGGATGCGGAAGACCAGGTCAGTGAGGCCCATCTAAGACTCTCAGCCAGGGAGTGCAGAAGACCAGGTCAGTGATGTCCATCATAAACACTTATCTCTGGACCAGGTGGTGCAGAAGACCAGGTCAGTGATGCCCCTTATAAGGCTCCTGGTTTGTGGGCCAGGGACTGCAGACAGGGCGATTAGTGATGCCCATCATAAGGTCCATGGGCTTGGGAGTGCAGAGGAGCAGGTCAGCAATGCCCCTTATAAGCCCCCTTGCTATTGTCCTGCCAAACAGTGCATTGCCTGCACACATGCAGACATGCTTAGGCCAACAGACCCGAATGCTAGATGCATAGAAACACCATCAAACGACTCATACAAGGGCTAGACATGAGAACATTAGGAGTGACTGAGAGGGGTGTTGACTTGAGGGAGGTAAATGGAATGCTCTGCCACAGCCCTGTGCATGACAGAGCTGCCCACTGCCGCACCGCATAAGAGGTCTGACACTAACTGACTGGCGCCTGCATGACAAGGTGAGGCCATGGCAGAAATCAATACCCCAACATGTAATAAGGTTGGACGACATGCACCACATTGCAGAACTCCCGTGGAAGATGGCAGTGCCGCACACGCAGGCAACAATATTATGAAGGCAGCCCCCCATTAATGGCATTTCCTAAGCGCTTTATCATTACCATAAATTGCAAATAAATACCAGAAAGGGTAACAGAGCACATACGTGAGTGCCAAGTTGTTGGGCTCCACTAAGAACATGGCCATTAGCAATCCGCAATCAGTGTACTGGTGCTACAGCTGGTGGGTTCAGTTGTGTCGGAAATGGGCGATTTCCCATATGTTATGGAACATACTGCCCCTTATTTCTAGAGGCAATGACATAACTGAGGGACACAGACCCCAACGGTGGAAATGACAATGTTGCCATTTGAACATTGTGTTATAATTAGGCCATCAAGCCATGACTACTGATTACTCACACCCTTTGGACTGCATCCAGCAGCCACCCACATTGTCTTGCAGGTTACTCCAGCTACCCTCTGTTCCCGTGGCCGGAACCCTCACAGGAAGTGGCATATAATGAGGCACACATCAGGATGAGGCACACATCAGGATGAGGCACACATCAGGAGGAGGCTATCCATTGAGCATCCTCAGTCAGCTGAAGGGAAGGTTCTAATGCCTTCATCAGACTGGCAGTGCCATAATGTACAGGCCAGACACAGTTGGTATAATATTTCTAATGTGTGCCATGCTGCAAAACATGTGAAGCCGGTCAAATGGCACAGCGAGTAGAGCGCTCGCTAACGCAGGTTCGAATCCCGGCAGGGCCAAACTCAGCCTTTCATCCTTCCGAGCTCGATACATGAGCACCACACACCGTGGGTAATAAGCAGCGCTCAGATACCTGAGAGTTCATAGCGCTATATAAATGCGAAATTATTATTAAGACATGCTCCATGCCTCCGCATCTCAACATGCTATGTCCAGAGGAGAATGACAACATAGCTGCTGGCGACCACAGGCCGCCATGCAGTGCGCACGTGGAAGACCGGGACGGATGTCTCAGGCGTCAAAAACTGGTCGAGAACTGGTCCTACAACATCAGATCAGACCCGCTTCCCATGTTTGTATATAGTCACATAATACATATTTCATACTCATTCAAAGATGACTGTGCTCTCCTTGTTGGGGGTCGCCGGCCATGTCCATCCGGCAGGCGACCCCGGGGTGCTGCTTCCTCACAGCACCAAACAGGCCCAGCGCCTGTGGGAGTTTGGGGGCCTGCCATGTCCATCCGGCAGGCCCCGTGGCACTATGGGACAGCAGCGCCATCGGGGTGGGGGCACAGCCTGCCAGGGTCCTGACCATGCGGGCCTGGGCCACCGTCCTGGCACGAGGGTCCCATGGCAACAGTGCCTGCAGGCCTGTGCCACCCCGTGTAGGCCTCCGGCCTACATCAGTAAAGGAGACACGGACTCAGACCAACCTTCCACGGAGTCTGCAGCCGTTCTGTCTCACGTGCCTGCAGGAGCTCCTTTTATTGACATGGGCCATGACACAGTCATGGCCCATCTTAAAGGGGCAATACACGTGGGAGAGACACATCCCCTTAAAGGGGCAATGCACGTAGGAGGGTCACCCACAACACTCCTCATTTTATGTTTAGAAGTGATGTCATTTTACAACAATGCAACACCCTTGCCCTCCCTCCGCCCTCCTCTCGAACATGATTGACTCTGGAATAGGAGTCCTACTGACGTTACCATTTACCCGTGGCAGATTGTCCAGACCTAAACATTCGGCTGAGCATTGGGGACCAACGAGAGGGGCTCCCTGGTAGTAAGTTGTCGGTGCAGGGAGTGGGGGTACAGAAGTGGAACTTTCCTCATCCAGCCCCCAGATAAGCAGCATTGTCAGGAGCAGTGTCATCTGCTTTATCCCCGTGCCCACCCATATTGCCTACACTTGCTTGCACCCTCTGAGCTACCGCTGTATTTGATGCTGTTGCATCTGTGTGGTAGCAACACTTCCTGTGCAATACCCTATCCATCCATCGGGATAACCCATGTACAGCATCCCTGATAGAGGGTGTCCAGTCATAATTTCGAAAACATAATTTCGAAAGTAAAAAAAGTCGAATCAAAAATGTCGAAAAAAAAAATGTCGAAGTGTTTTTTTTTTCGATATTTTTTTTTTGGCTCTAGTTTCTGTGAAAAAAATAGGTAAAAATAAAAAAAGGGGGGGTTGGGGGGAACCCCCCCATTTCGAAAAAAAACGTCATTAAAAAAAAATTTGACATTTTTTTTTTCGACATTTTTTTTCCACTTTTTGACTTTCGAATATTTTGTATTCGAAATTATGTCTATGAACCCTGATAGAGTACAGGTGTTTCAGCTGCTCCTCGGCTACAATATCCATGTGCTCCTGAAACTGATCAATGTTGTTCAGCCTATTCCAGATCCCTTCAAGTGTGTACCGGAAGCAAGACCACCACCCACCGGCATCCACATATACAATGACATCATCATTAGTCACTGTGTCACAGGCTAGGTGGAGTGGGTGGGGAGGGAGCAGTAGGAGCCTGCAGACTGGTCACATCATCAGGTGGGTCGGTGGTCTACAGTGTAACCCTATAGGTCGAGTGCTCAACAGCCGGCTACTCTCCACCGGCGCCTGAAGGGTGGTAGTGCTGGTGGTGGCAGCTGGAGCAGCCGCACCAGGAGCAGTCTTGGTGGTAGTGTCATCAGTAGCCACAACTGCAGAAGCGGTAGCAGTCTGGCTAGTGGCTGAGCTGCCTTGCCGGTACTGGCAGCAGGTGTTTTCCTGCAAGGGTTCTTCCAGCGGGCACCATGACTGCAGGGAGCAGGGGTGGCGGCTAAGGTCCTGGAGGTTGGTGTGGGCATCTCAGTGGTGGTAGCGGCAGGTGGTGCCAACCCATTCATGCTGGGTCCTGCTCCCTCTCCCTCGTCCTTGGTGGCCTTTGAACTTGTTTTGGGGGTGCATGACATGCAGCCAGTCATCGATCGGAGTGGCATATATATCTGAGCATGACATAGGCCAATTAGAAAGGGGTGCATTGCAGTGCAGGGGGAAATACAACATTGGTGTGTGTGGCCTTTAACATGCACAAACCTTGCTAGGAGGCCCAAGGTAGTTTAGTTTCTCTGGATTTTTGGTGTCTTGCGGTTAGCTTTGGCGAGCCAGCATGCTACTTTGGCATCCTTAATAGGGTATGTTTTCATGGGCTACACCCAGCAATGGCATGTTTGGAGTATGGCCTAGAGACATGATTGCTTGGCCTGCTTTTTGTACTGCAACCCAAAGGCAGATTCTGGCTCATGTTTCACTTACTTGGATCTTGTGACTTCCTGGATGGTCTGTTGAAAAACCTCCGCGGCCGATGAGATGCCAAAACTCAGGCGCTTATACCTCCGCAAACCCAGGTGCGTTGAGAATGTTGTGATATAGCGCGAGTCTCTGTGGAGCTTGAGTTGGTGGTACCCCGCCTTTAGGTCCACCTTCGAGAACACACATGACCCTGTAAGATCATCAATTGTTGGTGTGATGTGTCGTTCTCTTTTTATGGCCGCATTGGGCAGGCGCATGTCAATGCAGATCCGGAATTTTCCGGGTTGTTTGGGCTTCCTGGTGACCACCATCGGGGAAACCCACGGTGTGGGTCCCGTGACCTCTTCTATGATGCCGGCAGCTTCTAGTGCCTTCAGCTCTTTCTCCACCTGTTCCCTCATGTGGAATGGTGTCCTCCGGTGTCTCACCGCTCGTGGTTGTACAGATTGATCAATGTGCCGTTTGACTGTCTTGCCCTTGAGACAGCCTATCCCCTTCAGTAGCTTGGGGTGTTGCCTGAGAATGTCTTCAACTTAGGTGGCACTGTCAACCTGGCAGATGAATTTGCCACCCCCCAGGTCTTCGGCTGCGTCTCCGCTCAGTAGGCTTTCGATTCCTGTCTTTACGACATATATCTTTGACCACACCTTATTTTTGGCATGTCCTAAGGTTGTGCAGAACCTCCCAATGACTGGCAACGGTCTCTGGCTGCCGTATGCAAACAGACGGGTGTCTGTGTTTTTGAGTTCAGGCGGTGGGCTTAAGGTTCGGAAAACACTGGATGGCATGATGTTCACCGAGGCTCCCGTGTCGATGGTCATCAGGACGTTCTGGTCTTGGATGGTGACCACGCATTTTCGTCGCCTGACAGTCCTTGATGGTGGTTCCGGACCTTGGTTTAGTGTTGACACTAGGTATACCTTCCGGCCCTTTTCCTCGTTTTCTCTGCCTGCCGTTTGCCGCATGGCTGAGAGATCATCTCCTTCTTCTTCTGTCGGGGAGTTAACTGCTGCGACTCTCCTTGCGCTGGCTTGCTTCTTTTTCTTCGACGACCCCTTTTCCTGAGATCCTTGCGGGGGCTGTAACGGCATGTTCGCTGATCTGCACACTTTCGCGTAGTGGTCCTTCCTGCCGCAAGCTCTGCACGTGGTGCCCTGTGCTGGACAGTTACGTCTACCGTGTCTTTGGCCACCACACCACCCACATTCCGTGGGCCCAGGGAGTCGAGGTTGCCACCTGTTCTGAGTGTGGCTGCCGCCAGCCTCGACTTTTGTGAACTGTCTGTCGGAGATCTGGGCGACCATTGCTGTGGAGAGAGATGGCTGTAGTTTCTGTAGTGTAGCTTCCATGTTGGCGGCCCTGTAGTGGGCAAGCTCTCTCTGTCGACCCAGTTCCAGGATGCGTTGTAGAGGTATACCTTTCTCGCTGAGTACAAGCCGCCTCAGCTTCTCCGAATGGATGCCATTTATGATCTGTCTCCTAATCTCCCTCTCAGTGTTCGTGAACTCACACGACATGGCCAGTTTTCTCAGTCGCGTGTGGTAGGCGTCTAACGTTTCATCGATGGCCTGGACGGTCGTGCAAAAGATAAAAGTCTCATAGTCTGGATTCAGTTGTGGGAGAAAGTGGGCCGTTAAGGCGTCCTTTGCGCTCAGGTATGCGTCTTGACCATCATCAATGTTCAAGGAGTTGAAGATGCGCAATACCTCGTCGCCCACGCTGAGAAGTAGATGAGTTTTCATTTTTCTGGATGACGTGATGTCCTTGCACTCCATAGCATCTCGAATTTTTGTAGCCATAACTGCCATCTGGGTCCACTGGATGAGGGGTCAGTGAACGGGTCAAAAGGTTGTATTAGCGTTGACGAGTTGCCCTGTGTGCGGGGTGGTGGCGACGCCATCGACAGATTTGCCGCGATCCTGGATGGCGTGGAGGGCCCAGGGGTTGATGTCCCAGCCGCCATGGCGTCACGTGCCTTGCTGTGGGAACTGTGCTCTGGTGGTAGATGTGCCCTCCGGCACTTTCACAACGTCCGATGGGCGCCTTGTGGTGCGTGCGCCAGGGAGAGAAATATCAATCCGGATTATTCAGGGCGAGGAAGAAAAAAAAAAATTTTTTTTTTGTTTTTATTTTTTTTGGGGGTGGGGGTCACGTGGTCGCTGTGTCCCCCACCGAGTGTCCAAAAATTTGTTTGGGATGTCCGTGGGGCATCCGAGTGCTAGGCTCTCCGGAGCGCGTGATGACTCGAACACCTCCTCGTCGCCATTGTTATGTTGCAAATGTCCCGGAGCGCCCGCCCATGGGGCACAGTAGGCCGCACGGCCTGTGGCGCAGAGCCAGCTGGAGCGCGAACAAAACACACACCACACGCTTCGTTGGCTTCGCCCGGAACTGCCTCCCGATGCCGGGGGCGGGGCTTTTATTTCACGGCCCTACGTCACCGCGTGGCGGGACGTAGGGCGGATGTAACAGTGATGGGCGCTCATGGGTTACATGTTGCCACAGGGTGTGATGTCAAGCCATGTGGCCATAGGCAGCCCTAATACATTCCTCTCCAGATTGATGAGGTCACTAATGTATTGATGCTATGATGTCTGGCTGTCATCATGGGCATTTTGACGTGGGGTCCCTCGCTTTGCGTCACATGCACTCCGTTGCTCCCGGATTGCTCCCAGGGCCATTGGGCGGAAGGCTTGGCTTGGGCACAAATGGTCATTTTACTTCACAGCCTGGCACATGCTCTTGGCTTGGGAGGCAGTCTTATGCAGTCACATCACAGAGACACATTTCTACCATGCTATACTCACCATGCTCATGTTGACTGACTGCTCCGAACTCTGCTGCCCCAATGCCCTTCAATCCAGCCAAGACACTAACCACCTTCTCCTCCCAGTGCGTGAACGAGAGTGGCCCAACTGTGCCACACCTGTGGCAGATGTCTCCCACCGGTGGAGGGATATTAAACTCTGCCCCCTAGCCTTCAGGTCATTCAGCCTCTTGAGGCAGTTATCATTGTCCGGGGAACAGTTCCCACAGCTGCCACCTTGTCTCTTATTTCTGTCCTCATGTCGTTCTTGCCCTTGGCAGTTGTTTTCCTGTGCTGTTCTCCAAAGTGTGCCTCTGCATGGCTGACCATCTCAGAGGGGTCTGACCTCACCTCTTCGCTCCTGGCCTCCACATCCAAGCTTCTCCTCTCCTCTCCTCTGAGACTCCAATATTCACCTTGACTCTCCTGTTGCAGCCTCTGGACTCTTCCGCAACCTATGTGACTCTCTTTCCCTCTCCATTCTTCCCTCTGGTCTAACACACTCAGCCAGACACACCGTGGATGTTCATATCTCTGCAGACATCCCCATGTCCAACCCTCTCACTACTCCTCTCTCCTGGTCGGATCATTCTCTCCTGTCCTCTCACCTTGACCTCCTGCGTCCCTCGGCTAAGCCACCACCCGCACTGCCAGTCTCCTTCTCCATCATTCGACCTATGAAGATTTTTGACACAGCCCTTACTAACCTTCAACTCTCCATCTGCAACACTGTGGACATCCTTGCCCCTGTCAAGAGGATCTGCATGAAGCCTGCCTCTAGGCACAACACCTGGTATGACCCCGTACTGGCATCTCTCATACGCAAGTGCAGAGCTGCTGAGCGGAAGGGACAGGCTTCAAGCACATCCTCTGCCAGACTGGCCTGCCGCCTGCGCCAAAGGCACTACAGACTTTCCATCTGCTCGAAGTTAAGGGCCTATGTCCAAGCCCGCATCTCTGGGGCCACTTACAACAAAGCTGAACTTTTCAAAATCTGCAAGGAACTCGCCAATCTTACCTCAGTTTCCATTTCTCCTTTGCCTTCCCTGGCCCTCTACACTTCTCTGGCCTCTCATTTCAAGACTAAAACTCAGGACATCCTATCCTCACTTTCTGCTACACCACCCCCTTCTCCCTCACCCCCCATAAGGCCTCCCTTGATCCTCCTCTCCCTTCCCTCCTATTCTCCTCTTTCTCTCCCATATCACCTGATGAGGTTTCTAGACAAGTCCGCTCTATGAAATTCTCATCCAAACAGGTGTTCCCCTGCTCCTCTAGAACTATCAAGGACAACATTGCCTCACTTGCCCCAATCTTGGCTGATTTCTGAAATCACTCCTTCGCCACAGGATCCTTACTGTTACTCATCAAGCACTCCCTTGTTCACCTTCTCCTCAAAAAGCCTTCTGCTGATCCTTCTTGTTGGGCTAACTACCACCCTATCTCCATTACCTCCTTCCTGGGCAAACTCTTGGAGAAGCTGGCCATCTCCCAACCACATTGAATCTGTTGATCGTCTCCACGACCACCAGTCTGGCTTCAGAGCTGCCTCAGGCACGGAAACTGCACTCCTGAACACCCGTGAAGCCTTGCTCTCTAATCTCAATTGCAATTTTACTTCCATTTTCATCCTTAGTGACCTTTCCTCTGCCTTTGATACGGTCAGTCATGCCACCCTTATAAATGGGCTCCGTGCCACCCTTATAAATTGGCTCTGTGATACTCTTGGCATCACAGACCTGGCTCTGGACTGGTTGACCTCTTTCCTCTCTGACTGACCATCCCAGGTTGAACTGGGCTCCTTTCTCTCCTCCATATCACTCTTCACCTGTGGTGTCCCTCAGGGGTCTATCCACTTGCCTTGGCTTTTCAACATCTACATTGCCCCTCTAGCCCATTTGATCTCCACCTTCTCTCCCAACTTCCAGTGTTATGCAGACAACACTCAGCTCTCCTTCAAATTGCCCTCCTCTGCCTCCTCCCCTTCTTCTCTCATTCCTGAATGTCTCTCTGCTATTCAGGCATGGTGCACTGCTAAAACGATCTCTGCCTTAACGCCAGTAAGAATGAGAACCTTCTTATTGGCACCCCATCTCGCTCATTTCTTCCTACACTCTGGCCGCCCTCCATGTGCCTCCTCCTGTGCCGCATAAAACTTGGTGTCATCTTTGACTCCTCTCTCTCCTTCTTGCCCCACATCACATCAGAGGCATTCTCCCTTTCCTCACCTTCCCCCAGAAACTCAATGTCTCCAGAGCTCTGGTCCTCACCAGGGTGGACTACTGCATCAGCTTCTTCCTCGATCTGCCTAACTCCTCCCTTCACCCCCTTCAACTAATCCAGAATAGGACTGCGAGACTTATGCTTGGCCACAAGCCCAGGGACCACATCTCTCCAGACCTAAAATCTCTCCACCGGCTCCAGGTTGCTGCAAAGATCAACGTCAAGACCCTCTGCATCATCCACGGGGCTTTCTGGGGCCTGCGACCCTGCTACATCCAACTCTCACTCCCTAAATACCTCCCTCCTCGAGCCCTTCAGTCTTCTAGTTCCAACTCTCTGCAGATCAGATGCTTTTCCAAGCAGATAGTGGGGGGTAGATCTTTCTCCTCCAGAGGTGCCTGCCTCTGGAATGGCCTCCCTGTCCCTCTCAATCTTGAGCCGGATCTCAATAATTTCCAGAACCTTCTCAAGACCCTCCTTTTTTCTTCCTCCTTCCCTCTCACCCTCCCCTGCTAATGTCCTCCTCTGCTTCTTGACTGGCTGCCTGGTTCCTTCAGATTCTTACAGGGTACCAGGCAAGGCTCGACCAGACTTCCCCTGGACTTGGTCTCTCCTGACCACCCTCCAGTCTAAACCTCTTTTTGGGTCCCCTCCCCCTGAACTAGCCTGACTGGGCCTGCACCCTTTGAGCCCTTTCAGCCCTGTTCTTCGCACTTAACCCTAAGGACGCTTCGAAAGTAGCCTTCAAAGCTATCTCCAAAGACTATAAAACTGCAATCATTAAGGCTAAAGCTGCATCCTTCAACACTAGGATAGCTAAAGCAAAATCTGGGACGAAAGAAATCTTTGCCATCTTTAGAGTGTAGGAAACTCCCACCACCCCGCCACCTACTCTTGTGAAGGATGAACTCTGGTGTAACAAAATTCAGTTTGCCATGATTGATAAGTTGGACACCCTGCACACCAAAATCGTAGCCCACCAGCGGGCTCTCACCTACCTTATAGCAAACAGTCACAGCAACCCGTCCACAGTAACCAACTCTAGCCACTCTCCCATGTTTGAATTTAAGGATTTGAGTGAACCTGAAGTCATTGCCCTCCTCAAATCCATCAAACCTTCCAATTGTAAAGGGGACGCCTGCCCGGCCCAGGTCATCAAAAACACAGCCCCCTCCCTTGCCCCATTAATTACTGCATTCATTAATGACTCCTTCCAAACTGGCCATGTCCCAACTGCACTTAAGGAAGCGTGGGTTCGACTGCTCCTTAAAAAACCCTCTCTCGACCCATCAGTTCCAGGGAATTTATAGACCCATTTCCACTGTCCCCTTTCTGCTAAAAATCCTGGACAAAGCAGCCTACATGCAAGTCCAAAAATTCCTTGAAGATAACCACCTTCTTGGTCTTCGGCAGTCTGGGTTCCGGCCACGACACGGCACCGAAACGGCCCTGCTAGACCTTAAAATTCAAATGGACGACCTCAGAGACGCAGGCAAACCTGTGTTCCTTCTGCTCCTTGACTTATCCGCTGCCTTTGATCTGGTGAATCATAACATGACCTGAACACCCTCAACTCCATTTACTCAACGATCCAATCCTGGATGGCAGAAAACTGGTTATGCCTCAACAGCGACAAAACCACATTTTTGTTAATTGGATCCCCGGCCACCTTGGGTAAACTGGACAAGCAAGATAGCTCCTTCACCATTGATAATATCCCCATCTCTGTCTCTCAATCTGTTAAGACCTTGGGCGTCTACTTTGACTCTAAACTTACGATGAATAGGCAGGTTAATGTCATTGCCTCCTCCTCAGTTTACCACTCCAAATTGCTTAACGCAGCTAGACCATTCTTATCCCAACAGAATATCCTCACCATTGCCAGGGCAATAATTGGGCAAGACTTGACTACTGTAATGCCCTCTTTTTAGGGACCTCCTGCAAGAATATTACCAAACTATAACTAGTACAAAATAACGCCCTTAGGGCAGCCACAGGCATCTCACAAAGGGACCACATCTCTGAGGTTAGGCGGCAGGCCCACTGGCTTCCCGTTAACAAAAGGATTGTTTTTAAAACTCTTGTCCTGACGCATAAGTGTGTCCATGACTTGGCAACCCCCTACCTGGTCCAAAGGATTAGCAAACCTACTCCAGCTAAGCCAACAAGGACGGCATATTCCAACAGGATCTCCATACCTAAGACCCGCAGAGTTTATGCAGGCAGTACCAGTTTCCCAACCATCGCTGCCACTTACTGGAACTCCCTCCTCTCTCTCATTAGGCTAAGTGAGTCTCACAGAGCTTTCCGGAAAGCCGTCAAAACCAGGCTATTTTTATGACACTGCACCTGTACCCTCCCTTTGCATCATCTGCTATAGATCAAACATGCTGTTGTTACCCTTATAACTACCTGTATGTATCTGTGTAAATGTAACCAAGTAACATGTGCCAAGTAATCTTGCTGTTGGGCCACATTCCTGTAACCCTGAATTACGCCTTACTACTCTCTCCTGTAATATCGCCTCAATGCCTGTGGGCTGTAGTGCACTCTATAAATCCAAAAATAAAAGAAAATAGCTCACGGACATCCTCTCCCCTGCACTCTCTGCGTCCCCTGGCACTCGCTTAACCCACGGGCCCTACCGCCCTAACCAGCACTTCCTCCCCTCCCCTCACCCACTCTCCCCTGCACGTCTCGTTACTGCACTTGCATGATCCGAATGTTGCAAGGCCTAGTAGGACTTACTTTGTTTTGTTTGACTGGTCATCCTATTTACTCCCCACCCCCTGCCTTGTTGTGCCTTGAAACACACTGTGTATAGGTGCATTATAAATACCCAATTAATAAATAAAGAGTGAGACTAGGCACCGGGAAAATGTACTTCTCTGTTCTTAATATAAGGTGCGACATGGGGGTCTACGCAGTAATAACCCTCTTATAGATTCCAAGGTAACAAGTAAGAAGTGGAAATGAACGAGTAAAAATAACCAATTCATAATTAAAATTAAATTAAATGGTATAGATAGCTAAAATAAAATCAGTAAAAATAACAACATTCTTTTCCCCCCTCTGAATTTTAAATGGTAATGAAATTCCTTTGATAAGCGCTCCAATGAACTTTATCCATCAGGTCTTAAATGTTGATTTTAAATTTTGATATGGATTTTATTTCTACTGTGTCTTAAATTGTTACATTTTCTCTTTTTATTGTGTATGTGAACGTTTTTAATAAACCAACCACAATAAAAAAAACGAAATTCATTGTTACGAAGGAAACAATGTAAACAACAGTCCCAAAGAATGAATAAAAATAGCAACAGCAAGAAAACATATTTATTGTGATAAACATTTGACAATCATAATATAACAGGCCAGCTCCTTCCAATCCTAATACTCTCTTCTCCCAGACCCTCTACCGCCCTGCCCAGTTGCTTCAACTATGTTGTCACACTGCTTCGAATAACCACCGATATTCGGACTGGGCGATGAGGGATTAAATAAGGGTTGAGCAGTGGTATAAGTGTACCGAAAAATGTAGTGGAACTCTGGTCTCGGCAGGGGAGAGGGTAGGCGGAAGCCTAGTGCAACGTGTGACAAGGTGTCGCCGCCAGGGGCATTGCAATAGTCTAAGTGACTCGTAACTAAGGCTCCCATTAAAACTTTACACTTGCACAGAGACATGATTGTTATGTTATGTTATTTGGCATTCATATAGTGCTCTATATATCATTGGTATGACCTCAAAGAGCTGGTAGGTTGAACGCCCTCGGGGACGGTAGTCCATGTCAGTTGAGAGAATAGGGTGTTGTAGGGTGCTTGGGTGCACCAGATGTGTGCAGCTGATGTAATTGCCTTATGGTAGCTGCCTCCTAGCATTAGGTGTGGTGGTATTGATATCAGTTGAATGTGTGCAGTTTGGCGGGTGGACACCAAGACTGGGTTCTGGCTGCATTGGGCCTGGAGGACGCTTATGTGTGCAGCTAGGCCGGTTTGTCATGGGATATAGCTGCATTTTATTAGAGTGATGAAGTGTTTATGTGTTAATGTTTGTATGTGAGCAGCTAGGCCGAAATTGATCGAGGGGTATAGCTGCACTCTAATTGAGGGGTGGTGTAGAGAAGAGAGTAAGCATAGTGACATGGGGAGGTGAGAGTTTGGGTCGAGTTATGATCTAAAACAGGTGTCTAAATTTCAGAACTATCTCAGGGGGCACTGAGGGGACAAATCCTCTGTATAGAATGGTGAATATGGTCGTAAAAATTAGAGGAATGGTAAACAGAAAAAAATAAAAGTAGTGGAACACCGCTCCCGGGTGTTCCCGCTCACTTCGATCACTGGGTTTGAGTCTATCTAAACCATGGGGTCACAAATCTGAGTGTTTGTGTTGGCTCGACCAAGCTAATATTTTTGGCAGCGTCTGCTTCTATTTTCACAAAATGTATTTCATTTGAATTTTGGTTTTATTTTGCTTTGGTATCTAGCATTGCAGTTTGCTATTGCGGCTTTATATTAATTCAAAAGGATTCAACCTGATTCGAACGAATAGGTGCCTAACAAACTTGAACACCATTCAAGGCGCAGCCTGCATTTTAAGGCTGTTTGAATCCCCTCAAAAGTCAGATGTTTAGTGGTTGGACTTATTAAAAAGGACCCTAACTATTAATGTAATGATTCAAATCACAATTTGATTGGATCACTTTAAGCATCGTCTGGCCTCAGCGGATACCTAACAAGGATCTTCCACAAAGCATTGCTGTATTGTATTTTGAGTAATCTTATACTGCAGTAATTTTTTTTAAAATCAATTTACATGGTAAACAATTCATAGGATCACATATTAAGTACTTGTAAGTGCTTATATGCTCATTTTCAAGCGGATGCATAGAGAACATCCCAGCTTTCTGTGCCTAACATTGCATCATATGGCGAAAGCGCCAAGCTCTCCTGTGCATGCATGTGCATATGGTACAGATCCGTAATGGCTAGGGAGACCAGATTAAAAATAAAAATGGGACAGGTCATAGACATAGAAGTAGGACTAAAGTAAACACAAATAAAAAAGCCTAGTAATGGCAGCCGCTATGAAAAAACATGGTGTTCGCCATTATAGTGGATCCTTTGGGAATGCAGATGGGTTGGTAGAATCCGCTGGGATCCCTGCCTCTCTGCATATATCACAATGGTGATGCAGCCAAAGACTCGGGCGGGTCCCTGACCAGACCAATTGTTAGTGCCCAACAATTGCCGAAATTGAAAATGGAAAATGTAATGGGATACACAGAGAGGGCAAATGTCTTGAACGATTGGGCATCACAGCGATGCCTATCATTTGCTCTTCAGAGAGAGGCACATAGGCACATATTTTGGAAATCGTACCCTTGGTGTGCTGCCAGTCCAGGATGTTTCTGACAAGGAAGAGGTTCCCCAATTATATTGGGTCTTCTTCCTGGTGGCAGGAATAGTGTAGAAGACGTAGCCCTTTTCTCTTTTAGTTCCAAACTTGCAACTGGTGACGGCCGGTTTAGCTGAAACTCATATTTGATGGATATATTATTTGCAAGTCCAGGTCCGGTGTTTTTCCCATTTCTGTGATTTGACCGTGAACTGTGCCATTCATTTGCAGCGGCCAAATACATTTGAAGGGCTTAAAGAATATTCCTACCCCTTCTGAATAGCCTCACAGATTGTCAAATCTCCCCTCGATTATGCTTCATTCTGGCATTATTACGATCTAAAATAATGGATCAGGGCTTCTGCGCCTTTCTCATTATAATCAGCCACCATCAGTTAGTTATTTTGTGTTAATGGCCCCCAGGGCCGTGTCCAGATTCTTTTGACTGGAGTGGCCCAAAAGGGGCACTGACTTATGCAGGGGTGGCATGAAGTACGAGCGCGCACACATAATGATCATAGTTTAAGATAATGGGGTGGCACCTGGGGTGGCCAATCAGATTCCAGGGATAGCACGTGCCACCCCAGGCCACTATGTGGACACCCCACTGATGGCCCCATCTCTGCAGTGGGAATCTGGGTGGTCGAGTCATCATCTAACCTAGGCTTTCCTTGGGAACATGAAAAGGAGCACTTTAGTGTTTCAATAATATATTGACGAAAAGTGTCCATTCATTTTCCAAACATCCTTATGTATGACGGATATGGCAGTCTGAAGATTTTGACCTACAATAATATCTGCTTTGCATTGTGTGCTTGAAATGTAACTGGTGCTTATTTGCATGGTTGTCAACCACTTATTTTACATTGGTGGTTCTTTACCCAGAAGTGGGACTACCTGTTTAGTGTAATTTACTTCATGCAAGATGACTCTTCTACACTTATTATGATGGGATGAGCTTTAGAATCTCTTCACGTGAAGCTCTACCTTGGACTGAACCAGTCTGAAGGTCTTTGTCTCTCAGCCCATGCACCTAAAATTGCACTATTCAAGGAATGTATACAACATTCAAGGGGTTGTTATGGAGTCACACCCTCATTCAAACCATACACGCCCTGATGAAGGCCCACTGGAGCGTTTTGAAGAACAGGGTTGGATTCCTGTATCTCTCAACCAAAAGGGCCGAAGCACATAGTGTCGACCACATTCATATGTGACCGAGTCAATTGGGTCACTAATCCTTATTGCGATCTCATGAAGTAAATTACACTAAATAGGTAGTCCCACTTCTGGGTACAGAACCACCGATGTAAAATAAGTGGATGACAACCATGCAAATAAGCACTATTTATATCGATTCACCAACGGTTTGACTGTCAACTGTACCAAATAGGATAAATCTTTGTTTTTGAGTTTATTATGTACTTGGTGACGCATCTGTATTGGGTACTTCGTGTTGTAGTCACGATATACATGAGTTCTTTAATGTCAATGTAATCGGATGTAAATCGTATTACATTTTGATTTGTAAAATGACATGTGAGTTTGGACTGATGCATTCATAATTAAGGCCCTCATTCCAACCCAGGTGTTAAGGGTTTAACGGCGCCGTCGGCGCCGTTAACCCTCAACGCCTGATTTCTACCTTAACGCCTGCTTTTAGCAGGCGTTAAGTACCAAGGCGCTAAGCGTCCTTGGATCCAGGAGGGATAACATGTGATGCAGGAAGATCAATTAAGAGAGCTGAGCACTAATTGATTCGGGGGAAAATGAGGGCAGAAGTAAGAAGTTAAGAGGCATGGAAAGAGAGAAAAGGACAAGCATGCCGAAGGATGAAAAGAAGAAAACGACAGATGCGTGCAGTGAGTGAGAAGAAAAAGAGAGGGAAGAGTCACTGAATGCACTGAGAAGCTCACTGCTTTGCAGGGTAACACTGATGAGAACTGAATCCGGATGCGTGCAAACACGTGGCTGTGCGGGCCATTCACGGAGCTGCCTGCTACCAAAATGGCCGCTCATTGGGACACATGGCAGGCAAAATGGTGGTCCACATGCAGGGGCAGTCTCACCTGAGCTCTAACTTCAGAAGGGAGTGAGCAACAAGTGAGTGATCCTTTGTGGCGCATAGCAATAGATCCTCCTGGATCCATGGATTAGCAAACCTACTCCAGCTAAGCCAACAAGGACGGCATATTCCAACAGGATCTCCATACCTAAGACCCGCAGAGTTTATGCAGGCAGTACCAGTTTCCCAACCATCGCTGCCACTTACTGGAACTCCCTCCTCTCTCTCATTAGGCTAAGTGAGTCTCACAGAGCTTTCCGGAAAGCCGTCAAAACCAGGCTATTTTTATGACACTGCACCTGTACCCTCCCTTTGCATCATCTGCTATAGATCAAACATGCTGTTGTTACCCTTATAACTACCTGTATGTATCTGTGTAAATGTAACCAAGTAACATGTGCCAAGTAATCTTGCTGTTGGGCCACATTCCTGTAACCCTGAATTACGCCTTACTACTCTCTCCTGTAATATCGCCTCAAAGCCTGTGGGCTGTAGTGCACTCTATAAATCCAAAAATAAAAGAAAATAGCTCACGGACATCCTCTCCCCTGCACTCTCTGCGTCCCCTGGCACTCGCTTAACCCACGGGCCCTACCGCCCTAACCAGCACTTCCTCCCCTCCCCTCACCCACTCTCCCCTGCACGTCTCGTTACTGCACTTGCATGATCCGAATGTTGCAAGGCCTAGTAGGACTTACTTTGTTTTGTTTGACTGGTCATCCTATTTACTCCCCACCCCCTGCCTTGTTGTGCCTTGAAACACACTGTGTATAGGTGCATTATAAATACCCAATTAATAAATAAAGAGTGAGACTAGGCACCGGGAAAATGTACTTCTCTGTTCTTAATATAAGGTGCGACATGGGGGTCTACGCAGTAATAACCCTCTTATAGATTCCAAGGTAACAAGTAAGAAGTGGAAATGAACGAGTAAAAATAACCAATTCATAATTAAAATTAATTTAAATGGTATAGATAGCTAAAATAAAATCAGTAAAAATAACAACATTCTTTTCCCGCCTCTGAATTTTAAATGGTAATGAAATTCCTTTGATAAGCGCTCCAATGAACTTTATCCATCAGGTCTTAAATGTTGATTTTAAATGTTGATATGGATTTTATTTCTACTGTGTCTTAAATTGTTACATTTTCTCTTTTTATTGTGTATGTGAACGTTTTTAATAAACCAACCACAATAAAAAAAACGAAATTCATTGTTACGAAGGAAACAATGTAAACAACAGTCCCAAAGAATGAATAAAAATAGCAACAGCAAGAAAACATATTTATTGTGATAAACATTTGACAATCATAATATAACAGGCCAGCTCCTTCCAATCCTAATACTCTCTTCTCCCAGACCCTCTACCGCCCTGCCCAGTTGCTTCAACTATGTTGTCACACTGCTTCGAATAACCACCGATATTCGGACTGGGCGATGAGGGATTAAATAAGGGTTGAGCAGTGGTATAAGTGTACCGAAAAATGTAGTGGAACTCTGGTCTCGGCAGGGGAGAGGGTAGGCGGAAGCCTAGTGCAACGTGTGACAAGGTGTCGCCGCCAGGGGCATTGCAATAGTCTAAGTGACTCGTAACTAAGGCTCCCATTAAAACTTTACACTTGCACAGAGACATGATTGTTATGTTATGTTATTTGGCATTCATATAGTGCTCTATATATCATTGGTATGACCTCAAAGAGCTGGTAGGTTGAACGCCCTCGGGGACGGTAGTCCATGTCAGTTGAGAGAATAGGGTGTTGTAGGGTGCTTGGGTGCACCAGATGTGTGCAGCTGATGTAATTGCCTTATGGTAGCTGCCTCCTAGCATTAGGTGTGGTGGTATTGATATCAGTTGAATGTGTGCAGTTTGGCGGGTGGACACCAAGACTGGGTTCTGGCTGCATTGGGCCTGGAGGACGCTTATGTGTGCAGCTAGGCCGGTTTGTCAAGGGATATAGCTGCATTTTATTAGAGTGATGAAGTGTTTATGTGTTAATGTTTGTATGTGAGCAGCTAGGCCGAAATTGATCGAGGGGTATAGCTGCACTCTAATTGAGGGGTGGTGTAGAGAAGAGAGTAAGCATAGTGACATGGGGAGGTGAGAGTTTGGGTCGAGTTATGATCTAAAACAGGTGTCTAAATTTCAGAACTATCTCAGGGGGCACTGAGGGGACAAATCCTCTGTATAGAATGGTGAATATGGTCGTAAAAATTAGAGGAATGGTAAACAGAAAAAAATAAAAGTAGTGGAACACCGCTCCCGGGTGTTCCCGCTCACTTCGATCACTGGGTTTGAGTCTATCTAAACCATGGGGTCACAAATCTGAGTGTTTGTGTTGGCTCGACCAAGCTAATATTTTTGGCAGCGTCTGCTTCTATTTTCACAAAATGTATTTCATTTGAATTTTGGTTTTATTTTGCTTTGGTATCTAGCATTGCAGTTTGCTATTGCGGCTTTATATTAATTCAAAAGGATTCAACCTGATTCGAACGAATAGGTGCCTAACAAACTTGAACACCATTCAAGGCGCAGCCTGCATTTTAAGGCTGTTTGAATCCCCTCAAAAGTCAGATGTTTAGTGGTTGGACTTATTAAAAAGGACCCTAACTATTAATGTAATGATTCAAATCACAATTTGATTGGATCACTTTAAGCATCGTCTGGCCTCAGCGGATACCTAACAAGGATCTTCCACAAAGCATTGCTGTATTGTATTTTGAGTAATCTTATACTGCAGTAATTTTTTTTAAAATCAATTTACATGGTAAACAATTCATAGGATCACATATTAAGTACTTGTAAGTGCTTATATGCTCATTTTCAAGCGGATGCATAGAGAACATCCCAGCTTTCTGTGCCTAACATTGCATCATATGGCGAAAGCGCCAAGCTCTCCTGTGCATGCATGTGCATATGGTACAGATCCGTAATGGCTAGGGAGACCAGATTAAAAATAAAAATGGGACAGGTCATAGACATAGAAGTAGGACTAAAGTAAACACAAATAAAAAAGCCTAGTAATGGCAGCCGCTATGAAAAAACATGGTGTTCGCCATTATAGTGGATCCTTTGGGAATGCAGATGGGTTGGTAGAATCCGCTGGGATCCCTGCCTCTCTGCATATATCACAATGGTGATGCAGCCAAAGACTCGGGCGGGTCCCTGACCAGACCAATTGTTAGTGCCCAACGATTGCCGAAATTGAAAATGGAAAATGTAATGGGATACACAGAGAGGGCAAATGTCTTGAACGATTGGGCATCACAGCGATGCCTATCATTTGCTCTTCAGAGAGAGGCACATAGGCACATATTTTGGAAATCGTACCCTTGGTGTGCTGCCAGTCCAGGATGTTTCTGACAAGGAAGAGGTTCCCCAATTATATTGGGTCTTCTTCCTGGTGGCAGGAATAGTGTAGAAGACGTAGCCCTTTTCTCTTTTAGTTCCAAACTTGCAACTGGTGACGGCCGGCTTAGCTGAAACTCATATTTGATGGATATATTATTTGCAAGTCCAGGTCCGGTGTTTTTCCCATTTCTGTGATTTGACCGTGAACTGTGCCATTCATTTGCAGCGGCCAAATACATTTGAAGGGCTTAAAGAATATTCCTACCCCTTCTGAATAGCCTCACAGATTGTCAAATCTCCCCTCGATTATGCTTCATTCTGGCATTATTACGATCTAAAATAATGGATCAGGGCTTCTGCACCTTTCTCATTATAATCAGCCACCATCAGTTAGTTATTTTGTGTTAATGGCCCCCAGGGCCGTGTCCAGATTCTTTTGACTGGAGTGGCCCAAAAGGGGCACTGACTTATGCAGGGGTGGCATGAAGTACGAGCGCGCACACATAATGATCATAGTTTAAGACAATGGGGTGGCACCTGGGGTGGCCAATCAGATTCCAGGGATAGCACGTGCCACCCCAGGCCACTATGTGGACACCCCACTGATGGCCCCATCTCTGCAGTGGGAATCTGGGTGGTCGAGTCATCATCTAACCTAGGCTTTCCTTGGGAACATGAAAAGGAGCACTTTAGTGTTTCAATAATATATTGACGAAAAGTGTCCATTCATTTTCCAAACATCCTTATGTATGACGGATATGGCAGTCTGAAGATTTTGACCTACAATAATATCTGCTTTGCATTGTGTGCTTGAAATGTAACTGGTGCTTATTTGCATGGTTGTCAACCACTTATTTTACATTGGTGGTTCTTTACCCAGAAGTGGGACTACCTGTTTAGTGTAATTTACTTCATGCAAGATGACTCTTCTACACTTATTATGATGGGATGAGCTTTAGAATCTCTTCACGTGAAGCTCTACCTTGGACTGAACCAGTCTGAAGGTCTTTGTCTCTCAGCCCATGCACCTAAAATTGCACTATTCAAGGAATGTATACAACATTCAAGGGGTTGTTATGGAGTCACACCCTCATTCAAACCATACACGCCCTGATGAAGGCCCACTGGAGCGTTTTGAAGAACAGGGTTGGATTCCTGTATCTCTCAACCAAAAGGGCCGAAGCACATAGTGTCGACCACATTCATATGTGACCGAGTCAATTGGGTCACTAATCCTTATTGCGATCTCATGAAGTAAATTACACTAAATAGGTAGTCCCACTTCTGGGTACAGAACCACCGATGTAAAATAAGTGGATGACAACCATGCAAATAAGCACTATTTATATCGATTCACCAACGGTTTGACTGTCAACTGTACCAAATAGGATAAATCTTTGTTTTTGAGTTTATTATGTACTTGGTGACGCATCTGTATTGGGTACTTCGTGTTGTAGTCACGATATACATGAGTTCTTTAATGTCAATGTAATCGGATGTAAATAGTATTACATTTTGATTTGTAAAATGACATGTGAGTTTGGACTGATGCATTCATAATTAAGGCCCTCATTCCAACCCAGGTGTTAAGGGTTTAACGGCGCCGTCGGCGCCGTTAACCCTCAACGCCTGATTTCTACCTTAACGCCTGCTTTTAGCAGGCGTTAAGTACCAAGGCGCTAAGCGTCCTTGGCGCTAATTACGGCACCGTAATTTACGGTGCCGTAATTAGCGCCTTCCCCACTCCCATTATGCCCTATGGGGCAAAAATGGGAATGGGGAAGGGTAAATGGGGATTGGGGATTTACCGCCCCACTCACCTTGGAATGGGGCGGTAAATCCTCCATCCACCATGGTGTAAACGGAGTTTACACCAAGGTGGTAAAGTAGGGAACTTACCACCTGGGTTGGAATGAGGGCTCAAGTGTTGCATCCTATGTCTGTGCCATGTCGCAAATAACCCGTGCAGAAGGGTGGGGGAGACGGTTCTCACCTCTTTTCTCTTTATCCACAGGAGCAATACATGAAACTTCTGGGTGAGCAATCACTAAACTGACCGTGAGTCATGCACTCCTACTAGAAAGGTTACACTCCTTAGAAACTAGTACCCTGCTAATTGCTCTTGCAAGGGTATAGCTCCACAGCAGAGGCGATTATGCTCAAACTTCCAAGGTGTACATGCCTAGGTGTACAAGAGGCTAACACTAACACTTTGTTGGGGAGACAGATCAAAACATAACATAACATTTGCATCCCGTGAAATGGGCACCCCCGAGTGGGGTATCTTGGTCTATCGTAGACAAATATGTATTATTACCCAACTCAATGATTCTCTTTTTTTTTTTTACTGAAGCATGTGTGGGCCCACCAGGATTTGGACATGTGATCCTCAGGTGAAACACAGACCTCTATATTCGATGCTTAGCCCAATGCACTACCTAGCCGGCTTAATATCACAGCGAGTCTTCGTCCCCAAAAGTCCCCTATTCAGAATCCACTCTCACAAATGGGGGACACTCAATGACAGAAATATCAGATGAGAATACTGCCTGGCTAGAGGACAGGCCTCCTCCCTCTGCTAAGGTGCATGTGTTGCCGCCATTGAGTGGTCCGTAGGAGCCTTTGCGCAGATCTCCAGGTAAGGATTGGGGTATGGATATTTTACTCCCTCTTTTAGGAATTTGGGAGTAAAAAGATTTCTTAGGGAGTAATCCATTCATTGTACTTACCAATTCCCATAAATGAAAACCCATGCCTTCACCTAACACAGCACCATGACAGAGGTTTTCTTTGTGGAAGGGGCTTTTTATGCCACACGCCCCCTGTGCCGTGCTGGTGGCAATAAGGTTCCGACATCCGAGTATCTGTTGTGACAATTCAAGGGAGCTTGTCACTTCTCCCCTTAGGGGATCGCTTCCCTGAGAAGCTAGGGAGGTGAGGCTGATACCCGTTATTCCCCTAGGGGTGTTAAGAAATGGGAGGACCTCACAGGGAGAGACTCCCCTACTTGTGATAAGGACTTTCCGTTCAGGAAACCCCTTATCCTTTTACCAATGAGACCTTAAAATGTCCTCTTGTCATCAGCCCCTGTGAAAGCACTACTGTTATGTATATGTATTGTAATGCTCCTCCTTTTATTTACACAAAGGTTTAACAAAGTAAGATTCATAAGGGTCCAGTGCATTTGCAAACATTTCTTGAAAACACTATGAAGAAGAAGAATGTCAAAGGAGTGATGCTGATTACTCCCTGGTCAAAGCTAAACATTACTGAAAAGAAGAGGCCCTGAGGAGACATGAAGATCAACCCATGGAAACCAAAGGAATACTTTGACAGTCTGCTGGGAAGGAACCAGCTCCTTAGAGCTATAAAGATATAAAAAGAGAGAAAGGACTAGAGAAAATGAGAAGCCGACATGAGCGCTGGAAGTCCCAGGAATTTTAAACCTGGGAGCTAAAAAGTGTACTGCAGAAACCGGTCCTTGGCAGAGAGGACCTGGAATACAGGTTTGCAGAGAGCTCCTTGGCAGAGAGGAGTCCCGAAGAAAGCAGCAGTTGGAAGAAGGTCGTTGGTCCCGTGACCACACTGAGGTGGACCGTTCGGTCATGCAACAATGCTGAAACTGAAGGACCAGACACCCCGCAAAGCCAGCGCTGAGCGGCGCACAGCAAAGCGTGGAGAAGAAGCAGGGGTCAAGATGAACGACTGCATGCAAGACCCCAGGAAGAACCGGCAACATGGTTGCTCCAAGGAAGAGGTAACAGGGGCTACTATAGACCTGGTGGTGTGTTGGGGGAATTTACCAAGGGTATCGGGCATGATCTCCCTCGTCACAGTAGCTACTCTAAAGCTACTGAACCTGAAGAATGTATCAGGAGTGATCTCTGTCGTCACAGTAGCTACTCCAAAGCTACTGAACCTGAAGAGTGCATCCGGAGTAATCTCCCTCGGCACAGTAGCCAGCCCAAAGCTACTGACTGGAGAAGGAGCATCGGGAGCTATCTCCCTCGCCTCAGTGAGTGGGGTATAAGAGACATAACAAGCAGTGGGAGTGGTCTCCCTGGTTTAAGATTTGCTATCCAGAATCAGAAGGAAGAAGATCATGTGGGGACTGGCTTTCATAGTCCTAGTGGACCCTTGAATCTCAGTGCCTGTTTGAGGGACATTAAAACCCAAAGACAAAAAAAACGGCTGTGTCTCCTCAGTGTGTGACAAAACAGAAGGCAGAAGAATTTAAGTTCACCTTAAAAGGAGTGTGGAAGGAGCTACAAGGGCTCTGGGGAAGTGTTGTTTGATCCTGAAACAAAGCTACATTATACCAGGAGGAGGGAGTCATTCTCCTGGTTGGTAAATCAGACACTAAAGTAGTAGCCTATAGAGTTAAGTTTGAAAGGAGAATCAAGACCAGAAGAGTGAGACCGTCACCACTGTGTGGGAAACTGTCATCAAAGTTGGAACTTGCTAGACCAGGAGGAGGGAGTCATTCACCTGGTCTACTAGTTGAACTTGAGATATTCTTTACTTCTTCTTTAGGGGATTGTGGAGCACTATACCCGGAGGACGGAACCACCATCCGGGCTGTTAATTCGTAGGGTTTCCTTTTTGTTTGTGTAGTAGTATGGACAGAAGAGGATTTTGGGACAGAGGATCGCTGTTCTGGTTGGACTGACATCATGACGACGAGCACCCCAGTTATTTTATTAGGTACGGAAATCCCAGTAGGGTCAGGGAAAGAGGGGTACATGTTATTTTGTTATCAATAAAAGTCTATAGCCAAAATGCTGCCTTTGTGTCTGACTCCTGCTTCTGGCATACCACAATGTCGATGCCTATTTTTGTTAGTCATATTGGGCCATTTAGGGAGTAAAATAGGCACGGAGGCTACTCATCGAGTCAACTTAAACCCTACCTCTGCTTTCAAGGCCAGTGTGATCTACTGGATATGAAAAGTTGCAGGTTGGGGATATAAACAGGTGGTAGCAATTATCAGACAGTTATCTGCAACTAGGAGGTTACTGGCTTTCAGGAGACGTTAGCTCTACTGTAACCCTGCTTGATAATCATGGCTATATTATGCTTCCAATATCACCGGGAGGCCTGGTGACAAGGGCCTGTGTACAGCTTCCGGTTGGCATCACACAGATTCCAACGTATTCAAACGCTCTGTTCCATATCCACCAATTAGGTGCATTTTGGGTATTCTAGACCGATTCACAAAGTGTTTTTGAGACTGCAATTTCATTTGCCATCGGAAATATTTGCAAATTGTGGGTACCGCAGAGTGGACCTGATTCTCAAAAAATCTATTGTGGTATTTTCGTCCGTTCCAATACAAATAAATGGTTCCATGTGTTAAAATCACGACAAAAATTGCTGTTACACTGCTGCAACCCCCACTCCCCTTAAATGGTATAAAGGGGTACACCTTTACTGGGTCAAACCACAGCATTTATGCCGCGACTTTTTGTAAAGGCGACATTTTTGCAGTGATTTTATTACTGCATACCAAATAATTGTGTGTGCAAACTGTGCTGCATGTGTGCAGTTTGCACACACACAGATGTGTGACTGATGCGTGACTGAATGGGAAGGAGGGGGTACCTGCACTAAAGCTTACTTTACATGGACACAATGAATGGAGTGGCAATGCAAGGACCAATCCAATGAGGGGCGCGCCTACAAACACAGACAAAGCAACCCAATCTGCAAAAACATGCTAAGGCACTTGCACATGTAGAAATACGCCCTCATCCAAACTGGTGCAACTCTATCCAGAAGAACAAATGTCACTTTGTAAAAACGTGTTCCCCCTAGTTTGACACCACTTTCATTTTAAAGTGTCAACTTGAACCATGCGCCTTGTGATTTGCTCTTTTTATATGAATGCATTCCATATGTGCATGAAAAGTGCAGTGGGCATAAATTGCACAAAGTGCATGTGGGATTCTTTGTGCATCGCCATACCTGTGCAATTAGCGTGCAGCCACAGCTGCAAATTGTGCCTACTGCACTTTGCAAGCGCAAAAGGATTTCTTTGTGAATCGGGCACCTGGTATTCAAATGGTGCTGGCATTTGTAATGAAGGAGGCTTTGTGACATTTGGGCAACTACATACAATTCTATGGACCGATGACACTGGAGGATACTGTTGAAAGCAGCCGCATGTTGTATTGGTCACTGGGTTTAATTCTGGATTTGCAGGAGTGGCTCCCTGAGAAGAGCATTTTAGAAGACCACATGGCTATTGTTCCTCTAAATGATAACACCAGGTGGGAGAACTACTAAATGTGGTAAAAGATGGATAACATTTTGTCTCCCATACATTTTGAACACTGAATGGAACTGCCTGATGTGAAGAAGAGGTTTAATTTGCCTAGTGTTTTTTTCCTCATCTTGTCTTGCTCTCGACCCCTCTCTGTTGTGTTGCCTCTGCATAGATGTTGCATGGTGGCTACTGGGACAGGTCACGCATTGCTATGCGCCACAAAGGATCACTCACTTGTTGCTCACTCCCTTCTGAAGTTAGAGCTCAGGTGAGACTGCCCCTGCATGTGGACCACCATTTTGCCTGGCATGTGTCCCAATGAGCGGCCATTTTGGTAGCAGGCAGCTCCGTGAATGGCCCGCACAGCCACGTGTTTGCACGCATCCAGATTCAGTTCTCATCAGTGTTACCCTGCGAAGCAGTGAGCTTCTCAGTGCACTCAGTGACTCTTCCCTCTCTTTTTCTTCTCACTCACTGCACGCATCTGTCGTTTTCTTCTTTTCATCCTTCGGCATGCTTGTCCTTTTCTCTCTTTCCATGCCTCTTAACTTCTTACTTCTGCCCTCATTTTCCCCCGAATCAATTAGTGCTCAGCTCTCTTAATTGATCTTCCTGCATCACATGTTATCCCTCCTGGATCCATTTATAAGTCTGCATTTTGTCTGTTCTTTTGTCTTCCTCCACACGCTTCTGCCTTGTTATCTGCTTCTATTCTACCTGAGGCGTGACAGGTCTGTTTCATTTACTGTCTTTGGTTTTCCTCTTTAGTTTCTTTCTACTCCTCTGCTCATCCCCTTCGTTACCAGTCTATTTTTCGGCAAGTTGTTCCCAAATCCCCCTGCGCTGCTTCCCACTTTCCCTCTTTTTCTCTGCATGCACTACTTTATTAGAGCTCACTTCCTCTCACTGTCCGCTCTTCTTCTGCTTACCATATTTTTCGTACTTGCCGGTCTGATTCCTAATATCTAATGATCATTTTGTTTTCACTTTACTGCCTCATGGTCAGGGACGTCATTTCAGCAAAATGCCAGGCGTAGCGGAAGTGATAACACATGACCCTTGACCTCTGATGACATCACATGAAGTGATGTAATTTGACTACACAAGACTCGAAAAGATAGGACTTGTCCTTTATCAACAGTTACCCATTCATCTGAATGCCATCAATTAGTTCAAAAAGTACAAATTTTAATAGAAATTACAAAATTGTCTAAAATACATGATTAAACCCTCTAAAAAGATACATATGTATCGTATTAACAAAGACAAACATCATGCACAATCAATTCTAAAAAATCTTAGAGATACTGACGTTACTGATCTCTAATTAAATCCCTGTTGTATAGTTCTTCTAGATCAGAGTTACGATTATGATTCATCGTTATCTTTTCTATTCTTCTATTCTAATTCTATTCCATTATTAGAATTAGAACATCCCTTCACTGGAATATTCAATTCACTCAGAGAGTTTAATTAATTAGACTGACAAAAAAATTCTCGACATGTTTCAGTCCTCTATGTGGGTCTTGGGACTTTCTTCAGGAGTGGTCAATGTGAGGGGTTACAAGTGGGCTTTGGCCAAGTTAGGAATCCTCTGGCCTTCTCTTGGAGATGATAGTAACTGTTGATAAAGAAACGATAAAAAAGAATCAATTTATGTTTCTTCCGACATCTTTAAAAGTGTCAAAGAAGACTATAGGATCCTATTGGTTACCTGGTCTTCTTAGTGTGCGGGCTTTCTTGATTAGCAGGCGAAAATTTGTCCACATAGGTTGGGCGTTATTTTCTTACGAGGAAGGATCTTCCTACAGAATCTGCAAACAAATAAATGTTTTATTTGCAAGAAATTTTCTTACAGCCTTCAGGTTAAAAACGCAATGCATACTGGTGGTCGTAGTTCCTTTGAGGGGTCATTTAGTTAAAAGGTGTGTGGTATCCTTTCAGTAGTGATAGGTACTCGTTTATATAGATTTCTAAACATTGTGCCGAAACCTTCGTGGCGTTTCCATTGTACATAAACTCTTAGAAAAGGTCGCGTGTTGTCCGCTTACCATCCGGTTTAGTCCAAAAAGCTCTCTTCGTAGTTTTCCTTGCCGCGGGGTTATGCAGATGTGCTAATAGTTTTCTAGCTTCTGTCTTGCGGCTTTTACAGGTGGTTTCTGAAAACAAACCACAGGGAGTATGTCAATTAGTTGTAAAGGGATTCCTATTTTCCGTTACTGCAAACAGATCAAAAAAGGCTGCAGTTCAACCCTTCTACAGCTGTTCTCAAGCTAAAATTTAGCAAATCAAATGCTGTGTTATATCTTACTTCTATTTAGCTCAGTAGTGGGAGCGGGTTACTGCGTGTGTAGTGATTTACCTCTTACTTGATCTCTTGATATACCCAATGGTGCTGCTGGGGGGTGAAATGGTATCCCTGTGAGCTGGTGTATTGTAGGAGCTGCAGTTGGCTCCTTCTGCACGATCCTACTTCATAGGAGCTCGCACTTGTTGTGGTTCGTGTCTACGTTTCGGCCGCCATTTTAGGAGGTCTAAATATAGCTCTCTAGTTGTCCTTTTTTAATGTTATTGTAATTAAAGGACCTCTAGTCTTTTTAATCCTCTAACACTGCCACTGACAGACGAAACATGATTATAAATTGAGACGGTCAGATTTTTAATCAATCTATAGACTCATTGAGTCCTATTTTATCACTTTTTGTTATAAAAATGAGTCTCTGTTCTTTTTCAAGCAGAATTCTGCTTTTTGTATTATGATGTCTCCCTTGTACCATTAATAAAACGGTCCAGCTGAAATTTTCATAACCGTGTTGTGCTTCTCCAAAATGCTTTACTAGAGGAGCATTGATGACTTTATTTTTCAAACAACTTTTATGTTCCAGCATCCTGGTTTTAACCTTCCGGTTTGTTTTCCCTATGTAGTGTTTATTACACGGACATGTAATCATGTATACTACATATTCAGAGTTGCAGTTAGTCATTAGCTTTTGTTTCCAAGGGGTGGGTAACCCTACGTCTATTTCTTTGGTTTTGTGGGTTAATTTACACATTGCACAGTTAGTGCATGGGTAATGTCCACTTATAGGTTTTATTCCCCAGGTTTCGGTAAGACTCAAGGTTTTGATTGGTTTTTCTTTAAGTTTGTTGCTGCTCACTCTGTTCCCAATTGTCTTGGATTTTTTGTATGCAAAAAGAGGAGCTGGAATCCCTATTTCACTCTTCTCAAAGATTTTCCATTGGGTTTTGACTATTTGACTGATTTTCAGACTCAAATTCGAGAAAGTATTGACACATACTAGCATGTCTTGTTGAGGTTGTTTAATGTTTACTTCTAGAAGGGCTTCCCTGTTGTTATTCGCCGCTCTTTTGGCTGACTTTTTAATCAGTTTTTTAGGGTATCCTCTCTGTTTTAATTTGGCCGTTAGATTTTTTGCTTCTGTTTCAAAGTCTGCATTTTGGCTGCTATTTCTCTTGAGTCTTAAAAATTGGCCATATGGAAGGTTATCTCTCAAGTGTTGTACGTGATGGCTGGAGTAGTGTAATAGTGAATTTTTTTCTGTCTTTTTATTTTAGGGTTTGACCAATAGGCGCCCATTCTCATGGAAAATAGTGAGGTCTAGGAAGTCGATAGAAGTTTTTTGAATGTTCATGGTAAATTGTAGATGGAGATTACAATTGTTTAACCAGATTAAGAATTCTTCTGCTTTTTCTACTGTTCCCGCCCAAATTAACAGGACATCATCAATATACCTCGCCCATGAATGAATATGCGCTTCAAAAGGATTTGTTGTGTACAGGTGTTTTTTCTCGAAGAATTCTACAAAAAGGTTGGCTAGACTCGGCGCCATCGTAGCCCCCATTGCTGTCCCTTCTATTTGTTGGAAGTAAGAGCCTTGAAACTCGAAATAATTTCGTGTAAGGGCTATTTCTATACACCACATAATGAACGAACTGGGTACTGGGTCGTTGTCAAGTCTATTAAGTAGGATTTCGCTGATCGTTTCAAGTGTAGCTTGTTGGGGAATATTAGTATATAGGGATACAATATCTAGACCTATAAGGAGTGTTTTAGCGGGATCATACGGTAGATTTTCATATTTGTTGATCACATCTTTGGTGTCTTTTAGGTAGGATCTCATTTTCTCTACATATCCTTTTAAGTAGTGATCTGCATACTTAGATAACGGTTCTAGAATAGAATGAATCCCTGAAACTATGGGTCTACCCGGTGGTTTAACCAGCGTTTTATGGATTTTGGGTAGACAGTAGAATGTGGGTGTAGCTGGTTCCATTTTGTTTAAAAAGGCCCATTCCTGTTTGCTAATCCATCCTCTGTCACAAGCTTTGGTCGTTTTTGTTTCAATGAGGTTTTCCAGTTCTTTTGTGGGATCTACAGACAATCTCTTGTAATAGTTCTCATTTTCTAGTTGTCTATGACATTCTTCTATGTATTCATTCTTGTTTAGCAACACTATAGCTCCACCCTTATCTGCTCTTTTGATCACGATCTTTTCATTGGAAGCTATTGATTCGATCGCTGTTCTTTCATTTGTGGTCAAATTTTGATACATAGGAATATTTTGTTGTTCCAACTTAGTTACTTCCGCCAGAACTCTTTTTTCAAAAATTATTGATTCTGGCGAGTATGTGTATGAGGGAGGACAGAAAGTAGAGGGATTTTTTAGTCCTGAGTGGTTAATCATGTTGGGTTCCCTATTTGTTTCGTTACGTGTGGCAAAAAATTCTTATTGTACGCATAAATTTAAAGAAATCTGTGCGGAACAGAAAAGGATCATGTTTGTTCGAAATTACGAAACCTAGACCCTTTTCCAGAACTTGTTTTTCCATATTAGTAGGTGTGTATGTGGAGAGGTTCACTAGAATTGATTTCCGCTCCTCAGGTATCTCTGGTTCCCATTCCATTGGCCCCGATTGGGCCCTTGGTATAAAAAAGGCTGTGTCCCTTGATTCCTGTTTCCCCTTTTCTGTCTGTAGTTAGGGTTTCCTCTTCCACGGTTTGGTGGATTTTGACCTGGAATAGTGTTGTCTGGATCACTACTTGAGTTACTTGAGCTATAAAATGTCGCCCTAAATCTAACCAGTCTGTTATTTCGTGGTGGTCCTTGTGTTTGTGCCATCTGTGTTTTGTATCCTTCTTTTGTGTAGGGATATGTCTTTTCGTGTGAGTATTTACTCAGATCTTTTTTTAATCTTTGAATTCTTTCTAGTGTGTTGATTTGTTTAAAATCTTTCATTTCTTTCTCTATCTCTTCTAGTCTCTTTTTGACTAGATCCAAGGCAATCAGTTTTTTAATGTAATCTTCCAGTTTTTTTAGGTCGATTTCTATTTTGCTAGCTGTTTCTTTGGCTGTATCTATTATTAGTATCAGCCAGTCTCTCCCGCAACGTTTAGCTATATAGCTCCATTGTAGGATAAATTTGGTGTTGTCCAGGAACAGTTGTGGCTCATTTGGAACCGTTAAACCTTGTGGTAGGGCTTTGTTCTTTAGGTATTCCAACACTATGGCACCATGTAATTCTGTCCTTATCAATCTTTTGCGAAGTTGGATTATTTCATCCCATTCGTCTGTTTTGTCTGGGATATCACCCAGTTCACTGTTGTTAATAATCGAGATGGCATTCATATGTGCCGTTGCATAGTCATCACTATAACCTAGTGTTCTATCTTCTGACATCTTAGTTATTAGGTATGTCAGGATGATGTAATTTGACCCCACCCGAAGTGACATCACAGGAAGCGATGGAACACGACAATTTACCGCCTTGACAAAACAGGAAGTGGCATCACATAGCATTGTTTTTAAGTACATTATGAAAAATATGGGTACAATATCAATGTAACGTGATATACATTTCGTACAAGAATGGATCATCATATGCATCGGCAGAAAAACACATGCTATAACTGCAACTTGTGAAAAGCAAGAGACATAGTCCAAAACGCAGGCTTATTCTACTCTAAATGTTTTTGGGAAGTTTTTGTCTGCATTGTGAATTTGAGGTGTTTAAGAACAAACTAAATCAGTGACTCACCTCCTGAAGTGTGCCTGAAATAAACCTTTAATGAGTCTAGCAATTATTGTTTAGAATTCCAGAAAGACAAATTATCATTCCTATTCTTTCTTATTTATGGTCACTACTCGATGTGTTACACTTGTGGAACACACTGTTTTTTTAAAGATGCCTGAACAAGAAAGCCAGCCACTTTAGAAACAATCGCTGCATGCCATTTCACAGCGCAGCAGCTTCTTAAGTTTTTTTTAGGGGTAGCAAAGGAGACCACAGGGGTAGCAAGGCAGACCTCAGGCGTCGGAATTGCGACCACTGGCGACCCCTAAATGATGTCCATGCTCATTGTTGTACTCCTGTTTTAATTTTGTGTTAAGCACTTGGGCGAGAGTGCTATAAAAAAAGCTCAATAAATGCAAAAAATACAAACACTCCAGAAGCCAAATGCCTGCAGTCAGCTTCAACAACACCTGCTCACGCCCTGGCAGAGTTGGAGCTCAGCTGAAGATCCCTACATTCAGAACCCCATCTTGCTTGGTCTTTGTCCCTTTGGGCGGCCCTTTGAAAAGCAGGCTGCTCTCTGATTGGCCCTTTCAGCCCTCATGCCCTCTAGTAGTTCACGGTCCAGAATTGCACTACTGCTTAGGGTCCACAGCCAAGGGCTGTACAGTCAGGTGCAGGTCCTGTTTGACGGTGGTAGGGCCTGGTAGGTCCCACGCCCATTCATTATGCCCTATTACACCAAATCAATTTTCCCAGCAATTACTATTTTTGTATTGTTATTTTATTGTTTAAAGAATGGACCTAGCTTGCGAGCAGCGGAGCGCTGTACAGAGTGTCGATAGCCAGCGTGTGGTCTGGCGTCTTTTAACAGAAGTGCAGTACTGTGAGAGGTGGTCAGTGTATCAGTTTGTGTATCCATTGGGATTAGCCGTTGGTCAGGTAGTATTGAGAAAGCCATGTTTTGAGAGATTCTTTGAAGAACTACCATATGTCTCCCATTTCCCAAATCTGAGCGTCACTGTCATGAATTTCACCAATCCATGTAACAACTACACCCTGTAACTTGAATTTCTCAGTCATCTAGGACCCAGTGATTTCTTCAATTGCATTTCTTGGTCATTAGGACGCAGTGATTTCTTCAATTGCATTTCTTATCATTAGGAACCAGTGATTTCTTAAATTGCATTTCTTGGTCGCCTAAGGCCCAGTGATTTCTTACATTGCATTTCTTGGCCACCCAGTGATTTCTTAAATTGTATTTCTTGGTCATTAGGACCCAGTGATTTCTTAAATTGCTTTTCTTGGTCGCCCAAGACCCGGTGATTTCTTACATTGCATTTCTTGGCCACCCAGTGATTTCTTAAATTGCATTATATCCTACATTGCATTTCTTGGTGTCCTAGAACCCAGTGATTTCTTTATTTTATTATATTATAATTTAATGTATTTTTTGCCTAGGACCCGGTGGTCCAACTACACCACTCCCCATCACTCCTTGTTGATCTGCTCCTGCTAATCCTGCTCTTCCTCCTTACTGTTCTTTCCCTCTCTCTCTAGCATGACCTTTGCCCACCTTCTCGCCCCCACTCCCCAGTCTTAATATTCCTCCCAAAGGCCACTCAGGCTGCTCCTCTCTCTGCCATGCTGCCCACTCCAACCTCATCTATCCATTCATCCACTCCAACTTTTACCCCCTCTACCTCTGCTCCCACCAGCCACCCCACACTTGCTTTCTGGAAAGCCCAATCCCTCTGCAAAAAATCTCCTTTCTCATAAATGATTTTAATTCCCATCACCCCATCTCTTGGTGTAGGTATCACCGAAACCTGAATTTATGTCGCTGACACCGCCAATCTGACAGCTCTTCATGCCAACTTTCCCTCACTCACCTCATGCCTCTAAAAAAAGGCAGTGGTGTTGTCTGAATTATTGCCAGAACTGATTTTCTATACTCTGGCCTGGTGCACAGATGTAGACAAGGTCAACCTATATTGTGACAGGGACAACTCTGGGAGCTGTAGCCAAACCAGTTCAAGGTAGCAAGGCGAGTGGTCTAGGCTAAGTCTCAAGAGGTGGTGAGCTTGTAAAGAGTCGACAATGGGCACACACAGTGAAACAGTCAAGAAACACACTTAGACAATCAGGTATAAAATATTTCTTTACTTATGGCCAAATAATACAGTGAAAAATGACTACTAACGGGCAATAATTTCACACAACACTAATAATAGATACATGTACACAATCACTGGAGTAGGGCAAAATGCATATCAAACCCCTGAAAAGGACGGTACCAATTAGTATAAGCACTACAGGTCCACAAAGATACAATCCTAGCTTCGGAAATCCATCACTAAGGTGTATGTAGCCTTGTGCCCAAAAGTTCAGCAGTTTCATACAGTTTTGTGAAGCTGAAAAAAATGAAGGTAGGGTCTCTGGGGTCCAATGAACAGTTCCAAGTGTTAGGCAACAAGTTCATCTTACTAACAAACATGTACCCAACTTTCGGAGTGTTTGTGTGAACAAGCAATGGCAAAGCCAAACTATTACAACAGTTATACAAGCTATCAAACCTTTTAAGAGGGAGTTAGGGGTTCGGGTACGTATCGCTACAACTCACCCCCAGTACTCTGATTCTTTGTATGACTTGGCAGGTCTGCTGAAGAGGGTCCAAGGTCGCTTTTCCTGCTGTCAGCCTCAGCCTTCAATCCCTAGGGGCTGCAGGTTTGAGCACTCCTCTGGCCGGTGACTAATGCTGGTGCTTTGTCTTCCAGTTGATAAATGCAAAATAACTCAATGCAGGGACCCTCTAAGGACAGTACTGGATGCAGGTAAGCAGTTTCAAACAACGGCCACCAATGCACAGTGACGCAAAGGGATTCACTTGCCATGGTCAGACTTCACCTCCTATCTCAGACCCCATTGATGCTAAGACCACAACATTTTGCAGAGGTAAGTCTTACTGCAAAAGTTGTAGATCCCCTAAGTTCCAGGCCTCAACTCAGAACGGCGAAGTCTGCAGCACAGTAGCCCAAACTCAGAGCTGGTCAACCACTGGGCAGTCTGGGGGCACTTCCGAATGATCTTCTTCGTAGGACTCTGAGCTGATGTCGAGAATGGATGTTAGCTCCATTCCAAGGGTCGCAGCTCCTTTGCAGGACTGCTGGAGATCTTCCACAGGACAGGGTTCTACCAGGACAGCAACAGATGTTGGTCTCCAGGCCTTTTCCAACTTGTCTCCTCGCAGGTCTTGCAGCTGGACAGGATCCTTGGCTCCTTCGGTTTCTTCCAGGAACTCTCTAGAGTATGTGCAGGGGTCCCCTTTTTATACCAAAAGCCAGGTAAGAGCTGAATCTCCCACTAGCCAATGACAGTTCTGGCCCACACACACACCCCAGCAGTGGTCCAATCAGTACCACTGACGGTAAAACTCATGCATATCACTCCAACAAACTGAAACCAATTTGTGTATTGAGACCAGACAGTCCCAGCCCACCTCCTGGCAGCAAACGCACATAGACCTCAAGTACCCTGTCAAAAGCCTATCCTTTCCCAGGCACTGGGAGTCCATAAAAGGATTTTCCTGGCCTCACAGGCCAGGAAGAAGTGTTAAAGACAAGATGGCCAAAGGACAAGCGAAAAACCTCATGGCATGCCATGTTTGACCACTAGCCACAATTAGTAGCCAAACATTGTAAACGTGGTAAGGCTAAAATGAAATACACCAAAAAATAGCCAAAAAGTCACTGCTGCCAGCAGCTTGTTCATTTAGCGTTTGTCTAGGGCAAACCAAAAAAGTGTACCCCATTTTACTGCATTGTAAGATGCATTGTGCAATGATAAAAATAATGATCATCACAAAAAACAGAGGAGACAACCACTACATCCCTTAGCCAAAGGAACATGGTACAACCGCAGCCTCATCGTAGACTGTACAAAATCTGGGAGTCCTGATGGACAACAAACTTACTCTAGAGCCACAAGTAAACATTCTAATCAAGAAACGCTTCTTTGTCCTGCGAGCGGTAAAAAGCAGTAAAAAGGATCCTACTATTCCTGACTACACCAAGAGCCTGTATCTGGATATGCCTGAACGACTGCTAAAAAAAATGACAACTCATACAAAATGCAGCGGACAGACTGCTCCTCAAATTACCCCAAAGAGAACACATCACACCAGTGCTGAAAACACTACATTGGCTACCAATAAAACAGCGAATCAGGTTCAAATCAATGTTTATCACGCACAGAGCAATCCACAACCAAGCCGCAGAGTTTCTGAGAGATAAGTTAAGCCTACATCACCAAACAAGGACGATCAGATCAAGCAGCGACATCTGATTGGAACCGAAACCCTACAACAAAAGAAAATTCTGAGGATCTTCTTTCTCTCACCTCGCACTAAAAACTTGGAATGACATACCAAAGAACATACGCAACACAAGAAATCACCTACTATTCAGAAAACTCCTTAAATCATGGCTATTCACCTCATAACTAGAAGAACGCCTACAGGGGCATATACACAGCTGAAACGATGATGAGTGAAGAAACCGATCCCGGATCCCCCTAAGCTATCGTCTATAAACAGAATCGAATGAAGACAATCTACGGCATACCAATTTACAAACTGAGAGATAGATATGATAGGATGGAACTATGGATTACGCAGAGCTAGATCGGGACGGAAGGACAAGGACGATTTATCAATAGCACCCTGGCCTCCAATTACAAACAAGCACAAATAGACCACTGACAGAAATAGATAGCAAGGGAGTAGATGACTGCTAATTTACAGCACCAATAACAGAGGGAGGGGGGCTAGACACACTCCGTCCCATGATTACACTAAGATCAAATACAACACAGCACAGCTGGGAACGCGCCACGCCATCACTCATAACCATTAGATGGACAAGAAAGAAAAGTGGAAATTAAGCCTAACTACAGGACAACTGGATACATAGAACAATATATGTAAGGACTATGATATACAACCCACTAACCCTAAGCTCAAATCTCTGTCTGCATACCTAATTCACCCGAAAATCCACCCAACCATCTTCTCGCTCAGCAAACCGCACGCACTTCACCACACAGCAACAACAAACAAACAACACACAAACCTCACCAACAGCACACAAGGTCTTGCATCAGTCCGATACACCAAAGCTCAGTGCACAGTGAAAACCAAACTGAAGCCACCAACAGCACACCACCTCTCTCCCATTCCTACTCCCTCTTCACTGGACTAACCTAACCTGCCTTCTTGTTTACAGATCCGCCTGAGCGCCTGGGGACCAACTCTATTGGTGTCACACTCACCTGTGTCTCTGCAGGAGCGATGGACGAGCCTCCCTTGACCCCGAGTCTTCACTTCCCCTGTTTCACCCGGAGGAATACTTGTCAAATACAAGGTGTACACTCAGACCTGAATTCACCCGATTCCTCTGGGCCCTTCCCTTCTCTTTACTTTGTGCTGTGATGTCCCCCTACGGGCTTACCTTGATCTTTAGTAGGGTGTGCACTCCATCCTGCATTTGCAGGGGCGCGATGCACTCATGTGATTGGTGCCAATGTCTGTAGGCTGAGTTCAGATGCCAAATTCTGTTTTATGCCTTCAAAGCGAGGCCGAGAGTTCAAGGCGCCAGTTTCTTCACTGGCTAGAAAGTCCTTCCCACAAGTGAACCTTGCGCGGAGAATGTTGAGTGTCCAAAATTGTCCGTATTGTCTTTGTTTGCCGGTATTTTTGTGGGTGAGTAACGCTGCGTGTAGAAGCTAGCTGCTGGTAGGTTTGTGCAGCGCCTTCAATTCGAGCGCGCCTGGTAATGTCTTTCCCTTTCCCTTGCAGGAGAAATTATGTGGTATTAGCACCTCGAGTCCGGGTTCAGCGCTACTGGAGACTTGGTGGTTAGGTAAGTTTGCACTGAGGCTTTTGGTAAGTATGCACCGCGTAGAGTGAGAGAGCGCAGTGAAATAAGTGTCCGTGTTATTGGAGCGAGCACAATGAATAATGTCTCTGCTTTCTTACAGGGGTTTGTGCGCTCGTGCAACTAACCTGGATTCCAGCGTTGCGGGAAGATTCAGTGAGTATGTGCAGCGTTAGTGATGTGCGCGAGTTAACGCTGTTCTTCTTTGTTCTTACAGGTGCTGGTGTAGAAGTCCCCTCTTGACTGGAGATAGCTGCGGGGTGGAGTAAGAACTAGGTAAGCTGAAGCTGAATGATCCAGAGCGGGTAAGCAGAAGTAGGATGATCTGGAGCAGGTAAGCAGAAGCAGGATGATCCGGAGCAGGTAAACTGAAACAGGATGATCCGGAGTAGGTAAGCAGAAGAAGGATGATCCGGAGCAGGTAAGCAGATGCTGGCTGATCCAGAGCACGGCAAGTGTGTTGCTGATACAGCTTACAGTAAGCAACACGAAGCACTGGAAGAATCTTGGGTGTGGCTTATATAGCCAGCCACACCCAAACACTAGAGATCTCATGAGTTATCATGCACTTCCTGTTTGGCAACAGGAAGTGGGAATGAGGAAGTTACTACAAACACTAGGAAGGAATGAAAGGAGGGATTTGTTATGGGTTCTTTGTGTGCCTATGCCAGGCCTGCCAAGCCTCCACCCAGCGTGCCCCTATGCCAGGCCTGCCAAGCCTCCACCCAGCTTGCCCCAACTACCTGCCTTGTACCCATGGCAGTTGGTGACGGTGCATGGTATAATTGCCTTTAACATTTAACATAAAAGTTACCAAAAGTGATAACAAGTTACCAAAAGTATTAACAAAGTAGCAAGACTAAGGGAAACAATGTTTCCCATTACTGACAGCCTGAAGGACATGTCAGTTTCACCATGACAAATGAGTAAACGCCAGTGTAGTAAGCTGGAGGATTTACTGCACTACAAAAAGAGCAGGTCAGAATATAAAAGCAAATTGGTGCTGTAAAGAGAAATCTTTCATAACAATTATCAGCAAAGTCACACCATTGGCTTCTTTTTCCCTCTTTGATTTCATTTGATCCTCCTTTGAGCATATCTCAGTCAAAGTCCTCGCTCCCACCCCTCTTACTACCCTCTTCATCTACCACCCACTGGACACCCTCAATCACTGATTCTCTGATCTTGACCTCTTAAAACACTCCCAGTTAATGTCCAGGCCATCATAATGGGTGACCTCAACCTCTTGAAAATGACTGAGGACCAAGAGCTCCAGCTGAAATTCACTCTCTCTGACAACTCACTAGTCAACCTACATAACCTCCCGATCTCACACCCAAGGCAACTCTCTCAACCTCATATTCCTATCTTCAACCTTGGTCTCCTCTGATCCCACAGTTGACCCTACCCCTTCTGACACCTCTCTCATTCACTTCACCCTCTCCTTTCCTCCCCTATGTTCACATCCTCCTACCTTAACTATCATCAAATATAAATTGAAGCCTGACTCCATGGTCCCCTAATATGACCAAGTCAACATCTCGCTCCAAGCTCTATCTCCTGCATTTGCTCTCTCCATGGAACTCACTTTACCAAATTTTCCTCTGCACCATCTACCCCCTTCAATGATCACTTACCGTCATTCTTTTTCAACCCCTCCAGCCCACGTCCTTAACCATGGATCTCCCCAGCCATCCAGCTGATGATAACTATGTGCTACTGCTTATGCCCTTGGCGCAAAGACCTATCCCTTAGTCTTCTCACGGTATACCAGGACACTCTACTGACTGTGACCAGAGCTGTCAACACAGCTAAATCCTCTTATTATACTAATCTTGTTTGCTGCCTCCACTCTCACCCTTGCAACTATCCATGACCCTTCAGACCATGTTTCCCACCCCACAAGTACCAGTTGGTTTCCTCCACGCTCTCTGCCGATGACTTTGCCTACCACTTAAATCACCAAACTCAGGGACACCTGGTCTTCCCTATTATCCCTCCCACTCCCTCTCTTATTCTCTTCTCTTCCCATCTTCTGCACTCTCTCCTCTCTATCTTGCTTCTACCATATCTCTCCGACATAACTTCTACCAAGCCTTCACTTCACACCCATCCTGCGCTCCACTTAACCCTTTTGTACCACAGATTGTTAGGGATCTTTTGCCGATCACCTTTGCTCACATCTCCACCTTATTCAACCTATCTCTGTCAACTGGTATCTTCCCACCATGTTACAAAACAGCCACAGTCACACTTCTTCTCAAAAGAAAAAATCCTGACCTCAGAAATCCTTCATTGTACAGACCTGTCTCTCTATCTCGATGTACACTCATTTTCTGAACCACCAAATGTGGGTTTAAGTCCAAACTCTCTACTAAGACTGTGCTCATTTACATTGTCAATTCTCTTTCCACTGCCCCCAGCCTCTCCCCAGCTGTGCTCCATTCTCATTCTTTTCAGCTGCATTTGACACTGATTCTTCCTTCCCTCCTAAAAAAAACCTTTCCCTCGTTGCTCCAATGACACTTTACTCAAATGGGTCTTCTCCTATCTCTCTGCATGTTCTTTCTCTATCTCACGGAACTTCACCTCCACTCCAACACTGCTACCCACGGGTATTCCGCCAGGGTCAGTTCTAGGTCTCCTCCTCTTCATCCTATACACCTCCTCTTTCGGCAGACCAATTTCCTCCTTTAATTTATTTATTTAATAGTTTTTTATAACGCGCCCAATGCTGTACTAGAGTTCAGTTTCTAAGCGCGGATGCGGGATTCGAACCTCTGTTGCTTTGCGTGGTCTTGTTTCCAAGGCCATCGCCTTGCCCCGTACTATCCTCCGTTCACTTTGGCTAGAACTATGACCCATGTGCAGACGATACTCAGATCTCTCCTTTCCCCCATTCCTCCCTGCAAGCTCAGAAAGCATAACTCTACATTGCCTCATGTTAACACCTTCAAAAACAAATGACATCTTCCTCCCTGCCTCCAACTCTGACCCTTCTCCAGTCTCTTTCCTACAGTCCTCCTCAATCCCCTCTCTTTGGCAGGCAACATTTAGCCTCACGGGTGTTGCTAGGTCTGGAAACGATCCAGGGCTACGCTAATGTTGGGACGTGCAGGACTCGGGCTAGCTAGTGTTTTGGTTGTAGTCACTGAGCTTCTATCTGGGGCTACAACCAAAAGACCCAGGGCTATAGCCCACTCAGCCCCCCCTAGCAACGCACCTGTTTAGCCTGTGCCAGTTACCTGAAACTCTTCCAGTTCATCATGGCCCCGCCACCGCAGCCATGCTAAACCTCCTACACTTAAGGAAATCCACCAACCCCTTGTGCATCACTCATCTAAAAGCCTTATATCTACTCTTGCACTCAGCAAACTCGACTACTGCTTTAGAGTACTTCATGGTCTTCCCATGCCCTCCTTTGTTTCCCTCAACAAAGTCCTTTGCAACATTGTTTTCAACCTTCCCAGGGCCTCCACCATTTCTACCAACCGTCACCACATTGGATAGCTTCACAAGCAAAATCCCCCTCTTTGCGTTGCTGCTACATATTATATATCCTCCCATTATCTTGCTCCCCCAATACTTAACTGAATGCATCTTACTGTGCTCTGCCCCTCTAATGCTCCACTCCTCTCTGAGCATATGTTCCTCCTTTTATTTTACACAGGGAACACAAGTTGATAATGATGTGTTATTTATATAGCGCTTTTGTCAAAGCGCAGGTCACAGAGCATATTTATATACAATTATCACCCAACTGAAATTGGTACTCATTATTTATCGACTTCGGAGGGATGAAAGGTTGAGTTGGCCTTGCTGAGATTTGAACCTGCGACCTGCATATCCCAGCAGTGAGCATTCAACCCACTCAGCTATCTACCCGACGAGTAGGCTGCCATCAGCGTGTATAACTGCTGCAATGAGTGTATTCAAATTTGAGGGCTAGAACGTCCGGTCAAGATGATTACAGGGCAAAATCTGGATTGACCTCATTGTAATAGGGAAAGATTTGGGGGTCCCTTCTCTTCCGAATAGCCTAGACCTACCAGATAAAATCCAGTTAGGTTTTCACTGTATTTAATTGAAAATGCAGAAAAATATGTACTAATGGAGTTCAATGGGCATGAGCACCTGGAGGACAAGTGCCGTCCAATCAGGAGGTCATGACCTCTGGCACTTTAGCCCCAGGACCACCATCGTTTTTATTATGTGCCACTCCCCCAGGCCCTTCCCTCTTATCGGTTCCATGTGATATTTTTGCCGCAAAAATATCGCCATACAAACATTTCGCCATATTTTTGCGGTGAAAATAACACATGGACCCTGCGGGGGACACCCCCGCAACCCCCGCATCTTTTTTTTAGGTGCGGGGACACCCCTGCAACCCCCGCACCTAATATTTTCGACACCAAAAATATCACCTATGGCCGTTCCCGACGATTTTTGGTGGCGAAAATATTGCCTGATACCCTCTTATCCTGTGAAGCCCCCCATCACTTGCATCAGTCCAGCCAGTCCTGCAACCCGCACCCCTGCAGCTTACCCTTTTCTGTCTCCTGTGCCATGCTGTCTACTCCCACTGCCCAGCTGCCATGGACATAGACAAGGGGTTCACTCCCATGTGTGGCTCCCATTTCCCTTAAACAAAATATACAAAATGCAATAGTACACTGTAGGGAGCCAATAGCAATCAGTCAGTCAATATGTTTATTCGGATCAATGAATCTGTCAAACACATAAAAAAATATACATAAACACATTGAATAACAAAATTATCACAACTTCTTGCTCATAAAATACGGTGTCCATACCTAATAAAAAACAATTAAAAAAAAAGTTTAAAACACAGTTCCAAAATGCAGATAATTCATAAAGTCCAATTCAATCAGTTTGAGTACATACTGCATGGACCATGTGCTATAAACATTCATAAAAATTATAAAAAGCGGGAGCGACCGGATACCACTATTTCACAACAGCCAATTCTTGATTGAATGGGTTAAAAGTGCACGAGCATTATCCTAGGTCATTGTTAGTCTTATTGACGGTATTGGCTCAAGAATCCCTTTTTTTGTAACATGGCTCGTTTCAGAAAGGATAATAATGCCCACTTTGTCAATACGGAGTCTGCGGCCAAGAGAAACAGCACAGCTGGCATATAAGAACGAATATTGTCTGACCTAAGGACCAAAAGCTCCAGGTTCATGGGCAGAGAGAGCCAGTAACTGCCCTATGCCCTTGCAGAGACGGTCCTTCCTGAAAGGCGTAGGCTAGAGCCATTACTGACCCTGTCCACCCCGAACTGTGGGGGATAACTTTTTTTTCTTCTTTTATTGCTTGTTCTGAAAACCCAATTGGGTTTTGCTATTCAGTGGATTAAAAAGCTATACGCTATTTATTGTTTAGATGTGTGCTGCATAAAAATGGAGAACCCCCTACACTATTTGAAGACACTTCCATAACCCCTCTGCCATCAGAATGCAGCTATGTCCCACGACAATAAACTCGGTCTAGCTGGACACATAATCAGTCTCCTGGACTTGAATACTCTCCCGACAACCTCACAGCGCCCATCCACAAACCAGCTGGACATGGGTCACAGCGCCCATCCACAAGCCAGCTGGACATGGGTCACAGCGCCCATCCACAAGCCAGCTGGACATGGGTCACAGGGCCCATCCACAAGCCAGCTGGACATGGGTCACAGCGCCCATCCACAAGCCAGCTGGACATGGGTCACAGCGCCCATCCACAAGCCAGCTGGACATGGGTCACTAGCAGGGACATAGCCACACCTACCTACCTTCATATTGGCTAAAGTGCACAAACGCATTCTAAACTCCTCTGACAAATCTCCCATACCTTGGACTTCGGTCCCCCGAGGGCGTTCACCTACAGCGCTTTGAGGCCATACCAATGGGAAAAGGTGCTATACAGATGAGAAATTACATTACATTACACCACTACAGCCCGAACTGTGGGTGAAAAGAATTGTAGACATGGATGTGCTAAAGCCCCTTGTGCTCTGGATTCATTCATACACCAACCGGGAAGTGAATGGGTGTAGAGTGTGCCGCTCAGATGCAGAAGCTATGGCGGGTATTAGGAACTGACCCTGTCTTGGCGTAATCTCCTGTTGCTGTAGGAGTCTTCATTAACACTAAACAATGAGACCCTACAGACAGTAAACTCATTGCTGATGCCTGTGCATTTTCTATTTTATTCCCACGGATGGAGCTCCTGGCGGTTGGCTTGGCTGAAAGTCATTGCTGAGGAATATCATATTTCTAAATCTAGATTTTAGTTTTGGCTAAAAGGCCACTTAAAAGCAAAACCCTATAGGCATAGAAGTACAGATAGTAGCGAGTTGGGATGTGAGGAGGGTCCCAAAGCCTGTGGCCTTTGCCACCCACTACCCAAGCCCTCCAGGTCCAAAACACATCCTCCTTGGATCTCTTTTAGCGATTGAGCAGTAACATCATAGTATGGGATTTTATGGGTCTACCATTATTATTTCTAAGCACTCCTCTGAAAGGTAATTTCGAATGGATTGTGTCCTCCAACGTATTCCTCATCTTAGATGTATTTCATCCAGCTTTAGCTGCTTTGGACATTTTTTCTCAGTAGAGGGAAGCCGTGCGCCGATGTCGTCGAGTCGAAGTCCCTCGAAGGCCTCCGTCGAAGGTGACGTCATCGGGTATACAAGTAGCACGTGCGGCGACCGTTGGCCTCAGTTCCGTTTTTCTGCAGTACGTGTTGCGTCGGAGACTCGGCACGCCTTGAGTAGTTCTTTGACGCAGTTATTGTGAAGCAATATTCGAGAATGTCCTCGTCGTCGAACCCGACTAGCCTGCGTTCGGGGTTCAAAATGTCCATCATGGATCCGCACGAGAATGTCTGTGGTGCCTCGGTGAAGGCCATGACATGGAGGCCTGTATGAAGTGTCAGGCATTGATGGGGAAGGCCATGCGAGAGAGGAAAACCGAAAAGCGTCTAGCGTCGAGGTCCCGTGAGAAGAAATCTCCTCGACATGAAAGCCAAAAGCATCGGTCTAGGTCCCAAAGTGGTTCACACCACTCTTCGTCTTCAGCGAAAAAAGTCCAAAAAAAAGACGCCACCGGTCCCCTTCCACCTCGTCCTTAGACGAATCTCCCAGAAGAATCAAATGCCCCACAAAACATTCTTCCTCCGAAGAATGTGAAGCATTTAGCATTAAAATGATGGAGGTTTTTGAAAAGGGTAAGCCTCAGTCCGTGCCTTCCTCGGAAGCCAGCCGGGAGCTTTACCATTCCGACACTTGCACGCCCTCGAGCCTAGGTGATTGAAGGAGAAAATATCGGGAATCCTCCAGGACCCTGAGCGAAAAAGATTGCTCTAGTCGAGTCGACCGTTCGGAGTCATGGATGCCGTCCGGAACCCGACACACCTCAAAGTGCGAGCCTTCGAAGAGCGCCTCGACGCCCTCGAAGCCAGCTCCATCGATGATCACTATTTCATCAGCGCCATCAACGCCATCAACGCCCTTGTTGACTTCGACCCCGAAGCCCTCTGCGCCGAATGTTTCAAAGACTCCAATTCAGCAAGAAGTTGTCAAAATAGCAGCAAAAGAAAAAGCTGCAAAGGCTGTAAAGCCTTCAGCCTCTACTGCTACACCTCTCCCAGAATTTTATTTTAAACCTCTACCAAGGAAAGAATATATTAAATCCTTAACTTCAATTTTTGAAGAACAAGAGAGGTCTGAGGAGGAGGAAGTTCCTTTTGGCCTGGAATATGGCACCCCGAATGTCCCAGAATGCCTGATTTCTGAGGAAAGCAGGATGAGGGATCTGGTGGAAACCTTGCATAGTGCAAGTGGAATTGACACCTCACCTGAAACAGATTTTGGCAGGCCAGAACCAGGGGAACATGCCAGTCCCTCATACAGGCAGTTAATGACAAAGGTGGTTGAATATTTAGGATGGGCTAGACCACCAACTCAGTTAATCCAGGATGATCTGACCGACATATTGGATCATGGTCCCACCGAAGATCCAATTTTAACCTTCCATGTAGCCTTACAAAATAGGGTGGCCAAAAATTGGGAGACCCCAGACTCTACTCCTCCGGTGACTAAGTCCCTCACTTCAAAATACCTCCCTTCCAGTAGCGACCCTGGCTATCTGTCCAAACACCCTACTCTTGAGAGTCTGGTGGTCCAGGCATCCACAGCTTCAAATAAGGTGGCGTACCCCTCCATCCCATCCCTTCAGATAGGGACGACAAGCGTGTGGATGGTTGGAAGCTCCAGGTATTTTCAGCTGGGAGTATGGCATTAAAATCGGCCAACTCCACATGTGCCTTGGCAAAATGTTCGTACACTCAGTGGGAGTGCATTGCAATGGCGGCGGAGCACATACCAGAAGGGGAAGAAAGGGAAGGATTCCTAGCCATTGTTAGAGATGGAAAGGAGGCCATGCAGGAATCCCTTCAGTCTGGATTGGACACTGCAGATAGTGTGAGCAGGTAGATGGCCACTAGCACAGTAATGCGCAGATTTGTGTGGTTGCGAAAGTCGGGTTTCGCACCAGACGTGCAAAACTGTCTTTTGAACATGCCCTTTGACGGGTCTCACCTTCTTGGCAACAAGTCTGACGAGAGCCTTGAGAGGTTGCAGACCTCAAATTGGAGAGGACAATCCTATCGTTATTACTCCTCATATGGAAAGGTCGACAGGAATGGGCAGTCAAAGAGGCCAGAAAAAAAGCCACTTGTGGTGGACGAGGAAAACGTGCAAAGCCAGCCCCAGCTGCAGCCTCTTTACCATAAGCGGCCACAGAAACTGCCACAAAACCACTTTGAGGACTTACATCACAAGACACCTGTGGGAGGCAGACTGTCACAGCATCTGCAAGAATGGCGAGCCATTACTTCAGATGTTTGGGCTTTAGAAATAATAGTCCAAGGTTACTGCCTTCCTTTTCTAACACAACCTCAAAGCAATCCACCAGGGAGACACTCTTTGACGTTTCCAGACCCGCTCCTACAGCAGGAAGTCTTA